>NC_088602.1:71430159-72061159 GCF_036013475.1 Columba livia
CATAAGACACTCCAGACTCCTAATCATCTTTGTAGCTCTCCACTGGACTGTCTCCAGTAGTTCTTTGTTTTTCTTAAACTGGGGAGCCCAGAACTGGATGCAGTATTCCAGATGCAGCCTCACCAGGACAGAGTAGAGGGAGAGGAAAACCTCCCTCAACCTGCTGGTCACACTCTTCCTATTGCACCCCAGGATACCATTGGCCTTCTTGGCCACAAGGGCACATTGCTGGCTCGTGGTCAATCTGTTGTCCAGCAGGAATCCCAGGTCCTTCTCTGCAGTACTGCTTTCTAGACAGTCAACTGCTAACCTGTATCTGCAGAAGAGCAAAGTTAGGAGAGTACTCAGAGTTAAACATTTGAAATACGTTTTCAGAGGAAAACCCACATCCCCAAGCAAGGCAAACCATACTTTGCAAGAACTATAAAGACATCAGTGGGGAAGCAGCCTCTGGGGTTGCTTGGACTGTGCATCTACTCAGTCAGAGAACGGCTAGCACCAGGAAGTTAGTCCAGTGGATCAGGATGGATATTGCTAAAGAATACTCATAGCATGTTTGGCCACACTTCACATGCATTGGGTGTAGCCACACAGGGATTTAGTAAGGTCTAGATAGCACACTGTAAACACCCACCCCAGCTTGTTGTACAATATCCTCCCAGGACAGTAAAGCTTAAGACTGCCTATGAAAGGACCAAAGGTTACTCAACGACCAAGTCAGTCAGGCATATTTGTTTCCTAGAGTGTAACTTAGCCCACTCCCGCAGTATCCACACTGGCCTGTAATTTCAACATTCCTCAAAACCTGCCCATTCATATCCTCCTGGACTTTCAATAGCCTCAGTCTAAAAAGTAATTATTCAATGACAGAGTTTTAAATAGTATCTCAAACATTTCTATATAAAACCTCATTTCACTCTATAGCAAGTATCACTATTATTTGCTTGCAATAAACCACAGTAGAAATGACTCAGAAAAACTTTGATCTCATTTTCTGTCAGCACACATCCTTTCTTTGACTTTAACGGACATAGGACTGATCTTCAGTGTATTCCAATAAAACAGCAACTTTGCTAAGGAATCTGAGTGCACACATATTTTTCAGAAAAGTACTTGTGACATTTAAGACTTGACACAGGCTAGGATCTCCTTAGGTTTCCCATGGAAGAGCAACATGTTCCTTTCCTTATGCTAGGTAACACAGTTGTCAGATAGCATTTTGCCCAACTTAAAATTTTCTGCTAAGTCCACCCCTTTTGCTTCCTACATATTTTTTGTTTATTTTCTTTTCCCTTTTGCCCTGTTTGTGGTTAAAACTGACTTAACAGTATTGATTTTCTTACAGTTGAATTTGCTGGTTCGAAGCAGCTTCAAAAGTTGTTATGCTACAACATCCCCATGCCTATTTTGAATGCATGTTTCTGAATATGGTAAAGGCTACACAGGCAAGAATCTTCTACTGTGCAACTTAGCAAAAGGTGCTGTTTTCCAGGCTACTACCATTGAAGAAAACCACAGCACAATATATTTGATGTTTTACAGGAGAGGAGTCTAATTTGGTGCTTCTAAAACAATTTTAGGATTCCTGTAATTTGGTGGAAGCTATCTGCAGGCTAATGACATCACATTTTAAGAACTGCATTGCTAGACAAGTAGAATATGAAAGTGTTATTTTGTAATGTATAATAGTCACCAAACATCTGCTCCAGTAGTACTGAACTTCCAGCATCCACAAGGTCGAAGGCAACCTGTACAAATTAAGATGTTAAGTGGACTCACTAAATTCTCCAACCTAAGCAGTGTGGCTATCATTGTCAATATTTTGTTATAGGACACCTTCAGACGCCATGTGCATGATCATCTGTCCTATGCCTTTAAATCCCAGGTTATCACAAGCCCTTTACTTCACTCTCCCAAGGCTTGTGTACTGCTGTGCACAGGTAGGAGTGGAAGGATCAAGACATGGAGCAGAGTTCAAAATTTAAAAGAATACAGTACTTATTCATTCAGTTGCAAGAGGCCTAACCCCCTAGAAAGTTCTGTTTTCCTGCTGGACTGAAAGTGAACTGACTCATGCTCCAGCAAGTACCTCACTTGGGGTGAGGCAGTGGCTCAAGTCAAGCTCCTGCACTGCTCCTGGATTGACATTATGTCACCAATCCCTTCCTCTGACACATGTGGACATTAGTCTAGCAACTAAGTATGTAACTGTTCAGGAGAGGGATGGAAACATCATGTAATACATGCTGCTAGCTGGAGTATTCTAACCCTTCCTCCTGTTTCTAAGGAACAGGGTAGAAATTATACAGAAAATAATCTGATGGAAGAAAAAGTATGGCATAAGGAAATAAAAATATATTCACTCTGGAACTCTTGGTGCTTATCGCCAGATTAGTGGGTTCCTAACTGGATACTCACCTTCCTGCTGACTCTTACAACTTTTTTCAAGCCCATATTCTCTTGTGGATAAGAAATAACTATTTAAATCCCTATACAGCTGCTCAATACCACCCTAAGTATGTACTATATAACTACTCTCAGATTCTTCTTAATGTTGGAGGTCTGTGTGTTTAAGCAACATAAGTACCACAAAGTTAACTGAAACAAGCCTTTATTCACTTTTTCTCCTGAGGAAGAAGATATAAGTTTACTCTGACAAACAGCTAGACTGTTGGCAACAAAGGGTTAATATATTTGATTTCAGAGACTTTGATGAGACAATTAAACAAGAAAGGACTCATCAAAAAAGCCAAAGAAGGTTTTAAAATATACTCATACACATATTATAAATCATTGAGTTGGAGTACTTGTGTAATTCAAATGTAGGAACATGAGAAAAAGTAGAAATTTTACTAATACCATTGCAAGTGGTATTTCCCATTGAAGTCCACCATTCAGAGGGATATTTTATTTTCATTCTAGATTTTTTGTGTGTGTGTGTATCAAAAAGTTGGACATTTTAATGTGTGTAATTTGTATGCAGGTATGTTATGGGTGATCCATATCAGGAAGCATTTATAAAATGTCAGAATTTACTTGGACAAAGTTCCAGTAGAGGCCACATTAAACTGAAATGTGATGGCAAGACTACACTGTAGTTGAAACTACACTTACTGAACTAATAGAAAGTTATGGTTGTGTAGTAGCTGTACAAAGTCTGTAATAATGAAGACAATGAATGGGAAAGCCCAGGCAATATCTTTCAGTAAAGATTAGACTGTAGCCTCATCACAAGAGAAGATATGATCAACACAAAAGCAAGATTTTGGAGAGACTTATCAATGTGCTCTCCCTTTTAAAGATCAAAATAAATGCAATCTGGAAGGTAATGAAGAGCATTGACATTGAAGTCCGGATAATGTGACAAAAAAGGGAGGATCATTTGGAACTCATAAAGTACTACCTGATAGGAACTAACCAGTAGAGTAATTTTACACACAAGGAGTAAAAGAAGAAACTTCACTTCTCACCCCCACCACAACAGAAATCTATCATCAAGGAACAGAACTGATCTATTCAGGCTCATATTTAAGATACGGAAAACAATACTACTTTATGGATTTATCCAGCTTAGACCCATACCACAGCTCACCCTAGGAGTTATAACCCTTCTAGTGAACCATGAACGAGAGGAAGCCATTATGAAAACAAGAACCAAAAAAAAGAAAACAACAACAACAACAACAACAACAACAACAAAGCAAACAAGCAAAAACAAAACACAAAAACAAAACAAAACAAACAAACAACAAAAAAAAAAAAAAAAAAAGAAAAAAAACACCACCACCACCACAAAAAAACCCACACCACACACAAAACCACAGCCACTCACAATATTTCAATTTACAGCAAGTCTGTAAGAAAAAAAATACTCTCCCCAGGGGCAATGCGCATTATGCAGTAGAGCAAAGAAAAATCAACTTTTCCAACAAGTGTAGATTAATTTTTTTTTTCCCATGTGCAATCAGAATTTCACATTGCAAAGAAGCTTTCTGCAAGTCTGTGATGTCTGAGCTTGAGTGATCTTTGCAACAGACAAGTGAAGGAGCAGCATCTTGTCTTCATTCTCCAATAGAACCAAATGTATGAATGAGAAATTCACCTTGTAGAATTATTCCTACCAATGCAACATGACTGTTTCTGGCCACAGTCAGAGGTATTTCAGCACTTGTGGATGTAGAGAGGTGCCCAATATTTAACTTGCTTGTGTTTGTTTTTGGTTTGTGTTGGTTTGATTTGGTTGGTTGTTGTTTGGTTTTGGTTTGTTTTTTTTTTTGGTTGATTGGTTTGCACGGTTTTGATTGTTTGGTGTTGCTTTGTTTTGATTTGTTGGTTGTTCTTTTTCTAAAGTAGGCAAACAAGTAAGAGGCATACCCTGCCACTGCAATTTCTGGTCCTTGCTAATTTTTTTAAAAGCAAACAAAATGTCCCTTTGACAACAATGACCTCAAAATGCATATCGGCCATCCAGTTAAGTTTCCATGACAGTGAGGATCAAGTGCCCAAGCGTTCACAAGAAGAATGAAACAGCGAGAAATTGAGTTGAAAAAAAAAATCTTGTCAAAATTCAAAAAAGTGTTCCTGGAGAATGCTCTGCCTTCCTCTCCTAGTTCTAATGTCAAGTAATTATCAGCTTCCAAGTGCTGCTGGTAATCATCATTTAATTTCTAAAGGCAACTGACAACATGCAGTAAGAATTACTTTGATTGAGAAGTGATAGAATAAGAGTTGATGATCTTACACTCTTCCAGGTTTGTCTAAGATAAGAAAGTGCAGAATAAAAGTGGTGCCACAGGGTACTAGAAAAATCTGCACCAGCTTGAGACAAGTGCATTGCAGTGCCCACATCCATTTTTTTCCAAGAGTCTCTCAACAAAGTAAAGTTGAGAAATAAGTAGAAGGTTCTAACTGAGTTCATGGTTAGAATTTCCTGAAACTACTAGTCAGCCTATAAATCAGACCGTAGTCCTCTACCACCAAGCATTAACAACACTCCCTTCAAACCCAGAATAGTTTGCTACAACACACTCTACAAAAGTTGACACCATTTCTATACTGCCAACATGCTCTAATCACTGCAAGCTTATTTATACTCATTTCAGTTGGTGGTATTAGTCTCTCACAAGCACACCAATGTCTTACAGAGGCCTCAATACTTTCCAGGATCCAATTAAATCTTTATAGTAAAGACTATTAATTAAAGAAATTTTGTGCCCTTCTAGGAAAGATGTTTTTGCAGAAATATTCACATACTACTTCCACTGAAATCCTTAGTAAAATGTTAGTACAACCTCTGCTGGAGAAAAGTGAGATCTTTGTATGCACAGTGTTCCCTGCATTGGTAGAAAGAAACTGAATTGCTCTTGATGAGATACAGCAATAGATCACCAATTCATGGCAGGGACCTAAATGACACTATCTTCACCTAAAATAGAAAGCTTATGGAATTTCTTTTTTTGAATGAGGGAAAAGTTATGAGGATAAATAACTACAATCTGTTTTTCCATTCTCTCTGCACTGATTTACACAAGTCTTGCAATTTTACCTACTCTGTAGGGAATTCCTGCTGGGCAAATTCCTTTTCACTCGATTTGCTTGTTACCTTACTTTTGTCTGGCCTCACAACATGTAACGTGCGTCAGCTTAGAACTTTTCTTTGCGTGTCAATGCAAGCTGACCATTTACAGACTTGGCTTACTTGGGAACCTATAATTTGCCTTGCCATATACACCTTTAAATTGTGGTTTAGAAGATGCTAGCCTTTCAAACATAAATAAACTGGAGAATTAAATCACATTGCTAATGTATACACTATTTGAATATGAAATTATCGCTGAAAGGAAAAAGGACTTATCAGCAATAAGCAAAGATTCAAATATGATATGCTAATAATACATTTCATGGGAGAAAATATGAGTGAAAATAAACACCCTATGGATTTACAGTCAGTGATGAGTTTTGTTCATTTGAATTAAGAATGAGGTGTAATACAATTAAAATTAATAGGAAGCTGGTACAAGACTATTTTTCTTTTAATAATACTCGGAACTTCATTGCCATTCCAAATTCCCAGAGTCTTTTTAGCTTGAAAAGTCACTCAAATAATGGCTTTATTCTGTGTAAACCAGTGTGGTTTGATATTATAAATACATCTGCTTAGACTCATGGGCTGATTCTGCCAAGTCTTCTGCACATGTTTAAATTCTACAGACAAATACTTTGACTCCACAGACCTTAAAAATTAAGCACCTGCCTACATACAGACATCTTTGCAATACTCTTCTGCAGAGTTTATTAATATTCATTTTCACATCCTTAGTGAGAAAGAAATTACACAAATGGGTCTCAGCATATGTGCTTAATTTTACATAAATAATCCAGTTAACTTAATTGTTAATATTCATGTGCATAAAGTTAAGTACATAGATATTTGCCAGATGGAGACCTCTGTGATTGGCTTTTATCTGGATCCATTTTTATTTAAGTTTTAAATGTTGACATATTTGCACCAAAGCTCTGTGGGAATTCATCTCAAAAGCATGAGATGCATATTGTTACACAACAGTGAGATGCATGTTTTGGAGATAATTAATGTTGCTCAAAATTAAGCGGCTTATTTTAAAAAACACATGGTTTAAATGGAGACCAGGCTGAGAAGTGTATAAAGATGAATTTTTAAATTGGTCTTTTATTTCCATGAACAAAATTAATCCGATAAAATACTAATGCAAATAAACCTAAAGTTCAACCATTTAACAGACAGTGCATATGACATTTTGAAATTACATAAAATCAACAAATCCTTCTCCTTCCATCCCTCCCCTCAACAAAAGCAGTAGTCATCTGAGGATACTGTGAGAACATCTCCACGGGATACCTATAGATTTAAACCTACAGAACATCAGTACACTATATACTTCATCACAACCAACACACTGATATAAGATTGCTCAACAATCACTTCCTTTTATCTTTTTTTTATGCTGTAGCCTAGTAATAAAATTTCTTTGACAAGAAAAAGGAGTTAACCTTCTTTTGCTGCTAAGAAATTAAATTAAATTAGAGCCAGAGGTAAAGAACAACAACAAGAACAAAAGGACCCAAAATCCTCATTCCATTCCATAGTAGCAATTTAGTTTGCTCAACATTCTGTCAAACCCATTTTACATGAAATTTCAGACTACTAAAAAGTGGGTTTTCCTCTAATTTATTTCTATTTATTTTTTTATCCCTCTTTATTGTACCTGGGAGGTAAGCTCCTCCACTTCATTGTTAAAGGAAAAATGAGAACTTTGAGAAGTATTTTGATGAATCACATATCATGTTGAAAGAATACATTGTTATCTTCTAAATTCCATGTACACACAAAAATCAGATTACATCCCTCTTGCAAACTTCCTGGAATATAAAACCTGATCCTAGCAACATGACACAAATGTAAATTTTTCCCCCTTCCAACACATTTTTTGAGAGGTTGAAAAACAAAGCTAAAGGCAACTAACCCCAAGAAGGCCAGAAGGTTTATTTTCCAGGACTAAAGGCTAAAATGTGCCCAAATGACTCAAATCATTATAAAGAGCAAGTAAGACATCCATAAGGGAAACCAGTTTCATGATGCTGTTTTGCGAATGTGAAGACACAGAGTACAAAGCCTAAGCATCCCAGGTAAAAGCTCCTGCCCTTACAACAATATTCTGATGTTATTATGGTCTGCAGCTGGGTTGCTGCAAATGGAGACAAAAACAATCAGCACAGCAGAGCTGCTGCATCACACTCCCTCATTACCTGCAGTCTCCTACTCTGAGACAATCACACAGAGACAAAAAGCCCAATACAGCTCTATGGTAAAGAAAACAAATTTTTTGTATGTGAGACCCTTTTCTGTTATAATGTCATGCTGCCCCTTCTCCCCATCCCCAAGACAGTCTCAGAGCTCTCTTCAGTGCTGCAAGAAGAAATGCCTCAGGACTTCTGAACCTATTACACACTTTGCTTCCCTTGCTTGCCTTTCTCAGTGTGTCAAAAATATTAATACACAAACATCATTAGCCCAAGTTCACACTGCTGCCAGAGTGGCAACACATGTTCTCTACTAAGAGAACATAGGAAATCCCAGAGCAGCTATAACAAGCCTGGGATGCCTGGAGAGAGCGAGAAGCTTAGGCTGGCTGCAAAAGCCTCTCTGCCTTTCAAGTACTACATAGAAAGGAACTAGTTTGGGTATGTTAATGTGAACCTTATTAGTTACATGGTCACAAATACCTACCCCACACAAAAAAAAATGAACAGGCAAGAATGCATATGTTGTTAAATTTTAGTGTTGTCATATTACAGAACATTCCCTGTTTATATGTGTGCCTATAAGTACACAGACAGCAATTTTGCCAATGAAGACACATGCTTAAAGAGAAAGCAAATTCATACAGTCATCATAAACCTGTTTCATGCTGACTGAAAAATGTAGTCTTCTGAGAGACTTAACTGTTACATGTTTCAAATGGAAAATCCTAACTATTAGAAGTTCAATGTAGTCATCACAAGGTTTTTTTTGGTGAAATCTTTTTTTTCAACAAAGTTATTGACAGAAATGTTTGACAAGTTAATTGCAACGTATCATTACATTTTCTGGGGAAAAAATGGTGTATACACAGAAGCAATTGGGTATAAATATGATTAACCATTCATTCAGTGAATTTACAGGAAAACACGGGTTCTTTTTCATTTTTCTGCCCTCTAATGTACCCCAAGACAAGAATCCACAAATTTGACCAGACTTGATAAATACTTTCAAGCAGGAAGGAAGGGGGGAAAATGGAAGCATTTTGACATTTTAAAAATAAAACATCACATCCATTTTGAAATTAACCTCATTTTTAAAGGTTTAAGTAGCTTCAAAAGATAATTATTTGAGTTTTGTACCAAGTGTTTTCTGCAGCCATAGCACTTGTAACTGAACAGAACGACATTCTTCAGCATTACCAAAAAAACCCAGAACCTTGCACATTCAGTCCACATGAGTCTTCCCCCCAACATACACACATATAAGTTTAACCACTAGACTGAAAAATCCCTTACTTGCACCACTCAGAATTTTATTTCCCTGTAACATCATGCTGCATTGTAGTTTCTGCTGTAAGAGCATTAGGATGTGTTCCTGCTCAATTACATAGTGTGCCTAAACTTGGTTCCTTGTCTTTGCTATTACTAATCTGTTCTCATATTTTCTCTACTGTCAGTTCTTGGCATTAGCTCTGGAATGCATTCAAAAAGTCTGTGATTCATTCCTACATTACTAACAATCAGACAAGAAAAGGATTTTTTTCACAACAATTCCATGTTTCCCCTGTTTTTGCTCAGAATGCTTATGTCCCAATAGGTCCTTCAGAGTAGAAACCACAATAAAATTTCTTGTTGAAAGCAAACACACTTCTTCTGACAAGTGGAAATGTGCCATTGTCTTGATTACAGCCTGTGAACACCAGAAGATGAGAAGTGTGTCCACATAATGGTTATGTATGTATTAAACCAGAAAACAACAGGAATACCACAGGCATGAAATATGTTGCATAGAGCACTAAATTACAGAGGGCTTCTGGTGGGTGCATCAGAGAGATATTTGAGAAGGACTGCCAGTTGCAGAAATGAGGTCTTAATCACCTCAGTATTGATAAGGACAAATTAAAAAAAAAAAGAAAAAAAGACTTAGACATCCAAGCCAAGCCATATTTAGAGATTCAAAAAAAATATACCCAGTAACTCCCATTAAGTTACACATAAATAAGACCAAGGAAGAGACAGACAGACAGAAGAAACTTCAGGTTTTGTCGAAGTTGTACTACCACTCTCTTACTCCTCAAATTTATTCAATTACTTTCTTCTCTATCCTATGCTTGCTAGTCAAGTTCTGTTACAAGTGGTTGAGCAACTGGAAAAGCACAGGCAAGCTTATTCAGAAGCAAGTCTAACCTTCTGCATTACAAGTTCTTCTTCAGTATTTGCTCTTTCCCACTGAGTAAATCTTCCAAGTGTTGCGAAATTCTATTGTTTTTAAAAAGTCATTTGTCACTAAAGTTGGACAAGACACTGTAGATAAGTTGAAGTTTGTTTACATTTTAGCAGTGTCTATTATTGTAATTGGAATTCAAAAGTGTAAATGTAAAGAATACAAAGCAAACATTTTTATTATTATAATTTTCATGCTTCCCTGGACATAACAGTCAGGCAAGATACTTAGTTCTCAAGAATATTTTACTACAAAAGTAACAATTTCAGCCATAACTTGTAATATAGAACAGTTAGGCATGGAACTGAGGCTGTAAGCTTTTGAAAAGTGAGAGGTCACTGAGAAGGTAGATTCTCAATTTAGGTTTTAGCAAGAGTGGAGAAATAGGAAGTGTCACATTATTTTGACTAAGTTTGTTCTCTCTTGAGCTAATGTTTTCAGAGACAATAGTTTCATTTTGAATTAAAACCGGTTTCTGGAACATTTCACATCTCCAGCGCCAACTAAAGACAACAGGAATATCAATAATTTCATAAAAATTTTGGTCACCATAACAAAAAAACACACACACCCCTCTGGAAAATTAAAAAAAAAAACCTTTCAGCAGAAGAAAAATTTGTCACCTCATTTATCCACTGTTCCAGCATGTAGTTCTCAGGAAAACATTAAACTGGGGGAATGGGAGAAAGACTAAAAAGAATAAATTATATACATTTCTAATTGTCTTTGGCCATTTGTGCTGTGCTGAACATTGATATGAATTTTGTGTTTATTTTCATTCATTACCCTCTGGAAATGTAAGCAACTTCTGGGCTGAATTATAACATTAGTTTTCATCTTCCCTATTATTTCCGAGTGTTACTAATACACAGTCTCCTCATAGGCAAACATTGGGGTTTTTTTAACAAATGAGTGATATCAATGCTTTCAACTTTGCTGTTTACACATGTAGCTGGTATAAATGTTCACAGAAGGCAAAGGTTCAAGTTACAGATAGGATTATCTGAAAAAAATTGTTTATGAAATCACAGTCAGATTGGTATAAATGCCCTGTGTATGTGTCACACAGCCAGCAGCGTCTGTGTTGTGCCAAACACCACCGCTCACAGCTGAGGGGGGCACATCACTCCCCACAGTGTGTAAAGCAGAGAGAGAGGGGAGGGCCCCTTGCCTTGTCCCCAGCCCCGCAGTCCATGCAGGCTGGTGCCAACCCCATGATCAGCACCAGAGTATCTTGAGGAAGGCTTTGCGGAAATCCGTGTTGAAGGTTGTGTAGATGATGGGGTTGAGAGCGCTGTTGACGTAGCCAAGCCAGGTGCTGGTGCTATAAAGCCCTGGGAACACGTGGCATGATGGGCAGTCGGTGTTGAGGATGTGAATCAAGAAGGGCAGCCAGCAGACTATGAATGCGCCTCGGTTTGAAGAGAGGGAGAAAACAATAAACAACTTTAGAGAAACAACTACTTGGAAAGGGAACTGCACCTGTGCCCTCTACCTCCATCCTCTCACTATTTCCGTGCATGTATCTGCTTTTGGTAAATGCTGAAAGTGATGTTTATTCCTGATACGGGAGGATTTGGCAAAAACTCAGGCTCACTGGGACCAGTTATGTGAATGGATGGGGCTTCAGAAGTGGCCTGGTGACAGACAAAAGCAAGTGGCTACAAGTTAGAGGGAAATACTGCTGCCTTAGTTGATTTAATCAGTTATGACGAGGGCTGCATTATTTCCCTGCTACTAGTAAGTTAATGAGAGGAAGCAGTGCATCTGGTGACTGTGGCAGATGACCGGGGTGGACTTCTGTCCAGCTCAATGGGCTGGTTCTTTTTCTGCTCCTTGCCTCAGTATCCCCCTCTGTAATTGGACCTAAGTGCTGCTGCATGTATGGAAACTTAGGATTATTCAAACTTTACTTTCATCATCATCATCATAAAATAAAAGAAAAGGGAAAGCAAAGGTGTTGGCTGTTGCTCCCCCTAGTAGGGTGTGTTGGCCAGTGATTTAAAACAAGAGGGTAACTAAATATAGTGAATAAAACACTAACATACTTGGCTGTCAACATTTGAAAGCACAACCCTTCTGCTCTGTGAGACCCAGTCTGGAGTTCTGTGTCCAGCTCAGTAGCCCTCAGTACAGGAAAGACGTGGACCTGTTGGAGAGGGTCCAGAGGAGGCCACCAAGATGGTTGGAATACCTCTTGTATGAGGACAAGCTGAGAGAATTAGGGTTGTTCAGCTTGGAGAAGGATTCAAGGAGACCTTATTGTGGCCTTTCAATACATAAAAGTGGCCTATAAGAAAGATGGAGACAGACTTTTTAGTAGGGCCTGTTGTGATAGGACAAGGGGTGATGGTATTAAACCAAAGGAGAGGAGATTCAGACTAGGCATGAGGAAGAAATTTTTTAGAATGACAGTGGTAAAACACTGGATCACATTTTCCACAGAGATGGTAGATGCCCCCCATCCCTAGAGACATTCAAGGCCAGGCCGGACAGGGCTTTGAGCAACCTGATCTAGTTGCAGATGTCCCTGCTCATTGAAGGGAGTTGGACTAGATGGCCTTTGAAGGTCCCTTCCAACCCAAACTATTCTGTGGTTCTACCTTAGATCTCTAAATGTCCCACTGTTTTCTCTCCTGAGTTTGTGGAGCAGTGACAGACGAAGTCTGGGACTGGCTTGCATTTTTTTAATCTTAATACAGTACTAGGAGATTCCTTGCTCTGGCAAGTTCCAAACCATCACCACACTTATGTGCTGATTCACTAACCCAGGCACTTGCAATTTCAGATTTGGAAGTTTCTGTGCAAGTTCTCCAAAGTTTACTTATTCTTATATTTAATTTTCCAAAGATTACTTATAACAAGGCCTCCTTAGAGAACCCTCAATAGAAGAGTAAAACTCACACAGTTTGTCACAACTATCTGACATGGTCTCAGAGGAGTCTGAGATATTCCCTGTCTCCCCAGTTATCAGAAACAGCAGCATTTTGCTAATTGAAAAAATGAGTATTTGCTTAGAAAGGATTGCTACACCCATCTGTTCAGTGAAGAAGCCAAAATGCTGTCTAAATAAGCCAACACAGCCACAGAAACTAACCACCATTTGAAACGGAGACAGAGATGATAAACAGTGCTTTGCATCATTTCACCATTTCTGTCCACAACACTACTAACTCACAAAGATGAGGCCCTTAAATACACTCAGCTCCTTTTGTGGGAAGGAACAGGATACTGTGCACAGTCCTCAGCTGCATATTTTCATCCAAACTGTCTATTTGTATGCCTAGTGGGATGACATTTGATTTAGTTGTCAACAAATAGAACTTTATATTATGCTCCTGCCTCTTTGCTTTCTTAGCCAGCAGACTTCCTTGAATAAGGGTTATTCTGTCATTTTATTAAATTGTTTTTTGAATCAAAGTTATTTTTCATAAAACCAGATCTGTTAATTATTCATAAGAAGCATATTATTATAAAGCCTGGTACTGTGTTTTTGGACCATTAGTCTGATGGCAAGCATTCAGATTAACCTCTGGCTCTCATCCTGCCTCTATATCTCTTCAGACACCTCAAAGATGAGGAAGTTCCTGGTACAGAATGTGTGGCAGTCAATAGGAAGGGTCGATTAAAGAACTACAACTTCTTCATTTTAAGCATTAAACTCTAGCTGCTAAAAAACTACCCTGCACTGAATCAGAAAGAGAAAAATTATGCTTGGAATGAAAAATATCCATTAGAAAAAAATATAACTCAATTCCTTTCCAGTAGAGCATCCATGCATATATTGCTCTGTACCTGTGAGTGAATCTTTCAGAACATGTCAACAGTGCTCCGCAACAGAAGGTGACATGCAAGGGACTTCAGAACATCCAGTCCTAATAGATGTTTCAAGCTGACAGCCCACCCCTACTCCCACCCCACTTTTTAAAAACCTCTTGGACACAAAACTCAGTAACTTTTCAAAATTACAGCTTTTGAGAAAAGTTCCATTCCTCAGATTCTTAACAGTTTTCCCCTGTGAAATACCTTTTATCAGGACTGATTCAAAAAAAATATTTGCAAAATCTATTAATTTTAGTACCTCTGTTCGTTTTATGAAACATTGTGAATTTCTGTGGGACAATGATAATCAAGAACAGCTTATTCTGCTTTGCTGTAAATATGAAGGGAAGTAGTATTTATTTTAATATTGCGGTACATAGTTTAAGAAGTATGATTCTTTTTGTTAATTTAGTTGAGAGACACAGACAATTCTTAAGGTATACATAAATCTGTAAACCTTTGTATCAACATCTATCCACAGGTTCTCAAATATCAAAGTTCATTTTTCCTGTACAGTAGCTTCCTGTATTGCCAACAATATCTGACAAAAGTTATGGCATTTTAAAACAGTTTGTGTTATTTCACTGTGTACTTTGTTACTTTTTATATGACCTGGTAGTTCTCAAGCGTATTCACAGGTTTATGCAACTGCCCATGAGAAAAATTTCTCTAAGGTTTTCTAAGGGTACCGCCTGTAGAGAGACAGTGCTCAGAATTCCAGGCTTCAATATGCCATAAATGTCCAGCTTTATAATTTTCTTTCTCGCCCAAGGGCTTCCCTTGTGAATGATCAAGGCAGTAAAGATTGCAGAATTTAACGACAGGTCTAGCCAGGCCTTAAAGAACAAGAAAATGAACAAACTTTCAAACAAACAGATCCAGTCCATCAACATACAGACTGCTACCATTTCAAAAAAGAGAAACCCAGCAGGCAGCTTATATTCAGCATAACTGCCCTTGGAACAGAGAGGATTTTGGATGAAAATGCTTGGACAGTCTGTTAATCTTAGATCCACCATGCCCTGAAAAAAATTATTACAGTGTAGGTAGAATTATATGGATTGTATTTAGTTAGTTATGCGAGTTCCCTTTAGACATCAAAAACAGATTCAGAAATGTGGATGGAATAAAAAGAGCCTAGAGTGCACCCCATCAAAAGTCCTCAGCTGAAAAATAAAATAATAAAATAAAATAAAATAAAATTTAAAAATAAAATAAAATAAAATAAAATAAAATAAAATAAAATAAAATAAAATAAAATAAAAAAGTAGTGGTGAATTTCTTCATGCCAGTAACACAGTGAAAACTACTACAGTATGGTGTGGATCCTCAACCATCTCTGTCAGTACCTCCATAAGCTAGGATAGCAAGGAAACAAAGGAAAGTCAGAGCAGAAAAAGATAATTGTCAAGGGAAAAATTTTCAACATGTCAAGAGTAGACAATCTGAACAATCCTCAAGTTAGCTGCAGGGTTGCTGTTTTTGTCAGACCTTTAGAAGTCATTCTAACAAATAATTCTTATGCTTCAGAGCTTTTTCCATCAATCAATCACAGATTGATCATCAAGTAATACTCCAAAAACATTAGAAAAGTTCAAGTACACCTCAAAGCTGTCCCTGTAGCTTGCCAGTTTCCCAGCACCTTTTTTTTTTTAAATCAAAATGTACTTTTTACATAAATAGCTTTAATTATTTTGTGCCATTCATCCCTGACTCCATTTCTTGTAACAGCATGAAAGTGACTTATAATTACTTGTATTTTCCTTGACATGATACATCAAGAATATATTCTAGCTCTTTTTTTTATTATTTTTTTTAATTCAATGAATTTCCCCACCTTCTATTTCCTCATGAACAGTACTGGATTCCCTGCATTCTTTCTCTTTCTCACTCTTACACTGCATTTGTTCTTTTTTCACACTCTCAAATGCCTTTTTTCCCAGTTCAGCTGACATACAGAGTTCCAAGACAGGTAGGTGAGTCTAGAAAGAGCACAATAATCACAGAAGACTAAGGAGAGATGGAGCCTCCTTCAAACTGTGTGTTTAGATATTGTTTTCTATACTAGAGATAGAAAAACTACAGCTATAAAGGAGATCTTCAGAAGGGTATATGAAAAGGTTTGTAAGTCCATGGCCATAACATACCATAAAAAGTGTTATAATTTTCTAGTTGCACAAGGAAGGCAAATCTCTGAAGTATGAGTTAGCAATCATCGTGTTTCAAAGGCACCTACTGCTAGCACCTGTTCTAGGGAAGGAAATAGAAGGAGCCACTGCCTGGGGCTTATCACCTCCCCTTCTTTCTTATTCACCTCCTCCTCATGTCATTGAGATCTGAATCTCTGTGTCTGCTGAAGCAACAATGAAGGTCCACAATTTAGCTTCCTTCTCAGTGGAAGCCCTTCTGGTGCTTCTTCAGGCTCCTACGGTGAGGGGGTGAGGGCTGCCTCCTCCTTCACCACCTCCAGCCCCACCATCTTCTTCTGGGGCTAATTTCTCATGTTTTCACACATCTGCCAGTAAAGATGCACTTCCTGAATCTTGCGGTCCCCACACAAAATCTTACTTTCTACTTACTGCCTTCGTTTTTAACGTCATCAAATTAGTGCAGTCTGCCTGATGAGCACAGTGCTTTGTCTGAACTGATGCACCTTTGAGTTTCAACCATCAGTAGTTATTTCTATGCTGATATAACTCACAAATTAAACTTTTATTAAGTACTTTTATTAAGTACAGTGCTTATGACAGACCACACTTGCACAGGAATGGAATTAGATCCTGGATTCCAGAGCAAGTCCAACAGTTTTTAAGGGCATTAAAGAGCTGATATCGCTTCTCTTAAGATACAGTAAGCAGACCTGACTGAAGAACCCCAGGGGACACTGCTGCTTACACATGCACGTATATTGAGTCAGTTGCCACACAAGACAGGCATGACAACTTTGAACAGTTAGAAATACACTGTCTCAACACTTGCCTTGAACAATTATAATAAAATCTGACAAGAAATAAGTAGTACCAGAGGCTGGAGAATTACTTTCTGAGATCCAGCAAACACAGTTCTTGCCTCACTTATTCTGCTTTCATATTCAGTGCAAATGGATAGGCTTCTGTAGGTTACTCCCAGTTTACACCATAGCTAACATCAAAATCAGGTCCAACAGGAGGATAAATTGCCTCTCTTAAAAGGTGATTTGCTGTTGTCACCAGAGCTAATACAATGGTGTTTTAGCAAACAGCAGCTCTGCCTACGGCTCTTCAATCATAACTTTAAGAAATAACAAGGGAATGTTTCCTGTTGAGCTTAGAAATAATAGTACCTTTAGCTGTTACTTACAAGCTGTTACTTACCTCTAAAGGTAAATATCATGAAAAAATACTATATAAAAGCACTGCATTATCGAGGGGGAAAAAAAAAAAAAGTAAAAAAGCACCTATTTTAATTATTTCAGTACAATGGATACGCAATAAAACTCTGTTTTTTTTCACCCAGTTCCATTGGCTTGCTACTTGTCTTTAGAATACTGCCGTAACAGTAATCCCTCATTTTGCTCTCCAGTACTTGCTTGCTACTCTCCCCTCACCAAGATTTCCATCTGCCTGTCTACATACAATAGTCACTGATATAGGAGCCTTTAAGAAAAATTAGGGAACCACACAAATGTTTGTATCAATGCTTTTTATTTAAGCTTTGCAAACTTGTAAGAGCCTCACAGTGATCATCAAGACTTGGGATTGATTAGTGATTGGGATAATTTCCCTACTGCAACAGAAAGACAAGCCAAAACTCACATGAAGTTCACACTGAGTCCTGGCAGGTCTGTTAAACCACTGGGAGGGACAGAGGGAAGGAAGGAAGGAAGGGAGGGAAGGAGACAGAGAGAGAGGGAGAGAGGGAAAGAGGGAGAGAGGAAAAAAGGGAGAGAGGGATGCAGGGTGTTAATATTAGCTGTAAACAAACAGGTTAAGTTAGGCATTAAAAACCAAGGAAGAACAGGGTAAGGAAGAAGGAATTCAAGTGATATAAAGCCTACATCACAAGAAAGATAGAAATCTAAAAATGTCTTATATAGAACTTTGTCTGAACTGATGCACCTTTGAGTTTCAACCATCAGTAGTTATTTCTACGCTGATATAACTCACAAATTAAGCTTTTATTAAGTATGTTTAGAACTTCTATTTTTGCAAATCCCAAGCATTTCAGGTTTTCCATAACTGTCATATAGAGAAGCCTCAGTCCTGAAGTACAGTGGGAGAAAAATGTGTACTGTCTGTAGACATATAATACATGATGGCTGATCCCTTTCACAACATCTATCTTGGAATACTGGTCACATGAACAAACCGCTTGAATTTTGTTTTTGTGGGTTTTTATGGTCAACACATTCCCCTTGGATGAAGGATACAGACTTGCTACGGACAATAATTAGCAATGAAAAATATTGCACTTCTTTTAACCTTGAATATAGTATGGTTGCCTGCCACCTTGTGACTGAATACACAGTATTCTTCAAATCACAGGTAGCCAGTATGCCAGACATATGTTCTCTAAAAAAATCCTCTCTTTAAAACATCCTAAGTCATTTTATGTCAGTATTACTAAGAAATTAAACCATTAATTAGTTTTTTTTATAGCCCTGCCCATAGCTATTGGATATGGATTATAACCGATTTCAAGGAGAGAACAAAGCATGCATATAATGTTTCACAGAAGAAGCAAAATATCAGGATTTTTTTTTAATCATCCAAGATATCTAGCTATGAGTACATACCTAAAATCCTGTGCAGGTCCAAAGCTTTTCACTTGTCCTTTTGCATTTGTAGTTACAAAGCAGTTACAGCTGAATATCAAGTAGCCAGGAGTTGAAAGCTAAGAACCTGTTTTATGTATTCGTGCATTTGAACTGTGTAATCCTTTGCAGTTTATTCAGATTTCTGACAACTGACAGGAGTATAACATACCTCAAAGTCCATTTAATCAAAACATTACAATGCAGATTTCACAAAGAATGTGGCTAATGTAGTATGTTTGTTAAGCAACATTTCTTTGAAAGTATTTGAATCAACTCAGTGTATTTCTACATTGTGCATTTAGAAACCAAATGTTGGTTTGGTGCTTTTTATATTCAAAAGATATAGAAAGTGTATGGTGTGAAGATTTAGCTTAAGTTTCTACCTTATTTTAAAACAGAATTTTCTCAAGAGACAGACTTTCTGCCTTTGTTACTCATGATAAAAACTGAGCTGAAGAAGTGGGGAGAGGAGTGAATATTAAGCAAAGCCAGAAATTACTTTATGCAGCTTTCTATATTGTAAAAGGAACTAAATCAGGGAAATTATTATAAATAGTAGTTACTTTACAATTGCCCTCCAAAGCCAGAATGGCTGCGGAAATGTGGTTCAAAGCCAGGGTTTATGGTTCCATTGTCTGATGCTAAAACCAATACATAATTCATGGGATTTATACATACTGTACAACAAGCTCACAGAATTTCACTTAACTTCATTTGCTCATCACCAACAAGGTTTACAAATGTCAAATTACTCCATAAATATAGCCTTGATCAACTGAGAATCAACCCTCCTAGGTCTCCCTATGTGGCCCAGCTCACCTTGTCTCAGCAGCATCCACCCTATCACCACTCTTCAACAGCTTTGACTGAGACCAAGCAAGTTCCTGGAACCAGTGATGGACACTGACAGCTTTAGTATCTGTGCACCTTAGATAATGATGCTATCTTGTGGGTTTTGCACACAAACTCCAAAGGGATGGGGGGAAAAGAAGTCTAGCCTTTTTCAGATAAATCTCTCATTCCTGCCACTGAATTAGAAGAAATCATCAAAGAAGCCAGCACCCAGAAGAACCGCTCCACTGACAGCACAAAACTGAATTTTACCACCTTCAACAGAGGACAAAGGAATTTGTTTTTGTCTCAATGCACTAGCAGAAAAACTTAGTTTTCCCTTTGATTTTCAGAAGGTCTGAGCCAGTACTGGTTCCGCAGAAAACCAGTGATTTTTCATTAAGGACTGATCTTGAGTCTCTAAACACTAAAGGGCTGCAGACCCTGGCAGTCTGCTTGGGGGACTGGAAACGGGACACAAAATCATTCCTATATTTAATTATTGAAGATGGTGGGAAAATGACACGCAAAAGCAAATACGTCTTTGCAAGTCTGCAGCGAAACTTTAATTAAAGACATGGGATCGAACTCTTTCAAACTTCAAAAACACATACATGCCGGATGTAAAGCTACAAAATTGAATACTTGGTGATAGCAGAATCCAGTCACCACTGTGCAGTATAGATTGGTCTGAATGACAAAAAATTATTCCCTAGTAATTTATTTAGCAGCTGACAAGGGGGAACAGAAGATATTTTCTATGAGTAATATTATTGAGTAATACATAAAACTGGTCAAATAGTGAAAATACACATTCACATATAGTTTCATCATCAATTGATTAGTACAGCTTGGGCTGATTTTCCATTCATAAATTTTCTGTTCATCAATTGTGATGTTCCTTTCATTCTCTTAACCATGGGTCTTTTAGCAAGAAAGAAGAAAAATAAAGCAAAATCATTCCTTAACTCTAAGGCTAACATAGTGGGGAAAACTAGGAGGTATGTGTGAAATCTCATAAAAATCAACTAACACTAAATTCCACAAGGACACAGAGCCGCACCATTCCTTTCAGTGCCTGGAGTAACAAACACCGTGCTTTTAAACTCAGCCTCTGTGGAGTTAGCACGTGTCCCAGGCTTTGAGGGAGAAGAAGAAAAATAAAAAAAAAGTTCCTAAATTCACAATGTTCACAGCAATAGCACAAGGAAATGTAAAGATTCTTGCTACAAAGGCTTTTAAGTTCACAAAATTAGGTGCTGCATGGTTTCTGGCACAAGATATAAAAGTCATTCATGAGTGACTGTCACACCTCGTGAGAAAGCACAAAGCACCACTGACTTCAAACCAGTAAATGACACAGAGACCAAACACTCCAAATATTTTTTTTTGCTCATTGATAAAGAGACTCAGTGTGACCCAATACTTGCAGATTGCTTTCAGCTGCCTGCTAGATCTACTGGTAGTGCTACAGGATTTTCAGTGATTTCAGGAGAAAGCTGGTCCCAGTGACAGAAAAACTATAGGCTGGTTCATTCGGGGGAAGAATTGGAGGCTTGCAGAGTGAGCTCCTTCCTGCATAAGGGGGGAAGAGCAAACAAAAGCACTGGTCATTTTAACAGGTGCTGAAGCCTGAAGAACAGAGGCTTATGACCCAGTTTGGGGAAGTTCATGCCATCCATAGCAGGAGAGCTCCACTCTAGGTGGCTGAGGAGCAGCTTGCAGGAGCCCAGCCTCAGGGTCTCCTTATTCTTTACATCCATTGGATTCATTATAAAGCTCGTTGGAAGGAGGTACCTCACACCTGATATTGGCCATTAAAAAGTTACTTGGGCCCCTTCTATGACTATCAGGGAGACAGACACTGTCAAAGGCATAGCTAGCCTTCCTACAACAAATGATACGTGATTTAATACCAGAAGTGCTTCTTGCTTTCTCTTGATTAGTAGAGGGATGGCCAATGTTTAACTTCTAAATAAGATTAAGCCAAGTCAGGCAAACTGAATAAAAAGTGTATTTTTTACCTCCCCTTTCCACCCCCTCCCAAAAAAATGTAAATTATATTTTTCAAATCAGAAAAGCAGTAGCTTTAGAATTCTTGTTTTTCTGACAAAAAGGTTTATACACATACATATATAGATACATGAAGATAAACAAACAAATAGATGCACATATAAGAGAATCTTTCAGTTTAGGTCAAGTTTGGAAAATTCCTGTCTATGTAGCAGTGTTGATTAGAGATATAATTTTTGGCAATATTCCTACATCAGCAGGAGCTCTTGTTTAGATGCATTTACAGCAATCTTACTGAGTTTTTGAGGACATAACTACTTTTGTTTAGCAATCCAATGTAAATGACTTTAATGGTAGTGGCTTTGGCGGGTATAAATTGCTTTTACTACACAATGCTGACACTACAGCTATACTGGCAAGTGTTTTAACCTTAGCACTTCAAAGACAGTACCAAAGAAATAGGACGAAAAACTGTATATCACAATAGTGGAAGCTAACCTAGACTCATTCATGGGGCTGACTCCTATTTTTCTCTAGTGACTTATATTTAATGATAACATTTTTGAGGAGTGTCTCCTACTCCCTTTCTTTTCTTTAATTCTGGAAGAAAAATCACAACCACACATTAAAACAGCCAGACTAACAGCTGTAATTATGAAAGAGCTCTCCTTTCTCTCTTGGACAGACACAGCATGAGCAACTCAAATTCCTCAGCACTAGCTTACAAATGCACAGACCTGGAAGGGCTAATTAGAGTGGTAAAAGAAGCCACCTACCTATTCTTCTGCAGATGTTACTGCTGGAGCAATACTAGCAAGATGAGACCAGGAAACACCCCCAACGCACCACGTCACACCTCAGCATGAACACTACTCAACCACAAGACCTCATTCTGGAAAACAGGAGAAGATGTCCTGTTATGAAGTGTCTTAATAGCAACAAACTTTGGCCATGCTAGGCCTATTCTTGGTCATTTGTAGAAATTACACATACCACCAAAAGCTCTCCTCCACCAGCAGCATCAGCACAGCCAGGGCCCTCAGTCCTTGCAAACCTTGGCACAGCAAGGGCTGGCAGGAGCACAAAGGGACAGGGCACCTGCCTCCCACCTGAGATAGGGCTGTCCACACCTTCTGAAGGTACCAGGAGCCCTGCCTCAGAACCCTAGGACCAGCAAGAATGAGGAAGAGAAGCAGATGCCTATTCCAAAGACAATACAGAATGATAGCATCTCATATAGAGGGAGACAGCTCTCAATCAGGAAGAAACCTACTGTCTCCCTTCCCTGCTGGCCAGGGGTAAAATGTCCTGGCATCATCTTTCTTCTCTTTGCAGACAGGTTCACACCAAAGTAATGTCATGGGGCTCCTATGCATGAGAAACTGAACAAAACTAAAGCTTAGGTCACAAGACAAACATGTTTCTTTTCCACCCTCATCTCTATGTAAAATACTCTCCAGAACATGGCTGGCCAAGGACTCCTTAATAATGTACACAATAAATAAGAGCATAATAAAAAGCCCATGCCTGTTTTTGCCAGTAAAAGTAGTCCACTTTGAAGAGCAAGAATCATGTCTCCAAGTCCAAAACAGGCATGTCCCCAAAATACAGCAAATAAATTTCTAAGGCTTGCTTTTGTGCACTTTCTTCTCACACAAGTGGATGAAAGCTGAAGGACAGCATTCAGCTACGTACACTTCTGTACTATCTTCCCCCTCTCCATTCAGACAATTTAAAAATTCAATTGACTTTCAACAGTACAACAAAATCTTACAAAATACTTTTTTTTTTCTGCAGGTTTGCACCAAAGAATTTGAGAAACAAACAAGCTAGACATCTGCTAGAAGAGCAGCATGAAGAGCCTAGCAGATATTAAAGACACTGGTAACCTAGACCCTCTCTCAAGTTAGTCCTTCAAGGTAGAAAGAACAAATACACTGCTGAAATCAATTCTTTATTCAACAGATGTTTTTGAATTACAAACTGAGTGGTGATTATATGTCCTATATTCTTTTCAGAAAGTTTTTTTTTTCTCCTTCTATTTATTTTTCACCAAGTGGGTACAAAATGCCCAGCTCTACCCACTCTTTTATGTGACACATGTGTCCTTGCAGAGAGCAGAAAACACTTGTTGAAAAAACACCTGAAGAGAAGAAACACAGAGCCAACAAACCAAGGTGAAACCCCATAACAGTTTAAAATTCAATTTTGATTTATGTTTTTCTAATTGCTTAGGCACCAAGGTTTTAGCACAGAGACAGATTTCTGGTGGAAAATTGTTCACCATCTGACAAATATTTCTAAATATTATATCAAGATCTTTATAAAGGAAGTACAGCTGCTGAAGTCACAGTAGAAAATATTTTAATCATCTCTACATTTATGGTCAGAAAAAAGCAAGAACCAGCTTCCACACTTTCACTCACCCTCTCTCATGTTCACTATTCTCACATCCTACTTTAGAGTTTACATGCCTCCTTTCTTTGGGCACCTGATCTGCAAATTATTTCTGGTTTGATGAACAAGTGTGGTCACCGGGGTATTTTATTTACTTGCAACCAAGACCTTGTGGACCTGCTGGAGAGAAAAACATTGATTATTATAAATATGGCCTGTGTTTTACTATGTTTCTGACTGTGACTCTCAGCTGTAATTTTTCCATATATAATGAGGAGCTTGTGCAATCTTGTGCAGAAAGAATGAAACATGCATTTCAAATTATACAGTTTTTATCTAGTAATGCCCTCCTTTGGCTTCTCTCATTGTTTCCTTCTAGTCTGCCACTGTTGTAAATGTTCATCTATTAAAATTAAAATTAGAAAAAGTGAAAATTGTTTCTTGAATTTTTGTTTGTTTGGGGTTTTTTAAATGTATGTCTCCTTCTTCTGGGCCATACTTTCCAGGAAGACTTAGCCATACCTTGTGTGTTGTTTTTGGACTCGCTGCTCACAAGAAAGGCAGGTGCATCTTCTTTGATGTACAATATACTGCATATGTTTTCCTCAGCACATTAATCAGGGGCATAAAATCAAATTCTAGCAGATTACGGGTTAGAAGAATTGCACTTTCTCATGTATGGGAGGGCAGATGCAGTTAATTCCACTCTTGGGCTACATTGTAGCCTCACTAAAGTGCACATCAAACAAAGCACAGTTTCCAGGGGCTTTGAGCAATGTGGATTTGCAAGTTCCAGTGGAGCAAAGTTCCTGCCAGGCTTGACCAGACAAGGTGTGTGTAATGGAGGCAGACATATAGCTGTTCCTTTGGATCCCCTTTGCCATTTTAGCCACTGACAATTATTTACAGATTAGTTGTAGATTTTCCAGCTTGCTGCAGGCAAAGGAACCCTCTGAATAATGCTAGATTGGATAGAAGGATGCTAATCAAAACTAAAATAACTTTTTAAAGGGGAACAAAGAGCTTTTGGGCAGCAAGTTTCTCTATACCAATTTCCTAATATATTCTTTACACCTCTAAAAATAGGTATTTATATTTCTCTAATGAGTTATAAAACTGAACTTAAAAAGTAATAGATTCTTATGGCTGCAAAAGGGTAGGAAAGGAAATTAAAAGGGACTTTGCTATTTTTTTTTTCCTTTCTTTTAGTCATCCTCATAGGAAAAATCCTGCAACTATGAAGAAAAAGGTATTCAGAATCTCTAGTAAAAATAACACTTTCAACTATTTTGGTATGTAAGTATTTTCCAAAGCTAAAACAAATTGTAAATTCTTAATCTTGCACCAGAATTGCCAGCTTTAAGACTAAAGCATTTACTCTGCTGTCATAAAGATGCACTTGACCTCATTTTGCTTGTCCAGTATTTTCTCTACTGCTTTAGTTCCACTGCACATAATTGAATTAATTAATTCCACAGCACATAGTGGAATTATTCTGAGTAATTTTGCAGTAAGTGTTAATGGAACAAGGGAAAGTTATTAAGAAAGAAATTGCAGTTTATGTCTGTCCCTGAATACCTGGGATCTTACACAAATGAGAGTGATGATATGGAGGAGGAAATCCATGGAAACACCCTTTTGAAGATCAAAAACTGTCTTTCACTGTGATGAAGACAAAGTTACAAACCCCTCCTGTACTTCATTCTACCAGCCAGCCAGGGTATTTCGTAATACCAGTGATCTTTTACACCATTCTTATTCAGAACTAAACTTCCTCTTTTTTACAAAGAAAGGAAGTGGATGAGAGGGTGAAAGGGGTACATGCATGTGGGGCAGGGAGAGCAGGGGAGACACCAATGTCGTGTCAGGTAAAAAATATCAACTGAACTGATCAGATCATAGGAAGCCACAAGGTCTCCCTAAAATGAATGTCTCCAGGGATGAGGCATCTACTGCCTCTCTGGGCAACCTGTGTCAGTGTTCTCCTACACTCATTGCAAAAACTTTCTTCCTCATGTCTAGTCTGGATCTTCCTTCTTTTGGCTTAAAACCGTTACCCTTTGTTCTATCACAACAGGCCATGCTGAAAAGTCTGTCCCCATCTTTCTTATAGCCTCCTTTAAGCACTGAAAGGCCACAATAAGGTCTTCAGCCTTCTCTTCTCCAGGCTGAACAACTCCAACTCTCCCAGCCTGTCCTCACAGCAGAGCTGTTCCAGCGCTCTGATAATTTTTGTGGCCTCCTCTGGCCCCTCTCCAACAGGTCCGTGTCTGTCCTGTGCCGAGGGCTCCAGAGCTGGACACAGGACTCCAGGTGGGGTCTCACCAGAGCAGAGCAGAGGGACAGAACCACCTCCCTCAACCTGCTGGTCACACTCTTTTTGGTGCACCCCAAGATACAATTGGCCTTCTGGGCTTGTCACCACTCCAGTGCCTCAGTCTCTGCCCACAGGGAAAGAAGAGCAGGTGATGTCTCTTGGCATGCAGGGATCCTCCATATAATTAATAATGAGAACTAAAGTAATAGCTGGAATTTATATTAAAACACCAATGCTGACTACACACATACCTCCTGCAGAGCATCTGGTATCATCACTCAGCGTATCCAGCAGCCACAGTTGTTTCAGAAGAAGATACAAGGAACACCAAACTGAGTAGATATCAACTTGTAATAAGTAAATGTTTCTTCATCTTTCTTCAAAACTAAGAACACAAAAGGAATAAATGTATCTAGGGATGAAAAAGAGTACTGCTTGTTCACACATCCAATTTCACTTATGTTTTACTGAAACAGTTTCTAAAAAGCTATGCAGTCTACCCCAATCTTATAAAAAGTATTCAAAAAATATCTTTTAAGTCTGTGCAACCAGTAAATAACAGAAAAAGCTGGATGATTTTACAAGAAGCTTGATTTGTTTCACAAAAGACAGAAAAAAAGTAACGAGGAGAAACTCTAGGGAAATTATCCTTTTATATCACTGTTAAAACCAGTCCTGCACACTAAATGCAGGGATCCTGACTCAAAGCACTGCAGGGAGCTGACAGCATGCCACCACTCTCTTTACAGTGGTGATCCTTGAGGTACACCAGGTATAGCATGTTGCATTCTGCAACATGAAACAGAAATGTTCTCTTATGTCGAGAAAAAAAACTATTTTCTTCTGTGCATCTTTGTCCCTCAGATTTACATACTTTCATTTCACAAAGCCAAAGGACTCTCAAGAGACTGACTACACAGTATCAAATGCAAAAGAGATTTTAATCTTCAGATTTGTGGGAATTTAAAGCTACAAACACTTTGTTAAGCACAGGTCTGCATACTATTTTTTATTTATATGCAGACATTTATTGCAGTCAAGTTTGTAAAAAACTTAGAGTTTCAAGGCATGGAAGAGGCATTTGCCTGAATTGCTCATGGCTCTGTAATCTGTTTCAACACAAAATTGCTTTATTTTGATTTATTGAAACCAAAAATATATGGATGTAATCCAGTTTCTAGTTTCCTGTTTTCCCTCCACTCCTATGCCCAAAATTCCTGTCTACTACACTTATCTAGGATTGCACTGACATTCACAGACCTCTAAAGGTTCTCCTAGAACATTTCAGGGTTAAATGTTTACATCTCTCAGAGAGCATTTGAAGAATTTACACAGCAAAAGTATAGTTTAAACATAGGAGAAAAAGCACAGTAACCAATAAAGCTTCAACATGGCATTAAAACTCAATAGGTTTGTCTATGAAACAGAACCATATATCTGAGCACAAACGGGAAATTCTTTCTGCTTCTACTTAAGTCCTTTTTACTCAGGGCTTTTAATTTTAAAGTAGTGTCAGCAGATGCATAATTTTGCATGTCATAGATTATTTTTGTTGACACAGACTTCGTAGAAGGGTGACAATGATAAAGCTAGAAATCACAGGCAGCAAAAATGCTCAAAGCCTTTCCCACACACAGGAGGCAAATTATCCATGGTTTTCAACTAATGCATTTTAGACTACTTCAAGATCATACTAAGAAGAATCTAGCTATTGCTTCCTTGTTTGTGTAAGTGCCTACTTATTGTGAAAGTCAAATGTAATGCAAAAAACTTTAATCACAGTAGGAATTATCTAGACATGTGAACACATTCAACCCCCCAAGGGGCCAATAATACTGTCCAAGGAATCAGTCTTGTAGAAACTAGACTTCAAGTCAAAGTCATTTGAACAAATACTTCTCCAGATATCTTATCTTTTAACAACGTGATAACTTTTGCAAGGATCTTGTGTATTTACTATTTACAAGTAGTTACCAAAATCTATGAAAGGAATGGGGAACAGGGAGAAACTGGGAAGCCAATTAACATGGACTTAACTCCATTTGGGGAGAGGTAATGGCATAGAGGACAGTCCCATAATTGATTGCTTACCTAAGAATAAAAAAAAAATAATATAATTAAAAAAAAAAAAATAACACCACACAACAAGCCACCAGGAAAAAATGTTTTCTCACATACTATATATGTAGAAGATTACAACATCCACACCTATTTAAGGCATGCATTCTTCCATGAGGTTGTTCACATTTCCTCTGACACAAAAGGAAAATCCATTCAAATATCCTTTAACAACAACAGGGAATTAACGAACACTGTAGTTCATATAATCAGATATGTATAACACCGTTTCCCTGTTTGTATATATATAATGTAACAGGAAAAAAAAGATGAACCTTTGGGACTAAGGCACAATGTGGAGGGAGAAACAGGGACAGACAGAACATACACAAGACCAGGTAACTTCAGAGAGGACATTTAACCTCTCCATTACTTAGTTTCCTTCCATCAGAGGCAGAACAATATGGCCTTACCATCAAATTTGTTCCCCTGGCTAACACAGATACTTTACAGCAGAATGACTGGTGTACCAGTTCTGGCTACTTCATCCTATACTATTTCTTTTTTTTTTTTTTTCCTGCCATCTGCATATATCCACACTTAATCAATGTCAGTTCTTTCGTTTTCTAATATGAAGTATAATGAGACGCTTCCTACAGAAACTATGTTTTGGCCAGTTCTTTGTATGTGGGAATTCAAACTACTGAACAACTCTCAGAAATCATGGAGCCCTGCCATGTGCAACAGCCTCATGACATCCAGCCATTCGATTTGAGATGCAATATGAGCCAGATGCTGTCAAAGCATGTGGAGTTTTTTTGTAGCCTTAATCTTTACTCTAGCTGCCATCAATCCGTCTTGCCTTCCCTTCTCTGTTTTCAGGGCTTGGGAGATTACATGGGAGAGCTTCGTATGGGGTTGGGAAGAAAAGGGGGCGGGAGCTACAATGGAGCTGAAAAAAATATGCCAGCAGATCTCCACCAAGGTCCAAGCTTTTTTTTCCCCTTCTAAGTGCTCAGCAGCTATTTTACAGAACAAATGGGTCAATTTCTCCACATACCTAATACAAAAATTGTGCCAGTATAAGTGTGCCAAGGTAGAGAATAAAGGGAAGCATCACAAGACACCCACCAGCATCACAAAGGGACTAGTGGCTGCAGGAAGTCCTGGTGTGGCACATTCATCTCTCCCAGAACTGCTGTGTTTGCACATGAAGGGTGATCATACAACTGCCCTGGCTGCTGGGTCTGTCCATGGGCACAGCTGCTCTCTACCACCCAACCACCACCCCAGGCAGAGCGCCTGCCGTGCCAGAAAGCAGAAGCAAGATTTAGTGCATGTCGGGCTGAGGGCCACCCCAAAACCTGCCTTCTGGGCTCAGTTAGATGTCCAGAGACCCACAGTGGAAAGAGAACCTACTGAAGTCTCAAAGGTGTAAACTCACAGCCTGTCATTTTAGTCTTACAAGGAAAGAAAAAGGCAGTGTAGTCTTTCAGCTGGTTTCAGATCACCAACCCAAATAGCCTTCCACTCCCTTCATAGAAGGGGTACCACAGCAGTTTCCTTCATCTTCAGCCCTTTCAGAACAAAATAAAATATTGATGCCTGATCACAACAGATCTCGAGGAGGAGGAGAACAGGATCAGCTAAGGTGCTTGTTCTGCTCCCATTAAAGTCAATGGCAGCCCTGGGAACTGGGACCAATAAATATCAGGAGAAATGAGAGATAATAATAGTTGTTTCATTGCTTTGAGTAAATGGAAGTGAAATCTCATACAGATCTGGAGAGGCTCATGGCTTTCTACAGTAAATTTACCAAACCACCCTGCCAAAACTGAATGGCAAAAGTGCTATAGTTTCCCTAGTTTGAATGGAGAAATTTGGAAGTAAAACTCAGACCTCAGCATGTTCAACCAATAGCTACTGTTAGACGGTAGTGGTAACAAAATTGTATCCTCAGCCCAGCAGCCAATAAATGGAGAAGACACCATGTTCTTTCCAAGCCAGCCTAAGGAGAAGTCAGTAAATTCAGACAATGTACCTTTAGGTAACTGGGCTTCTCACATTTTTTGCATGAATAAAATGAATACACTTATTAAAAGCACACTCAGTTCCGAAACTTTTTTTTTCCATGAGCCTAAATAGATGATGACTTAATGAAAGGTTTTGTCTACACATATTACTACTACCTGTATATTTTGGTAGTATTAAAAGGGTGGGAGGGAAAGAGAAAAAATATTTCTTTCTTTTAAGGAAGTAAACAACTTTTCTTTCAGCCACATCCCAACAAGTTTTTCCATTTTTTCTTATTACTGCTTATGAGAATATCAACAAAGGCCTTTACTAAAAGATGAAATTGTATCATTTCCATTTCAGTGAATGCAAAGCTTTTATTTCTACAAAAAGCCATGTTTTCCCATTAGGCGCCTGTACAGAAAAAAAAAAGTTGTGATACCATGCATATGTACAATATGATGTGCATGAAGAACATCGGAAAAAAAATGAAAATCTCTGAGACAGATGTAATAAGAATTTTGTGGTAAAAGCTATCAACATTAACATACTGGTTCTAATTTACTCTGCTTCATGCATTTAAATTTATTAACTTCAGACCATATGTTGGCTACAGAGTGTGGCTTTGCATTCCTGAGTCAGTTGACAATGAACAGTTAAGTTGCAATAAATTGGAAAGGTGAAGTAGGGTTAGTCTAACTAATAGAAGAAAATGATGCAAACACAAATCTAATACACCATAGTAGAACTACAGCAGCACAAAAATATTCCACCATATGTTTCAAGGGCTGGCTACAGCTTCATGCAGAAAGCTTTGATATTGCCACTGTAATTGAGAATGTCAACAGTTTCAGGGGAGAAAACTTGCTTCCATCAATTAAATACTTGATTTCCAGCCTGTATGTCAGAAGAATATCTGCCTCCTCAAATTCACTCCACACCGCCTATGTTATTTTTAGAGCATGTAAGACAGAGGATGTACCACTATTGTGTGTTTTTGTAACAGTACATCTTTAGACTGAAGGGCAAAGTGAATGTATTGCCATTTTTTAATTCAGAAGCCATCTGTGTTCTTTTTTCATTAGTGCAAGTGGAAGAGTTGTTTAAGAATCAGATGGATCCCAAACATTTTGGCAAACAAACTGAGATATGCACAACTATCCAAAGTATACACAAAATAAGGCCTTATCTGTGGCAAAACAGCAGCATAACACATAGCAAAAGCTGATTCATGGGATGCGCAGGAAAACAAGAGCTGAGGCAATGAGGAGAGAGCACACTACTCCTGGGGCTGACTGGCTCATCTCCCCCCTTTGACTTTCCTCAGACCAAAGCTGCCTGCCTGAAGTTCTTGGTGGTGGCATGCCCTTTTTCAGAGGAGCAGAAGAAGGGGAAAACTGACACTATTGAATACCGCAAAATACGCAGCTCTAACGCTCTTTTTCTCCAGTACCATGTCCACTGCTTGGAATCAAGCCACGCAGAAGGTCCTCAGAGTATCTCGGGCATTGGGAGAAGAAGAGAGTAAGTGAGCACACCAGGTGGTCAAGACCAACATTTTTGCAAACACAAAGCAAGTCAGGATTGCTGTTACAAGGAGAAGTAACAGAGCACCAAAATTTGGGACATAAGTCTGCATTCAGGCACTGAAACCAAGAGCAGTCTTGTATTCCAGAAGCTGCTAAGCACATAGGTCCTCCTCAACAAGAGAAGGCCAAAAGTGTTTTTCTGAAGTCCAAATGCATGAATCCTTATCTGCAAAACTTGAGGAGTCCTCCCCACCCCCATACATAAGATCTTAAAACAACACCTCTAACATATCAGGGCACTGCAGGGGCCAGGAGCAGCAGGGGTTCCCCTGAGAGTAGGGTAGGGCCTGTCCCACCCCCAGCCAGAAGCAGGGCAGGGTAGCCCCATCCCCAGATATCTCCTTGGGGTTGGGGCAGGCCAAGATGGGATGTGGGCTTAGCACATCAGGGGTTATGGCTGAGCAGGGTATGGAGGAGATGGAGACCAGCCCTGTTGCAGTGTTGCTGAGGCAGGGGCTGATGGCCTCAGTGAGCTCAAATGCTGTCCTGGGACATGAGAGGCTTGGGTAGGCTGCAATGGGGTGCTGGGTGGGGCAGCAGGAACATTCCGTGGGGGCTGGGCAGACATAGTCAGGGCTGGTGGTGCCTTCAGATCTCAAGAATTTCATACCTCATCATACTTTGAGTGTACCTAGTAGGTATCTATTAGGTATCTATTCTTTTTCTCCCTCCTTTATTTTTTTTTTTTTTTAATGTTCAGAAGGGAGCATTCTTTCAAAGCAGGTCTGATCTCCACTTTGGTCTGCATCATTGAGCAACCTCACAGTGAAATCCCTTCCAAATGAAACAGAGCTGCGAGACACACACCAGCATCACACCTAATGCCCTGTGTTTGCAACTGGCCATTCAGTGCACGTGTCCAGGCTGAAGGCAAACATACCTGAAATTATGTGCACCCTGCATAACTTGTCCTTAGCACTATTTTAATCAATATTTGATGACATTGCCACGAGCCACCTGCAGTAAACCTCCATACAAAACACAGCTCTCTCCTTCTCTTCCGCTCCTCACTAAGCAAAGGATGGGATGTATCTTAATTTTACAGCTCCTTGACAGATAGGAAAAGTCTGAATTAAAGCAAACTCTATAAAGACCTGTAGCTAATGCTTGTGATATTAAAGACAAAACCAAACAAACAAACAAAAAAACACACACACACATCCAAAAAAAAAATTTCCCTGTAAATGTTAACATAGTTCTACTTTGCATGGATAAAAATAGAAGTTAGTCTGACTTTAGGGATCTGAACTTGGCCATACAGTGCACACATACTAATTTCTATTTTTTTTCAAATTAAAAATTGGTCTGTGTCACTATATTTCTATCATAAAATGTTGAGGGACAGGAATACTGTGAGGATGAAAGGTAAAACCATGTTGAAGCAGTAAGTCCATTACTGTTAGCAGAGAGAACCCACCTCTAGTCAATGTGATCTTTTTGGATTTCAGTAAAGCACTTGATACTGTCTCTCACAGCATCCTCCTGGACAAGATGTCCAGCATATGGCTGGATAAACACACAATGCACTGGAGGAGCAATTGGCTGACGGGTCAGGCTCAAAGGTTTCTAGTAAATGGGGTTATGTCAGGCTGGCAACCAGTCACTAGCGGGGTTCCGCAGGGATCCATCTTAGGGCCAGTACTCTTTAATATCTTCATAAATTACTTGGACACAGGACTTGAGGGAATACTAAATAAGTTCACCTACGACACGAAATTGAGGGGAGCTGTTGATGCTCTCAAGGGCAGAGAGGCCCTGCAGAGAGATTTGGACAAACTGGAGAACTGGGCAATCACCAGCCACTTGAAGTTCAAAAAGGGCAAGTAGCAGAATTTGCACCTGGGACATAGCAACGCTGGCTGTACGTACAGACTGTGGGATGAGATGCTGGAAAGCAGCTCCACGGAGAGGAATCTGGGGGTTCTGGTTGATGGCAAGTTGAACATGAGCCAGCAGTGTGCCCAGCAGCCAAGAGGGCCACCTGTGTCCTGGGGTGAATCAAGCAAAGCATTGTCAGCCAGGCGAGGGAGGTGATTGTCCCACTCTGTTCTGAACTGGTGCGGCCTCACCTGGAGCACTGTGTGCAGTTCTGGGTGCCACAGGATAAAAGAAAATATATATATATATATTAAGCTACTGGAGAGTGTCCAGAGGAGGGCCATAAAGTTGGTGAAATGTTTAAAGCAGAAATGTATGAGGAGTGGCTAAAGTCACTGGGTCTATTCAGCTTGGAGGAGACTGAGGGGAGACCTCATGGTGGCTACAGCTTCCTCACAAGCGAAGGAGGAGGGGCAGATGATGATCTCTTCTCTCTTGCAACCAATGATAGGACCCGAAAGAATGGCACGAAGATGTGCCAGGGAAGTTTTAGGTTGGACATCAGGAAAAGATTCTTCACCCAGTGGGTGGTGGAACGCTGGAACAGGCTCCCCAGGGAGGCAGTCATGGCTCCAAGCCTGATAGTGTTCAAGAAGTGATTTGATGATACACTCAGACACATGGTGCAAATTTTGGGGTTGTCCTATGCAAGGTTAGGAGTTGAACTCAATGATCCTTGTGGGTCTCTTCCAATTGGGACATTCTATAATTCAGTCAGGGGCCCCTGGGGCACTAGATATAATGCAGAGAGAACAGACATGTCCTACCTGAAGAACTCATCACACAAGAAGATGCCCAGGAAAATGCTGAGAATTGATCCAGTAGAAGAAAAAAAGATTGATGAAAAAGATATGGCTGTAACCTCCTCCTCTCCCAGGAGAAGACCCCTGAATATATTGGTGCTGCCAGTCAAGAAGCTGTGGTCAATATGCCTCATGTACCAAAGCACATAAAGGCACATCTATATGCTCCTCCTCTCCTTGCCCAAAACACTGTCTTCTTCTCCCCCCCTCTCCCTGCAATAAAAATTAAAGCACACATGACTATTATAGATTAACACAATAGTGATGAATGTTGCAACAAGAAAAAGCAGTGTCCTACCGGTAAAGTTACAGCCCCATCCTCTCTTTTGTTTCGCTTTGCAGAGCTTGGAACAGAGACATCTGCTCCACCTTACAGGATCCAACATACTGCACACCCTTCGGATGCACTTCAACAACATCAAGCTGTACTGTAGCTTTTTGGTTATGTTGCGGATCCATAGCACTCTCCAAGATGAATTTTACACAAAATCAAAACAATATTTAAATAGATACCTCATCCGGTTTTGTTTTTCCCATACCATGAAAATGAACATAATGTAAGGAAAAGTTAACAACCAGGGTAATCATGTTGGTTGCAATCAATCTTCTGCAAGATTAAGTCAGCAACCCACACATCTCATTTCTCTGTCATGGCTAGCATTTTGGGGACAGAAAAATATAGGTGCCAGTCTAGTAAAGCCTATTACAAATAAACAATTTAAGTAATACAAAGTCACCCAATTCAACTGCACAAGTTCTTGCATAGTCTAGCTTTTTGTTGGAACGATAAAGGACTCAGCATTCTGAATCAATGTGAATCACGCAAAGCCAATTATTACAGAAACAAGCCTCCTTATATATGCAACTATTTTCTAATCACGCATCCACGCTCCAAGCATGGATTCGATAAATGAGTATCATGGGCTGTCCACGCGCTGGAGTCTCACTGATGATACGTCCGATGATTCACATCATGTTGAGGCCCTGTTAATGAGAAGACACCCCTCTTTCTCACAGCAGATTCTGTTCTCAGCTTCTCGAAGTGGCCTTGAGATTCCTTTGAGCCTGACAAATTCAGCAACAAATCTTTATCTATCAAAACCCCTCCACAGCTTTTGGGTTTTTTTTAATAAAGACTGCCAGAATATAGGTATCAAGACATAAAAATCAAAGAATAAAGACAGAAAGAAAACCCAATTTCCACATTTCCCAACCTGCTAAAATCTATTCTGCTAAGATATTGCCATTTTGCTACCATTATTTAAACTTGTAATATTTGACAGATTGCTTCTAAAAATTAATGTTCTTAAGTATTTTGTTGCACTCTGGTTTCATTAAAATAGAATTAAAATTTCAGATCTCACAGGTACAAATAAAACCAGAAAGACCCTATGAACACAAAAAAAATAAAAAACAAATTCATGTTACTGTCATTTTCATTTATATTCTCAGTATTTCACATGATTTTTAGTGACATAATACTGAAGATTTAGCCAATAATTCTGTTCATGTATTAAAACATAATCTGGACAGGAAACTAGATATTTAATGCCTTCTTTGTCTCTATATACACAGCCAGAGGCTGTTCTGAGGAGCCCCATACCCCTGAGACACTAGAGGAAGGCAGGACAATGAAGGAGTTTGCCTCAGTTGATGAGGACTGGGTTAGGGAGCAATTAAGCAATCTGGATATCCAGAAATCCATGGGTCCAGATGGGATGCACCTGTGGGTGCTGAGGGAGCTGGCTGAGGTCGTTGCTGGACCACTCTCCATCATCTTTGCCAAGTCTTATGAAATGGAAGAAGTGCCTGAGGACTGGAGGAAAGCAAATGTCACTCCAGTCCTCAAAAAGGGCAAGAAGGGGTACCTGGCTAACTACAGACTGGTCAGCCTCACCTCCATCCCTAGAAAGGTGATGGAACAACTTATCCTTGGTGCCATGTCAAGGCATATCAGGGATAAGATGGTCATTAAGGACAGTCAAAATAGTTTCACCAAGGGAAAGCCGTGTTTAACCAACCTCATAGCCTTTTATGAGGGCATAACCAGGTGGATAGATGATGGCAAAGAAGTGGATGTGATCTATTTTGATTTCAGTTAAGCATTTGACACTGTCTCCCACAGCATTCTTGCTGCTAAACTGAGGAAGTGTGGTCTGGATGATTGGGTAGTGAGGTGGACTGTGAACTGGCTGAAGAAAAGAAGCCAGAGAGTTGTGGTCAATGGAGCAGAGTCTAGTTGGAGGCCTGTATCTAGGGGAGTGCCTCAAGGGTCAGTACTGGGAGCAGTACTATTCAATATATTGTCGCAGTTGAGACAGACAAATGACATAGACCAAGTTCTTAAGTATAAACAGCAGTCTCCATTTATTGCCACAAATGCCTTTTTGTATAGTCTGTACCAGCTCAAGTGTCTTTTTGCTATTGGTTACAAGTTGCAGTAGTAACACCTCATTGGCTAATTTTGCTGTCATCAATGTTACTCTTTTACTCCCTACTCTCTCACGGATACACCTTAATATCTCTGGATACTCATTTACTCCCATCTTTCTCACGGGTAGGCTGTAATATCTTCAGGGCCAATCTCTGCTCCCATGCCCTCTGTCAGGGAATCCACAGACCCACCATAGTCTCCCACAATATATTCATCGATGACTTGGGTGAGGGAACAGAATGTACTGTCAGCAGGTTTGCTGATGACACCAAGCTGGGAGGAGTGTCTGACACACCAGAAGGCTGTGCTGACATCCAGCGAGACCTGGACAGGCTGGAGAGTTGGGCAGGGAAAAATTTAGTGAAATATAACAAGGGCAAGTGTAGAGTCTTGCATCTGGGTAGGAACAACCCCAGGTTCCAGTATAAGTTGGGGAATGACCTGTTAGAGAGCAGAGTAGGGGAAAGGGACCTGGGGGGATGACCATGAGCCAGCACTGTGCCCTTGTGGCCAGGAAGGCCAATGGCATCCTGGGGTGTATTAGAAGGGGGTTGGTTAGTAGGTCAAGAGAGGTCCTCCTTCCCCTCTACTCTGCCCTGGGGAGACCACATCTGGAATATTGTGTCCAGTTCTGGGCCCCTCAGTTCCAGAAGGACAGAGAACTGCTGGAGTGGGTCCAGTACAGAGCCATGAAGATGATAAAGGGAGTGGAGCATCTCCCTTATGAGGAAAGGCTGAGGGAGCCGGGTCTCTTTAGCTTGGAGGAGACTGAGGGGCAACCTCATCAATGTTTATAAATGTATAAAGAGTGAGTGTCACGAGGATGGAGTCAGGCTCTTCTCAGTGGCAACCAATGATAGGACAAGGGGTAATGGGTTCAAACTGGAACACAAGAGGTTCCACTTAAATTTGAGAAGAAACTTCTTCTCAGTGAGGGTGACAGAGCACTGGAACAGGCTGCCCAGGCGGGCTGTGGAGTTTCCTACTCTGGAGACATTCAAAACCTGCCTGGACACCTTCCTGTGTAACCTCATCTAGGGGGATTGGACTAGATGATCTTTCGAGGTCCCTTCCAACCCCTAACATTCTGTGATTCTCTATGATTCTGTGATTAAGAAAACTAAGGGCATTTGGAATCTTTTAGTATGTATATATATAACCACACACATATATGTATATTTTTACCTTGACATCGACTTTGACAATAACTTCATACTTGTTAATTTTTGAAACAGACTACTTCATATAATGCTGACATAATTCCAGATAATGAAACAGTATAAACACTGGAAGATAAAAAAATACTACCTGTGAATTTAGAGCCTGCCTATTACATACCAATGACGTATACCTAAATCTATGTCATGTTCAATCAAGAGCTTATATTTCTTTTCTAGATACTAATGTCATACATTAACAGAAAATAAGAGCCTGAAAGCTTCTTACTTCAACGCTAGGCACAACAGCGTTTCTTATGAGCTAACTCACAGAAAAACACTTTATACTGGGCTGGTAGAAGGTATTACATAACCTTCAGCTCTGCATGGACTAGTAAGCATCCTAACAGTAGTTCAACAAATCATAGGTTGCTTCTGTTGATTTTTTCCTCTATTAATGTTGTATTTAAAACAAGATCTAGCTCACTACTGCGTTTCACATTGTGCAAAACAATGTTCTGAAGAGAAGGACGTCTGAGTGACTTTTAACTTAAGCTGCAAACTAATCAACAAAGCAGATGGGAGAGTTGCTGCCTAGAGCACCCAACTCCCCTACAATACCTCTTTATGCTTTAGCTCTGCAGAAACTAAAATGATTGCTACAAGAACTGCTAGATAAACTGTTTTGTTGAGGTGGTGGTTGGTTTGTTTTTTGTGTCTGTGTTGTTTTTATTTTTTCCATATGTGGGTGTCAGCCTTGATGACAGGAAGTGTTCCTTCTGGTCTGAGATCTTTGGAATCAGTAACAGAGGGAGACATAGCTTCACAGAGGATGCTACTAAAACAATCCTTTTTTCTTTCAGTATTGTACCAAACAATCACCAAACAAAATTGCCTTAGCATAAAACTTGGTTTGATCAGCTCTTTCAGCACTGTAATACATAATACCCTGATGATTTCTCCTAAAAATGGCAGCAGATTTTTATCAGCTAAGTTATAAACAAATTTGGATGCAGTGAGATGCAACCCACCAGTCTGCTCAAAATGTGATTTTACTTTATTTGGCCAATGTTCAAGAATGTTCAGTTAATACTTTTTTTCATTTCATGCTGCCCAATGCAATTAAGAAGGAAGATCAAGAAAGGGGGAAGGGTGACTTGGGACTGAAGCCCAGAGAACAACACACAGCCAACCTTACAGCTGCCAGTTTCCCCTGCAGAGAATCTTTAAGACCAATAGGCCTGGAGAATAACTGGAAATGAGAGGGGCAGGAGCAGGAATATATGAAGGGAAAGTGCTGGTAGGTCTCAGATTGACTAGTCACCATGACCCCAGCACATACATCTTAGTACAGCAACTCCAGACACGTGGGACAGGCAATAAATCCTCATGACCCACACAGGTGGCACAAAAAGGAGACACTTCCCATCTCCTACAGGCTTGTCAGCAAGTTCCTGAACAATACAGAAAGGTGCACCCAAAATCACCATATGGCCACCAGCCTGAAGGAGGTGCTGAGGATCCAGTAACTGGCATCCATTGTGTTAAGTATCATATAATTGGACAAAATCCTGCACAGCCAAATGGGGCACATGTGTCCTGGGGCCAGACAGTTGAACAGAGACCACTTGGTTTCACACTCCTCTACATGCATACTTACAGCAGCTGGATGCAGAAGCACAAACAGAAATCAGTTTTGTTTTAAAATAAAACCATCCTCCCCTCCTATAAACTCTTCAAGGTTTGCTACATTGCTGACACAATACTGAAACATTTTCTTAGTCTAAAGGCACAGAACAGGTTTTAGAAACCCTGAATTTGGCTTGGAACTGCAGTCATCAACAAAAAAGTCTACATGAAAGATTTAGAAGTGGCGCGAGGAAGAGTTTCCACAGCATATATTTAAACCTGGGAATACAGACCTAACAAAAAACAACAAAACCATCCCATTCTCATAAAAACTCCCAAATAGCTTAGAAGATTAAAGCATTGAAAGAAACTCTAGTGGACTTGCTAGGGACACTCTGCCCTCTCTTTTCAGTTAGGTTTCTAAGTCAGAAAAGAACACACCCCTAGGAATTGCAGATAGCCTTGTTTATACACTCTGCCATGAGATAAGATTTGCCCATTCCTAATTAAAACAGAAGGGTATATTAACAGAACAGTGGTCAAATCTGGCTTTCAGTGTGCTCTTCTACTCTTTCTCATGTCTTTTTATGTTCTTACTCATCCTGTTTCTTAGAGTTAATATTGCACTTACTCTCTGCTGTTTATTGCAGTCTCTTTTTTTTATTATTTTATGGAGAGCTTCATTTAATGCACTTATTAGTACTGTTTTCTGTTTGTTAGGGGACACAGAAATGAAACCTTGTTCTGAATTGCTTCCAAAAAATTATATAAAGTATTATCAAATCTGTTAAGAAACAGATTGATTTTTTTCCAGTTTTCTGAGCATCAACAAAAAGAATTGATCAGAGCTAGATTTTCCATTATTTAACAAGCTATACAATGTCTGATATTTTTCATATTAAAAGTTAAAATAAAATTTCCAAATTCCTCATGAAGTCAAATAGAGGGGGGAATACCAAGTACAAAACTATGTTTTGTTACAATAACATGTTTCACTTCAATGTATAGCTTGGTATTAATTTTGATATAAGTATGTCACATACCTTCATTTCAGTTTCTTTCGCTTTTTCCAGAAAAGGAGAAAATAAAGATCAAAAAGTAATCTACATTTTTACAAAAACAATTTCTCACATTGGGGTTGCTACAAGATAGTTAATTGTTAGCACATAGTAACTTAAGCAATGTGAAACCGGGGATACAGGCCATTTATGCCTACTAGGAACTTGCATGTAGCTCCAACAAATCCTGAGGGCTAGCATTAAAGTGAAATACTCGTTTTAAAATCTGAAACCACTTAAAAACAGATGTAAGTATATGAGACCAGAAGAACCGAACCAGCTCACAGAAGGACCAAGTCAGCCTGAAGCCAAGGACCAGGGAAACATGGGCAAAAGTCTCTGCTCTCCAGCACAATTTGCTTTAACCCTGGTCATTCATTTCACATATAATTTTACAGTGTCTCTGAGACAATCTGTCAGGGGTGAAGTTTCATGACAGTATCTGCTGAAATAGGACACACTCTCCCTTCTTCAGCAACAGCCACGTGTGGCATGATTCTGTTTACTCCCCTTTCTCCAGCACAGTGTGGCACCCCACCTCCCCCACGCCACTCCAGAACTGATGTGGCAGTTACATGCACATCCCTCTCCCCTTCAGTGTGGCAGTTGCACATCCCCTTCTCCTTCAATGGGCCAGTTAATGGCTTCTTTTGTGAGACCCTGAGTCGTTTAGCCAGAGTCGTTAGGAGAGGGGGGGGTGCAGAGAAGCCGAGAAGCTTCTGGAATGCCCACAGCCAGATCTGATAAGACTACAAAACAGGGTTCCTGCCAAAGATTCTCTTTGTTTGGTCTTCTCTGAGCCGTGCATCTGCCGAAGACAAGAAACCCTCCCCTTAGACTGGGTCGCTGTCTAAGGTAGCTTCCCGGCCTCACCTCTGGGTGTGGGTGAGTGATAACTAATTAGATATACCCTTGAATAATTCCCTGCTTGAATAAGCAAGTGTATTTCCTTGCTGGATAAGCAAGGGTGTTCCTCGCCAAACTCAGGCGAGTGTAGTACCATGAAGTCAGATGGCTCTGGCTTTGTTTCTTGTGAACGCATGTATGTACACTGTGGATCTCCATCATTCTTATTTGCTGTAACCCAATAATTTCCTCAGCTGATATCCAAACCTGCATTTTATGTTACCAGAGTGCTAACTAATTGTATAAACCCCATTTCTAATTGGTTGATTTTGCTGGGCTTTTTTGGCCAGAATAAAAGTCTGTTTTGGACCTTTTTGCCCCCAAAAAACTGATTTTGGGGTGCCTCCATGACACACAGATAGTTACCTGACCACTGTAAACTGTGGAGGGAGAAATTGCTGCAGAGAACCACTCAACCCTTTGTTGCAGAGTTACCTTTCGTCTGGTTTAGTGGCCAAGTGCACAGCGATACCAAATAGTGCTGGCACAAGGGAAATGGTGACAGCCCACAGTCAGGACATATAAAGTGAATGCTTTTCACAGGTAGACAATAACCAGTTTGGTGCAGTGACGCTATCACAGGACACCCCTCATGGTGGTATCCACCTTCTCCTGTGACCTTCATCCTGCCCAAGCTCCTCTTCTCTGGCCACTGTCACCTCACACCTTTCATCTCTGCTGCTCACATGATGGCAAAATGTTTCCTCCATTCATTTTGCTCAAAATGCATTCAGGAATTCCTCACACAACCTGGTTGTGGGTTGGGAACGGTGACCTTTAATGGTTACTTGGTGGGGGAGATCAAGGTGGCATATAGCATAGGATTTTACCTCTTCAAGCCAATCTATATCCAGCCTTGAAGGAATAGAACCCTTAAAAGGAAGATAATAACACCTCCCTTTCTTTGAGACATGTTAAGAGGATAAATACATCAAGGATTATGAAATGTTCAGAATCTATGGTAACAGAGGAGATAGAATTAGCTAAGATACATAAACTATTAAAAAATGCAGAGAGACTTTAAAAAGAAACAACATCCAGCTATGTAGAGAGCACAGTACTTTTGCAGTTACTATTTATGTGCCATCTGTGAACAAGGAAAGCACTTATATCAAGCTTTGTTCATGCTTGAGCTGGGCAAATAATGCAAAATAGCTACTTGTAAACCCTTGTCCAATTGTAAATTCTCCTTGATTGCCTTCCTATTCTGTTGGCCCACTTTACACAAATACTATAGTACAGGTACATTCTTGTTTGTCAGAACAGTCAAATGTATGGAGGGAACATGCGTTTCCCAGATATTTGATAGCTCCTCTGTGGGTTTGGTAGTCAGACACAGAGGGGGAAAAAAGCAATAACGCCTCACTCAGAACATCAGTCACAAAGACCAAATAGCAAGTTAGGTATATGAAATAACTAAAGTAATATTTATTTTGTTAGCCAAATGCATCTAACGTGACAGTCAGCCAAAATATGTTATTTGTAAACTATTCTCATGATATTTTTTAGCAAAGGCTTCTGTTCATGTGAATTTCTACACAGATAATTATTGGACTAAAAGGACAATATTCATTGAGCTGCTTGCTTCAAATATATTTTTTCCAGCTCCAGTTCAGAAACAGTAGCACCCACCGTACATTTGGACCATAAAGAGACAGGAAAATGCTATGAACCAAGCCTCTATTTGCTTTTGGGGTTGCTGCGCTGCTCATACAGCTTAAGCAACTTGATGATGGAGTGTCTTGTGGGAAACAGGAAACAGTTAAGATGAAGGGAGATACAGATCCTGTTCATCCAAATGACATTGTATTTTTACCAGGGGTGTTCAATCAGAAAGCAGCCCTGCTCCTTGGGAGGGAATTCTCAGAACGCTGCTCCCTACTAAGCAAAACAGAGCTGGAATGACAAAAATGAGAGATTATGATCACTTAATAAGAAACAGTAAAAGCCAATACAATTTATTATTTTTTCCAGTAATGCATTAAGAATATTTAGATCCCAGGAAACATTTTTTTTCTGCTTGGCATTTGTCTTCTCAGATTAACACACAAGTGCACAATTCCCTGGGGCTCCATTTCTGCCCTCTGGATATCACAGTCACTATCTTAGCAACTGAGAATATTATCAGACCTGTGGAAAAGTAAAATGTTTTTATAGAAACACAAAGGGTCTCTGCCTGATGAAGATCCTTGCTGAGATGCCCTACATCAAGTGCCATTCTTTTATTAAATGACCGGCCCAACATCTTTCAAGGAATTTTTTTTCCTTTCTTCCCCCCCCCTTTTTTTTTTTTTCAGAATTATGAACAACACCATTCAATACAAACACTGATTGCTTAGGTGGATGAGTTAAACAGAAAGTGGTTTTAAACACATCATCTCTCCTCCTCTCTCCCCCCACAGCTTCATTAGGTTGGTAAGTGCTTCTTTGTAATTCCCATTTTGTCAGCACTACAATATCACTACAGTATCTGCCATGCAGAGACAAAAAATGAGTAGGAAGGAGCTGTCAAATAAAAAAGGATTTTAAAGATTGTAAATCACCATAGTATGGTGTATATGGTGAGGGTAATCATTAAAAACATATAAATCAGTAGGAGTAGTTTTGTTAAGGAGAGAGATAAAGAAAGGAGAGCCCAAACAAAATAAAAATTAAAAAAAATAAAAATAAAAATTAAAAAAAAAAATAAAAATGTTGAAGGTGTTCAGCATAGTACAGCCAAATTCCTCTGCAAACGGACCTGGCAACACTGTGCGAGGTGGCTCAGCGGCTTAGCCCAGCATGAATTTCTTCAGACACTGCTCATAATTGGGCTCTCTTTTCACTGTGAAAGAAAGACGTCGATTTCACAGTTCTATTCAGAATCCTGGCTCTCATGTCACAAAAGAAAGGCTTGTATTATGTTATGCAGTTGCTGAACCAGACCCTCTTCTGGGCATTTGTGTACCTACTAGGCAGATATCTCATCCCTCAGCACTTTGAATATGAAAACTCTAGGAGCCCCTAGTGACACCAGTATAGTAAAGAAACAGTCAGAAGGAAATGAGAGGGCAGAAAAGATCAAAAGGGCCCAGAGGGAGGCTGTTTCAAGGTATTTTCTTAATCAACAAATCCATGCATGCTGGAGGGCAAGCCCTGCACCGCTCAGCTCTTGTTTTGTAACTGAGGTTGCCTGCCTTTGGTATTGCACATCTAAAAGAAATATCATTAAGCACTTCTGCAATACAACTATGCAGCACCAGGAAACAGAAATAACATGTCTAGGAACTTATGAAGTAGAGTCATTCACTAATAAATACATCCTCATGGCTCTTGGCTTCACAGAGGCAATATTTGCAGCCTCTGAAACTGAGCAATAGATACCCTTCTCCTGGTGTAATTATATGGAATGTTAAATAACATAGGCAAAAGCCCTCTTTCTGCAATATATATGAGCACAAGCTATGTAGGTCTCCATAAATACAGAGATAGTCTTCAACAGCAAAACCTTTTGTGGTATTTTTGGAAGACACCCCTTACAAAGTTGTTAGTCTTAATATAATAACCCTAGTTATTTTCATGATCCCAGAACAGGTTTATGTCTAATATTTCTCACAGCTCTTCTGAAATCTGGGTGTCAACACTCTTCAACAAGAGGAAGTTTTAGCTTGTGGCAGCAGAGATATGTAAAGTTCAAATTAGAAAAACATAAAGCCTGTGTTTATGGCAGAAAATGACGGTTTTAAAAATTTTACAAAGGACTATCCTTACAACCACCGCAAAAACTACAATTCAGGAACAGAGTTGTTAATCTGAAATGCATGTGGTGGGAAGACGATGTTTGAGATTTGTTTGGATTTGGTGCCATTTTTACAGTAAGCAATTAACATTTCAGTGTAGTTTTGGAAAACTGGAAGCTCCCAGTACATGGTTGTTCCTCAGAACAACAGTGTATCAAAGAGAAAACAAAACAAAACAAAAAATACTATTTTCCCTGAAGGGGCTTCAAGGAATCCAGTTTCCCTGATTTAAAGGCAAAAACCTCTCTTTCTTCGGAACTAGACACTAGCAGCTTGCAGCCAATTCCTGTTGAATCTTCCCCGTAGCTACATGGGCAACTCTTCACATACTGCCTCCGTTGCTGTGAAAATTCATTAGACCACAGAAGTTTTGAAGACAATATCACTGCTGTTTTTTTTCAATTGTTGAGACTGATACTGGAACCCACATTACTCAAACATGAACTACCAGAGCTGGTCACTAAAGTTAGAATAATGTGCATAAATATCCACCAGTTCTCATTTTTCTATTTGTCCAGTTTTATTCATTGGCTATATTATCACATAAACAATCAAAAGATCCATTAAATTCTGCATCTCTTCTCCCTGGTATACCAATTTTTGTATAAAGATAGTTAATACCCAAAGCTGGTAGCAATACTTGCAGCCTCTGAAACTGAACAACAGATTCCCTTCTCCTGATGGAGTTATATGGAATATTAAATAACATAGGCAAAAGCACTCTTGAAAAATGTACCTCCTTGTCTTTCCATGTTATTACTGTACAGGTATATGCTAACGTTATGGAGAAAAAAAAATATAAAATAATTCAGTACAGAGCACAAGAATTGCCAAGGATTGCCAGCAAGGAGAAGGATTTTCTATGTTGAAAATCCCTATAAAGATCTACAAATTAGCTAAAAAAGGAAAACACAAAGCACAATGTTTGGTTAATGTGTTTGTGTGAGAATCTTCCCTAAGATATGAGGGCAAAAATTAATGTGAACTGTGAAATCAGAAAGCAGTAGGCTACAATATACGTTAATCTGTTCAGAGTTACATGACAGTGATAAGGGAAGTAAAATAAACAAATGCATTAGTGCTAGTCACAGGGGAACACAAATGGATTTAATAAATGTATTTAGTCTGTGAAATAAACAGAAGGAAACAATCAGCAGTGATTACAAACAGCTTATTTAAGCAGTCTTTAATAAGCTCAATGGATTGGAGAAGCAAAGCCTCTTTGAAAGTGACAAAAATCAGCCTCTCTATTGTGTGACTAGTTAAGAATCATCTATAAAACCCTGGGGGTTAATTCGGTCCTGCTGTAGTAAATTAGGGTTTTATCAATTACTTCATTTTGCCCCATAAGTATCAGCTAACATTCACCTGCCTGTGAAGCAACAGTCATAGATCCAAGAGAATTTTTCATTTGATTCTCCACTTATTATCCTGGGGAGGGTAACAGTCCATTTCTGCTGGAATTTGTAGACTCGTGAGCTTGAGCTTCTAGGTGAAGACATCCTATGGCACACAAACTGTTAGAGGTAAAATATTGTGAACAGAGACACAGCAGTGAACTTGACATTCTCATGGTCCTGATAGTAGCTCTGTCCAGTACAGATGAAGTGCCCAGTTTGAAGATTAGGAAGCCACTGGGCAATCCTCATTCCAACACAAATGAGTACCCATGGACTTTGTTCTGTCTCTAATAATGACATGATGTAGCTGAAGCTGTAACTGGAAAGAACACTCTGAAAGACAGTCTGCAGGTCTCACAATGCAAAAGGTAGCAGCTACTGATGAGCAGGCCAAGCACTGGACAGTTTTACATTTAATGCTTGCAACTTTTAAGATTATCACCTTAAAAACAAGTACTGCATGCATACTCTTAAACTCAGATCAACCTGGTCTTCAGAGAAACAGCCAATCAAGGTACGGATCAGAAAATAACTCCTTCCTCAGTAAGTCACAGAGAGCTTGCAGAGTAGGGAGAAATGGACAACAGTATTCTATAGCAGTATATAGCATTAACAAGTAACTGAATATAAAATTATGTCTTTCAGACAATAGGAGACATAAGAGGCTGTAGTGATGGGGAAAAAAAATCACATTGTAATTTTTAAAATGGAAAAGCATAATAGATAACCAAAGACAGATGTACTTGCCCAAGACAGTATTTTCCTGCTTTTCTTATTGTGTTGCCCCATTACACTGAAAACTCTAAAAGAAAAAACTTTCAGTAACCTATTCTTGAGGATGGTTCCACAACAAAATTCATTGGCACGACTGTTATTACTGCTTGTCATTTCATACAGGTGTTTCACATACACACTGCATGCTGCAATAAAGGAATTGCGCTCTTCACTTGCTGTTTACGCTTAGACATATTTCCTCTGTTCTCTCACACACTTGCCTGTCAGGCTGTCTCTCCCAGAGAGGGCAGAGTTAGATCAGACTGGGCTATCACAGGTAGGCACCAGGAGTACAAACAGGCTCAGACCGCTAGCAGGGAGGAGAGTGCCTCTAACAAACCACCAAGCACCAGGAAGCAAAGCACTTGGCATCCCATCACTAAGCCTGACCTGCCTCCACATCTAAGTCATCCTGTTTCCTGCTGATTGCTCCCACTGCATCCAGTCCCCCAATCCCCCACACAGGACTTGGAGAAACGCTGTTCAATTCTGGATAATGCAGGAAGAAAAATAAATTTGGAAAAAAAAATAAATTATAAAAAAAAAAAAAAAAAAAACACCACAACAAAGAACAAGTTAAGAATGTTGTGGCATGCAGTTATTGCTTTAACCTCTGCACTGGAAAATAGCTGTCAGAAATGGAGGCAGAGGATGTACTTCGATTTAGCCTGCCTCTCAGGACGACTAGGCTTCCCCCTCTGAATAACCTATGCAGCTCTCCAAGCATAATTCCAACTCTGGCAAACCTAGCCGACAGCAAATACACATTTCTTACAGTTCCTATGGGGACTTAGCATGGGGCTAACAAACTGGAAAGAGCAGGGAAAACAACAACAACAACAACAAAAAAAAAAACAAACACCAAACAAAAAACAAACAAACCAGAAGTGCCTCACAACTGCTGCTTGGACTCCAGGGTTGGGGACATGGCAGAATATCAGGGTTACTCTAAAATGCTTTTCCTTCCAAGCTTCTATAAAATTCCTGTCACAACACTGCCACACTCAATTGCAAAAACCAAAACAAACCAACAAAACAAACCAACAAAACAAACCAGCCTTTCTGTAGTTCTGCACACAATTTCAGCACACTAATCCCCTTCTTTCCTACAAGTGATATCCTACCATCAGACATATTAAAAAGGACTCTTGCCAAGAAACCAGATTGTGTTACAGTGAATTAAGGCAGGAGAAAAGCTGATGGATATTGTACCTGATCAATAGAGAATAACCATTCCTGAACAAAGCAACATCCCATGGCAACCCTCACAAAAGACCATCCAGACAAGCTGACTTTGATAATGCCAGACAATGGTCAGAAGTGCCAGCAGCTGGCAAGGAGACATAAACTCAGCACTGAAAGCAGAATAGCTGATGGGGAAGTTTTCTATTAATCCAAACGAGAAACATAATCTTAATTGTTTCAACACTCCCTTTACCTTCAAAAGTCCAACTCTCACCCCACCTGGATGCTCAAATGCTCAGTTTGAACTGGAGGAACACAGCTCCTGAAAACAAGTAGTAACGTGATTTTCAGAGCCTGCCTCATTAATTCTATCTTTTCCCCTTGTGTTCACAGGCCCCCTTAGGGACCTGATCCTCAGGGGTCGCTCCCCCTGCTGCCACACAACCCACCGCAGGATGCACTTTCTGCTTCCACTCTGCCTCCCACTTCAAAGTCAGGTAGTCAGAGAGCAGAAGGACTGAAATCACAACTGAAACCATAAGTTCAGGGAGACACAAGTCAGAGAGAAAGCAGGAGGGGAAAGAAAGAAAGAAAAACCAAAGAGGAGAGCACTGACAGATCTCAGACAAGACTTTGATTAAAAGTAGTAGTAGCTGGATTCAGAAACGCGAGACAAAAAAACAGTCAAAAGGGTCACTCTTTATCTGATTCAATTTAAGTACTGCAAAAAGGTCATATTTCTATTGTGCTACCAAGGAACAGGTCCAATGAACACTGCAGAAGTGTTTCATAACACCCCTCAGTTCTTTGCTCCTTATTACCTCAATTTTCATCACTTTGAGTACCAGACATCCCTCCTCTGTTCAGTGACAGGTTTGGTACATCCTCTGCCAAGCTCCCTCTGCCCCCCAGCTGAGTGTCCGACTCCCTTTCCCACACATGCTATGGGGCTCCCATGGCACCCATGCCTTAGCAGAGACCATAGGTGTGTACCAAGAGATTTCAGGTCATTTTCCTCAGTGTGGGTTTCACACAACCCTCCCCGCCCCAGCTTTCACAGGAAAGCACGTAGTGCTTTGCTCCTAGCTGCCTTTCTTTCAGATTATCTGAAAGGACTAGAGAGTTGCCCAGTTTAAAGGCACAGTTGTGAACCAGTCAGAGAGAGACAGAAAAGGAATGGTGCAAAGTATATCCATGTGACAAGCCTGGAAGGTGCGGATGTCAGAGAACTCTGAGAAGAAAATGAAATTGGACACATCATAACTGAGCAAAGGGGTACAGCTCTGAGAACAATTATTCTATGATACAAACACAATGGACACAATTTACATTAATTCTTTAGATCAATCTAGCCTGAGCAGACACTACTGTATTGTACACTATGACTGTTGTACTCCTCAAGGTAGGTAGGAGTTTGCACCTAGAAATAACAGAGGGAAAATGAAAAAAGTGGGCAAATGTGACAGGAAGAAAAGAGGTGGAGAGAAACATGGAGCAGAACTTGCTGTGTTAAACCCCACAGTCCCTTCTTGCATATATATATATATATATATATATGTATATATTCTTTTGATTTAAATTGGATGTAACAAATATCTTGATGCATTTAGGAAAATTGCAATAATTTTTCTATACTACTGTTGTGTAACTATTTTTCTTCTTTTCCTAATGCCAGCAGGCTTAGATAAAGACTCTGGAGAGAGGAGAAAAAAACTTGGTCTGAGTCACACCAGAAAATCCATTTACTTCAAGTGATGTTTCTAAGGCTTTAAACCACTGTAGCCACAAGAGAAATTTGTATCACACAGCAAGGCAGAAAGGGAAGGAGAAGAGGGCAAGTGAAGAGAAGGTGTTTCCTTATCTGCTCCTTGCAACAATATCTCTCTCATGATAAAGAGGCAGCTCTGATTCGTCATCTCACTGGAAAATGTGGGTGTTTCAAAAATACTTGATTTCTGATAGTTACATATGCAGTGCTTTTCTGTAAGTACATAGCTATTAGAGTGCTGACCAAAACACCACTGCCTCACCATAGTAAATGAATTACTTAATGTCCATTCCAGAGCTAGTGGCAATATCTTGACAACATCTGGGGCTGGCGGGAGACACATTGCCCACAATTATTTTACACATCACCTACAAACACTTAGTAAATACAGATCAGGGAGAGTGCAGAGATTTAAGTCAGCTGTAAAAGTTCACATTGCTAGCAGTTCTGCCAGTCTTCACCTGTTTAGAGAGATCAGACAGATAGGACACTGTTGTGAAAAAAACAGAGGTGTGGTGAGGTTGTGGTGTATTGCTCTGATAGTACAATGCCACACAGTCCTTTACAATTTTTCTGAAATGGATTGGGCATGGTGTGTGAGAATAAGTTTATAGTGATTTACAAGAACAGTGTCATGAGATGTTAGTGCGTCCTCCACTAAATGAGATGCCGAACTTTAACCAGTTTAGAAGGCAGGTAGTGTATTTTCATGTTCCAAAATATTCCTAGTTCTCTGCCTCAGAGCTAAGTACCTGGGAGAGAGAGACTGGTCATACACTAAATAAAGGTTTCATCAGCATCTTTTTGGTAAAAGACTAACAACTGGTAACTGCCTGAAGTAGTTAACAGATATTACTGTTTACTTACAATCAGAAGACATAATAGCTGGTTTGTACATATGCTTCATACTTCTGTTCAACATTTAGTAAAGCTTTCATAAACTATTTAGCATTGTGCCCACAGAAACTACAAACTCACTGCAAGTGTCATTTCTGACAGCGAGTGTGAAGAAATTTTTTGCAATCCATTAGCAGCAAAAAGAGAACAGATCCTCATGTTGCAATTATTAGAGAGGTCTTGCTGAGGCATGGTATGAGGCATGCCCTGCCAAATGAGAATATTGTGTTAACTAGATAAGAATTCTCAAGAGACACTCTACCTTAAACCTTACTTCTGGAAAATCTGAAAATAACAGTCTTTTACCATTAATAATATTGTTGCTTTATTAGAAGCACAAATATACTACTCCCCACAGTCAGAGATAATCAAGATGATATTCAAACCAGTATTTGGATAAGGTGTAGATGAGTGTACAAGTTCAACAGCAGCAAATCACCCAGAGCTATAGGTCTCTGAACATCATTCATGTGACACTGGGGGAAATGTCAAGTTCCCAGTCTTTTTCTCCAGCCACTTATAGTAAGTAGGCTGGCCTATCTTCTTCTCTAGGGCTGATTTTTTAATTATTATTATTATTATTATTATATTTCTGAAACAAGCTGAAAGCTATATGGAGTTGGATAAATTAATTGAAGTAACACACCTGTCAATTTTCCGCAGCTAAAATACTCCTGGCTCCTGGAGAAAAACTGACTGAGCTCCTTCACATTTAGTCAGAGTATGGAATCCAATATCAAGCAGAAGGAAAAGTGTGCTACATCTATTTACATAACGTATGATTTTATATTGTATAATGTACTCTTACTGAAACATTATATCAATTATTTACCAAAAAAAAGCTTTAATAAATTTAACTGTTGCTCCCATTTATCAACCACTTTAGAATAATTTAAAGCTCATTTCTTGATGCACTGAAATTATCCTAAACTATGCATGCTGGCAAACACAAAAACCTTTTACTCCCCATTTGCAAAGTGACATCTGTTCTATTTCCATCTTTGTTTTCAGACGCAAGATTACTTTAGCATTTTATTTCATAATCTGTCAAACGGCATTGTCAAAAAAGAGGGAGCAACACTTCTGAAACCCCCATAGATTCAAAATTACAAAAGCTACACATAACATTTTACCAAACTTGCATAACAGACAGAAAAGAAATCATATAAACTTACTTTCTTTCCTTTATAAAAATGTCCCCTCTGCTAAAAAGTCTGCAAACATTTGTAACACCATGAAGGGAGAGACCCTGACAGATTTATTATTACAGAGTGCCTGCTGCATAGATACAGTGGAAGGTGGTTTTCCATTATTAGCAGAATTTTCAACCAACACCATCTTTCTATTAGTGTAGTCCTGCTCCGGTGTCAGGCACACAAATGCAAGGAGACAATAAAAGCCACCAGTACTGGTGAGGTCTCTAGCATTGAAGTTTCAGCAGTCCGACAAATTAACAGCAAAAAAAATAACAGAGACAAGAGTGTGTTTTTTTACTTCCTTGGTAATCGTTCTACACATCGGAACCAAACACAAGCAAGAGGCCTTGGAGAATACTTAAAAAAAAGCATGTGAATAAAGACCCATCACTATTTATTTCATCACCTTCTGGAGTCTTTCTGAGACAGCTTCACATTTTGCTTTTTGCCTTCCAACACTCTGGTCTAGGAAAGGCTTATTCACCTGCTTATCTTAGACCCCAAAGAAATACACTGTGCACGAAATTAAATACGTACAGCTAGGATCAGAAGCCAAGGTTGTTTTTTATGAGTTTTTTCTGGTTTGTTTGTTTGTTTTGTTGTTGTTGGGGTTTTTTTTGGGAGGGGGTGTTGTTTTTTGTTGGGGGGGTGGTTTCTGTTGGTTTGGGTTGGGGTTTTTGTTTGTTTTAGTTCGTTTTTTGTGGTTTGGGTTTTTTTCATATATAAGCAAGGTCAATAAAACACATTAGTAAAATGAAGTACAGTGTCTTTTTAGACAAGTCACTCTATCTTGAGAGTGATTTTTAAGCGGTCTGTTTCTAATAATTTCCTATTTATTAAATTGATCAAGATTTGCATAAATTTTTCTCTTTATTGTTGTTACAAAACTGAAGGGACACAGAGAAAGCTGCTCTGGCAATGACAACATGGTGAAAGGGAAGGCAGTTGCAGGCCCCAGGCGAACATGCTGGGAAGAAAAAGGGAGACTGAAGCTAAGTTTGGGATATGGCAAAGAGGTATAAAACAGACAGACCACGTCAGGAGGATGCTGGGAAATTTAGCAGAGAGAGTTGTGTGTGGAGGTGAAGGATGGGTGGAGAACCAGATGTAGATGTGTTTGATAAGCAGAGGGCAGAACTCAGACCTGTATGCAAGCAAAGAAAGTGGGACAAAGTGGCTTTCTCAGAGTACCAGAGCCTGAGTAAAATGGTTGGGTGATGCTGATGACAGAGGATTAAGACAAGCAGTCAGAAGGAAAAAGACGACAGAGACTGCCTAGGTACTTAGACCAAGAATGCTGCAGGAAGAACAAAGTTCTCAGCAGTGGTTTGTTGCTGGTCAAAGGGCCTCAGAAGTAGGAAGCAAGGAAAGAGGAAGGTGGCGAGAAACAGCCTGTGCTGTGGAATCAATGAGTGACAGTGACAGGCAGATGGCAGAAGGAGCCTAATCAAGAAAATGTATGTTTCTTTAAAAAGATAGGTTTGATCCATGACTATAAAAAAAAAAACATATTGCTTGTAATTGCATGGTTACCATATGGCATCACTGCTCAGCAGAAGTATTCATATACCTTGTGAGAACATTCCCACACTTAAATATTTTGATTTCTTCTTTCTGGATTTCCCAGTATTTATAAAATTCTAGTCTGAAACAACTATACCACATCTCTAACACCAGTTTCCACCACAACCACTTTTGTTGGTTATGCTTTACATCAGATGATCTCAGGGCTCATTTACAAACCAGGTCAGCATCATTATCCCCATTTTACAGATGAAAAATGAAGGTGCTGTAGATCAGCCTGCATTATTAATGTGAACTCTCAACCTTAAATTCATTTTATTGTCATTTTCCTTGAAATATTTATTTGTACTTCTGCACTGAGAGTATTTTTGTCATGTATTTTTAACTTATGTCAAAAGTACCTGAAGCATAGTAGGAGCCATTTTTAGCATTCTCAGAACTCTAAATAGAATAGCACAGTGCCAGGCTCCCACACTACCCAAAAGAAATCCATTCTCCTTTGAGCTTACCCCTCACTCTGAGTATGTTCCACCTTAACTCCAGTACCTCTAAGGAAAAGTGCTTTCTGTTTCTCCATGGCTCAACCTGTTCACACATCCCCTTATTTTCTCCTGCTTCAAACCACTGTGGTAGCATACAGTTTGAAAATATAAGAATGTCATGCTCAGCTGCTTCTTTAAATGCATTCACATGGGCTTTTCAGTCTTCTGAGAATAAGTCACTAAACAAGAGCAAATGATCTGGAGGTTCCTTAAACTCAAGGATGAATTATAGCATAATACCAGGTTATCTTCTCTTTCCCATTTTTTATTTCCTCCGAACACTGATCTTTAAGATGAGACATATCTCTTCTGAAGAGAGGCTGGGCTCCATGGCCTAATCTAGCAGCAATAGCAAGGTGATTTGGCACCCTGCTGGGTAATCAGCTGAACTTTCTCTTACGAAGACCTTGAAGCCTGGCTCTCTCTCTCCCAAAGAGCACCTGCTCTCTTCCACTTTCTATCCAGGTGCCTTATATTGCTGCTGCTCGACAGAATGCAAGACCTATCTCCCAGCCCTAAAATGAACACCAGTGAGCTCCCCCAAAGCCGTGCAGATACAGACCAAATACCAGCAGAGAGGACTTAATGCTAGCCGATACAATTTTGTAACAAACCAGTCTGACAGTATCAATAAAAACCTTCCTAAATGCCTGAGATTTCGTCCCAACTTTTCTCTTGGATGTAACCCAATACATTTGTAAGAATTTCAATTGCTACTGTTGCTAGGAAAACCACGAGGCTTGGTTCAATGCACATATGTAACCTTACTCACCTTTGCTCACTGCCTATCCCTGTGCATATTGGGGTGTACCCAATTCTTCTGAGACAAGTAGACCAGACCACCTTCGGAAACCAATACTCTGCTTGTGCACAAACTCACAAAGATAAAGTGATTGTGTCACTGCTCTCAGTGATTCCGCTGCAGTCCAGGATGCTTTGTTTCTGGAGGGTCATCCCACATGGTAGTGGTGAAAGACAGAGGTTAAACAAAAAAATGCATCACACGGCACATGCAGAACATTTAAAAATCTTATCCAACAATTCTAACATAAACTGATGAGGTGTGAAAAAACTGTGATATTTTTCCCACAGTCTTCTTGCTTAGCTGCACTTTAGTAGTGTTTCACAGAACTGGCAGAGATTGAAGTTTAATAGAAAAATTAGCTTATTTTAAGTTTCAAGTCTCTTCTTCAAGACCTGGACATATTAGAGCCAGTGACAGAGAATTAAGTTGATAAAATGCTTTTATTTTATTGCCAGTGGCATCAGTGTCAGAAACAGATTAATTAGGCCGATATTACCATTGATATAAAAACTGGACTTCAAGCTGAAGCTCAGCTTGAGTTTCACATACCCTTACAGTAAATGTTTAACTTAATAGAAATAAGAAAATCACACAGCATCAAGAAACCAGTAATTCTTTAGGGTGTGTGGGTGTATAACTGTTGAGAGAGAAAGCAGAGGTCATTTAATTACATTTTCTCCTTCCCTCATCTTCAGCATTTACTGTCTCTTGTCTAAGCACACTCTAGGTCTTGACAACTAAGTGAACAGATGCTAGCCTGTTAGTATGCTTGTTTTCAAAAATTTTCATTCCAGGAGAAAAGTTTTCTGAAAACATATGGTGAGCTAAATATAGTGAAAATTCTTCTCAACAAGCTTCATCTGTACAGGAATATACCCCTCAGGTGAGATGCTCAGAATACCCAGCATTCAGTTGATGAGGTAGAAATCCCCAAGCAAAAGGTACCACATACCCCAGAAAGTGGGAATAAAAAAACCCAAACAAACAAACAAAAGAAACCCAAGAACCACACCACACACAATTCTTTTTCCTGGTTTGTTCTAGAAATCTGACCATGATTCAGTTCTCTTTAACTTCTACAGTGATACACTGTTGTCCTCACTGTAGCTCATTGTGATATCAGCCACGTTGATTTAAATCCTACAAAGTCTAACAGAAAAAGACAGGCTGCACAACACCCCACCACCTAAGAACCACGGCATTTAACAGATGATCAGGAGTCAGGCTGACCACAGCAAGCTGCCTGAGACATTGAAAGACACACCAAAATTCAAAAGGTTTGACCACATTTCCTTTGAGCAAAAAAATCTAGCCTATCAAAATAACATTACATGCCCCACCTCAGCATACAGCCTCTCCTGACAGTAGTGCTGGAAAATGCCAGAACCTTTCTTCTTCTCCAAGGAATGTCCTTCTGCAAATCATCTAATTGTGAGAGAAGGAAAACTCTGATCCTTAACAGCTGAATAAATATTTCATTATTTTCATAGCACCAAGCTAAACATAAAAGCAAAGGATGTTAGCCATGTATAAGTAGGTAGGATTAAATACTTGGTGTTGTGTTCAGTTCTTGATCTTAACAAAAGAACTTTTAGCAGATGACTAAGCACACTAAGTGACACAGTCAACAGGATAAAATTAAACAAGTACAGTTGTGTCAGCAACATTAGGCCCTTAGCTATGTGTGAAGCACAATATTAGAAGTGACAGGGGGAAAAGTTGCACGTAGCAAGTGAAACCTTAAGGTTTTTTACTGCATTGGCAATGGGCAAAGGCAGGCACCCAAACACACATTTCCTATTTTTGTTTCATTTCATCCCCTAGAGAGAAGCCAACTCTGACACTGCATTCACAAGCAACAAGTGGACAGCCAGCGATGGATGTGTCACTGCTCAGAACACAGATGCAAGACAAATAACCTCTGCTTCCAGTTTCCTGTTCGTACATACTGAAACACCGCATTAATTTGAATGCAGCTGATCACAGACACTGGAAAAGCTTCAGTGACAAAAAGTAAAGCAAACTCATAATGGAGACTGTCAGGTACAGATAGCTCAAAAAGGCTCACTCCCTCTTGGACCTTTTTCCACAGCTCCATCAAAGTAGCCACTATACATCTCCTTTTCCTAAAGAAACGGTAAAAGGCTAATTAAGACACTGGGACATACGCAGACCTGTCAAGAGTTATATACCAAAAGCAAGGCACAACACAATGGAACTGTCATGCTCTTTTGTGACCTGACCTGAGCTGTTGTTGCAGCTCATGGCTCTGCTTTTACCAGTGCAACTCATGGGTTGATTTGCTGACCAGATGCTGCTGTACAGGGTTGTAAGAAGAGGTGACATCTGGGGTATGTTTTCACCTAGCTGAGCCTCATCCTCAAAGAAAGCCTGCTAACCAGCTAAGCCTCCAGCAGAATCCTGCAGCTGCAGCTCCTGCTTCATCAGGACCATCTGGGCTGGATTGTTCCTCTGCACTCAGCACTGGTGAAGCTGCACTTCGAGTACTGTGTTCAGTTTTGGGCCCCTCACTACAAGAAAGACATTGAGGTGCTGGAGAGAGTTCAGAGCAGGGCAATGAAGCTGCTGAGAGGTCTGGAGCACAAGTCTGATGAGGAGCGGCTGAGGGAACTGGGGCTGTTTAGCCTGGAGAAAAGGAGACTGAGACCCTGTTGCCCTACAACTACCTGAAAGGACGTTATAGCACGGAGGGTGTTGGTCTCTTCTCCCACGTAGCAAGAGGTAGAGGAAACAGCCTCAGGTTGAGCCAGGGAAGGTTTAGTTTGGGTATTAGGAAAAATTTATTCATAGAAAGGACTGTCAGGCATTGGAACAGGCTGTCCAGGGAAGGGGTTGAGTCACCATCCCTGGAGGTGTTTAAAAGACACATAGATGAGGTTCATTAGGGACATGGCTTAGAGGTGGATTTGGCTATGCTAGTTTAACAGTTGGACTCGATGATCTTAAAGGTCTTTTCCAACCAAAACGATTATATCATTCTATCAGATACCACCACATGCAAATATTAAGCCATTTGAGAGGCCTGACCCTGCCCTCAGATCTTGTGTGCATTTTCCCCAAAACTGAAATAACAATGACTAAGGCTGGTGTAAGCTTAAATTACGCCTGTGAAGCAGAAGTGACTTTGTGAAATCATAAGTCTGTCCTATGTAGGAGGTCAAACTACATTTTAAGATAAAAAAACTTCTATTAGTATTTCTGCAAAATAGTGTCAGTTTTAAATTCCTGCAGTCCAGATGTCATCACTTGCGGCGCTGCATATATTGCATACATCCAAACCAGTATTACATTTTGCTTTCCTTTTCCAAATATTGCAGTAGATTTAATTTTATCAGATCAAGAGAGGCATATGTTAAGAGAAAAGGAGGAGGGGAGGGGAACTAAGTAGTTCAGTGACAATCACCAACCAGCCATTCACTTTCCATTCTGACAAGGTCAACATTTCTTCTTTGTCAGGACTGTTATCTCTGCATACCTAGCTAAGTTTCAAAAAAAAGCTGGAGACAGGATGGCAGGCAAACACACAGCAATTTTGTTATTTTGCTATTAAATTTAAACACTCAGTGGAAAAAATAAGGAGAAGTGATGGGAATTTTCTTTTTTTTTTTTCTTCAAATTTCCATGTCAATATATTATTCAAGTTGTTTACCAGCTCAAGGAGATAGGAAACAGCCAAGTAATTTATTATTATTTATTTTTAAGTGAAAGCCATTTAATAAATATCTTATCTCCTGCAAAATCCTATCTTAATACTCAAAGAGATCATCTTTTTCTTTCCTGAGATATTTCCAATACTTCAGCTCCCCAAAGACCCATATACTCTTTGCAACTGATTGAGATTTCCTATTTTGAAGAAGTTTAAGTGTAGGAGTGTTCAATTTACAGACATTTTGACACAAAATTAAAAATTATTCTGACATTTTCACAAAAAAAGTTTGACCATTTCATGTTCAGCTCTGAAGATAACAACCCAAAATGCAGTTGGTTTCTTTGTGATCAATTCAAAAACAATTGAAGCACAACTAAAATGATCAATGTAAAGAATATGCTTTAATGCAGTTACTAAAAAGCGCAATTATGGATCACTAAACCTCTTCAAGGAAGTTAAATCTAAGTCAGGCAACTTCATAGCTGTAAGTGTATCTCCATATTAACGTTATTTACAGCTTGGGAGTCCTCAAAGAGGAATCAAATTGCAGCAGTTTTAAGAGCAGTAGTATGCAGCCGAACAGAAAAAGAAGCTTCACCTGGGCACTGCTTTGGATGAGCTTGTGCGCACACAGGAAGGAAGACTTCTATACTTGTACGTGAGCTTCTCCGGGTGTAGGGCTTTGCATTTCCCCCTTGTTGTAATTCGTTACATTCCTCTCTGCCCAACCCTCCAGCCTGTCCAGGTCCCTCTAAATGGTAACACAACCCTCTGGCATATCAGCCATTCTTTGTAGTTTTGTATCATCTGTCACCAGAGCCCCTGCCCCATTCAGCAGCAGGTCCATGTTATCCCTTGCCTTCCATTTGCTGCTGTTGTACTGTGAAAAGCCCTTTATATCACCTTTCACATCCCTCACCAGACTCAACTCCAGGCTTTCCTAACCTTATCCCTGCAAGCTTGGACACTTACTCTACCTAATGGCTGGGCCACCTAGACCTGCTTCCATCTGTTGTAAACTCCCTTTTTGTGACTAAAGGAGCATCTTGCTCACCAATGCAGACCTCCTGCTGCCTTCGCTTGATTTCATGCTCATGGGGATAAACAGGTCTTGAGCTTTTGAACTTAAGAGCTCTTGAGCTTGTTGAGTCCATTTTCTCCACCTGGCTGGAAGTAAAAGAATACTTAAAGAAGTTAGAAATGCCATCATGAGAACAAGATGGACTGGGAGCAGGCCAAAGACTGAGTAACTGCAGAGAGCACACAAGCTGCAATGATCCTACACTATGGTCCCTCTATCACTGGCATAGATTGCAAGGCACAATGCATGTTCAGGATGCTCTGAAGCTGTTCTAATATTATACGTAAGAGACGTCAGTTGTTCCAGAATATAAAGGTGGATCACAGCTATTCTTCTTGTTACCTTATATTCTGGTTCAAAGAGAGCAACTGAGAATTGGGGTCTCAGGAGCCAAGAGTCACACTCCTTTTTCTGACCCGAAGCAAGGGGAAGGTCTCCTCATACTTTTAAGTTATTTAACAGCTCTATTGCTAAATTACTGAGTGAGACTTTACTGCCTGATCCTTGAGAGAAACCCTTGCTATTTCTCACTTTAGGATCTCTGACCTGCAATACCTTACTCTCTCACTGCAGCTTATTTCACTAAAGTTAGAAATGTTCAACTTCACTATCTCTTCAAGCCTGATTTGCACACTTCTAAAAGAAAATTAAAAAAAAAAAAAAAAACACCCAACACCAAAACATATTATCAAATGATAAAACAAAGATCAATGTTAAGAAAGTTGTGACAACTTGATTCTGTGTCACATGTTAAACAACTTCATTATAGGCTGTTTAGCACTAGAAAGGTTATGACTGGCAAGAGTTTAAATAGGAGCTTGCTTTGTTTGCCTGTGAAAAAGCACTTATTGAACTCACCAAGTCTTATGTTCCAGAACTCCTCCTGCTCACTTATCAGTTGTCTGCAGCTGTGCTCCAGGTCACACTTGCTGCCAGAGAGAAGAGGAAAGGTTGCCACAGTAGAAGCAATACCACCAACGGAGGTCCCAGCACCCAGTGGGCCTCTGATGGAGCATGGAACCCCTGGCACACTACTCACCACATGCCTGGGGAGGCATGTCCCGCTCTGGGCTCATCACACTCAAAGTGACTGTAAGTGTGCATCTAACAATTGACCTAAAACATGAATTTTTACACATCAGATAATCCAAGAGGTCTGGTGTCTGAGACTCTTGACCCAAGCAGTTTGCTAGCATTCAGAGCTCTACATCCATTAGAACACAGTTCAGTCACTGAAAACAAATAAACATCTGCAAATCAGTTTATTAACTACAAACACACTCAAAACATTCACCCATCTTTCAAATACAGCAGGAGCAAAGACTTGGCAGTTTCCTATCTCAGAAACCTCAAGTGTCTCTCACAAGCTATTTGGAGTAGCTACTTCAGCTCCTGTCAAGGCGAAGATCTCTGGCTTGCTCTTTCTACATGCACAGCCTGTAAGCAAAAAACTGTGCCTTCCTGTTGCAACCAAGGACACCTCTCAGTGCCTATAGCTTGAATGTACCTGCTGTAAGCACCTACCACCTTTAGGCTGGCATGTCTTTATCCACAGCTGTTTGTTTTGGTTTGTTGTTTTTTTTTTTTTTTTTACTGTTCTGGAGTAATTAAAAGGTTATTTTTCAGGCTTTTGAGAAATCTACTACCTCCAGCAGCCAGCTATTAGTACCTTACGCCTTAAAAAAGGAGTTTGTGTTACTTCTATAATGAGGTAAATTAAACAAATATACATATACTGATATATATTTATAGCTGTATTTGTCAGCAAGGAAGCAAAGGCCTTGCTTGTTAGGTTGTTAAATACAGCAAGTAGAATTTTTCTTTCCACTATGCAAATGCTTTGAAAAAATTCAGAAGGCAGCTTTGAATGAATGTAACCTCAGCAGTCAATCCTGCAAAAAATCCAACCCACAGAAGAGGGCTGCATCCAAAATGAGTGAAAAGTCTCATGAGAGCTGAAAGGCTACACAAGACCTTGATTTTGCAAAAAAAAGATTGACTAAGTGTTTAAATTACAAATAATAATAATTGTAAGAAAAATCACTACACTGCTGAGCAATCACATTGATTTCTAGCCTCTGATACTCTGCTCTAAGTTTCATTCTGGGTCTGCAGCCAGTCAGCTTACCTGCAGTTTATTACTGATACAAGTAACTGCATACCCTTGCAGATCTCAAGTTAAACTGAGTCCCAGAGAAACTCCCATTAATGAGAGCCAAAGCCCCAACCAGGTGCTTGCTTCACTACAGTGAAGATATGAACTCACCAAGGACTCCCATTTCTCTCACATCCCTTGACAATTTGATCTTATGAGACATAACACTGAAGTCCTGCTAAATTACACTGTAAGCTCTCTTCCTGCACCCATGTCCTGCTTTTCACATTAGAGACAGCTACAGGCTCACTTCTAGGTGAAATTACCTTAGCCTGCTTGCCTGACTTTCCCCATGCTCTCAGCTCAAGGGCAGAAATTGCATGCAATGCTGTTTAGATATCAGTAGTTTGAATCTGGATGCTGAACTCCATCCTCTCTGAGGGGAAGCTCACATGTACAGTGCAAGCCACTCAGCAAGAAAAAAATTCACAAAATGAACAGCTTAGCCAAATGGCAGGGGAAGAAAAAGATAATGGGAAGAACACAAACAATCATCATAAATCAGTTTTCTGTTTTCCTTTTATGTCACTTTGGTTTTTGCTTTGTTTCTGAAATTAGTGTTTTTACTGGCTGAGCGAATGCAGTGGATGTTTTCTAAGCTTTTTCTTAAGGATTGACGAAGTGCTAGTTGTGTACATGTATGGGACATACAAGAAGGATACTTCTTTTGGAGTGAGTAGCAAGAAAAAAAGCATATCCCAGTTTCCTCCTGACATTAAAAGTGGCATTTCTGTTTGCTTTGTACAGATTTAAATCCTAAGCAGACACTAGCAGTTTTGCTTCTCTCTACTTGGTTCTCAAAAGTGATCTTAACTACTGTAGAATACAAGTCTTTGATAGGTCACTGATTTCTCTGATTTTTGAGAGCATTGTTTTTAATTGATTTACAATGTCTTTATTTTTTTAAGTGTGTGTTTTTTTTAAAAAAAAGCCAAACAAAACAAACAAACAAAAAAAACCCCACACAGCCAACCAAACAAAAAGCCCACTTAACTCAATTTTCAGAAAGTATCATGCCTCCCCTCCAAAAAGCGGTCCTTCCTTAAACTATGCAGAATCAGACACATAAGAACTAAATCCCCTCAGAACCATAATGTCCTAGCCAACATTTCTAAAAGTCAGTAGAGAAAAAACATCCAAAATAAGTGGCTTCATTCAGAAAACTACATCAACAAGCATTTTACTGCCAGCCAAAAGAAAACTCCATCCATGACCATTACAAATGAATTTTACCTACAGTTACAACTCAGTTGTTGTTCCCAGGTTTTGTTAAATGGCATTCTACACCCTACTGGAATAGGATACATAATCAAAATATCAGTATAGTCTTTCTTGCCAGCATATTTATACTGGTAGAAGCCTTGAAACTAGTGGATATACCAATTTATAAGGGGATTCTCCAACGGTGTATAACACTGTAACATTCACCACACCTCAGGCCTCACACATCATTTCTGCCACCCAACACCAAAACTACACCAGGAAACTTCAGGTGCTGGAAGACTACAGGCATATGTAACATGACACCAAACATGGTCACCCTTCTAACTCCAAGAGGCAAACACTCCTACAGGTGTTTCCACTTCAGAATCAGAAGTCAAGCCAGAGATCCTCAAGAGGAAGTAAATGTCACAGCTTTAGAGTTTACGAATGATCTACTGGACCATTTAAAACATACTACTGAGAAAGAAAAGGATAAAGAGAAAGTTCAGAGCAACTAGCCATGAGCACCTTTGGTGGTGAGGAGATCAACATACCCAAGAACTTGCCCATTCCATAGGAATTTCTCAAATTATGTATATGAAATCATGCTTTCACATGTTGTCATGTCTCTGTAGGAGTCACTGGTTTGGCTGGCTCTGAAGACTGACAAGGAGCAAGCATGTTATTATTAAGTCACTGTATTTTTATCAACAATGCGCAACTTGGTTGTGAGACAACATGTAACCAGATATGCTTGCAGCTTTCTTGTCAAAATGCTGCTTGGAAAGAAAAAAGCAAACTATGTGGAATGGGGCAAGGAAAAGCAAGCTGGGGCTGGATGCCTGAAAGGCAAAGCAATACAGGAAATAATCAGAAAGATGGTGTGCGGGGTGATACCCTCCCCCACAATTCCTATGCAGGAGCAACTTTATTTCACAGTCAGTGAATTCCTCAGCAGTGACAACAAAAATTTGGAATATTCAAAACAGCAAATACAAGGAATCATGTCATCTCAGGAGCAGACAAACAAGCGTCTGAACTGCATCCTCTGCTGAAGAGGAAAAAGAGTCCCACAACCAAGCACCGCGCTGCAGTAACCCTGGCAGAGCCAGCATTGTAAGCTGTGTACAGACTCCCAAGCCAGTGAAACATTTGACAGAAGAATACAAGTTGGCAGCATCACTTAATCTGCATTTCAAGGGCAGAGCTGAAATCGCAGTTGCACACAGTGCAAACATAGAGATCACTGAAGAGTATTCTTATAAACCTTCTGTTGAAGGAGGCCAGCTAATTATCTTCGCTTTCCAAGTGCAGGTGTCTGTGTCTACCCATGCTCCCTGGGAAACACGAAAGAGTAGAAAGTGGTTAAATAAACAACTCTGTTCCTTTTATTGTCTTAACAGAAAACTAATAAGAGCAACCAATCTGGAGAAGGATTTTTTTTTTATTTTCCTTTAGACTCCTTTTTGCATCAAATCAGCTTAGTAAAGAAATAAAACCTTAACCTGCCTCTGTCTTGCAGGAGTGTATTTGCACAATTATCAGTACTGATCAGTCCAAAGGAAGACAGCCTTCTTTCTTGGAAAAGTATGACCTAATTCTTAACGTCCTGTTTCTGTACCTAAACTCTCCAAATGCTCAGTTCAGCATTAGGAAATAGCAGCCATTATTGCATGGTCGAAACCAAAGTATCTGATTTCCTGAAGCTCACAAAACAGAAGGGTAGGGAACCATTGCCAAAAAGTTCAGAGACTCCAGTCATCGGACATTAATTACCTGATGTTCATAGCTGTTAAGCTCTCTCTTCACTCTAAAGGTGCTGAGCACTAACTTCCTCTGAGGAAACAAGCAAACAAAACCAAACAAACCAACCACAAATCAGGTGCAAACCAAGTGAAAACTCCAGTCAGTCCTGCAAGCACCAGCTCTGGTGCCTGGTGAGCAGTGGCTGGATGTCCTGCTGCTGTAACATGGAAGAGTGACACCACCCAAGCATTTATAACAGGGGTAACACTTGCTTCACTCTCTGCAACAACCTCAGAGTATTTAACAGAAGGAGTAGAATTTTTCCTCCCCTTTGGAAAAGGGTCAGATGGGAATCATTAAGACTGATGATCTCAGAGCTCACCCAAAAGACCTTGAAGTGAGGGCAGACTTGCAAGAGAGTTAACTAAGGGCAGGTACAATAAAAACATACAACTATGGATACTGAGCATAAAGCCAAAATGATTACCACCTCCCAAATAAAGAACTATGGAGCAGGTAGGGGTACAGCATTCAGAGAAACTTGGAGGTAGGAATATCAAGCCCAAGGTGTTTCTTGAACTAATGGGAAGTTAAACTACAGAGCACCTTGCCACAAGAACGTTGTGGATACATTTCCATAGGCCAGAAAGAGACAGAACACAGTTATGGAAGAAAGTCTGCTGAGGGCTATTAATACAAAACAGTTTTTATTCAGGATGCCTGCAAGTCACAAATCATAGAATGCTTTGAGTCAGAAGAAACCTTAAAGATCGTGTAGTTCCACCCACCCTGCCATGTGCAGGGACACCTTCCAAAACTGCTCTGCTGGCAGAACATTCCGGGAAAGTACTGCTAAATGCCAGACCTGCTCCTATACTGTCTGTTACCAGAAATGGAATACAAAACTAAATGGACTTTGACCTGGCAAGACCATTCTTGTGAGCATGCATGGTATTTGAGTGCACGGGTCTGGATTATCTACAGAATAAGGTTATGGTACAGTAAAACAGGCACAGTCATAGCCCTTGGCTCTGTCTGGCAGAGCATCCAGCATTGATGAAGATTTGTTACTAAAAGTACTAACAACATTATCAAAGAGATTCATATTCAGGTAGTAGCATGGGGAGTTGCATTATCAATTTAAAACATCTCATCCATTTAGAATGTTAGCACTTCTCTTAGCAGTGTGAAGAGACAGGGATGAAGTGGGATGAAGGTGGGCAGCAGAAAGGAGAAAGAGGGAGAGAATGCCTTACCTTTTAACCTCTTCATATCCCCAAATAACCAGTAAATGGGAAAAGCAGCATAACCCAATTGCAGGAAGAAATGCCACAGAGATGTCCTGAAGTTTAGGTCAAAAAAATTACTCGCAACAACAGAAATAGCAGCATGAAATATGAAATATCCAATAGCTTTTGGATCATTTGTCAAAACTCAAAAATATCTTTATGAAATATCTTTTAAAATTTCTGCTTGCATCTCAAGACAACAAATTCGTTAACTCATTTTGGAAACGCACCACCTAGTAAATATTGGACAAGTATCTAATAATTCCAAGACTGACAAGTCCAAAATTATAAACAACATTGTTGCTGCTGTTATGATGATCTATTCTTGTTGCTTCTTGCATTTTTCTCTTTCATCATATGGTGATGACACAGATGAGACAGGCTACTGTTGTAAATCACACAACTACAAAATACATCTTTTTCTCCCCACAGGTCTTTTAACATTTTCTGTTCAAGGCCTAATGCAAACAATTTATTTATTTTTTGTTAAGTTCCTATTGTTAGGTCTTAATATAGAGATCTTGGCAACAAAGGATACAGTCTTCAAATGTGAATACGCAAAGCCAGGCACTAAAATCCGCATATACCACTTGTCTTTTTTTCTTGTGGGTTTTTTTGTTTGTTTGTTTCCCCCTCAGTGAACTGGGATTTTATTCTTTAATAATGATGAAGATCTTTTTGATCACTTGCTACAAATTATCTCTCAAATGCAGGCAACAAGTGCAGCTCAGCTGCTCAAGAGAGCATAAATCAGTTTTGCTAGATAGTGTGAAGCCAGAGGAAGTGTGGTTTTAATACATTTATGATATGATTGATTGATGCTGTTGCATTCAATAGAATAATGGACTTAATTATCCAGATCTTTTCCAGTCCTGTGTTCCTACACCCTGAAGTGAGCATGTAGACAGCAAGATACACTCTGAAGCCACAGCAATGTAGAAAGCTTATCCCTAGACCATCTATCAGGTTGACTCTTACATTAGCTTCAGTGTTTTTCATCCCTGCTTCCTTTGCAGACAGTTTTAATCTGCTTTCATTGTGTAGCTACACTTAAGATATTTAACTTGCCTTTGCAAACACTTGGTTAGCTCATGAAAACCCTGAATTGTGCTATTCCTAGAATTTTCAGAGTAACTTATCTGAGAAAAAATAATGATCAAATTGTCAAAGTTTTAACATGCCACCCTTCAGCATATGCAAATGCCATACTTTAAGGAAAAGCTTTTACAAGGTGATGTAGCTGATGCTGCTACCATTATAGGAGACATGTTAAAAATATTTTGAAGCTGATATAAATAGACATACATATATGTATTTACACATAGGACAGTCAAAGTAATTGCAAAAAATAAAGGTTTTCCTTAAATCTCATTATCGTCACCTAAAAAGCGTAAAGAGAAATCTATTATATAAAAGAAAAAATTAAAAAAGATAGCACAGATCTATTGTTTAAGTCACTGGAAAAAAAAAAAAAAAATCAATTAACAGATAATAGGACAGACTTTGACCACAGAAGGCTGTCTCTGCTGCTTCCTCTCCTCCAAAGGAAAACATGCCACAAATGCCTCACCTTCTGTGTCTTCCCTCAGTCTGGTACAGGGTTTTAGCAGAACAGCACATGGACCAAAGGCCCATCCAGTCTTCTGCTCACCCATAGAAATAGCAGAGCCTTTGGAGCTGAACTAGCAAGCAGGTCCTGCAGCGGTACCCTTCACCTCCGTCCAGCCACCTTCAGCACAGGGACCTCATGGGCTGCCCAGGGCTTTGGCATTTAAAATCCCTGAACAGACTTTCCTTCTTGAACTGATCCAGTCACTTTTGTTACCATGTGAATTGTGGCACCTTCAAGAGCACATTAAGCGTGTTGTGTGAGGACATGCCTTATATTTGGTTTGATCTGTCACAAGAGAGTTTCATTTGTTGCTCTGGTTGAGAGATACTGAGTGATCTGTCCTACTTCTCCACTTCTATGCCTCTCATTATAAACTTATCTTGGATATACCTTCTCCAGTCACCTCAGAGCTCTGGTTTGCTTGTAACACTCAATTACCACCTTTTATTCCCAGACCAGCCATGGCCCAAGTGCCTGTGCTTGCCAGGAGCACTGCTTGAGCAGCAGGGGCTAGGGCTGTGCTGGTGACAGCAAGAAAGAACACCATCCACTGAGAGGTCCTAGCTTTGAGCTAGCACAGGCACACACAAAATTCATGCACAGTGTTGCATTCTCATTATCATTTGTGGTCTAAGATTCAAAGCATTTTAAGTCAGCCAGACCTGCAGTAAACTTGGCTACAGCAAAATGAAGTAGGGTTTAGTTTATATGGTATTTTTTGAACCAATAGTTTTGATTAGGGTGTGAATGATGCTTTGATCTTAGTTTTTCTACATGTGTATTACAGTCCTCTTTTTCAGGGGGCTACAGTACCTGTGTATAGAGAAAGAGAAAAATAGGCAGACCCAAGTGTATTTCTGTAACTTTTCTTTTTTGCCTGTAATGAAAATTCATGCATCTCTTAGTGAAATGCAGGGTGATTGTGCATGGTGACTCTTCTCTAAAAATGATTGTCAGTAAACAACATTTCCTAGGACACTAAGTGCTCTTCAGACCCTCTCACTCCTACTGGACAACAAACAGAAGGGAAGGAGGTAAAATAGCCTAAATATGTACTACTTAGAAGCAAACTCTTTATTTCTGTGCTTTTAGAGATGGGACTTCAACACTTTGGAGATAAATCAGTCTTAGCTGTTTCTAGCAGGAATTGAAGAAGAGCTAGTTTTCTTGTGTCTCTTTACACTTGTGTACACTTTGCCTACACAGAAAGCCAGCAGAAGTCTCTACAACTGTATGTTAGCCCCAAAGCTCATTTTCAGCTTACAGAGGAGGACTTGGTGACAAAAGCAAATAAAACCCTGTCACAGAGGCACCCCAAAAGTCAATTTTAGGCAGGCAATTTCCAAAACAGACTTTATTGTAGCCAGAAAAGTGTAGCCAATTAACCGACTAGAAACAATGTTTATACAATTATTTAGCACTCCAACAACATGAAATACAGGTTTGGATATCAGTTAAGATTATTGGGGTAGGACAACATAAGAATAATGAGGATCCACAACGCACATGCATTCACTCACAGGAAACAAAACCAGAGGCCTCTTACGGGTACCCACAAGAAATAATCGTTTGCTTGGGTTAGGCAAGGACTCATTCGGATAAATCCAGTAAATAACCACTCACCACAGGAGGAGGTGAGGGGTTCTCAATCGCAGCAAGTCTCCTTAGATGGCGTCCCAGTCTAAGGGGAGGGCTTCAGTTCACAGACCCGCTGCTCTGAGAAGATCACTCAAAGGGAATCTTTGTCAGGGACTGCATTTTATAGACTGGTCAGACCTGGCTGTGGGCAGTACAATATAGCCCAGAAGCTTCTCAGCTTCTCTGGGCAGCTCTTTTGTTGAGGACCCTGTTAATCGACTAAGGGTCCCACCCCTCCTGCCCCCTGAGCTGGGTGGAGGTGTAGTTATCTTGCCCCAGGATAGGGGAGGATGTGACTGTCAGCACCTTGGGACCACCCTAGATGTGTATGTGGGGACAGGCATAATGGGGCATAAAAAATGCTAAGAAGCCATCAACTGCCCTATTGAAGGCTCTGGATCTCAAGGGGATGTGCAACTGCCACGAACCCCATGTTATTAACCCCTTTAACAGGAAGCATCCTTCAGTGTAATTTGATGCAGCATGAAGAGATGGCACATATTTAGCTGTAGTAATAATGTTTCCACTTTGCTTTGCCCCTCTCCCATCATTAACTTAGTTTCCCTTTACCTCCTCAGATCACGGGAGTCACTTTGGGTTTATTTTAAAATGCCTTGCCACTATGAGCAAAGAGGATGGGCTTAATCATCTTTGGTCATCCAAATCACGCAGCTAAGCAGAAGTAGTTGGGGCTAGAACTAATCAGAGAGGAAAAACATGCTGAAACGATGCCACTGCATGGCGATTTCCTTTCTGAAGGCAACCATCATTCTTTCCCCTTACTTAACAGAAGGCATATAATCTGGAATGCTGTTGAGCTGTGTCTGGCTGAAAATAAAGAAAAAACTAGCATTCTGTGTTTGTGCAAGTGCCTCTGCCAGCATTTGGACTACTGCCAGCCTATCAAGTGCAAGTTTGAACACTGTTATAGTGCTCTGTCTGGGCATTTGATAAAAACTGTAGAACCTCAAAACACAAGCTTTTAGGTATGAATGGTACATGCTGAATCATAATGCAGAGTTGCATTGACAGAGCAAAAAAAACAGAATTTCTCAGAATTCATTTCCCCTCTTCCTTCCCCTCTTGAACAGATCTTCTGATGTCCTATTAATATTCTGTTCCTTGAAAAAACACATATATAAGAAAGATGAATGTCAAATAGTTACTTTTCTGTATCAGTTACCCTCTTGCTTTGGGGAAAAGGGTCCAGTTTGGGAAATGGCTATTTAAAAAAAAGTCTTAGAATATATAGGCAACATTATCATTTGAACTATACCTATAATGTACGAGGAATTTCTAAAAGCCTCACAGGTGTAAATGGTTTTTCCTGCCTCTTCAGACATTATAAATAGAAAATAATTCTCTTTTTCTGCTATTTCTAGCACAAAAGCTTTCAGAACTGATGTCAGATGCGAAGAACTTAAAACCAGCCACGGAGTTAGCAACTGCCTTGGGAGACTCAAGATTTTCCACTTTGGAATCCCTCAGGTTTGAACCTGCCCTAGGTATGAGATGAACCAGACCAGCTACAACACATTTCAACATGGAAAATATAAAAAAAGAAAACAGTTCATCTTCAGAGAAGTAACAGCTAGAAAGCCTGCATAGTTAGACAGAATCAATGTCAGATTTTAAATGTTTTATACAAAGAATTCAAAGTTAACGTTTTGGCATTCAAATAAGCATTCATCTTTGCAAACTAAAGTATCTGCCATAGTGAAGGATAATAGGTTTGTACTTGAGGGAAGCCTGGGTTTAAGGAGTCAATTGGTAGGGCCAGGCAACTGGAGGGCAAAGCACTCAGGTAAGAATTCATTAAGAGATACAAAATCCTAGGAACCCAGGCTGAATACATCACAGTACAAAATATAAGTAAACATACATACACATATAGCTGCCTTTTTGAAGGGACAGTGAATCAAAGATAGTCCCAGAACAGGTATTGAACTCTTAACACACAACTTATTCAGTATCTCATAGTGGTAGTACATGTGTTAAAAGCAGCACCATACATGCAGTAAAACAACTGTAAACAGAGAGGACAATCTTGAGCTGAAGATTCACATGTTTCAGAGGGAAGAAAAATGGGTACAATGTGCCATAGGTATTCCAGACCCAAGCATTAAGAGGAGAAACAAGGAGAATACAAACCACTACTGCTCACCGACATAGTCCAACCCCTTGCTGGAATTAGAGGCTTCTGTAATTCACATGTATTAATACTTCTAAAGTCATGATAAAGGTTTTGTAGCATAAGGAATGCCTGTGCAGCACCACAGTGTTGGCCCTCATCTGCCTAGAAACCTAGAAGTAAATAATTTTTTCCTTTGAAGTTTCATGAGGCTGTTTCTGCTTGTACTAGGAGCCCAGAATAAATGTAGCATTATTGAGAATTAAGCCTCCTAGTGATTAAAATTTAATAGGTAGAGATCAAGACAGTTTTAATGTCATATCTAATTCTGTACAGTAATTATGGAAAACAGCAATAATTCTGTCCCAGTATGACAGATATGCTGAACTTTTTTTTTTAGTGTGGGATGCTAAGTCTACTTTTCAGCAACAGTAGCTCATGGCCATCAGTGTCTAGGATACCAAATGAAGTTTGATGCCACTGACCAAGGTCTCAATGCCCAAAAAGTATTTACAAGTTATAACCAGAGTCTAGTAGAGCTGAATAACAGCCTGGAGAGATCAGTGTTGATCAGAGTATGATCTCAGCTGTCAAATATGTACACCAAACTACACTCAGGTAAGGTTCAGCAATTCAAGGCATATGTCAGTCAGTGTATCAGTGCCAGTACACATGCTGGAAGAGGCACTATATGCATATTAAAGCAACTGTAAACAGAGAGGAAAAACACCATTTTGGGGCTGAAGATTCCTGTATTTCAAGATGAAAAAACATTAGTGCAAGCTACAGGAGATTAAGTATTTCAAAATCATGAAAACAAGAGAAAAATAATTGTTTAAAGCAATAAAAGATCTGTGAGAAATAAGATGAATCTAAGCAATTGCCAAATGTGCAGATAAATCAAGTGCAGTTAAAGACCATTCTAAAGTTATTGGACTGGAAGTCAATACCTCTGAGAAAGAATTAAGGTCACTCTTGAGGTGGTGAAAAAATACATCTTGCTGCACAGTAGGACTCTTTCCATCAACATCTAGAGGAGACAAATCTCATAATAGTTAGATTTCTAACAATTTTGTAAATACAACTAATCCAAAATGGCAGAGATGTGCTTTCACTCAAATTTTTCATGCTTCTGGAGAACAGAACCAACCAGGAATTTCTTAAAACCTATGGTTTTGAAAATGCATCTTCATGGAAATTTTATTTACACCAGGGATATTTCAATCTTATCTTTGGGAAATACACACAAGCAACTTAGCAGTTTGTAAATCTGGACAGAGTGATTCTTCACTAGGCATTTCAAGTTTATCTGTTAAAGGAGGAGTCCAAACCAAAAGAGATTTGCCTGACCTAAATTTGGGTGTTATGTGTGGTTCCCTTTAAAATGAATATTTTGCTCTGACTTGAGATAGGAAAAATCCCAAAATATCCAACATTAACACAGCAAAATCAAACTAATTCCTTACAGTTGAAAGATGGAGTGAATTTCCACTGACTGAAAAATACTGACTTTGACTTCTCCAAAGACTTCCCTAAGGCAGCTGAGGTTCTAAGCAACTGATGTTGAAGCAGCAGATAGAGGCTCCTTATGAAAAGACCGCTTATGAAAATATATGCTCTTTAAGGAATGAATACGAGGTATTGTAACTCTGGCATCTTGTGGGCAGCAAGGGTAAGAAAGAGGTTCCACTGCCTGCATACACCTTCTCCTTTAAGATAGCTCTCTGGGAACAAACTGCTGAAGGCAAGCTGACTGGTTTGAAGTTTAAATTTTAATGAGGAAAGGGTGACTCTGTAGAGATAAACAACTAGAGAACCGCAACAGGTCTTTCTCTTCAGCTCCTAGATTATGTTTCTAGGCCACATGATGCCCCCTCTTTTATTTTTTTCCTTCCTCCCAACTTGCTAACCTCTTCTGGTCTAAAAAGCAAAGTTATATTGTTGTGTAAATCACCAGTGTGAATGATTCTCCAGTTACTTCTTGTCATATATGGCAACCTTGCTAATTTTAGGTGTTGGAGAGAATTCTTTTTGCTCTTTGACAGAGGTTGTGGCCTTGCAAGAAAAATGGGACTTAAGTTTTGTCATAAGTTTAGTGAGACTTACAAAAGTTCAAAGATAAGCCACTCTATTTCTAGACCAGTTTTCTGACTACAGTTGTACTTTTATTTCCTCCTGCACAACCAAAGGCAAAACTGATTGTAGATTTGGGCCACTGTCCTGGTTTTGTTAAAAACAAGTTTCACTTTTAGTGAATTTGCCTGTCAGCTAAAGCCTCCATATTAGCTGCATTTTCCTGGAGAAGCAGATACATGTTTTGGTAAACATAGCAATGGAATTTGAAGTTATTGATAAGCATGGATGCACCTCTTGTGAGAGCGGCAACAAGAAAACAGGTGACCAAGAAACTGACCAACTGAGTATAACATCCCATTCATGAGAATACTTCATATAAAAGTGGGAGATCACGAGGATCTCGTCCCTTTTTCCCTTTTTTCTAATGGCCAACATTAGGAGAGGACCTTGCTACTCATCCCTGTGAACTGAGGCCTAGTGAGAGACTGAATTCAGCTCTACCCCCATGGCCCTTCACTCTACTTTACATCACTGGTTAATGACAAAAATGACGTAACATTATATGTCGATGACAGATAATGACATAATATGACATATGACAAATGACATAGTATTATTTGTTCTTTAAAACTGTATTCTTCTTCATTTCCAAAACAAGAAAAGAAAAATTTGACATGCTTCCTTTTAAGTTGAGAGAACACTGCCAAAAGTTATCTCCACCTTACTCTCCCTGTGAAACAGTGACTAGATACTGACTAAGCTGAACACTTGTTGTACCTCTCCACAAAGAAAGAAGCCTTACACAGAATTGATGTACAGCTATAGCTACTCCTGCTGATCTAATAGAGGTTTATTTATTCTTTGTTACACAAGCACAAATACACACCAGGCACCAGATTTTTCACACTTATCTTCCACCTGGTTCTATATGGTACATGTTTAAACAAGAGTTTAGTCATCTCCATGTGGTCCGGTTGTACTACAAGTGTTGCTGGTGAATTTTTCCACAATGAAAAAACACTGTTCAGCTACTTAAACTTAGTGACTCTACAGGAAGGCATTAGTTAAAACTGTGGAAGAAACTGCCAGATACTTTGTTTACAAAGTTATTTAATCCTTTTATACAGTATTTCAAGAGCAAAGGTTTGATTCCTGTTCAAGTTAAGCCCATAACACTTTCTTGGGTTTAAGACATTAGTCAGATTTGCTTATACTTCATTTTAATGATTACTTTCTAAGAACACACAAATTTGAAGAAAATATTTCTTCACCATTAAGTACAGCTACCCTGTTCTGATGTGAACTGCAACACAAAAATTCAGGATCCTTGTTATTTCAGTTGCAAAGAAAAAAAAAAAAAAAACTGGAAGCTAGCATCCCTCTCATGCAGTCCCCTTTCCTGAATAACCCCTGTTTCTGAGAATCTAAAAGTCCCAAACAGGGGACTGGTTATTGGGCTTTTGCTCCCAGCTCCTTTTTGCCTGCTCCTGGCCTCAGCAGTGCTGGGCTGCCTGTGCCCATTCAGCCACATTCTTGCTGCCAGCTTCTTCCTGGGTCTGTTTCTATGGCATTTCCTCATCCCTCTCCCACCTGCATCTCTGCTCACAACAATATTAAATGAAAACCTTTGTTTGGGGTTGTGACAGACCTGAGCTTTTTGATGAAGGTGCCATTTTTTCTAGTGCATGGAAGGTAAACACTACACCTACCAGTTTTAAGCAAAGGTTAAGCTTCACCTATGACAACAGCATTGATGCTTACACTTAGTTACACACAAAATAATCTAAAGGAAAATAATGCTCCACCACATCCTGCATTTGATTTCAATAATAATGTATCTGGATTGTATCTGTGCATTGCTCTGATAGAGCAGATGAATCCTTGCCCCTCAGATTTTCATCATAATTGAGACCCCTAATGGAAAACTGAATAAGTAAAGCACCCTGATGGCAAGACACTTAGATGCTGAAGAAATAAATAGAATATAAGAAATTATAAAATTAACCTGTGATGTTGCCAAAACAGAAAACGCTTCAGAACATAAGTGAGTGAATGAATACCCAGCTACCAGATTGAATACAGTGTGAACCCGCTTTCTGGCTAGCTTCAACTATTTGAATGTAAGAGCCCTTCCAGCAGTACTTCATGCACCAAAGAAAAATGCAGCCATCTCTGTGAACAATAAAAAACTAACTAGCTTATTTGATCTGTGTAACTCTAAAACACAGTAGTTAATATCTGAAAGAGCAATAGAAGGAAGAAGTTTGGCTAGAATGATTAGAATGTTCCTATTCAGCTGTGTGTGTTCAGCATTGTCACTTGCAATAAGAAAGGTTCATCCTCTCCATTATAGTCTACTGTGCACATAGTTGTACTTCACACCACACTTTTTAAGCACACAGCAACCAATAGCCCTTCTGGCCTCAATGTTATGCAGTCCAGTTACAGGTTAAATGAAACACTGAACAGTAGTCCTAGAATATGCCCCAGCATCTGCAGACAATTTGGAATGGTAATTCCTCTGCTGTCCTCACAAAAGCATTATTCCACTATATTGGTTTGTTTGTTTAATCTCTTATTTTATTCTCCAGCTACATTTGAGGTTGAAAAATGGACTCTGGAATGACACCCCTAGGGACAATGGCTGACCCTCACAATCTGAAAACCATCTGCTGAAATTAAGTTTGGGAAAATATGTCCCTACAATCTTGGCCACAAGAAAACTCACACTGAATATAAGCAAGTCAAACCAAGCTGAAATAGAGACCAAGGACCCATTACATCACCTTAGTTTATAGCAAGGACTTTGCTATATGATAACATAACTGCAATAAAATTCTGATTCCTGATGTGGGAAACATAAAACAAAAACAATATTATCCTGATTTTTTTTTTTTCTGAAATAAAACACCATGCTGTTTCTCCCTTCATTTCATTTAAAATGGATGTCATTACATGCAGCCAGATCCTGACCACTATAATTGGACCCAAAGGAATTGAAGACGATCATTGAGTGGAGTATCAAGACAGAAAGTCATCAAACCAGCACTACATTACTCTCCCTTGACATCCGATGGAGTCATGATAGCAGTTTGGATGGTAGATAACATGAATATTCATCTGTATGATTTAAAAAATGTATTGTGACTTTGAAACGACACTTCTCATGCCCTTGTTGTACCTTGGTGACACCGTGGGGGAGATTCAATGTCAAAACTCTGACATGACTTTCACCTGCTTTTCTTCCTTTTTTTTTATTATTACCACTTATTTTGAATCAAACACTGCAGTTGGAAGATACCTTAAGCAACATGCCTGGAGAGGGAAGAAGCATATCAGCAAGTTTGTGAAATAAATCAATAGGATGCTGTTAACTCAAGACATTTTCCCAAAGAAGCTGTGGCCTGTCTGTATGCAGCTCGAATAATGAAACCATTGGTTTCTACAAGGAAAACATCTGCACCAGAATGTTTCCCTCCTCTGGAGAAATCCCATTTCAATTCAGAGGTAGATAGGACAAAATATCTGTCTTGAGTTTCTAAGAGAAGTTTCTTAGAGACAAAACACCCTTATACAGACCAGTTGAGCCAGCAGGGATCCATCTCAGCTACACTTGCAGACATACTGTTCTATTAGAACATCCCCATTTGGCCTGGATTTTTTCCAAAATAAATAAATAGTAAAAATAAATAAAAATTAAGACTCAGATTGCAGTGTGCCTATCAAATCTGGATATTTGCTATATGGAGTTCAGAACATCCTCTGGAGAAAAAAAAAAAAAAATCTGGCTGTCGAGGGAGATCTGCTTGTCTTCTTGTTCCAAATAAATTAAAAAAAAAAAAAAAAAGAGAGAGAATAAAACCCACTCAACTTCAGCACCACAGGTTCCAGCCACTGGCAATGGAGAACTATCAAAGAGTTACACTGATGTAATGAGCTAGAGATCTGATACAAAATGTTAGTTAACCACAATTCTGAAGGGAAACTGAGTACCATCTGAAATCCTGCAAACTTTCTTCAGGCCTAATGCTAATTGACAGAAGCACAAGATGAGAACATGCTTTGACGCAGAAGTTATTGAACGTTTGGTGATGTCCCACGGAAAGATTCAAATTTTGCTGAATGCGTTTTCTACCTTCATATTTTCCTGTTGTGTTGTTGATTTCACTTCACCCTGCCCTCACTGCCCTTTCCCTGCAAATGCTTCCTCCTTGTTTGCTACCCATTGGTGCTGTGTTTGGACTTCTGCCATCTCTCATAGTTACTTGCTTTCCCCCAGCTCATTCCTACGCCCCTGGATAAACCTTCAAACCCCCCTGAAGCCACTTGTCCTTGGCACCAGTCTTGCCATGTTCCATCACTTCAGCACAGATGCCTCACACAGCACTTCCCTCATCCCCAGCAAGCACCTCCCCATGCTACTTTCCATGGGCTTCCTCACCCATGTATCACAGCGCATCCTGTTTTCTGTCCTGGGGAAACTGAGGCTGAAAGCAAGACTTCATGCTACTCTCCCACCAGCTCCCTACTGTTTCAGGAAGCAGCACAACACTCCTGGTGGAAACATGCCATTCTGCTCCCACACCATGGTGGAATGCTGTTCACCCAGGATTTGGGGTGTGCTCCCCAGGGTGTTGGCTGCGTTTCCTTGCCAAGCCCCATAGGACCTTGTGCCACAGGGCATGTTTCTGCTGCCGGGGATGAACAGCCTGGGACAGGAGCACAAACCCTCTTCCCAGCAAGGGCAGCAAAACAACAGAGCGGGCTGCAAGGAGATCGCACAGGCTCCAGCCTTGGACATTTTTCCAACCCTCAGCCAAGCCTCCAGCAGCCTTCAGGCCTGGCCTCTCAGCAGACACTGCTCTGAGCAGCAGGTTTGGGCAAGACACCTTCCACCAGTGTCCCTTCCTGCCCAAGTTAGCCCATAGCCTGAGCAAAACTCACCACAGCCTGCAGCAAGACTGAAACTAAGTACAGACCTCCAGTATGGCTTCTGACGAACCAGGGACTAGGTGGGGTTGACCAGTACCTGATGAAATTCATCCAGCAGTAGAGCTGAACGAAATGGAGCCTGGAAGCAAATGCTGTCCCTGGAAGGATACAGCAAGAGTACTTGTACTTTACTGAAATTGCTTCTCTCCCCCAGCTTAGTTTTTACTCCCCTGCCAGACGCAGAGTTGACATAGAAGACCAGCATACTAAAATGAAAATTACTTTGCATTACAACAAAACCCACCTTCTACTCAGTAAAGTTTTACAAATAGAACATGATTTCCTAATACACTAGGCACTCTGTACCTCTAATTTGCATTGAACTGCTAAGTGTTTTTCTTAGAATTCATAATAGTTCCCTGAGGAAAGGCCAATTTGTGATCACATAAATGTCCATCAGCCGTCATCCATAACTACTGCCATGGTGGTAATTTTTTGTCAGACCTCTAAAACCTGCAGTTTCTGGCCCTCCTATTCCTTCAGTCCATGCAAACACCCTCTCCTACTCTGTTGTGTAACACACTCACTGCTCATTAAGTTTCCATTTGAAAAGAATTTTAAAGGAGTTTAATGTTTAGGTGATTAAAGTGGACCGTTTATTTCTAACAGTCAGAAGTATATAATTTCCTATAAGTACTGAAGAAAACTTGATATCGCAAATGCATAAATTATTTATCACTCCATTAGACTGCCACTTGTTAAGGCAGCAGAAGGACACCATGCTGAATCTGGACAAGAAGTTCAGCTTTCATTCATATGGATAAGAAGGATGCACAGCAACAACAATAAACCCACAAGAGTGGTAGTCCAAAAAACAGGCCCACACTTAACTTCCTATGTCCTCATACCCTCAGGGCAGCTATTTCCAAATTAAAAAAAAAAAAAATGGCAGGCAAATTGATTCTATATTACTAAAAAGTGGTTCTTGCCATAGGTGACATTTGAATATTTTGCAGTTTCTTACTGGTTTTGCAATCAGTTCCACATCAGACCTAGATTACAGTTAGTGTTTATGAAGTCTATTTAGGGAATGCTAGAAGTAGTATACATGTGACTTTCAAGTGTTTAAAAAGAACTACCATAATAATTCCATACTTTGTATTAATTATCTTAATGTCATGCACTAACCAGAAAAGAGGTAGCCATATATACTAGTTATCCCCAGGGTTTTTGTTTGGTTGGTTTGTTGTTTTATTTTATTTTTATTCTTTTTCTTTTATTTTTGTTTTATGTCTGACTTTGTGTTTTTTTCTTTCTTTCCCTTGGGGCCTTTTAGGGGTGTCGTGGAGTTTTTTTGTTTTTGTTTGATGGGGTTTTGGTTTTGGTTTTTTTTCAGTTTTTTTGGTTGGTTGGGTAGGTTCAGAAAATTTGTGTCACCCAGCTGGAAATGGGAAGACGAAGGAGGAAAACAACATTTAAACCATACCATGCAGCTTGGATGACCCAAGCAAACCACACTATGAAGAGCCAGTGTGCGCCAACCCTTCCTCCGTCTGGTAAGGACTTCCTGATTAACTCATCCAAATAAAAGGGACCAAAAAAACGAGCATCAATGTACTCCAGCCACAATAGGCAACAAATGATTGAAGAACCTATGCAAAGCAACCAAAATTTCACATTCATCTTAGTGCTCACAGAGAGCAGAAACATACACAGGTAACCCAGTCTCACTGAAGACCAAAAAAAAAAAAAACCACAACAACTAATAAATCAGAATGAGAGCATCTTTAGAGCAGGCCCCATGTCAGGTTTGACAAGCTTGACTTATATTTGCACTAGCAAATACTGCAGCTCAGCAGAGGCAGATCTGAAGGCCAGGCAGCAGGTTTGGAGAGGAGTGTCCACTCTGCAGTCACTCCAGGATCTTTACTTTGTACTATGCTCAGTGTGGTCGTGCAGAGTGAGCAGCTATTAGCTTTTGAAGTGTTCTAGGGGCACTGCTGACATCTTTGCTTAGTTGCATCTTGCAAGACTCTGGTTCACCTTTTCCAAAGAGATTCTCCAACAGGGACAATTGGAAAACACTTGCAGAAGTGCCATCTTCACCCAATCTAACACGCTAAAGTAGATACAGTCACACACATCTTGGTAGCCTCAGTGCTCATATTTAGTCAAAACTTGTTCCCACATCAGTATATTTGTCTCTGGGTTTGCACCCTCAGGAAGGGAATTTGAGGCAGAAGCAACCACCTCCAGTGACACAGGATTAAACAAAAACTGCAGTCCAACTCAGAGAAAATGAAAGATAATACAGGAAGAGCATAAGGCTATGTTGCAGTGGATCCACCACCAGTTTCCTTTGCAGCCTTGATTAAGTAACTTACCTTCCCAGTGTCTCATCCCCCTCTCCAAGAACAAGAGAATCAATAGTAGGAGCTACTCAGATATTAAGAGAAGTCACACAGCTATAGACACAGAGCATTTAAGATAAAGTGTCAAAAGATTTTGAAGGACAGGTCAACTGCACAATTTCTGTCTAAACTCACAGTGGAAATACCTTGTTCCCAGAAGTATATGGCCACAAAACTTCAAAATGAGCTTGTGTCTGCTGGAATCCATCTCATTGCTGCTCTGGTTGCCTTTTCTTTTAGATACTCAGTTTTTGGGTTTTTGTTGGTTTTTTTTAAAAAAAAGATCATCAGAAAACAAAAAGAACTGACATGTACTCTCTCAAATTTAAAAGAAGTTATAAAATTACAAGAACAAAAACTCAGAAAAGCATAACTATAAATGAGTGGTGCCTGAGGGCTCTTAAAAGCACGTTATTTTTAACAAGTAGGAGCAGCAGCTTTTAGACACTAGTGTTATCACAAGATTTGAGTTAAAAAATGGAGCAGAGACAAGCAATGTACAGGAAGCAAATGGTACAGAGAAAATAAGGAAACCACAAAAATCAAACAGTTGAAATCAAGATATACTAGCAACAGGAGATGCTGATAAAACCACATGCTCAGTGAAGTGAGAAGTGCAAGTGATTCCTCTCAGAAAATCAAGTAATTGATCACATGCATTTTAATCTACTCTATTTTAGTTACAATTCCATCAAATGTATCATTTAAAGTGAAAACCAAGCACCTTGAAGAAAGCAATCCATACGAACATAATCACTCTGGATAACTTTGTAAAAAAAATAAATCAAGATAGAGGTGCCAGTTGGCTTGATTTAATTGTGGAGGGAGAGTAGTGACCATTTCCTGTCACAGAACTTTCATGTACTTGTGAAAGAACTAGTGTTTTTAAAATAATCTTGCGCATTGTGAAAAGAGCAACAGCTGCACAGCAGTAACTTGACATGCAAATTCCTGCCTTTATTCAGTCCACGTATGCACATGCTGATAAGAGATTTAGGCAAAAAATTATTCATTTTGTGCCATCAGATGTAGAAGTGATATAGATTTTTTGCTCTGAAAAAAAAAAATCCGTTTAAAACCAAGAAAATTGTGCTACTTCAAAAGCAAACATCAAAACATTAGTATTTTCATTGCTGCTTTAGACTTATGAAGAGAAACAGGCTGAAGGGTGTAACCTCACCATAAGCTAACAAAGGTGTCATGATAGCAAAACTTCTGAAGAACCATAGTATGCACTGATATGTGAAAGAGCACCTAGTTTTAATATTTTCCTCTAAAGAAAGAAATCCAGATAAACCTGCTTGGCCCACTGAAACAAGATGAAGCTGGTCAGATGTGGCTCACATCACATGAGCTGCACACTTCTGTCAGATTTCAGTACTTAAAATTGACCACCAGATGTTCACCTGTTCCTGGATAGATTTGTTCTGGTTGTTCATTGCAGGCTCTGTTTCTTCCTCACTGGTCATTTTCCATGTGCGGTAACTATAAACCAGAGCCTGTTGTTTAGGATAACAGTGCTAAGGCATGGGCTAAGGCACATCCATAGTGTGTCTCCTCCAAACACATGTGGATCAAGACCTTGAGGAGACTCTCTGGTTATAAAAACAAACAAACAAAAAAAAACAAAACCCCAAAACACTACACACCGTGTTTTTTCTGGAGTAACCAATGCTCATGTCCCTTTCTGCACCCTGTTAGCCATGTACCTGGTATAAACTTTGACCATCTTCATCTTTCTTCCTGCATTCCAATCCTGCCCTGTTTTTTCCCTACATTTTCCTAAGGGCTCAAGATTATAACTCTTTTAGAGGCTTCTTTTTCTATAAAACTTTGTCAACTCATGATAGCCCCCCAGGTGGCAGTGGGGTTATTTGAGGTGTCTGGCTAAGAAGTTTTCCCCAACTAAAAGCTGCAATTGTTTCCAGCCCCCACTGCTGAGATAATACTGGGTGTGCCACTCCTATGGGCTCCATCAAGAGGCACTTCTCCATATTGCCACCTTATTCTTTGATTTCTTACTGGAACTGTGGCAACTAGAAAGCTACTTAAGGAGCCCATCTCTACTAGAGATGGATACCTGGCTGTGTTAACAATGAAATGACCATTTTTTCCTCAGTTTTTTGTACTAGATTCTGACACCCATAAAACATCTCTATCCCAAAATTTCAGCAGATCCCAGCCATAATATTCTATGCCCTTGGTTACCCAAATCATCCTAGGAAAAACTGATCATCATAAACACACACAGACACTTTTTAAGGACAGTCACCAGCAACCCACTCATCTAGTGGATTAAAAGAGAATAAAAGTGGAACTGACAGTTTTTTTAAGATAAAATTAAATACGGCCCCAAAATCTTTCCTCATATTAACCACATTAATTACCATGACTTGTCCTCATTCTGAATGATGTTTATCAGGAGAGTTTTAAGGATAAAGTGGCAAGATCTCAGAAAAACAAAAAAGCATGTCTGTGTGGAAGAAAACACATTAAGGAGTATCACAAGGACATATCTGAAGGAAGATACCTAAGGAGGCATACCTGCTTTAAAATCAACAGAATAAACACATCTACTGATTTATGGATTCTCCAGCCAGAGACAGGACTAAACTGCAGAAATGCACACTCTTGTCTAGGATAGACTAAGAGAGGGACTGCAATGTGCCAGTGTAAAAGCACCAGCAGGAGAACTGCTGATAGCTCCTGTCATCAGCATTAAGCATGCCAAATACAGAGAAAGGAAACACAAGGTAAGAGAGGAAATCTGAGCACCTTCCCTGATACCACAGAAAAATGCATTCATCCTCCACAAATGAACACCTGAACATTCTGATTTTAGTATTCCAGGTCCATCTTATATATCTGACAAGTCCAAACCAAAAAACTGGCTAGACAATGAGGAATAAATTAAAAACAGGATTGTATGCATCTGCAAAGGCATCTTTCCCTATCCCCTTAACTTTTATAGCCAACCACCAGTCCACCAAATCAACTCACACCTGATTACCAGTGATTGCTTGAGTGGCTGCAGGATGTCAAAGATAATTGCCAACATCAGATATACCACTCCTTCCCTTTCTGACTCAGCCCATCTTTTTCACAGCATCTCTATTACTGCAGGCAACAGTTACTATTAATTCATTCGTCAAACAAAAAGCAGAACTCACTACTGACAGAACACTATTGGAAGGACACCTCTAATCGGCTTTAACAAGACACTGTTTTTTTCAAGATTTCTTATTCTAGAGGACTTCAGGTTTTGCCCAATTATTTGAAAAATGTTAATCAATGCAATAAAAAAAAGCAAGCATACATTAATGGAGAATGAAGAGACAAAAGAGGTCACATACATACAACTGATTCCAAAATTAAAATTAGCAGCTTTGAGAGATCCTCAATAAACAGTCCTGCAGAAGGAAGTCCATCTATAAAAGATGCAGAGCATATATACTAGAAGTGCATATATACTAGAAGTGCAGGCTGAACTGTGTGAATAAGTCATAATGTAGCTCATTTAATTCCTCCCAGAATAGAGCAGGAACAGCTCCTTATTTTCAGGCAAATTTTGTTATTCAGAAATTATCTATTGAATTATCTCCATGAAATATTATTTACTTATACCTTCTGCCTGAACAGATAGTTGCTCTTATTTGGTGTTGGAAATTCTAGGTGTTTAGATTGGTGCATAGCTCACATAGCATACCACTCCTCCTCCCCAGGCCTATGCAGGCATTGGGAACCCACACAATTACACATTTTAATCTCAAACCTGATTCCGTGATTTTTTTTTCTATGAGCATGGTAAAATGTTTCCTTGCAAGCAGTAAGCACCCATATCCTTGGTGCAAGCTGTGCAGCTCTACTGACAGAGCTCTAGACACAGAGACCTGGGCTCTAGCCTTTCGGCAAGTGATTACTTCTCAATACTCAAGCAGCACATGCATCAAACCTGCTTCTTTCAAGAGCCACTAACAGCAAATGACAGTGTGCTATAGAGGATCCAGGTATTCTTAAACTCAGTGCAACAGTTACAAAATTTGAAGCATTCATGAAAGTTCTGTGCCATGGTTACTCCAGATGTTCAATACAGATACTGTTCACCTGTAAAATCCTTCTGCCCTTGTGTGAATAAAGTGGAGTTTGATCAAAGACTAATTAGCTGTGCATACGGTTGGACAGCACAGAGGTGTTACACATGATTGTTTGCAATATCACGTTACAGATGTTAGTATACTCTTCAGAACATGAAAACAAGACACTTTTTAAAAATTTTCCACCTTTAGTCTGGTACTTACTTTGCTCATTTACACAAAATGCACTTGTCAAACATATGGTATGAGCTACTTAAAGTTACATCTCTATATCTCCAGATGTGATGTCTTCAATACGCTGTCAGTAATCTCAAAAGGAAGCCTTTGAAATGGGCTCTGCCATTCAGGATCCTAGTTTAGATGCACCCTTGATTTCTGTGTTAGGAACCTGAGAGAGGGAGGTAAGTCGTTGGTGAGGTGGGGTTTTTTGTTGTTTGGTTGGGTTTTTTTAATTATTATTTGGGAAAGAAAATCTCCCTTATGACAGACTTTGTTAGACACTTTGGGAAGCAAGGAGAGCTACTGAGCTAGAGTATGGTTGGTCAGGATAATCTATGTTCAACTCAGTCACTTTTGCAATGAGAATCCCACAAAGCTATCCCTAGAGTAGTCAAAAAAAACCCCACCCACAACTGAAGAAACAATTTACAGAATCACACAGAATCACAGAATGTTGGGGATTGGAAGGGACCTTGAAATATCATCTAGTCCAATCCCTCTGCTGGAGCAGGAACACCTAGATGAGGTTACAATTCTGTTAAAAAAAGCCACCACACCAAAATATTCTAAAGGAATGTGTCTATTTTATATGGGGGAAATGGAACTCTGTCAGCAGTAACATCTTGTGGTTTACTTTCACATGAAGAAAAAAAAGTCTCGCAGTTTTCACTGTTTTCTTCCACAATTTGAGGTATGCACAAAAAAAAGCCATCAAAAATACAAAAGTAAAAACCACTTAGTTTTAACTACAACAGAATTCTATGATATCAGATAAATTTGGAGGGATAAAAGGGAAGTATGGTTATTCGATACATTTCAAAATTCAGCTTGGCTTTTCAACAAAAACAAATCCAAAAAGGTAAAACTTCCTGACCAAGCTAGGGTACAACAATTAATTTAGATGACAATTCAGCTAAAAGTACAGTTATTTTTTGTTATTTGTCTACTGAACAACAGCCAAGAAAAATGTACACTAAAACAATAGGCAAACCCAGAGAGCAACTTATAGAGTCCAGTCTTTAGTTGTAGATAAAGGGCATTTTGCATCCCATTTCCAAATAAACTTCACAATGAGACATGTACATCAGGCTCATATCTAAGAAAGTGTCATAGTAATTTTGGGATTAATGTGAAGCAGCTAAGTGATTCAAGGTCTGTTTTTGAAGATCAAATGCCTGTTGTAGAAACGCTACACTTGTCAGAAGCCTCAGCTGATACAAGAGATTGCACTGGCACAGAAGTTTGAGCACTACCCATCAGTGCTAGAACAAGTCCCTGAGGAACAGTGCTAAGGTACATTAATAGGACAGTGTGGAATAAATATTTTAAAGATATGAAGTTGTACTTCTGCCAAAGCAATTCACAAGCACTCAAACAAAACAATCTTAGCATGCAAAGGAATTCTATGCACTGCTAAGGGACATGTTCAGGATTATTCTTAATGTATAAAGGAAAAAGCAATGGTCAAAAATATCCTTTTTGATGAAAAGGGCATTTGAATGACACAGAAAAGTAGTATGCACAGTAATACCATATCTTGCCAGAATCTTTCAGTTACAGGTATCCAAACACTTTTCAACAAGTAGTGATTTCAAGTAACTCATTACCTGTTTTCACACACACACACACAAAATGCATAGTAACTCAAGAGTTAAGTGATTTATTCAAGAATGCTCAAGGTCAGGCAACAATGGCTCAACAGTTCTGTGAACAGACTTCTACTCTCTTAATTTCCATTTCCCCAGCCCAGCAAACAGGCCAGCAGTAACAAGTGGCAATCATTCCATTAAGGTCTGCCTATCAAATAAGTTGTCTGCTCACATGAGATACATTAACCAAGATGTTACATGTACTCTACTGAACACATCCACACAATAATAAGATGACACACTGCAGCATTCTCCTAAAGCAAGACCTCAGTGAAGTGAGTGATGCCAATATCTCATCTTTTCTAAAGGGCTTAGCTACATGTTTAAAATATTTGGAACTGTAAATACTGCCTATGCATTTTATGACACAATAAAAAGTAGTTTAATGCAGCAATAAAAACTCAAATATGCCTTGACAAAGTTATTTTAAACACAGTTCCAAAGCCAATAGCTACTAAGCTTTAGACAGACATAATTTCAGAAAGGCCTTGACACAATACCATATAGCATGAAAATAAAATATTCTGCATATCAAGACTAACTAAATAAATCTCAGGGGTTTTATGTCACTAATGAATGGATATGAGCACATTGGGACTGATGAGTAATTTGCATTAAAGCTATACGTTGTAGATGCAAAACCCAAACATGGCATATACCTTAGTACTGAAAATGAGTTTTAGGACTACCTGGAATAAGAAGGCTACAAATGGGGAGTTCTTGTGGTTCAAGCAAGAATATTTACAACAGTGACATAAGACATGAAAGAGATCAAAGCACTGAAAGAATTACAAGCAGCATGTACTGCTTGCACAACTAAACCTACAGAAAATTAGAGTAAATTAAGCTTGTTTCCAATGAGTAGTGTTTCATAACAAATAATCCTCAGTGAGGCAGGTGAACAACCTCACACCCACTGTGAAGAAGATGATTTAATCTGCACTGTTTCCCAGCCATTGCACTGGAGGCCCAGTAGCTAAGGGTCCATGGCCCACCCAAATCAATTTCATAACATAAATTACCCCCATCAAGCAGCAAAGGGTCACACTGCCCCCCAAGCCAGCCCCAAGGTGGGGGAGAATGCCAGCACACATGCCACAGTAGGAGCCTTGTGGTCCTGGCCAGAGAATATCTCACCTTGGCCAAGCACATCTGCAAGATCCACCTTGGGAGACCAGTGCTGGTGGTGTCAGCTCTGGCTTAAAAAAAGAATTGAGCTCACAAGCAGCTGAGTTGAGACTATCAGTCTACAGCTGGGGGGAGTAATATCTGGCACCAACATCCCCAAAGCTGTATGATGCTCCCCACAAAGGTCCCTTCCCTGTCTTAGAGCAGCTGCTGCAACATAGGGCTCAGGAGAAATACTTTTTTTTCCTGAGCCATCACAATTAATTCCAGGACTGTTAAACCTACAGGGTAATGAGCCACAGAGAATGTTTGCTTTAAAACATATACAACATGCAGAATAGAACAGCACAGGTGTGGCTTTTGTAAAGTAGTTCAACTTGGCTTTGAAAATCACAACGAACCTAAGTGAAGGCACAGAAAAGACAAGCTTTACAGCATGCATCACTTGCACAAGATTTTGTGCTTCTATTTGCCTACAAAGTTTTTTTTTCCTTTTTATATGGAAAATATATTAAGAATTGTTTATTTTAATAGTATTATTTTGGTGTTCTGGCAGAGAAGCCTTGTACCAACTGTTCATGTACTCACCTGGCATCAAGTTCTTTTCCCTTACCAAGATTAGTCAGCACACTTCCAGGAAGCCAAGGCAGTAATACAGCAAGATAAATTAAAATACATAGCATCAACAAATCATATGCAAGTAATTGGTAGAAACAAAACTCAGTGTTCTAATTTAGACATTATACAGCCTTCTTCTTGTTAATTAAAAAATGTTAGGTGACTGATTTAGATGAGCAATTCAGAAGAGTTATAAACCTTTGTAAAACTTTGTTCAAAATAAGAGCTGAAGTTTCTGAAAACTCAAAAAACTTACTGCAGTTGCACACAGCCTGGTGCATGCATATATACACACATGCACACCCTGAGCTCTCCACTTTCTCCTACCCTTCCCACATTTACCAAGCAGTAAGTGTGTCAGAATAATCTTGACAAATAATGCCTGCATCAATAGAAAATTTTCCACTTCATGCTGCCTTCAGTAACAAAGTTCATTGTTCAGGGTAGGAATTCTGGAAACATCTTGCCTATTTTTTGAAAAATGATAGTTACAAGAGTGATGAAAGTAATAAGGAATGAACTTTTGTTGTCATCAACCAAAAAAACATTTTGATGAATTCCATTTTGTGCTTGACTTTTTAAAATGTCACTCAGTATGCACAAAAACTTGAGAAGTTGTTCTTCTGGGTTTTTTGTTTGTTTTGTAAACTCAAGTGCTTTTTGACTCTCTACACAAGAATCTCTAACCACACAATTTTGTTGCTTAGATATGAAAGAATGGCTATTTTGAAAACACTGCTCAAAAATGACTTTATTTGCTTTTCCTTAGCATTAAGTTTCCCAAAAGAACATGAGAGGACCTGAACTCCTGTCGTCATGACTTCTTTGCTGAGTCTATCCTGATAGCAGAGCAAACCATTCATGCAGATCCAGGATCAAGGTGGCACACCTTTCAGTATGAAAACTGTGCCAGTGCCGTGAGAGACCTGCCAGCTGGAGCAGGCTCACAGCTGATCCTTCCGATGTGTCCAGAGGAATGTGGTTCAACCCATACACACCCATGTGAAGATGCCTGCAGCATGAACCGAGGATAACGTACATTAGGAGCTTATCTGCCCATGGCACACTCAAGAGAGTCAAGACACATCACCTGAAGGCACAGAATTAAAGCCAGGAACTTTGAAGCAACTTTCATCTAGTAATACTCTAAGAGGGAATACTGAGATGATACTTTAAACATATCTTCAGAAAATGTACCCTGACTTCAGAAGTCAATTGATGTACCTTCTCTTTTCAAAGCATGTGTGTGAATAACAGGAAGCCAGAAGAAAGCAGTAAAGGCAGAGTAAATGGCAGCCTTTCAGAAAGTACCAGCCTTACATATGTATATCATCCAAAGAAATGTAATTACTCACATTTAAACTCCATTAAAAACCACACTACCATAAAGATATCAGTGCACCTTCACAGTTCAGAAGATGCAGAGACCACAGGGTTTCATCCTGAGGCAACATGGATTCATTCCCAACACTAAAGCCCAAAGAATTAAGTTTGGGAACTAATTACACATCAGAAACCCTCAAGCTACTCCAGAACACTCTCATTTACTAGTGTTCTGGGTCTATATTCCTCTTTTCCTAAAAATCAGGAATGTAAAACTACAATCCCACTGCAACTCACCAGCAGTAACTCCAATAGGTCTGTCTTCAACATGTCAACAACTGTCTTTTCAGTCTAGGACAGCAGCAGTAGCATGAATTAGTGACCTGCCAGCTTTCACAAGGCATAGCGCCATTTAGTTTTAAAACAAAAAACACCATCAAGAAATTTCATTTTTAAAGAGTACAAAATGTGTAAGCTTATCAAATATTATATACCAATGACATGGGACCTAGGGCATGGAGACAATGTTATGCAGCTCCATTCTGTCATGGCTCCATTAAAAACACACACACTTCCTGAACTCTCTTCCTAGTTGCTTCTCTTTACTTTTATCTCTTGATGCTCAGCTTCTTCACCTATACCTACAGCAAACTAAGTCTAGAGAAATTCTTGCAATGTAGAAAGAAGATTAGTTTCATTTAACCTTTTGTGGTTTTGCATTATTTAACTACTTCTGAGCCAAGAGCTAATCCTTATGAAGTTCTTCCAAGCCTTCTACAGTCTATTCCTCATGGCAAAAGCATCCTACACATAACAGAATTTAAACTCCAAGATTTTCTCTTGATATTTTATAGCTTTAAAATGAAATTATATATGTTTTGTTCAAAACATTCTTAGATCAGTTTCAAGGCACAATCCATTAGAAGAAAACATTTCAAACTGCATAGTACAAAGGCTGGTTTCTGCATAAGATTCTACATGATTCAATTTGGTTTGACTAACTTGACATTCATATAGCGTATTGTGCAGAATAGGATGGTAAGTATTCAATAAGACACAAACTGTGTGTAAATTTAAGATCAAGCACCAGTTGTAGTTCCCTACTAAACTGGTCTCTTATAACTGATTCTTTTAAGGCCATAATTTTTTCAGATACAAAAAAGGAGACTTTAAAGAATTCTCCCATCCCCCAAATAAATTATGAGGTCAAGAACATGGAAAAGGTGTGGAAATAATCCTGGCCTTACATTTTGGGCACAGGTTTAGTTCACTTTTTAAAAATTTATTTAATAAAAGTTGAATTTTTTTGTATTTTATCTGCATAAAATAAGAATTAATCTGTTCATAATTGCACAGATTGATTAATTAATTAGAAGTCATATTTTCTATCTAAATAGCATCTGAACTACTGCTGTTATAACATAAGGCTTATGTTTCCCCCTCTACCAGCCAAACAACTTTGCTCATCTGCAGGAATTTACAGGTGTTAAATTAGCCTTACCTTTTCCTGAATGCTATCAAAACATATTGAGAATTACAATAGAAACATATTGTGCATTACAGAGAAAAAGTTAATTAAAAATTTCAATATAAGCACTAGAAAGGTCAAACAAGAGTTTTTTTCCCTAGTTCAAACAAAATATTTTTCCCTAGTTCATACCAAGATCTGGCTGCCTGCATAATTACACATAAACCAGACTACAGCTTTCTGTGCTTTGTTTCTTCAATTAAAAAAGTAAGCCTTCCCCCCTGTAATTTAGCTATACATTTATAAATAACCAGGGCTCCTATTACAGTCAAATTCTTCTGGATATGATCTTAAAGTGATAATATATGCACAAAAGAATCAGTGACTTGTACTGTCGGGGCAGATTGTCAGGTTCACCATCTAAACCCATCTTACAAATAGAGGTTTTCTAATGTCAAAAAGTTTCCTCAAGTATCTGCTCCAATTTAAAGACAAGTTCCTTCAATGTCAGCTCTCCAAAAATGTAAATTATTGAGTTTAGCCCATAAATGTAATCTGAAAGCAAATTTGAAGATTGCTGCCTCCAATGTTCATATCGAAATAGATTTTATGTTAAAGGCTGACATACAGAAAGAACCTCCCTATTTCTCAAAGCCTTGGCACACGAGTACTAACTTAACTAGGCAAGGATTTAATTGCACTCTTTTTGGAAAGGATGATGCACATAGGTTTATTATTATCATTTAATTTGATAGTAACCAAAACTTAAAACTATCTGTATATCTAAAAGCCCATCATATTATTATTATCATTTAATTTGATAGTAACCAAAACTTAAAACTATCTGTATATCTAAAAACCCATCATATTACAATTTTGCTCTAAAACAAGTTGTTAGTGACCATGGTAGAAATATGGTTAAAAGAGAATTTAAATGAACACTGGCATAGATTTGATACAGGCTCTGGGACAGCACCTCCTTTAACATCAAGTTAGTATGAAAGAAATTAAGATTTATAGTTATGTTGTAGCCATGATTGTGTAGGAATTGAGAGACAAGACTGGTGAGGCAAGACTGGAACTCTTATTCCAAGCATACCACGTGCTTGCACCAGGTGAAAAAACACCACACTAAAGTAAGTCTTAAACATGGCAACGCATTTCCACAGAAAAAGATATTCCTTCCCTGCAGCAGCCCTCAAAATCCATGCATTCTACACATACATGTTCCAGAACATACTATGCTTCATCACATTGCCCTCTGAGAGGAACTAGGCAGCTGCTGTTCAGTCAATTAACTCACAGATATGTCTATGAAAGACAAGCACTCAACAGTTAGCATGGCTCCTCACAAAAGCCTGCTCTCTGTCTTCAAGGAAAACCTAGAAAAGTCAAGTGAAGGAAACAAGACTAACAACTCTACTAGATACTACATACTCAATATTAAAAGCAATCAAGAATTTAGAGAGATCATTTTCTAACCCATTAGAATTTCCCCTCTTTTCCCCCTATGAGAACCTGTCCATAAAGGAGGAAAATGGCCACCCTCACACAGAGGAGCAAGCCTCTTAAGAATGAGATCACAAACTTTTCAAGTGACATATGCAACACTTAAGTACTACAAGAAAAAAAAAATTCACTATACTTAAATCATCTGCTGAGTAGTAGAAGAAAATTAAAGGTTTTCTCCTGATAAGGAAAAATGTAGCTCAGAAGCTGGATGTCAAGGAAACTGCTCAGCTGCTCTCCATAGATTTAAAGAAAAAAAGAGAATATTGAGTTGTGCAAAAGAAAAGTCTAAAATAGATAGTAAATTCAAAAAAGTCACAGTCTACTTCTGACCATTTTAGCAACTAAAAAAATAGGTCAGAAAATTGTTAATTTTTAGTTATATGTGCAGTTAGAACCATACCTAGAAATAGCTAGGAGTTGGGAATGCGTTTCCTCTCCCTCCTCCTGAAACTCTTAGGCTAATACTGTAGCTCATTGCTCTAGAAGGTGAGAACATGATGCACCATACAGGTTACGTTTGCTTTGAGAGCACAAAGACCCAAACTCAGAAATATACTACAGAAAAATATTTTAGGAGCCCCATGGAGAACTTGGACTCCTGACTAACCCTATAAACCTGTGCCAAAAATCAGCTTGATGGAAGGTTCAAGTGACCTAGAGTACAACACAGCCTAACCTAACAAGGATTAACTCCATACAGCTATACATATAACAGCCACAAGACATGCTTCTTAAATACATAATATTCATATTAATAAAAATATTTAATACATAAAATCCAGTGTTGCTGCACTATAGTCTCAAGCACCCTCTTCTAGCAGTGTACCCACTACCACCACACAGACACACTTGTTTCCATGAGGCATCCCTGCCCCAGCCCACACAAGGGCAGGGTTAGACAGAGCTGCTACCTCCCAGACAAAAAGATTCATTTACTTCTCCCTTCCCTTTAACCAGGTAACGGAAACCTCACCAGGTTGAAGGAGATGGAGCAATACCTGCAACCACAAGTTCAAACAGCTCTGACAAGTCCACAGCTCAGCTGAGGTGACAAACACCATCCATACAAAGATATCTTTTCCAAGACAAGCTGTCACCGTCCATTTGGTGATGGACTCATGATGGTTCTTTTACCTTGATCTCGAAGCGCAAAATTAAGGCAACCAAAATGCCAAGGGGTTATAATTCAATCAAACAGCGTTACTTTATTATTTGGGCTGTAAAGTGGCACACAATAGCAAGAGAGAGTAAGAAAAAGTGAAAAAGAAAGAAAGGGAAAATAAAGTGGGAATGAGGATGCATTTACCACCAGTCAAGTTTCAGAGGCGTCCCTCTGATCTTCAGTCCCATAGAGTCCGGCCGGTCCTCCATCATTAGTTGGGATCCTCTGGTGGAGAGATCCCGACAGTGTCCATTCAGGACTCATATCTTATGCTTCTTCACCCCCCACCCCTTGCTCCCATTGTTTGAGGCCAGTCTCCACCTTGATTTCGCAGCCCAGGCTTGTACTGCGCAGGCTCGAAAGATCCACGCTTTGTTTTGCCAGCGCCTACGTGACCAGCATTCAGGGGTCTTTCTCTGATCCACTGGGTTACCTCAGGACCCTTGGCGAGCTTCTGGGCATGCTCTTTATCATTGGCCATTGTTTGAGGGAGCAGGTGGGGGACAGGTGTGACTGAGCCTAAAGGTGAGAACACATCTTCTGGACAGCAGCTATTGACCCTGGGTCAAAGAGACCCTCATAACAATAACTTTCAGGAGGCAGTGGCTGATTTGGCTGAAGCAGCAGGTGAAGTCCATACAGCAGCCATTGTGAGCAGCAGCCCCCCTGTATCAGAGAAACCAGTGCAGCACAATGCTTCTCCTCAGGCCTCTCTCCAAGCCATTGTCCATGCATTCCTTCTGTCAGGGCCTCAGTTCCTCAAGGCAATGGTCAGGCAAATACTGCTCTATCTTGAGACCGACTCTTACACAAGCCCAGAGAGTTTTTGCAGTAATATGTCAGTGTGCGCATGGAGTAGTATTTGTGCTGTTATTGAAACATGTAGAAAGCTTGATTAGTATCTGAATATTTGCCTTTAGTATCCTATCAACTCCTGTTAAGTCTTATTCTGGAGGGCTTTTAGCACCTGGCAGTTGTAGCAAGCCTCACTGAGTAACACTAGGGCAGACAGATGCACAAAGTATCTTTCAAAATGCATTTGACAGGCATCAATAGTGCAAATACACAGGGAAGCATTTAAGTATGTGCAGCATACTGCTTCAAAAACTACAGGTTTTGGATGTTTGAAAATATACGGATGTTTGAAAAACAGGAAAACAACTGTCCTATACAATAATTCTCATTTCCAATTCAACCCCTCTAAAAAATTCTAAAAAAAAATAAAAAAGAGTTGCTTGTCAAATTCTATTTTCATTAGACACATTAGTGGGATTTATAAAATTTAATTTTAGCTATCCAAAACTGAGCACCTGGTCTAAGCTAGTCACTTAGGTTCCATCTTCAGTAAGTGAAGAAAATTAGGTACCTTGAGAAGATTCATAATTTTCATGTCATTCTAGGATAGTTATGTATGGAAGTAGAATTAATTGCTCTCTGGAGCAATTGATCTTCATTTTATCTCTGTTAACTACAGACAGAGACTAAACATTTACCTTTGATGAGATGCTTCGTTTTTAGATGGATAAAATTACATAGGAAAACTCCTGCTTGTTATGTCTAGGAAAGTAACTTCTGATCATGGACCACAGTTTAATGGGCAGGAGTTTGAGCAGTTTTCAGTACAGTGTAATTTGAAAGACAGCACCTTTATCTCCTTCTTCCCACCACTCCTATTATCCTCAAGTACATGGAAAATAACAACAAAATACTGAAGCACACATTAAATAGGAACTACAGATTCAGATTCTGATGTCTGTTTAGCATTAATGAATTTCAGGGTGACACCAAAGGACACAGAGCAACATGTATGAGCTTGGCTCAGCTTCTGTCCAACAGGGAATTGTGAATGGGGGGGCTCTCTGAGGACAAGCCAGTGAATCAAGAAATCAGTGCAGTCATAACTAGGGATGGCACAGGCAGCAGTAGATGTAAGAGGTTGCTGCTCCAGATAGACCAAAAAGAATATAGGTAAGACTTGCAATAAATAGTGCAATAAGGTACAATGCTGAAATATAAAATTGATGCAAAGAGCATGAAGTCAGTATTCTTACATGAGGGGACACCTAAAACTGGAAATTGAGCTCCCAGATTAGGACAGAACTAGAATAAATGGGCTTACAACTTCACAAATAGTGACACACTGACTCAGAAGAGATTTCCAGGTCCCCATTATAGCCCTGGGTCTTTAAAAGCCTAATTGGATGGCATTAATAATCAGGTGTGTTTTAAATCATATGTTAAATTAAGAGAAATTATTAATTGATTTGATTTTTAATACCAGTTGCAGAAAGGGAAAAGGGAAGAGACAAAACGGAAAAAGGAACTGAGGGAACTCTGCCTTTTGGAGGCTCTAGAAAGATCCAGCTGCCATGTCACACAGGTGTTTCCACCAGGCTTTTCTGACCACAAGGTTTGTAGTGAAGCAGAGCTCTGTAGACTCTGGCTCCGAATAGTTGTTGAACAACACATGCGAGGTTTAGTTTACATAGTGCTGTATGGGAAACTCAGTTGTGAATGCAAAATTAAAATGGGGGAATAGCTGCTATCATAAGTTTAATCATCCCCTGACCAGCATTCTCCCTGATGACTTTCCTCATACAAAAATAAAAGTTACTCTACTCTCCAGAGTTTCACAAAGTTTTAGAACATTTTAAAAATAACTTGCTCAGTAGGCAGACCTTTAGCCTCTAACATTGCTTTATTAAATCACAAAACACGATATATTCAGATACCATTAAGGTTCTGACCTTGGATGCACAAAAGTAAGGAAATTCAGAGGAAAGTTTGAGCCTCTCTCTGTATTTAACATCTGACTTTTGCCTACTGTTTGCATTGAGGACTTGTGGTACCTACTGTAGCTACGAAAGATCTCCTGGTGTTTTGGTGACCCTTTCAATTTGTAGACACAATAGATTAAGGGTACAACTTTAAACTGGACATGAATTATTTTGTGCTTTAAGGTTGAATTCAGATCTTTAGCCAAGTTTGGAGACTTTTTGAGTTCAAAAGTTCCTGTGTTTTAAAAGTATCAAGACAAAGTGAAGAAAGACCCTCTTATCGAAAGCATGCTGTGGTGGTTCATGCAGAAATATGAAGTCTTTACAACCAAACTGCATGAAGACTGAAAAAGTCTCCTCTTGCCTTAGAAGGAGCAGGAGAAATTTCAAGATGGAAGAAGGGATTTTTGCTTCTTTCTTTAAAAATGATTCCAAAACTGGGGTTTAATATAAAATTATGGTTTAATCAAGCACTCCGTTGTACTCTAACAAAGTAGTAGGCCCACTGATGAACGAGTTGGGTGCCCTGGGGACAGAAGATACAGAGAAGGCAGAATTACTGAATGCCTTCTTTGTCTCTGTCTATGCGGCCAGAGGCTGTCCTGAGATCCCCCATACCCCTGAGACACTAGAGGAAGACAGGATAATGGAGGAGTTTGCCTCAGTTGACGAGGACTGGGTTAGGGACCAATTAAGCAATCTGGATATCCATAAATCCATGGGTCCAGATGGGATACACCAGCGGGTACTGAGGGAGCTGGCTGAGGTAATTGCTGGACCACTCTCCATCATCTTTGCCAAGTCTTATGAAATGGGAGAAGTGCCTGAGGACTGGAGGAAAGCAAATGTCACTCAAAAAGGGCAAGAAGGGGTACCTAGCTAACTATAGACTGGTCAGCCTCACCTCCATCCTTGGAAAGGTGATGGAACAACTTATCCTTGGTGCCATCTCAAGGCATATCCGGGATAAGTGGGTCGTTAAGGACGGTCACCAAGGGAAAGCCATGTTTAACCAACCTCATAGCTTTTTATGAGGGCATAACTAGGTGGATAGATGATGGCAAAGAAGTGGATGTGATCTATCTTGATTTCAGTGAAGCATTTTACACTGTTTCCCACAGCATACTCGCTGCTAAACTGATGAAGTGCGAGTTGGACGATCGGATAGTGAGGTGTACTGTGAACTGGCTGAAGAAAAGAAGCCAGAGAGTTGTGGTCAATGGAGCAGAGTCTAACTGGAGGCCTGTATCTAGTGGAGTGCCTCAAGGGTCAGTACTGGGAGCAGTACTATTCAATATATTGTCACGGTTGAGACAGAGAAAAGACATAGACCAAGTTCTTAAGTATAAACAGCAGTCTCCATTTATTGCCACAAATGCCTTTCTATATAGTCTTTACCAGCTCAAGTGTCTTTTTGCTATTGGTTACAAGTTGCAGTAGTAACATCTCATTGGCTAATTTTGCTGTCATCAATATTACTCTTTTACTCCCTACTCTCTCATGGGTGCACCTTAATATCTCCAGATACTCCTTTACTCCCATCTTTCTCACGGGTAGACTGTAACATCTTCAAGGCCGATCTCTGTTCCCATGCCCTCTGTCAGGGAATCCACAATCCACAGACCCACCATAGTCTCCTACAATATATTCATCGATGACTTGGATGAGGGAACAGAATGCAGTGTCAGCAGGTTTGCTGATGACACTAAGCTGGGAGGAGTGGCTGACATGCCAGAAGGCTGTGCTGCCATCCAGAGAGACCTGGACAGGCTGCAGAGTTGGGTGGGGAAAAATTTAATGAAATATAACAAGGGCAAGTGTAGAGTCTTGTATCTGGGCAGGAACAACCCCCAACCCCAGGTTCCAGTATAAGTTGGGGAATGACTTTTTGGAGAGCAGTGTAGGGGAAAGGGACCTGGGGGTCCTGGTGGACAGCAGGATGACCATGAGCCAGCACTGTGCCCTTGTGGCCAGGAAGGCCAATGGCATCCTGGGGTGTATTGGAAGAGGGGTGGTTAGTAGATCGAGAGAGGTTCTCCTTCCCCTCTACTCCACCCTGGTGAGACCACATCTGGAATATTGTGTCCAATTCTGAGCCCCTCAGTTCAAGAAGAACAGGGAACTGCTGGAGAGAGTCCAGCGTAGAGCCACGAAGATGATAAAGGGAGTGGAGCATCTCCCTTATGAGGAAAGGCTGAGGGAGCTGGGTCTCTTTAGCGTGGAGAAGAGGAGACTGAGGGGCGACCTCATTAATGGTTATAAATATATAAAGGTTGAGTGTCACGAGGATGGAGCCAGGCTCTTCTCGGTGACTACCAATGATAGGACAAAGGGTAATGGGTTCAAACTGGAACACAAGAGGTTCCACTTAAATTTGAGAAGAAACTTCTTCTCAGTGAGGGTGACAGAGCACTGGAACAGGCTGCCCAGGGGGGTTGTGGAGTCTCCTACTCTGGAGATATTCAAAACCCAGCTGGACGCCTTCCTGTGTAACCTCATCTAGGTGTTCCTGCTCCGGCAGTGGGATTGGACTAGATGATCTTTCGAGGTCCTTTCCAATCCCTAACATTCTGTGATTCTGTAATCCTGTGTGATTTTGAGAAACTCACAATTAAGTATGTTTTCTTTCCCAAAAAATCGTTGAGAAAGTTATGAAGGGGTTAATTCCCTAATTAAAAAGAAATAAAATCTAAAACCATTTTAATAATTATTCTCCCTCAGGTAACACAGTAATACCAAATAGTATCTCTGAGTATGCCATTACAGTGCATTTATTATTTCTTATACAAAATTACAGATATGCAAACAGAAATTTAAAATAATAAAAAACTCCTGAGTATCTATTTCCCAGAATAAAAAGCAATGCGGAGTCACAAAGGATAGCAAAGAATTCTCTTACACAGTCAGCTCTACACATGGGATAATAGCAAACCCTTGTTTGCTTTGCATGTATATTCCAATTACTGTTATCTTCCTCATCCTTCAGTTCCCTTCACCACAAGCATCTCTGTTCCTTTCAGTCCAGCAGTTGCCTGAGCTTCCACCATGCTGCTCTCAGCTCTCCCCTATCCCCACCCTCCCCCATGGGTCTCCCCAGGGAGAGAGCATGAGGGATGAGTGTGCACATGTCCCACATGAGCCTTATGGGCTGCTTGCTGGCTGGGAAACCCAAGGGTTCCACAGGCTCATCTTGACCCCTAGACCATGCATCTTGTGGGAGTTTGGTAAGGAAGAGGTGACAGCTTGAGAGTGGGAGGATGGCTGACTGATGTATTCACAGACAGTAGTCCACTGATCTTTGCTGCCTTAGAAAACCAGATGTTTAAGAAGGCTTCTGAAAGAGGAAATCATCCCCTAACATCAGATCCACACTACTTAACTCTGCATTACTTAACTCCATGTTACCTACCAAACCACGTGAGTCCTAGGCAGGTTTAACCTTCCCTCTCAAAGTACCTTCACATTTGGGATACTTCCATCCCTCCCATCCCTGTCACTACCCCACACTCACATGCGTGATACGCTGCACCCCCTCAGACGACGAAGTGCCTCTGCTTCCCAAGTAGTCCATTCAGGGTGGGCCACAGAAAAGCTGCCCAGTGCCACAGACCAGACCAGGGTGGAAACATGGGGAAAACACCATTGAGTGATGAATTTCACTCCTTTAAAGGGTACTGCTTTAATCTTGGTTAATTTCCTAACTGATGTTGTTGTCATTAGTTCCACATAATAGCTAGTTTACAATTGCATTGTTGCTTACAAATACTAGACAGGTACCGTAGATTTTGTTCCAATTTTTTAACACAGAGTAATGCAGTAAAAAGAAAAGAAAGAAAAAAGAAAAAAAAAAAAAAGGAAAAGGAAAAAAAAAAGAAAAAAAGAGAAAGAAAAAAAGTAAGAAAAAGAAAGAAAAAGAAAAGGAAAAAGAAAAAGAAAAAGAAAAAGAAAAAAAAAAGAAAAAGAGAAAGAAAAAGAGAAAGAAAAAGAAAAAGAGAAAGAGAAAGAGAAAGAAAAAGAAAAAGAAAAAAAGAAAAAGAAAAAGAAAAAGAAAAAGAAAAAGAAAAAGAAAAAGAAAAAGAAAAAGAAAAAGAAAAAGAAAAAGAAAAAGAAAAAGAAAATGAAAAAGAAAAAGAAAAAGAAAATGAAAAAGAAAAAGAAAAAGGAAAAGAAAAAGAAAAAGGAAAAGAAAAAGAAAAAAGAAGATCATGCAGAAAGATAAGAGAAAGAGAGTTTGCATTTTCATCCTAAGAACTTTGATAGTTTCCTAATAACTACAACAGGGAATTCTGGGGTTGTATCTGTACATTTAACTTAAACTCTTGCATGCAAGTACTTCAAGATTTCAATTTTATGCTGTGTATCATCACCTAAGGTCTGTCTGGGATATTCCAAAATGTGTTTCTAATTGCTTTCTTTGTGCAAAAGAGATGCCATAGATTACCAACATCAGACCTATTAATCATCAATCTAAGTGCAGCTAGTCTTTACATACAATATTTATGAGTGTTTATGTACCTCTGGCTAATGCTTATGATCAATGACTTCTTGACAAGGCATTCTAGAGAGTTATCAAATGTCTAAATCTTTCCAGGAGAATTAGTATGTAGTTGACCTTTCTTCCAGATCATATTTGTGATAAAAAGATTTTAGCAGGAAATTATTTGTGAAACATTTACTTTCCTGGGGAAATGAGAAACTGACTATGTATATCTTGTAGACCTGGGGGACTCCTCGTTGCTGCCTGTCTGGTCTTTCAAATCATCATCAACTACTTAATGAGCAAATATGATTTCTCTCATCTTTGTAGCTTCAAAAGATATCACTATGAAATGGACTTCATGTGAACTATAAGGTGTGTGTGTGTGGAATCCAATTACTATATTAGTTTAATTGTGTCTTTCCCACCCTATGAGACTAAGTAAGAGTCTATGAAATTTGCGAAGAAAGTCTATTCACATTTTACATACTTCTGGTTGTTGGAAAGAAAACTATTTACATTCTAAAGAGTGTATTCATCAGCTGCTGGTCAAACAACATCTAAGCATTCACATTTTCCTTTTAAAGTGAAGCTCAAAAAATTGTTGTAATTCAGCAATGAGAACTACAGAGTCCTCTTTCATTTCCATTGATCTCTTATGTTGAGAAACAGAGCCATTCAAATGATTTATTTCATTTATTTATTTATTTTGCAGATAAACTATGCGATTACATTCAGTCCTTCCTTCCCTCCCCCACCCTCCACTCCACCCTCCTGTGTGCAAATCATTTGTGAAACAAACAAAAAACTGTGACTGTATATCTTACTTCAGGCGCTTCCACAAACTTATTCCAGTCTTTGAAACATTTGCAACATCTTTGCTTTGAATATGTGGTATATGGCCTTTTTGGTGTGGCACTGGTCACATGACAGATACTAGAGGACAAACACTGAATCAATCCAGAAGTCATTTTGCTTGCAAGAAGAACAATTCCCCAGCCATTTCTATAGAACAAAACCTGGGTGGAGAATCATCAATATTTGGGAAAAAAATCTCAAAATGCAGCTGTTTGGAATTCTGCATAAAATACCCTATATTTGACCTCACTTCTTCTGTTTTGTTCTTGAGTTGTTCACCTTGCCATCACTTTTAACCAGAAATATTGAGACTGTTGCTTCCCAAATCCCTGCCATTCTGCTAGACTTCCATGTCACTGAAGCACAGGGCTTTGCACTTGTAGTTGCAGCATTGTTCCAGGCAGCATTCGGTCTCATGTTTGCCTGTTTGTCTGCAGCTCCTGGACAGAAATATTAACAAAACAAAAACTAAACCAAACAGACAAACCAAAACCAAAACAAACAAACAAACAAAGCAACAACACAAAAATCCTTAGAGCTATGAAGCTGAAAATGGGCAGCCGTACACATTTCATTAAAAAAAGAAGGGAAATATTTCTGAAGGTCACCAATCCACAGCCGATACCACTGAAACACTGTATGATATGCTAAGTTTTTCAAGCCTAAGCAGAAAGCCCCTGAGGAAGAAATATGGTGTATAAAAGTGAGAGGAAATACAGAATGTTTTATTGAGGACATCATCCTGCTCAGCACAGACACAAAGGCTCCTCTCAAAGGAAATGTAACCAATGTTTTTAAGCATTCTGCTCCCTCACATCCACATTTGAAGTGATTTACAAGAACTCAGAGTCTTGGTATTGAAGAACTGGTGCCTGGAAAGCAGCGATACGTTTCTCCCTACAAGTATGTGTTTGTGTGCTCCAGGGGAATGTACATCCAAGCCCAGGCACATCCCTCCGATATCCTCAAAAGTATCACCAAGCTGTTCAGGCCAATGTGCCACAGGCTCCACAAGTTAAACAACTGAGAAAGATGCTCCATGTGCACAAATAAGCACCAGGCAGACAGCTGCACTTTTAAGCCCCTAATTAAACACAATATTAAACACATACTTGGCTTTAAACTACTAAGCACTGAAATGAACAGTGTTACTCATCTGCTTAAAGTGGTGGGTGAAAGACCTGGCACTGTCCCCCAGGGAGTCGCTTGCCATCCCACTGCTGGTCCTCCAGCTGTGCCCCAGAGCTGAGACCCCTAGAGCTGGTCCCCATGGCAAACTCCGATTTGCAGGAAATGCAGCCTCAGTGTATCATCCTAAGTGGTTATGACTGCTTCACCCTTCACATGCTCATATGCCAGGGACATATTTAACAACTTATCTTGTTTCTCACCTGAGTGCACGATTGATTGGGGTTGCAGTGTAAAGTCCTTACACTTCATAAAGAGCATTTCTTCATAGCCTTCCTCCCCACCGGCATTAAAGCTGTTGACAGGTCAGCTGGACCCTGACTGGCAACTGATACCTGTAACCGTTACACAAAGCAGCGTGTTGCTCCTACAGTGTATACCATGAGCTTGGCAACACATATAGCACACATGTGGGAATCTACTCCAGTGCTGAGCTGCCACTTTGCTTGCACACACATTGGTCACAGCTTTGCCCTTGTATGTATTTCATGACTGTTAAAATACCTAACCTCATGCCACAGTAGGTGTCATTTTATGCCATGTCAACTATTTTAGGACTACTTCCATTTTTCAGATCCCAAAACATCATCTGCCTAGTATTTTTAGGCATGTTGAACACCATCGATTTAGTTGATGCTTTTGAGGAAAGGGAAAGTCTAACCTCAAAAAACCTCAAAAACCAGCAAAAAACTTACACTTCCCCCTGCCTTCAACCCTGTCTTAATATTTTTCCAGTAGACATCAAAGCAGCATTCTTTTATTCTGTGATTTTCAGATTATGCTATCTTGTGCTTGGCTGTTCTTGCTGAAAAGAGCATCAGGACATTACAGAAAGGCAAGCATCTTGCTCCCATCTCCTGTAAATTTATTCTTTGTAAACTAGTTTAATTTGTTTCAGCTTCAGCATCACCCATTGTGTTCACCAGCAAAATCTGTGCATACACAGATTGAGCTAAATGACGAGAGCCTTTTCCTTTAGGATACTCCTTTTTTTTAGTATGTATACATTTGTTCAGCTTTGTTGCCAGGCACCTGTCCAGTACAACGGAATACAATTATGCCAAGAGCACTATTTTTGTAATATTTCAGAAGTAACATTTAGCACAAACTTGCTATCTTTTCCTCACATGCACTCTATTTACAATTTCAGTGGACCATTTCACTGCTTACTTCAGACCTCACCTCTAGAATCAGAAAGAGAATGTTAATTGCAAGACTATTTTTGCTTGAACATGATCTAACATATTTCACAAAAAAAAAAAGGAATTTTCTAATGCTCCCTGAGCAATTAGAGCCACTAGGTATGTGGCTTCCTTAAAGGCAATAGCTAACCCAATATGATGGCCATAGACAATATTTTATTCAGATGACATTTTGGATTTTAGTGCAGTTAGCATTGCTTAGTGAATCTTTCAAAATGTGACTCTTTTAAAATGTGAATATTTTAAAATGACCCAAATAGACTATTTATCACCTCCAGCAGTCTCTAACTGGCTGTTTATGTTTCACTTAGATTTAAGTAAGTGACTGCTTTTGGCCACTGAGCAATTTTTAACATACCATTCAATAATACTTTTCAAAAGCTATTACCGGCCCATGTGCATATAGAAAGATTGTCATCAGATTGTCTGCAAACATCCAAATGTAAACATCCTTTGAGAGAGAGAGAGATGTGCTAAAATTATGTTGATGGAGAGATGAATGTTGGTTCAGGAAGACTGCCTTTTTTTGAGATTACTGTCCATAAATTTTTGGGAGTTGTTGGCAAAGAATATCCAGCACAAAACCCAGGCTCTTTTAATGTAGTCTGTGTGTTCTGAGATAGTCATTGAGCTACTGGTGATGTGCTTTTTCAATTAATTCTGAAGGCAAGGTATGATTGATACTAGCCCCAAGTTTCCCAGATGCATTGTAGAGTCCTTATTAAATCAAAGATGTGATGTCGTCAATCTTAAGCCTGCTGAAAAAGAGCTTGTACAGAGAGGTAAGTCACCTATCTGGGCTAAAGGGGCTGCACAGGACAGAGATTCAGCCTAATGTTCTAAAATGACCCAGAAGAGAAAAAGGGGAAGGGAGAAAATCCTGTCATTTGTGGGTTAGAGAAGAAGAAATGAGATCTTGGTTATCTATGGCTAAAAATCAGAAGCCTCAAATTCCAGAAGATACTTAAATCTATTTGGATCTTTACAATATTGTATAAAACACTACAGTTCAAAATGAAGTAAAATGCCTAAAGAATGATTTAATGTGAAGTGGTACATTCTCAGATATATTTGAGGCATTTGCTTCAGCTGATATAAAGAATGACACTCTTGACGATAGTCAGAGATCTTTCTGTTTCACTCGGCGGTACTGCATTAGCTGGTACCCACCAAAGATGTGTCTTCAAATAAAAGCTTTAAAAAAAGTTTCAATCACAAGCATTTTTCTAAAACCCCAGACTTTTTGAACTGCTTGTTTTGGGAGGAAAAGCTTCTGCGATTCAGTTTGTCTACTGTGCTGAAGCATACAACTGAACATACTGAGCTCTCTAAAGCCAGTTCTCTGTATTTCCTCTACACCCTAGCCATAATGACATGGCCAGAATCTTTTCCTCAAAGATGACAGAAGGTAAGTGCAATGAGTAACCAAGGACTTTGTACCCTGAGTGACCAAAATTCATGACTACATGATTTCTTCCTCAGAGAGCTGCAAGTCAAAATGGCAGCATGACTAGATGAACTGTGACAACAGCTGCTCCCCAACATTGCCCCAGAGGTTAGCCCTACACCCCTGTTTCTGCTGAAACATGATACCAGCCTATTACTCTTATTCTCAGCTGATGTCAACCAGTACAATGGCACCAGGTTATACAGCAGAAAATTTGACTTTGAAACTTCCACTCTTGGGGTGTCATAAACGTTGAGAGTCAAACTCAGGGTCTTCTGCACCAAAACACCTATATCTCCACCTTGAAAGTTCAGAAGAATCTTCTTATAGCTGTAATTAGGTGATACACTCTTCCTGTCAGTGAATCAGTTGCTGGAGGAAGACGTCATTACATGTACAAGATACTGCATTTACATTCTGACCCATTTTAAAGATGGCTGAGGAGGAGTAACAAGTCAGTCAGAAATCTTAATATTTTGGCAGAGTTCATTTCAGAGTCCTAACAGGAAGAAAAATAATAGTCTAGATTTAAATACAGTAACTTATTCTTATGTTTTATTAATTATAATCATTTAATTAACAGTTCTTTGCCTCTACTCCCTAGTTCTTCTCCTGAAATGTTCTGGCTACATTGCATAGTTCAAAGATCACACATACCCTTCAGAGTAAAGCAGAATGGGCACTAGCCTTTCTGCTTGAAGTGAGCCTGGTGATAGTTTTTAGTTCCTCTCAGGAAAGCAGCCTTGAAGCTACTTTCTTAATATTTCCCTTTTCTGCATGAGTTCACCTTGCAGAGGTCTATGGGTGCAAACTGAATTCCTTTCAGATGAAGTCAAACCAAAAGATGCATCCCTGAGGTGCACCTGGAATTGTCTAGCTATGAATGCACATTGAGTCAACAGGTAGTCTAGAAGTGGTCTGAGGTTAAAGCTGCCAACAGGCATGGAGTGTGGACTTTGAGCACCCAGGAGAAGCTGTCTGATGCCACAGATCTGCTCCTGTTGCACCATGCTGCCTTCTGATGCAGACATATGGCCAGGTGTCCTTTTTCCATACTTGTAATATAGAGGGGAAATTGATTGTCAGGAGGCAACTGATTCTATGGATTAAACTGCAGATGGAAAGTCATAAAATCCTGGAAAACCACCTTCAAATCCTGAGGGTTCCAGTAAGGTTTTGCATCACAGCTGTCCCTGAGGGAGAGAGAACCACGGCAGTGAGCCCTGCAGCTTCACCAATGAACAGTGCTACCCACTGTGTGCACCCCCCTTCCCTTCTGCTGACCCAGTGCTAACATGCAAAGTACCTCTTTCCCAGATCTGTGGTTGTACAGGTATTGTGAACTAGAATTTAATTCTTGAAAGATGCATCAGAGGTGAAGCAAAGAGAGAATTTGAAAGTAGCTGCAAAAAGACTGCAGCACCACCTGTGTTTCATGCAATACTATAGACCACTGGGACACTAATAAACACATTTCTCCAGGTCATTTTCTTTTGGAGTACACACAACTGTATTCATATACCTGTTTGCCTCACTACCACCACAAAACCATCTTGCCCCAGAAAAGGAGAAAAAGTCCTTAGAGTAATATCACTCCCATCATTTTTTTATCATCTTCCAGGATCTTCCTCAAAGAACTACTGATTGGGAACCATGGGAGCACAGATCCCTAGTAGGAGTCCATATTATTCAGCAACATTCTTAGAGATCTATTAACTAATTTCTCAAGGGGGTAGGATGGAAAATGGGAAGCCTGTTTCCCAGGGGAAAATGAAACAAATCTATCTTACTGGCACACATGCCATTTTTTGCAGTTTAATTCAACACAGACGTAGAAGACTATAGAAGACCAATAATGAAATTAAGAATGTTGCATTCAAACAGGCATATGAGAGCCTCCAATTTCAAAGATAAGTCATGAGTTTTATACACACAAATCTTCATTTCATCACATCTTCTAAGGCAGATAAACTGAATTCTATATCAATCACCATGTTCTGATCTTCTAAGCCTTTCATCATTTTAACACAGCACTAAAGTAATGGTGCCAAATACTGCAATTTACAATATAGAGAAGCTGGATAGTTTGGAGGTTTTTTTGTAAAATACTCATCTAATATATAAGTTTTGATCTTAAATTATAAGGTGCTCTGCTTACTCTATATTAAAGATGTTTGGAACATTTTGTAACTATAAAGGGGTGAAGAAAGTGTCTTAAGTACTCCATTTAAAGACAGATACTGTATGCAACCCACAAATACTCTTAAGAATATGATTCCAGGAATCCAAAGTGCTTGGTACTTTGCAGTCTGTGCTAGTCTGGGCACTGAATAAAGGACAAAGAGGCATTCAGTTCTAGGTCACCACTTGCAAGACAGAGCAGGGCCACTTAATTGTGTGGTTTTGATAGTAAAGGAAGGGTTCTGTCATCAGCTGAGCTGGAAGTGCTCCTTTTTCCCAGTTCTCCTTGCAAGTTTTTGTTGAGGTTTGATTGTGGGGTGACAATAAAACTGTGGTAGATGTATTGTTAGTCCCCTCTTCCTCCCCTTTTTCCCCCTTTAGCCTCTCCCTCTCCCCGCTTCCCACTAAGGACAGGCAATTGGGAGGGAAAGAAGGACAGAGAGAAGAGAGTTGGAAAAATTAAAAATGTTTTACTAATGCTATCAATAAAAATAGAGAAAATAATACAAAGTATACAAAACCAATCTTGATAGTCCGGGCAACTGCTCCGGCAGAGGTAGGGCTGGCACCTGAAGTCCTGGACTGAACTCTGCAGCCAACCGGAACTGGATTCAGTCTGTCACTAGGCCTCAATTCGCAGGGACGACTCACAAAGTCCTCTTCTAATGTCAGCCATAAGGAAAAGGGACAAGATCCTCATGATCTGCCACTTTTATAAGAAGTATCACGTGAATGGGATGGGATACTTAGTTGGTCAGTTTTTGGTCACCTGTTTCTTGTTGCCCCTCTCGTGGGATGTACATCCATCCTTATCAATGACCTTGCATACCATTGCTATGTTTACCAAAGCCTGTGTCTGGCTTTCAGGAAAATACAGCTAATAAGAAGGCTTTAGCTGACAAGCAAATTCACTAAAAGAGAAACTTGTTTTTAACAAAACCAGGACAGTTTTCCATACTATGAAGCTCATGAGATAATCGACTTTTAAAAGACAAATATTCACAACTGTTATCTTCTGGAGAGGGGTGCATTGTCTCTTGCCTCTGCTTTCTCAGCACGTTAGGCTGCCAATGAAGCCTGGAGGGGCCTGAGTGGCTGCTGCAAGCTCCCATCTAGTCAGGAGCACACATCTCAGCAGGACATCCCACTGAAAGCCACCTTCTTCCTGGAACAGCAGATGTTGTCTTGTTCCATGTTAGAGCAGTATAATGTCCCTTACTGGCTTGCTCAATTTAGTACATTCACATTCCTCTGCTTGTTACCACTGGGAGTGTCTTAGCTGTTATTTAATGTTTTAGGTTCTTTAAATTGGATCCAAACTGTATTTATCTAGGTCTATTAGAATTCCCATTCTGTTTTTACACTTATTCTGAGTTACAGCTTCAAAGATACCCTTCTCCCTCCTTGTTTAGTTCAGTTTGGTTTTTGTTTTCCTCAAAGGCTCCATCTCCTCCTAAGACAAAATACTTCTTTTTTTTTCACTTCTTTTTTTTTTTTTTTTTTAATATATATAAACACAGGAGAACAACTGTGGTCCATAACCCTACAATCTTGCTGTCTAGTTGCATCAGCATGTCTAGTCTCTCTCCATTTCCCTCTCAGTACATCTTTGTTCAGAAACAATGCTTCTGTGTGCAAAGCCGAAATTTCTGGAGGACCGTATGGTAAGCTGTCTTGTAATAGCCATTGTGTCAGCCCTCTGCATTCATATGCACAGATATTTTTAAAGGACAAACTGGAAAAAGCCAGTAGTGAGGTCAGACAAAAGTAAGAAAAAAAAAAACATCTTGTTATGTTGAAAAGGGCTTGCATGGTACAGTTGTATCTTTTCCTACTTGGCCACATAGTGGTAGATTCCCCCTCAAGTAAAAACAAATTGAAAGGAAATGTAAAATAACCTATAATTTCTCTGTACCTGCAAACATTCCACACTACCCAAAACACGCAAAACTAATGGAGTTTATAAGGTGAGGGACTTACCACCAGTGAGGTTTTAAAAGAAGTTAATGAGGATTTCAATCAAATAAATAACTGCCTTTATACATACCCTCAAGCAAAGTCACCCAAAAAATACTTAGTTTGAATAAACACACTTCTAGTCTTTCTTATGTGTGCACATATGCATGTATATATATATTTATGTATACATATTTATTTTTCTTCTTAGTGAGAGTCGTAGTCCATGAAGGCTGAAAAGCTGGGTAAAGGAGTAGTCCTGGTCTCCAGTCAGAACCAAACACATAATCTTAGCTGGGAACAAGTCAAGAAAGACATGTTGGTTGGGGACTGGGCAATATGCAGAGGTTCCCACTAGAAAAGGAATGACTCCACCGAAAGATGACTGTGGACCCTTTTGAGAGACAGCCTTTTCTCACTCAGGGGTCTGCTTACAGCACCAAAACTCATGCTGTCAAGGGCATCTGCAACACAAAGAACATGAGGAAAGCCCTGTTGGATCAGACCTTCTAGCCCAGTACTCCCCAATACCAGCAAGAGAAGCAGCTATTTAGCTATTTATTCTCCATATACTCCTGCATCTTCCACAGCTCCTGGACTGAAGATGTTGGGGGGGTACATCGCTGGCTATTTCCCTTATCGTCAGTTTATGGACTTAACTAAATGCCCATGAATGTATGCATTTTTCTTCTGAGCCCGCTGATGCAATCTGCCTCCACAGCCTCCTGCTGCAAGTGATCCAGAAACTAATTCTCTGCAGTGTAAAAAGTACTTCCTTGTATTTCTTTTTAACCAATTTCTGCTAGTTTTAATGCATACTCTTTGTTCTAGTCTTGTACTAGACAAGGTTTGGTCTAGGTTAGCTATCAAGAGACCTAGACCTTAGACTAGACCCACTAGTTCTGGTCCTGTTTTTGCATTACCTTATTCATCAATTTGTGGTATCATAAATGACTACCATATTCTTCTCAGCCCTCACTCCAGCCTGAGAAATCCCAGTCTTTTTAGTTTCTCTTCATAAGGCAATTTCTTCACCCCCTTGGTTGCCCTTCCTGGTATCTTTTCTATATCCACTATGTCCTTCCTAAATTGTGGAGACCTGAATCTCACAAAGTACTCAAAAGATGCATCAAGGTTTTATATAAGAGCAAGACAGTGCTTTTTGGTTTGCTGTCAGTATATTCCTAATGATGCCCAGCATCATGCTGACTTTTTGGCTGCTACCACGTCGAAGCAGTGATTTTAGAGGACTGTAAAGGACAACTCCAAGATCTCTTTCCTGAGTTGTAACTGCCACTCAAATGTTCAGCATTGTGTAAGCACGGTTTAGATTGTTTCTCTCTAACTGCATCACCCTACATTCATTTACAGTAAAGCTCATCTGCCACTTTTTTCATCCATTGAGTTTTATGGGCAGCTTTTTCTGGAGTTCCTCACCATCAACACAGTATTTGACTAACCAAAAAACATCCTTAGTATAATCTGCAGATTTGGCGATGTCACAGCTCATTGTCCTGTCAGTCAGCTGAGCCTGATCAGCCTGATTTGCCTTCATATTCATTGCATTTTTGCTGGTCTTTTTTGAGATGTGCTGGGAGTGGTATTAGTCCCATACTTGTGGGATCTTCTCTGGGTTCTATTTTAAATATTCTTCTGAGGTTTTATTAACACTGCCAGCAGCCCAGTGACATCCCTTGCTTAAGAGCATCCTCCAGAGTGTCATGGATGGAAGCTTATATTGATTTAGCTTCCTTCTTGGCTGGGTAGTCAAGTAATAGACAGTTTACAATAAAGTGAGATCTGGCCTAGCTGATGTGTGTCAGTCTAACTCACTTTTCCAGGGACAAATTCCACTTTTTTTTCCCCACCTTTCTCAGCCAAAGTGCCATTAAAACTGTCCTAATCATGGTCCTCTACATCCTTCTGTGTATGCAGGTCTTACATCCATGAATGGTTTTCATTTGTGCAAGGATTCCCAATGAACATCAGTACATGTTAAGGCCAGCCTATAAAGGGTTTGAACCAGAAATGCACTAGTGAAACCTGCGACTTCTTAGTCATCTAGCAATACTCTATAATAAATCTACCAAGTACCATAAGACAGATGACTAGAAAATATAGTGCCCGTATTTAGAAAGGGGTTAACTCACAGAAGAGCGGGAATGTGGATAACCACAGTCCTTGAATTCTGACTGCAGTGGTATGCAAACTTCAGAACAGCTTGTAAGGGAAAAGATAATTAAAGACATGAAGGTCAAATGAAAATGACATAAAATACAGCATGGGCTTAACAAAAGTAGATTGTACCAGATTAACCTCATACGTTTTTTTGACAAGATAGCCTACATTATAGACAAAGGACATGTGATTGATCCCATCTGTCTTAACTTTAGTGAAGTCTATGATAACACACAGGGAATTATTAGTAAAACAGGGAGAGATGGGGATTAGCAGAGAAATTGTGAGGACAAGAAGATGTCTCAAGTCATACACAGAGTGTACTTTTCGAAAGGGAAGGTTTATGGCTGAAAGAAGTTTATAAGCAAGGTTCCTCAAGAATCAGATTTGACCCAATTTTATATAACTTCACTAAAGTCACTAGTGATCAGGAAAGAAACATTAGGAAAACATTGATTAAATAAAATAACTCGCAAATGGAAAGCATTTTCAGTACAGAGAAAAACTAGACTACAGTACATAAATAAATTGATAACATTGAAGCTAGGTTAATAATATAGGAAGAAATCTGAATGCATGAACTGAAGGATCACTATCTTTGGAACTAAGAGCAGAAATTCTCCTGTAGACTGTATGGTCCTTTCTTGGAAATGGCTTAGGGAAAGGATCTGTTTCCTCTCACTGATGTGTAGGAGGGCTATGAGCAACTAATATGGGGGTGTTGTGAAAACAAACAAACAAACAAACAAACAAAAACAAACAAACAAAACAAACAAACAAACAAACAAACAAAAAAATTGCATCCTAGCAGACATGAACAAGAGCTGTTTCTGTTGAGGTGGGGAAGGATGCTTGCTATCTAGAGAAATAATATTTTAAATGGAAGGGATACAAGGAAGAATTACAGCGATAATCAAAGGAATGAAGAATCTATTTTTGGTGAAAACTCTAGAAGAAATTTGAGATAGGAAGACTTAAAGAATCCTGATTGTTGTACACTAAATTATTTAGACTGAAATCAGGTTTCATCCAAGAATTAATGAGTACAAGCTTCAAATTGGATTGCTTAGGCTTGAAAAAGACAGAATCAAGAATTAGATTAATTATTTGGTGGGAATAAGAGGGACAAGAAAACTGGTTTTAGCATGCAGTCTTATGGCTAAGGAGATCATGTCATGCAGTGCTCCCATTAGCCAGGGATGGCACTCAATTAACTATGAAATCTCCTTTTCAGTCCTGTATGCTAACTTTAACAGAAGCAGTAATCCAAATCTGCCACTTAAAAAGAACAGTTAAAGGACAAATTTCTGCAGAGAAGCTTATTCCTTGGCAGCTGGTTTGCAGGGGTTTTTTTGGCCAACCAAATTTAACCTGACAGACAATCCTGACAATCAGGAAAGGACAGAGACTTTTTCTTCGCAGTGGCCACCCCTTGCATGAGCAGTACAGAGAAGGGGCAGCAGTGCCAGCCCATGCAGGCTCGCAAATTTCTGTGACCTGTCACCTTCATCCACCTTGGTACACAAACCCTTAAACCTGGTGGGGAGAAGAGAGTCTATGAATGCAGTAGTGGGGGTGAACACACATTTGCTTCTGGTAAGAGGTTTCCTTCTGCTTTACATCCACAGCATCTCTATGTAGCTGGCAAAGCAGGCTTCAGGTTCAAACTACGAAGGTGTCCTGTGGTAGATTTAATCTAGCTTGAGTAAGTTGTATGAAGCATGAAGATGTGGCAGCATGGACTCCAGCGGGACTGCTGCAATTTTGCCAGGGACTGGGGGTATGTGTACTCTAGTTTAATCAACACCAGCAAAGTGTGCATCCCACACTGCCATTTTTTATACAGACATATCCTCCAAAGATAGTAAGACTTACTATGCAGAGGTTTCCACAGCTAGAAATACACCACAGTTTAATTTGTACTTAATACTGCATGAAAACAGGCAAGGAGCTGAGTACTAGCCTCTCTGGGTTTCTATATCCTAATATAGACACATTTCATTACTTTTGCATAATTTAGTGAAGTCTTTCTCAGTCCACTGGTGATGTGCGTTATTCATGTACATGAAACCGGCAGGAGCGATATATTAGCAAAAGACTGTTTATGACGCACTGAGAAGAGATTGCCCAATTGAGACAATGTTCAAGTACTTCCCAGTCAAAGCACAACTGCAATTGTAGAGGCAGAAAGAGTGTTTTTTCCTATCTCTTATTTTAATCCTCTCTCAATTCTTTAATAACCCAACCGGTTATATAAACATAGAAAAGTGTTTCAGCAAATGCACTTTAGGGAGGTTTAACAGATCTGGGAAGTATTGTTCCACAGAAATCATTACTGTTACTGATGCAGGCAGCAGCAACTCAGCTGTGATTTGAAATCTGACAAAAAACATGTGAAATAGAAGTGCCTTAAATGAAAACGGTTAAGCTTTCAGGATCCAGGCAGAATACAAGAACTAATAGAGCACCATTTCTTTTGCAGAATTAAATAATTTTGTGGGAGATGGCTCTTTTCGACAGAGATCAAACTCATTTAGGATGACAAAATTCAATTATTTTCTTATCTCACTTCATGGAGTTCCTCATATATTACCAAAAAAATCTAGCTTTCCCTAACCCATGTACATTACTTCAAAATAACTTTTAGCAGATGTTTCCTGAAGGGAAATGCTGGAACATAGGAGAGCAGGCTGTAGATACAGATATCCATTATTCACTTTTTAAATGATGAGTGAGGGCCCAGGCTTCCCTCAGTTAGCCCCATTCCCATCAAGAAGAACTAGCCCAAATCTGCTGAGCATTGCAGCTGCTTTGCACAACATCAGCAACACAAAGTATCAGACTGGGTTTATCACCTGAAAAACAAACATAGCTTGCCATTTTCCTGGTCAAAAAATTAGGATCACAGACAGAAATATTTTTTTGGAGTGACTGCACAAGTCTCATAAGAACAGTTGAAATCTATCAACCTTGAGCTGGAATCCTAGAATTGCTTTCACTTCAAAACAAAGCTCTGAGCACTATGCTACAGCCACTACGGGTCAGTGTGGTGCCATTTTGATCTGTCTGTAGTGCAAAGTGACAGCACTGATGGGATTTTGGAGGCAAATTATCCACCAGGGCCTTCTTAGGACATGAATATAAATTCAGAGGCCAACTTGAACACACAGATCTTTGCACATTACTTTTTTTTTTTTAGCTGCAAGCCTCAGAGTCTTTCTGCCTTTGCTATATCATGGTAAATGGGGAACAGGTTTCTGTTTCCTAATGCTAGTATCCAAAAAAAACAAGGTTGTAGACTCAGTTGTCAATGGCAACAGCAACATCACTGTTTAGCCTCTAATTAATAGCATAGAGTGAGTGCAATTATTAGTAAGCTTATGTTTCCACAAATAGCAATTATTGCCTTTCTGCACAAATGCTATGCAGCCAACAACCCTAATTCAACTGCCCAGAATGGTGCTTACCTGTAAAATTTGTAGCAGGTGTCTCCCAAATTTAGTGTTCGAGACCCTTCCTAGCAATAGATTTCCAAATGGCAAATTTCGAGGCTTTATCCTCAGCCTTATTATGTTCCCATCCTGACTAGGTAGTCCCACAGGACTATTTCACAGCAGTGGAAGCTGAAGTTATGGCCCTGCTGTGAACTGCCTCTAGAAAGGCTTTTCCTTGCATTGACGAAAGTCCCTTTCACTCTGCTACTTGCACTAGGTAACTCAAGTCAGGCAACTGGAATATCCTGCTGGCTGCTATGTGACTCTTTTTGTTCACTGTGTTGTATTTTCTCCTGTAGGTGTTGAGAAGCCAAAGTTCCCATACAAAAATCCAAGTCATCTGAGCTGGGTCACACAGAGAACAACATCCTAACTCTCTGGAGAGCAGCTGCTTTCACTTGAATATTTAGCCAAACCACATGTACATTTGCTCACCCTTTGCATAACCTCCCTTCCCCATTTCCCTGCCTACACAAGCAAGTAGCTTTAGGATCATAAGAATGAGTGCTCTAGCAACTAGTGTGTAAATTATACTTACCTAATGCTTCCTTACCCCACCTTCAGCAACTGACACCTCACTTTTGCAGGATATTTATGGATAAGGTGATGCAAAGAGAATCTGTCCTTGGATATAAGGTAGGAGTCAGCTGAAGCCAGGATGAACAGGTTTTCTCTGGTGAAACAAAACCATTTCACACTGTTTCTTTGTTTTCTTTCAGAGGGTGGAATAGTTCAGGCTCTGATCATACTGGAAGGGGTGAGATCTTCCGAAGGATGTCTGGTTGTAGCAAAGTATCTCTCTAGTCAGCCAGGTGACCAATGGAAAGGATTTCCCAAACTTTCAGTTTCATTCTAACATCTGAAACGTCTCGTCTTAGAACGAGAAAAGATTTTGACCTTGTGAGTGTCTTGAAGGCTGCTGCATTTCTCTAATAACAACTTTCTTCCCATTTCCAGACTATATTTATTCATGGGTCTTTTACATCTGTTTCCTCTTGCACCAGCATTGTCCTCTAACTTAAATATCTCTTTTCCTTTGTAGAGTTTACCTCCCTAATGTATTTATAGATAGCAATCATATTCCATTCTAAGCCATCTCTCTGTTTGTCATAATAATGCTAAGCGTTTATATATGATTTTTGAAGTCTGAAGCTCTGCACAGACATTATGAGTTTCTCTTCACCAAGAAGATGAGCAGATAAGCAATACGAGAGATTTCATTTTTTCATTTTTGGCTTTTTGTGTGTGTGTGTGATGGGATCATTGAGGCAGAAAGTTGAAGCTGTCACACTGCAGAGAAGCATCACATTACAGCCAGGAGAAAAGTCAGAATTCACAAGCACCAAAGAACATCCCAGGAAAAAGCGTGGACCAAGATCTATTTCAGCTAGGTTTTGCTTTATATCAGTTTCCTCCTCCTCCTAAAACCAGGTTTTTCATGATAGTCTATAATCTGACATACTAAAGAAGCAACATTTTAGTAGAAACAATGTTATTGAATTTGCTAGTAACACATAGAAGAAAATAAACTTAAAATATATATTCCTTTTCGTATGACATTTCAATACTCTGGTCACGCTATTGCTCACCAATCCAAGGGTCACAGCTGAGCATGCTTTGTTCTGAAAATCTTGGGGGATCTTAGATTTAGCAATTTTAAAATGGAGTGATAATGGTCTCATATCTCCAAAACCAGAGGAGTATATCTGGAGATACTGAAAGAAAATATATTAAAAAGTAATGAAGAAATGAGATATGTCTGATCGCTTCCAAGAAACTCTTGCAAACAGTACAAAGCCTACATGAAAATCTAGAAGGATCTCTGGTTAGTTTTCAGATATATAGCAGGGAACATGTAAATCTTTAGTGCTCAAAGAGCTGAAAAAAGAAAGCAAGGAATCAGATCTTATACACACAAAAGACAAAAGCTGAGCTTTGTTTTTCAAAAGTTATCCAATTCATGCAAATACAACCCAGCGAGTTTTCCTTCAATAGGAGTTCAAGCAAAATCAAAGTGTTTGACATAAAATCCTCAGTAAAAGGGAATTTTAAATATCTGGGTATGTTTGTATCTGATTAAAAAAAAAAAAAAAAAAAGACAAATCAAATCAATGGATAAGAGTCTCTTTTCTAACAAAAAATTCCATTTCACACTCCAGACAACTTCTAACAGGCAAGTTTTATTACGTCCTCATGACCACTGCAAACGTACACAAAAAGTTGGATAAGTCAATAGAAGCACCAATCACCATTTTTGTAGATGTATCAATGCTTTCTCCTTCCTGTTTTTCCAGTGATGAAAGCTGGTGGGAGAGGAGGGAGAAAGGTTCTAAATTGGAAAAGATGCAATATTCCTAATATAAATTATAGCATAGTTATAAAAGGAAAGAAGACCTGATAGATTACTGTCTCACTTGAGATTTGCATCAATTTCTGAGTCTCACCAGGGCAGCAAGCCCCAGCAGTTACAGGTGAGCCCAAATTGCCTCCCAAATTCCAGAATATGGTAATTCCTTTTAAATATATCTGGGCTTCAAGAGCATGCACACAGCTAAAAAGGGGGTTTCCCTCCCTGCTTTATTCCCCAGTGCCAGGAAAGCCCCAGAACACCCAACTCAGACCCTGCAGCCAGGCCTGACCATCCTCCAGACTCCTTTACACACAACCACAGCAAAAAGGTAACCCAAATGTCAAACCAAAGATTTCACTTACAGCATGTTGTCATTTTCACCAGAGAATGCAGAAAAGGTGTTACAAATCAGCAATTAGCTAAATATTTGTTGTAGCAACAGACTCTTATGCAAACCCAGCCAAGTAAATCCTCAAAGCAGGCCAAAAATTATATCTTGTTGTCAACAAAATGACCTAGACCTACCAAACTGGTAGCAGAAAAACTTCTTTACTGACCAGTCACTGAGGCAACAAAAGACTAATATAGACTGTTAAATAATAAGGACATTATCAAACAACAAATCGTAGAAAAGGACTGTATGATACAAATCAACTTACATGAAAGGTGGGACAATCTCATCTCGTTATTACAGTCTGTTTATTTTGAGAAGGTCAGCTTTGAGACCTGCTGGTTAAAGTCAGTTCAGCTGAAGATATCAAGGACCTAAGAGAAGGCATAAAAAGTCCTCTAAGTCAAATGGATTAAATAAAATCTGGTATATGCATCCTGAACATGGAGGAAGGAAAGACTTCATTGACCCTGCTGGCCAAATATTCACATCAAAAATGACAGCAAAGATGCTTTCATAAAAGAGTTGAAGATTGACCAGTAAAGAAAACCACCTCTTAAGATTATACTAAGACAACGGCAATAAATAAGTTGCTATAAAAATAGCATAATTTATTTAGTGCAGTCCTGCAACCTTGTCCTCTGTCCAAGACTATTCAATATTTTCATTAATAATGCAGATGATAGATACAGCATATGCTTATTAAGTTTATAGACAATGACTAAAACTGTAAGAACAACGGAGGATAGGACTGAAATTCAAATTGCATTGGTAAATTGGATAAATAACTTCCAAAAATGGGATTCAATTCAACTGCAAGGAGAAGCACGAGGCACAGCGCTTAGGCAGGACTAATCAGTTTGCACAAATACAACATGGAGAACAACTGATTAAGTAGCAATTCAGCATAAAGGGATGTGAGGATTATAGGGAATTATAAGTGCAATTCAGCAATGTGGGGCTAATACAAAAGGCACACACACACAGAGTACCAAAATGTACAAGCAGGAGGATAGTCTGTGAAATATATGTAGTGCTTTCTTAGCGCTTTGTAAACTCTTTGCTTTAGTATTGTGTCTGCTTTGGATACTTTAAGAAAGAGATGGACCAGAATCCAAGGAGAAACAACTGGAATGGTCAATGGTTTAAAATATTTGACCTCCACAGAAAGTGAATGAACAAAACAAAACAAAAAAAAGAAAGAAAGATTGAGGGAAGACATGACAACATTTATAGGAGGGATAAAGGACAAATCAAGAACTGTCGTAATGGAAGTGGAAAGTGTTTAAAGGAAAAGCAAACACAGAATAAGCCTTCTTTTAGCTTGATACATAATAAAGAACAAGGTCATTAGACACTGAAAACAGGATCAATATTAAACATAATCTTGGCAGGGCCCATAAACTAAACAAGCACTTTATCATATTTTCAGTAAAGATGAGGTTACAGAATGCTCCGATGGTGTAGAACAAAGTCACAAAAACAGGGTCACTATAAAACAGAGGCTAAAGTGAGGTGGAACAAGATGTCAAAGGGCCTTAACTCATGTGCTTCATTTGTTCAAATTACAACTATCCAAAAACTCTATGAAAACTGCCATATGAAATACACTGTGATAGCAATAGCAAATATACTACTTGCACTTAAGAAATGGTAAAAAATAACAGTAATAAATACCAGTGACATGCCTGAGTCAATTTTGAAAGAAGCAATAATCAAAGATACAGAAATAAGACAAAATGGTAAAACAAAATTCAAAATAGATTAATCTGAAATAGATTGGACTAGCCTAACAACTTACTTTTTGTGTGGGCTTTAGAAGAACAGCTGTTATAGCACTGCATGAAACAGTATGAATTAGTACCAGCTACTTAGCAAATGCCTAAAAGGAGGTAAGTATGGGTGTTCTCAAAGACTGATTTCATAGCAAATCTTGTTCAGCAATATTTGTTAGTAGACTCAACAAAAAAAAAGTACAAAGACACTTAAGTAATATGCTGATAAGACAAAGCTCATGAGCATTGCCATACCATAAAACACTGATAATTACAAGGAGGTTGGAGAAAAGGGGTGAAATACTGCAGTGGAGAGCAGTAGTAGTAGGTAGTGGGTAGGAAATGCAAGCAGAAGATGAGAGGGCATCAGTTTGAAGAAAAGGAAGATGAGTGAGGTATCTTGTCACAAATTATATTGAGCAAAGGTAATTGCACAAGACATGGCATGGGGAACAGTTGAAATGTCCTTTGGAGCTCTGTGGGTAACTCTGGTGATCTGCATTTAAAAAAAAATAAAAGATAAATTTAAGCCATTTAAACAGAAGCAGGTGCCCAGAACAGCTTCTACGATGATCAAGGAAACAGAAAGCTTATCTGAGAAAAAGTGAAACTTTAACAGATGAAGGCTGAGAGGGAATACAATTGTTCACTATAAACACATCAAAGAGGTAAACACCAGGGAAAGACAAGGGCAACTATCTAAGCTAAATGCCAGCATTGGCACAAGAACAAAAAGGTAGAAGCTGGACATAAATAAGGTTAGTTTGAGAGTGTGATTTCTAGCCATCAGAGGAATGAAATTCTGGAGAAGCACTAAGGACCAGGAAATCTAGCTATTTTACATGAAGTTTTATTGGTTTGTGGAGGTAATATGTAAGGTGGCTGCCTGGGACTGAAGAAGGACTTATGAAAGACAGAGAGGTCTCTCTAGAGCAGGCTGAACATGCATGTATAAATCAGTTGTGTTCATCACAGAAGCATCTTTGCTAACTTCTAGAGTGTGAGGCACGAGCAACCATCCTGAGGGGACCTTCAGGACTCTGCTGTGATAATGAGATAAATATGAGAAAACTGTAACATGAAACTTTCCTCTAAAAATTGTCAGGACCCCTGCATTATAAGCTTTCCAAAAACCTGCAGCAACAGATACATTGGTGACACTGCACGTACAGTGCAGTACCTAACTGCATTTAAAAGGTGGCTATGCACATCTATTAATAAATAAATAAATAAGAGAGAAGGAAATATTTTTATAATCTCTTTGACTTAAATCCTGTTATTCCTACACCATGTTTATTACCTAAACAAAAATCTGCAAAAATGGGATCTCTTGCACTACTGTGCCTTTAAATTCACAAGTGGGACTTCCTCATAGGAGTAAGCGAAATGTGACATTCCAAATCTTGCTTGGTTTCAGACAGGAATCAGCATTCAACACACAGCTCTTGACTGAATTTAGCTGAGGTATGTTTGAAACTCTTTCTGGCTCACTAGAAGATCCCAAAGTATCAGAAAGCCTCATCTGAATTTGTTGCTTATAATTAAACTTAAATCCACAGCTGATTAAAGTCCTAATATTATTTAGCATGGTTTCTTTATTGCCATTCATACGGGAAAAAAAAAATCTCAAAGGGCCAGTGCTAGGACCCTGGATTTAAGGGAGCTTTAATGCTATAGCACTTGTCGACAATATGTTGTTTCCTTTAAATGCTATCATAAAAAATAACAGCAAATTAAGCTATCAAACTACTATTCCCCAGCGTGCTACAGCCACTACAGAAGGAAGAAACCTTTTATTTAAGAGACTGAAGCATGAATCTGGAGATCTGAGAATGTCTGTAATAGAAAGGATTAGATGGAGTCAACTACTCATGTCCCTAACAGTCAAAAGGGAAGTACCTTGAGTGCATGAAGTAGAACTATGTTAGTACCATTACAGTCACAAGTTTAAAAGCCCTGAAAGGGATAACAAGGCTCTTTGGCTTTCTGAGACCAGATCAGATGTTCCAAAAATCAGGATAACATTGGAAGAGAGTGATAACAAATGTTACATCAATGAAGCACACTACAACTCTAAGAGAGGTTTTTTCCATAAGCAAATATGCTGATGACAGCACAGGGACTTCTCCTTATGGGTGCCCACACTAAAATACAGATAAACATTGTATGGACACTCAAATGGGATTGGGAATAAGCAGAAGTCAGGATTCTTAAACACTAATTCTATTCTCAGCATAAAGGAGGAGGAACTCTGAGAGATGCCTGTGAAATCACGAAAGAAATAAAAAGAAAATGAATGAGAGATAGATTCATTTCTTCACTCAGAACAACTGAATTGTGAAGGTGATTATGGTGACATGACGTGACACGACATTTACAAGGCCGTTTCTTGGGAATTCATAGAGCATCCGTTCACCAGTTGCTACAGTTCAACAACCAGTTTAAAGTGTTTTTAGTCTGTGAAGCTATGAGGATATACCACTTTTTTCACCTGCTAATTCACCCTGAATTTACCTAGTTAATAATAAATTTTCTTTCAGCATTCACTGCTGGTGGCTGCATATTGAGCCTTTGGTCAGCTCTGGTACAGACTTTTGCTTCTGGCGTCATAGAGCATCACTTAATCTGTGAGGGTCTGATTCATCTTCTGCCCTTTCCTTGTCCTGTTGAAACATTCAGGAAGTTTTCAAAATCTAAAATGATCTCTTACCATGAACTGTTAGCACCTGACAGACTGGGATGTCAGTCTCATTTAGGATTTATGAATACTGCCAACACAACTTGAAAATAACAATTAGAAATTTTTTTCGTTATTATTATTCCCTTATGCTTGCATAGGGAATTGCCTCTCCATACTGGGCCACTTATCTAATTTTTTTTAATTTATTTTTATTTTTGGTTTATTTGTTTGTTTTTATTTGCTTATTTGTTTAATTGCTTATTTAAACTTTCTCTAGTGCCACACTGCTGAAAACAACCACTAAACCTCTTGAGATGTATACTGTCTATCTATGTGCAAAATGGGCTTTGCTGAGGAATTCTTCAGCTCTGAGCTTCCCTTGGATCTTGATTTCCCAAGTAATCTTGTTTGACGGATCAAGTAACTTCTCCAATGCCTCCAAAAATCTTCTCCAACAGTAACAAAGAATGTATGCTTGACTGATTTCCAGGTGTAAATGGAATATTTTACTGCAAGAATTTCTTTTGCATTCTTTTTGATCCTTAAAACTATAAGCTGAGATCTGAAGGAAACGCAAAATTTATAAAATTCCAGTAAGAAAGGCCAACAGTCATCAGCTTCTGTGGTTATCCTTGCTCATGGAAGGTCTTCAGAAATTCCCGTTATGAAACTTCGTGATGCCACAGAACTGTGAATTTTCATGCTCTATACATGCGTCAGCAATAGGTATAAGAGAGAAAGCAAAGCATCTCAACCTCATTCAGCCATTTCTTACTTTGGTGAGTTTCAGTCACAGAATTAATGTTGTTTATGGTAGCTTTTGTGTACTTCAATAGTGTAAGGGCTCCAGCCACAAGAAGTGGAGAAGCAGAAGAGGAGAGTTTACAGGTTCTGGAAGCAGGGGCTGGCCACTTGGGAAGAATATAAGGCTGCTGTTAGAAGATGTAGGAAGACAGCTAGGATAGCCAAGGCCTCCTTAGAATTACAGCTGGCGAGAGGGGTCAAGGACAGCAAAAAGAACTTTTTCAAATAAATAGCAGATAAAACTAATACCAGAGGCAATGTAGGCCCACTGATGAACGGGGTGGGTGCCCTGGTGGCAGAAGATACAGAGAAGGCAGAATTACTGAATGCCTTCTTTGTCTCTGTCTACTCTGCCGGAGGCTGTCCTGGGGAGCCCTGTATCCCTGAGACCCCAGATGAAACCAGGTCAATGGAGGAGTTTGCTTTAGTTGATGAGGACTGGGTTAGGGAGCAATTAAATAGTCTGGACATCCCTAAATCCATGGGTCCAGATGGGATGCATCCGCGGGTGCTGAGGGAGCTGGCTGAAGTCATTGCTGGACCGCTCTCCATCATCTTTGCCAAGTCTTGGGAAACGGGAGAGGTGCCCGAGGATTGGAGGAAAGCAAATGTCACTCCAGTCTTCAAAAAGGGCAAGAAGGAGGACCCGGGTAATTATAGACCGGTCAGCCTCTGTCCCTGGGAAAGTAATGGAACAGCTTATCCTTGGTGCCATCTCAAGGCATATCAAGGATAAGAGGGTTATTAGGGACAGTCAGCATGGCTTTACAAAGGGTAAGTCATGCTTGACCAACCTCATAGCCTTTTATGAGAATGTGACAAGGTGGATGGATGATGGCAGAGCGGTGGATGTGGTCTACCTTGACTTAAATAAAGCCTTTGACACAGTCTCCCACAGCATCCTCACAGCTAAGTTGAGGAGGTGTGGTCTAGACAATAGACTAGTGAGGTGGGTTGCAAACTGGCTTAAGGAGAGAAGCCAGAGAGTGGTAGTCAATGGTGTGGAGTCTAGTTGGAGGCCAGTATCTAGTGGAGTGCCTCAGGGGTCAGTACTGGGGCCAATATTATTCAATATATTCATTAACGATTTAGACGAGGGAATAGAGTGTACTATCAGCAAGTTTGCTGATGACACTAAGCTGGGAGGTGTGGCTGACACACCAGAAGGCTGTGCTGCCATCCAGCGGGATCTGGACAGGCTGGAGAGTTGGTCGGGGAATAACCTGATGAAATTTAACAAGGGAAGGTGTAGAGTCCTGCATCTGGGCAGGAACAACCCCAGGTTCCAGTATAGGTTGGGAAATTACATATTAGAGAGCAGTGTAGAGGAAAGGGACCTGGGGGTCCTGGTGGACAACAGGATGACCATGAGCCAGCACTGTGCCCTTGTGGCCAGGAAGGCCAATGGCATCCTGGGGTGTATTAGAAGGGGGGTGGCTAGTAGATCAAGAGAGGTCCTCCTTCCCCTCTACTCTGCCCTGGTGAGACCACATCTGGAATATTGTGTACAGTTCTGGGCCCCTCAGTTCAAGGACAGGGAACTGCTGGAGAGGGTCCAGCGTAGGGCAACCAAGATGATTAAGGGAGTGGAGCACCTCCCTTATGAAGAAAGGCTGAGGGAGCTGGGTCTCTTTAGTTTGGAGAAGAGGAGACTAAGGGGGGACCTCATTAATGTTTATAAATATATAAAGGGTGAGTGCCATGAGGATGGAGCCAGGCTCTTCTCGGTGGCCAACAATGATAGGACAAGGGGTAATGGGATCAAGCTGGAGCACAAGAGGTTCCGCTTAAATTTGAGAAAAAACTTCTCAGTAAGGGTGACAGAGCACTGGAACAGGCTGCCCAGGGAGGTTGTGGAGTCTCCTTCTCTGGAGACATTCAAAACCCGCCTGGACATGTTCCTGTGTAACCTCATCTAAGTGTTCCTGCTCCAGCAGGGGGATTGGACTAGATGATCTTTTGAGGTCCCTTCCAATCCCAAACATACTGTGATACTGTGATACTGTGAAGTGGGTCAAATATACACAAAACCTTTCAAATCCAGAACTCAACAGACCAAAAGTCCAACTTAGTTCAAAACATTTATATCTCTCCATAATTCACTATGCTGACCTTTTGTAAAACCCTACCACTGACAGAGCCATGAAAAGATGTATATATAAAGTGCAGCACAATGGACTTTCAGAAATTAAGTCATTTAACAAAAAGAAACCCTAGACAAATACTTCTACATTACACATTTATGATTTAGTTTGCTAATTAAAACAGATAATAAATTTGTTCACATGAAAAGCATCCCATATGATTTCCTGTCTCAACTCAGTGACTTCTATTTTTTCAGTCCTCTAAAGCAAAATCTATTTATCACAACTAATTATCCAGATAATTCTTTGAAATGGCCCTTTCATTTAATTATCCTCTAACTCAGGGTCTTCTGTAAGTAACAAGAAGAGAGCTTGAGAAACAGAGAATAACTTACAATACATACTATCAAAGCTGCTCAGCTGTATGGCTTTGATAAGGAAACATATTTTATAACTGCATGCCCACTACGCAAGCATTTCAAAGCTGTCATTTCCAGTAGTCTTCATGTGTTTGTTTCAATACTGCTTAATCACTGATTATACTTCTATTTTATGCTACATTCTCTGCTTATCCTGACCCACAAATTTTACGTATAGATCAGACAGATTTATAGACCTCACATACTGTGTAGGGCACAGAATGTTACACAAACAACATTTCAGTCTGATGAATGGGTTTGTGCACCACATTAAAAACACCTTGCTTGGATCGTGCTTCTGTTACTCTAATCATTCCCTTTACATAAATGATTCTTACCCATCATATCACATTCATCTCGGGGTGACTATTTTATTCATTCACCCACTTTTCTCTGCTTCACTTCTTGCTTGTCTCTCCCTCCAAATGCACTGGGAAGTTTGTGCTGCAGGTGGTCTAGTCTACTGCACTCTTGCTGTGGCCAGGAGATGCCAATGGGGATGCAATGGGTGTGCAGATACAGCCTGCTCAAAGCATGGACAGAAGCCACATCTCAGGTCAAGACTCTGCACAGAGATGTGAAGAGGCACACATTAACCAGCAGGAAACTCACGGGACTCCTCGACTTCACCCTAAGGACAGAGCAGAGAAGGAGGGATGGAAATCACAGTGGACACTTCAGGCCACCTGATACAAACATAAATGCACAAAAACCACTCAAGGCACTACTAGAGCAGGACCAGCTAAACCACTGCAAAAATGCCACAGGCTCGTCATATGGCACATAAAACCTGGCACAGCTGAGTCCCAGGTCCCACAATATCCAGTAACAAAATCATAAAAAATTACTCTGGAAGTATCTATAGATGTCGATTCTGTAACTTTGCACCCCTCCAAGTACTCCAAGAGCAGTTTTGCCCAACTCTTTTATTTCCTAAAGCAGAGATGCTTATATAGGTTTTCAGTCTGAACTGTAACATAAGGGTAAATCCTTTCCAGCCACTGGAGATAGTCTAGATTTGTACAAGCACAGACATGAGGATCATTTTACCTTTCTAATTGAAACGTAATGTATCAAGCTAATTTATCAACCTAGAACTTTCTAATTGGAACCTGAAACCCATATGTTTACTTAAAAGCCTCCTGGGATACTGCTAGCTCAAATAGTATAGATCCCCTCCCATAGGCATCCATGGCCTCATGATGACTTTACCCTTTGCTTGCTGGAGATCAAGACCAATCAGAGCATAAATTAACTCTGTTGATGCTGTTCCAATATCCTGCATGCTGTGCCACAGTCTCACATTTAAAATCGATGGCACAAAAGGCTGCTATCATGAGCAGAGCTGGTGTGTCCCAGGGGGTCTGCCATGAAAATCCAGCACTAGTCAATTAAATCCTTAGTTCAGTGCTTCAGTTTACAGCAAGAGTGTTGTCAATACAAAAACACAAGGAGCCACGTTGCTTTGTGTTCTGCAGTAAAGTACACTGATGGCAGGGGGTGAGGGTTGATATCCTGATGGAAATAGCATAAAGTTGTACAGAACAGAAAAGTTACTGTCAAGCTCATGAGAGCAGAGACAGCACTATAGAGGATATTTTTGCCCACTTTACAGAAAAGAATGGGTGCTTTATAGCTCCCTGCTTTTTACAGGTTGCCTTAACTTTCCTTATGGTGCTGGGGAATAGAGTTCTTTGCAAAGACAGTGAGTGTAATACTTAGCCCAGAGAGCTCAGTGACCTGTTGGGGTTAATATGCTTTCTGCTGGACCAGTCTTCTGGTGAATATTTTCAGGTATAGAGTGTCATTGTGTAAAGTACAACGGCACCTTGCTGTTAGATTGTGCTCCTGCTCAGTGCAAGGTCCTTTGTGGGCCACAAGCCATATTCTCTGGCTGTTCCTACCAGAACTAACCCACTAGCTGCCGGAAAGAGAAGTAAAAGCTGTGATGAGATGAGAGACATTCTAGGAAAGACAAGCATTTTGTCCAATTATATTCTCCTAGAAAATATCCCTGACAGGACAGAAATAAAAGGAGGCTTACCATCAAATTAACAGAAGACCTTGATCAACACCATGCCAGGCTGCTTCTATCTCCAAGAAGGCTAGAGATGACCTCTATCTCAAGCTACCAAGGAGAGTCGGGTTTCCATCTTCTCCTGCATGGCACTAAGGACATTGCAAGAACCATGGTAGCCATCAGTGCTGAATTACCCTCTGCTCCTCTTTTGCTATGGCCACAAAGGGAGAAGCAGGTTGCTAATGAAGCAGTACATGTCAAGTGAAGACCTTAAGGAGCCAGGAAGCAAGGACCACTGTGCTGCGAGGTGCCATCACCTCTCCTAGGTGAGAGACATACTGAAGTGCAGCTGGGATATCTGAAATGCCACAGTCTATCTTCTCTCTTCTGAAGAATAAGTTGCCTAAGAAGAGTGAAAAGAATGGCCCAAGTCCACCTGGGTTTAGGAAATGGGTAAGCTGACAGGAGGAAGGGAAAATGAGGAGGGGAAGCACAAAGCCCCAAACCATGGCCCACAGCTTCAGCCCACTACAATGAGACACAGCAGCACCAGGGCTAAGAAAGGCTACAGCAGGGATGGCTGAATGGCTGGCCCAACTGGAGTATCCCATAGAGCTGAGACAAGAAGCGCAGCTCCCAGCTTCTCCTGCAGCACAAGCAGATGCCTGCTGCTGGCTCCATATATTACCTGCACTCTCCCAGCACTGCACCTTCCACTTAAAGGGTGGTGCCTCCACCAAGGTGGCAGCAAATTCCACTCTACATTAATACACCTGCAATCACTTTTATCACACCAGGAGAAGCTCTGTCTGTCTCACAGCCCAGGGTTTGCATTCGCTGTGAGCCAGCACTGCCCCAGTCTGTGTTGGGTAAAGCTGTGGTAGGTATATTCCTTTCCGCAGGTCTAGCTGTACTGAGCATGATGTTCAGCCAGTTTTTGCCCCTGGTTTCTTGAGTTCTGGTGGTAACTTATTGCAGAAGCTCCTCCATATCCATCCTCAGCTTCTTTTCACCACCTCTCTTGTATCTCGGTAACACTAACAAGCTGTTCTCAGTCAGCTGCACAATGGACATTTCTAAGTCTTTCTTTATTCGGTAAGGTTAATCAACACTTTGGCAGATATGTGGCAAGAAAAGTCTCTTTCTAGCACATACCAGCAAAATCACCAGACTTCCATAGCTATCAACCACTACCGCAAACATCTATCAACTGACCCCACAGTGATACGTCAAAAGTTGTTGCCTCTTTCCCCTAATATTAAGTGACAGTGCCTTCTAATTCAGAGCTTGGTAGCAACTGGTATACATTCAGTACCACAGCCTGTTCAATCTGTTTTTCAGTAAGGCTACAAATTGGACCTCAAGTCAGACAAGGAACAGTCCTTGTTTATTGTCTCTGAATAATTCAATGGCAAACAATCTGGCACAGAAGACAAGTCAAGGACAAACTGAAAGACACAAATATTTCACCTTTGGATCAAGGCTTCCACAAATGTTCTGCATATTCTATTATGTTATGTATTTTCCACACACCCAGATACCTGTGCAAAAACATGAATCACAGAATCACAGAATGTTAGGGATTGGAAGGAACCTCCAAAGATCATCTAGTCCAATCCCCTTGTGTCCACTATAACAATATTTCCTGGGACAATACCCTGCTAAATCTTATAGCCCAGTCTAAAAATTTAATTCTTCACCTACTGATACCTAAAATCAGGAATTAGTAATAAAATCAGTTAATAATAAATAAGGGTTGTAGATTTTAGGCATTTGCTAAATAATGTTCACAGATGTTAGGTGTTATACACTTGTTAGGCGTTAGGTCACAAGAATGGTATTTGTTAACATAAGCAGGAGAAGGTTAGGAGACAATGCCCTTGTTCTCAGAAGATAAGGTGACCACATCAGTGCAAGCAAGTTACAAGCTGAATAACAACGGAATGTAATGCATATGCAAAGGATTTCTTGGAAATGTAATGAATACGTATAATCTGGATGTACCTGTGCCTGGAAATCGTCTGGAGCCCACACTAGGCAGAATGATCCCTGTGGGAGCCCACACATCAATAAAGGATGCTTGCTTTTAAAACCGCGATTTTTTTTTGTTTTAGAAGTTTTTTCAATTAGCCAATTTACAGCCTACAGTGGGTTGCTATAACTCCTTTCTCCAAGGAACTCTGGATCTACAGGAAAGAAAATTCATCTTCAGTGGTTCCATTATATGAGTGACTGTTCCTCTTCTACATTTAAAACACACTTGATCCTAAAATTAACTATGTATTAGTTTCTAACAGAGCTGATCAGCTAATCTTGTTGGGCAAGGCGTTACTATGCTTCTAAAGAAATTCACTGAAGTTGCCTCTTTGTCACTCCATAAAAGTTAATGACAAACAGAGCCGTAAGAAGTTTTCATATGTTCCTGCAGTAGCCACTATTATTCATTCCCAACTGGGAATGCTTTTTTTCCTTCCTCAAAAAAATAAACACAAACTAATGGCAAGGGTTTTTAGCTAAAACAAGATTTTTTCACTGTATAGAAAGAGCTAGTGTTTCACCAACATTCTGCAAGAGGAACAAAGGGAAACTACACAAAAGAAACCTTATACAAAGACTATCTCTTTATTACATTTTCAGATTACTACCCTGTTTCCCCAGAAATAAGACAGGGTCTTATATTAATTTTTGCCACAGAACTTATTTCTTTTTACATGTATAGCTGTCTGGACACTATTTAAATTGACTTTTTTTTATGAAGCGAAACTGGGGCTTATATTTCAAGCATCCTCAAAAAACCTGAAAAATTGTCCTAGTGCTTATTTTTGGGGTAGGTCTTATTTTTGGGGAAACAGGGTATCTAGTGATTTGACTGGAAGGAACTCCACCAGTATCCTTGCCTACATGCATTACTTCATTTCTTCAGTGCAGCATTAGGATGGGTGTCCTTTATGTTTAGTAGAGCTTTATATGCTGGTAGGTAGTTATTCAGCAATGCCCTCAGGAGTAGTGCTGTGGCACAGCTCACGTGCAGCAACACTGACAGAGCTCTGAGGCACAGGCAGGTGCGGCACACACTTCCCTCCTGGGAGGCTGGAGCTTCAGAGAGCGCACTACATCAGTCCTCCAAAATCTTCATTAGCTCTCTATTTATCTCAGGAGTCATCTCAGGATGTAGACATTGCTCTATAAAGCTCTCAAACATTTGCATGTGAGCTCTGCTTCACACCACAGTCATCAGCTTGAGAGCCTGGAAGTTGCCTGTGGGGGTCTTACTGGAAGAGCTCAGTTTAGAGCTTTCTCTTACAAACTTTCCAGCTGTTGAGCAGGTTCTTTGGATCACAAGGTATATTAAGAAGCCCATCATACATTTTTGCCTGGGAGGATGAGCCTTTCAGCAATGCTGGGTGACCAGCCACATTGTGCCCTGCTGCCACGTATACTTTTCACCATAATCTGCATGCATTCTACAAACCCACATATAAATACAGGAAAGATACCACATGCATAAGGAATAACATCGTCGTCATTATCACTTTTCTTTCCATAAGGAAGATTACTTCATCACGATGATTTCATTTGCTAATACATTTTTACTTAGGGCATGTATTTTCCTTCATCGAATTAGTTATTGAAATTGATTATAGTTTAAGACCCATGCCCAATCTGTGGCAAGGCCCCGATTTATTATTAAACGGCTTGACTTTGGTGCATTTCTAGAATTGACATACGGTGAATTTAACTTAGATACTTTGTTAGTTAGGCGATGACACTGTGAATGTCATACACAGTTTACATCATATTGGTTGATGCAGCAGTTACTGTTGCTATAAAATTAACTGGAGCAGCAATTGCCCACTTCATTGTAAACACATTTGAGGAATCCTTCCCCATTAGGGTGTGGAGGCAAATATGGTTTCTCCTTTGTCAGAAGAAACGAGTGAGGTAATATACGTGGAGCTCCGCATGTGGAAAAGAAAAATAGCTGTTAATCCTTTCCCCAAATAAAGGGATTTATTTGTTTGTTTGTCTTTATGTGTGGCTCTGGGTTAGCCATTTACTTTCCCCTGAATTTTATTTCTGAGTTTGTGAAATGGTAAATCTAACGTTGAATCGTAAATCTAAAACTCTTCCCCACTCCTTACCTCAGAGGGCTGAAAGGATGATGACCCCAATAACGTGTATTCAGAACAGCACTCTCAATACCAAGCAGTGAATGAATGAGTTCAGGTAACACGCAGAGAAAAATTGCTTTAATGCAGTCTAGTCCAGATATATGCCAGCTTAATCCAGCTGACCTAGCAAGACATACTTTTTGGAATAGCAAGAAGAGGCAGAGGAGACCTTAGCTTTTGCAGAAATAAAGCTAAAAATCAGCATTAAACACTTAACAAATCACAACCCTTGGCAGTTATTTACTATTCCAAACACAGAGAGGTGCCTCACAGTGTGTCATAGATACAATGGCAGCAGAGTTGGAAAGCACTGATGCTTCTGTACAAGGTTCACATTTGTATAAACGGACAAGAAATGGTCACTTTTCATAAGGGAGTACCCCTGGGTCAAGGACTTCCTCACAAGACAAAACATTACCATCTAATTTCGGTTAATACCATACACACACATGCACACACACAGAGCCATACAGCCAGTGGTCTATTTGCGGGAGTGACTGAGAGATAACACACGGGCTGGTTCTCATTCTCAGAGCTGCAAATACAAGCAGCAGATTAACAGAGATCTGCCAGGAATTCAGCATACCTGCAGATCTCAACAGGAATAGATGAAGATAATTTATTTGAACTCTGTGGCCCTCTTTTACACAGTTTTGAAACAAACTATATCTCCCCACCACATTCAATGTGCTGCTTTTGAAATTAAGAAACATGGAGGTGTCCTACCCCAGCTAATTAAATACCTATAAACTCTGTGGCTTGCAGTGTAGTGCTGTACAATGGACAAATTGCCTAGTCCAAATAAAGTTCCAGTAGTGCATTTAGATACAGGCTTAAAAGCCTAGACTCACTATTTACTCCCCTGGCATTTTGACTGCATGTTCGTGACGATTCCTAAGGCCCTAAATCTAATCAGAAAAAAACAAACACTGAGACTTGCTCATGTTGTGTTCAAAATAATTTCATTAATTTTCACATCAGAAACAGCATGCACCTTCTTTTTCAAGTTGTTTTAACCTCCCTCCCCTTGATTTCAGTGGATGTAAGAGCTTTGAGCAAATAATTTAGGATTAAAAATTCAGGATCAGTCTTAATAAAGTAAATCCATATTGATCTCACAGAAGTATTTCCATTTACCTGTTGTGAAGGTAGTTTAGCTGCAGATTCTTTCAGAAACTGTTGAAGTTCCCCAGATATTTGTCATTCTTGTGTAGTCCACCTGTGCCTCATCAGGGACTTCTTATCTCAAATACTACAGCTGTACCTATTTTCTCTATACCAAAGGTTCACGTCCAGTTTGCTCAAGGAGCAGTTATTTTGTTCAATACCTACTTTGACAGTTTGCTTTCCATGAACATGTGATTTGTATAATGCAACTTAACAGTAAAAAAGAGTTGTCTTTGGAGCTGTGAGTTTAGTCAGCCATGAGGATGACAAAGTAAAATTATTCCCTCTTGCTACTCCTGATCAAAACAATAAAGAAAAACTTCAGCAGCTTCTGATGTGTTTTCCTACCTCTCTAAAACATTTAAGAGAATTAGTTTCAAATGTTTCTAAGGTTCCTTCTACTTCTTATTGGACTTCTATTCTGGCAATGGTTTGACCTAATGTCCCAAATTTCTCTCCCAGCTTCTTGTAATCTCAAGCAGAATTGTTCTCACAATATTGCCCATTACAGTCAGACATGAACTGTGTCCAGTGCTTGCTTATAGCTTTCCTGCTAAATCCAGTGAATCCTGGACCTCCTGCTGTTGTGAAAGCTAAAAAGTTGTCTTCCATCATCCTGAAGACATGAAATGCACCAAAAATAATAACAATAATCTTTAATGGATCCAGATTTCTTTTAGTTACTTTTCCTCGAGCTAAAATTGTCTTTGAGCTCACCTCCTTCAGAAAACTTTCAACATCTCCTCATGGACTGACCTGCCATTCCTGGAGTGTCTGCCCCTTCTCAAGGTGCATCTGTAGCTGCTCTGTCCACACCACTGATGCAGGTGCAAGTGTGCACCCAAAGTGAGCACTAAGGGCTGGATCTCACCACAAGAAGCCACCAGCAGCAGCTGTCCACAATAGTCCTGCTAGACTTAATTTGAGCCCTGTGATCAAACACATATTACAAAACTGCCTCTGTTGGAAAAAAAAAAAAAAAGTAGTTTTCAATATTTTTATTCTTTTGAAATTATTTCAAGACCCCTTCGGAAAAGGTTTAACTACAGATATTCACAAAATGAGCAAAGAGCAAATTTGAGGGGGGGCCATAGCCGAGGAGGCCTGCAGGGAAATATTTCATTACCTTTCATTGTCAGCTCACATTTTTTATCATGGCTTTCTTATTTGTTTTCTTTAGGCTTTTCATGATTAAGAAAGAGTAGCTGATCTCTGACCAAAAAAAAGGAAGAGGAAAAAAAAAAGACAATTCTGGATTAGACTATTATAAGAAAAAGCTGGAAAACTGGTACTCCAGTGAACAGTAAGCACCCAAACAACAGAAAGCAATTTAGTTAGTTGAGCTGCCAAATCAACAAAGCCAGGGTTCCTACAAACCCATTCTCATATAAACTCCAGTTGAAGCTTTTCCCACATTTGTGACACTTGTAATCTTTCTTCCTGCTTCTTCCCCTGATCCATTCACTCCCTGGAGTCTAATTAGGATTGAGCTCAGACTGAGCCTTTCCATCTACTCGTTGCTTTGCATGTTGCAGGAAGTTAAATACCCCAATATCTCTGTGAAACCTGATCAATAGATTATTATGGAGGAAAGGCCAAGCAGCCACACAAATTCTCATTCATCCAGAGCATGACCATATTACCTTCCCCTCCTTTGAAAAGCAAGCTAAAAAAAGGGAGCTGCTCTATTTGTTTTAAGAATTATGAGTGCCTGTGCCTAACTGGGAGTGGATGAGACTGGCATTCAAATGCAGCTTTTTGAAAAACACATGCAAAAATTCAAAGGCTCTCCTATTGTCTCCAAGTAAGAAAAAGGATATTGGGTGAAAGGGGATGCATGCCACTTCAGCTGGGGAAGAGAAACAATTAACTTCTAGTCTTCCGCTACCTTTTTAATTGCTCTTTAGACAGCTCATCTGTGTATATTTGCAATGGAAAAAAAAACATTCAAAGTATGTCACAAGCAGCTGTGCGTGCCATGCAGCAGCAGCTCCTCATGAAACTCTGAGACATGAACTCAGAAGAGGAGCAAGGGAGGGAGGAGAGAAGGGTGTATTGATTGACCAGAGAGGCCAATATGCTGAAATAGATCCTTTTATGTTTTCCATAGCTATAGATTAGTTGTTTAGATTAGAAAAAAAAAAAAACAAACAGTAAGAGCAAACAATGCAAGTAACCCCCTTGCTGCAGCAATTCAGAAACAGCTACCACCTTCCCACACCAAGAAGCACAGTAGGCCAAGTGCACTCACAAGCAAAAGCGCCCAGATTTCATACCTGCACACATGACTACCTGCCCACCCATCCTCCCAAAGCACACCTGGAAAGATAATGTCAAGCCATAACACATTTATTATAAGCAGCTGCTCAGTGAGCTTGTCTCTGCCACTCTCCTGCTTGCTTCTTGCCCTGAGCAAGAATGCACGTTACTTCGCCTGCCTTCCACTGCGGCAGCTATTTTATAAATTCTTCACTGTGCATTAGCCTATTGGTTTATTTATTAGAAGTGAAGAATACATTTACAACATTCCTCTCTATGAAGCATTCTTTCAAGGAAGCTTCCATACTAATTAAGTTAAATGTGATAATGACACCCTGTTGATGGAACTGAAGCTAATGATAATGATGCCATACATTAGTTGCAAGCACCTACTCAGTTAAATGAACAGGTCTGTTGTTTGAACAGTACTATGTGCCACAGTTTGGGAGAGCACAGGAGAGAAAAAATATGTTATAATGCAGATGCTTTGCAGGACAATAAATAGGTTTGAAATGAACTACTCTGGCTTAGATGAACACATGTGCAATCAATTACAATGTCCTGGTATACAGAGATAATTGCTAGTGGAAATATGGTGATTTCTAAAACTGGAATAATGAAAAATTGATGCCTTTTTGATCAAATGAGTACATACTTCCTCTGTCCAGAATATTTTTATTTGAACTACCATGGGTATTTGGAAAAAGGTATTTCTTCCAACAATGTTTGAAAATCAATAATACTCCCCAGCCTTTGCTGATCAGATATCAGACCTTTTTTTCAAGCTTAGGACTGAGTGCAAAACAATCTGAATGAAATTACAATTCTTCATTGATTTTACTACCCAACAACTTCCCTGCCTCTTTCTCCGAACACACTCCCACCAATACAGCACTGTTTTGCTTTTCTGAAAGCATCTTCACTTCTGGTTTGAAACAAGAGGAGGTTTGAGTTTTTGTTTGTTTGTAGGGGTTTTTTCCCCTTTCTTTCACATTTCAATGTACCTATAATAATGCTGATCTGAACTAATTATATAGTTGATCTTTTTCACCTACAACCAGACAGCTCAGGCCCTCCCTGTTCACTGTGGCTACACCAGCTGGCTCAGTATAAACCATGTAAACAAGTGATCTCAGCTAATTGCACAGGAGTAATATCCTTCTCCAATGGCACAACTGAGTCTAGAGGATGGATCAGCTATATGTGTTAGCAGCCACAAGCTCTGCCATATTTTTTTCTGCCACTTCCTACCCCTCTCCAGCTGGTTAAAAGTGAGTTTTTAAGAGTAGCCTACTCTTCTGATCACATGCTTGATTTTGCAGAACTGCCCAAATTATCTTGCAAGTAATTCACAGACCAACTTATGGTTGCCCGCATATGTATGCAATTAGCATCTGGCTCTAAGATAAAGTATTTAGCATCCAGTCCTGCAAACTGTCATGTACATCCTTAACATGATATCCATGAACACTTCCCTTAAAATCAACACAATTATTTGGATGTGTAAATTTAAAGCACATCCATATGTGCTTGCAAGATTTTGGCCTGTCTCCGCTGCAATGTCATGTCTATCAAACCCCTATGACTTGGCGTATTTAGAAAACATCTGCTGTAGTTAACAGAGTCCATGCTCCTGTTTTTCCCCTCTTTCTTTTTTATGTTCTCCCTCAAAGACATAACAGCACTGTGTGTAAATGGAAGCAATATGCTGTCTGTATGCAGAACCTAATAGATTCCGTCTCAGAGTGATATATATGTGAAACTGAACCAATACATCATTAAACTCATAAGATCTGCAGATGTCATTTATAGCCTTGTAAATTACCAACTTTTACTGTCTTATTTTTACAGTGGATGGTTGTAAAATATAAAATTGTGCATCATCACTGTGTAATAGCACAAGCTTTAGAAACACAGTGTTACAGAGCAAAGCATATATTGAAACCCAGAGTATTCAAGGGAGGCTTATAATGCAATTTTAAGCTCTATAGCTGACTGTATAATAAAACTGTAAAGTCAGATGTGAAACAATGTTTGCTAATAACAGGAGAGCGAAAACTGTATTGAATTCCTGGGACTTCAGAAACCAGCAAGAAAAACAGATGCATAGAGGACATTTAGTTAAGGATAAAGACCGTCTGAGTCCTGCTGGGGCATCTGGTCACTTTACATTAAACTGAACACTACTGTGAATAATAAAGTATGCAACGATGACATAAAAATAACTTAAAGGCAGCATTGCACACTGAAAGTAGTAAGGAAGTTTTGAGTTAAGGTCCCTGCTCACCCCTTTAAATCACCCTCCTGTGGCTGAAGCACGTTGCAGCCACCCTCAGTGACACTATTTCTCCCCAAATAGTCAGGACGAGAGTAGTGACCCAAAAGGCCAGAAAAGGCTTCCAATACATGTAGTTTGCAGAGACCAAATGGGACTGTATCACCTTGAGAGGCTCAAGCCCAGTAAGCTTTCCAGCAGTTTCTTCTGCTCTTAGTTTTCCAACACAGCAAGTGTGGCACATGTTGCCTTTCGGGCCCTGGGCTCTCCAGGGCCCGGTGTATGATCCCACACCTTCTGTCTGATCACAGCCTAGTAGCCTCCTGAGCATCCCCAACACCACAACAGCTTGCACACACCCATCAGGAGTAATTTGAGCATGCAATGCGAGACTACAATGCTTATGATTTTAAAAGTTACTGTCTTCATAGTGTTCCCCAGTACTAAATACATGGTGTTTCAAAAAGATGGACCCAGTTTCAAAGCAGGATATTTCACAATTGCAACAAGTTACAATTACACAAAAAAATTATAAATGGTTTAATGAGATATCAAGTGGTAATCATTTGAAAGTCTATGTCCCGCCCTTTCCAATGGTAAGAGTTTAATTCACAGGCAGTTCGTGGTTGCAGAGACATAGTGGTTTCAAATTTGGTCCATCTTTTTGAAACGCCTGTACTTCACCGCAGAGCTTGGAGGCTTTTGTTGCTATCACGGTCTTCTGGCAACAAGACCCAAAGGAAGGAGGAAAGAAGGGAGGGAGAATCACAGGATGCACGAACAGCACAAAGGAGCAACAAACCCATGGAACTCCCCTGGCTTTTAACCAACTTTTAGCATGTGAATCCAGTGTCTTGTTATAAAGATTTTTTTATTCCAGACGCTGATGTCTGCCAAACTCATGACAGGTCAAAATCTCAGATATTCTGTGTCCCTAGAATGTCGTAGAAATAAGGAAGAGCCGTCACTTGTTTCCTCTGAGGGACAGGCTGAGGTGGGGAGTCCACGGAGAGAACTGCTGCAGACACCCCAATTCTGCAAACAGCTTCAGACACAGTTCGTGCCTTATCGGGGACCAAAAAACCCACTGTGCAGCCTCAGTTTTGCTCCAAATGGGCACCTCTCCATTTGAACACCTCTCCTCTCAACGTTCTCCTGAGCAGACTCTCTGGTGTCCTAAAGGGGGTGACCTCATACTGCTGCTTTAGGATAAAATCCAATTAAAAAGTCTGTCAGCCATAAGAAGCATGCCTGTAGGGAGCCAGGCTTCATTAGTTCCCATGCTCACAGCCCCATTGCTTTGTATAGTGCCAAACAGGAAGTGCTTTTATAAAGCTTCTTGGAGTTTTTCCTCAGTACTGTCAAGTTTACCCATTCTGCCATACAAAGGGAATCTCTGCAACACTGCATTTCGTACAATAGCTTATTTATAACAAAATATCAAGGGGAGACAACAGTACTTGTTTGTTATTTTTGGTACATATCCTAATTCTTGGTCTTCCTCCAGCTCACCAAAAGGGGACCCTCCTGAAATGTGACAATCCTTTCCTGAATTTATTGAAAAATGGGTTGCAAATTCTGCTGTAACACAGGGGAGCTCCACAGCTTTGCAGCTTGCACATGTTGCAGGACACAAAGCCATCTTATTCAGAGCAAAAATGGGGATAAGAGCCCAAAAAAATCATTTCAGAGATGCCAGTCCTGCCAAGCCTCACTTTGGTATTGTCTCATTTTCTAACTAATACCTATGGGGATCTCTTTTTTCTGTTTGCCTTCTGTTTTCAGAGTGAGGCATAACCGTATGTCCTCTGTGACAACACTCAGTCTCACATTTGCACTTGCCTCCAACATCTGGAGTAGTATGTGAAAAATTGGGTACTACGTGACCTGCTATAAAAACATTACCTTACACACATACACGTATGAGCCTTTCACAAGAGCTCCTTTCTCCACTTCTCTCTCACCATCACTAATCCGTTCTGGAAGACAGGTCCTCAAACTTTTTTTTTTTTTTTTTTAAGTATGCCATGCACATAGCAGATGAATAAAAAAATAGCAGAATTTGAGTGAAGAGACAGAGGCAATGGCAGGAAGTGTTCTGAAGAGATAGGAGATCAAAAAAGGTTTTGTTCACACATCCCTTAAAGGTCTATTCATATAAATAATAGGCTCACCATACCCTGGAATTACTTTGCATGGAGCTCAGCATGTGTGCGTTTTTATCAGCCAGCTTCCAAAAGTGCATGCCTTTAGGAGGAACAGCCGCCACGGCAGCTTGGCGATGGCGGCAGGAGAGCCAGACACCCAGAGACGCTGCTGCTGGGAGCAGAAAGTCCAGTCTTGCTCACAGACGATTTTCAGACACTCACAAGTGAGCTTTTGAAAACAAACACATTAAGATAAAATGTACACAAATAAATATACACGCATATATATTCATATATACATACACATATGTATCTATGGACTCAGGAATCTGACAATTCCTGGGATTGTGGGATGGTCATGGCAGAGATTTGTATCCTGGTGCCCTGAGTCCTGTGCGACCATTACCCCGATCAGGTTATTTTCCTTTCTCTTGTGGGAGACTTTCCTATTCATCTGGCCCCCAGCATGGCCAGGAAAGGGGAGATTGAGTCATTGGGCATACAGCAATTACTCTTCGTGGGAGGAGACTTTTCCCCTCTTCTGTCAGCAGCGGTGTTTCAGCTCAGTTTGAGAGGAATCCAATACAGCTGTCTCACAGCATCCTTTCTGAGGTGTCGCCTAAATGAGAAAAACAAAACAAAATGAAAAACAACACAAAAACAAACAAAAACCCCAAACAAAACAAACAAACAAAAAATCCCCAACAACAACAAAAAACCCCACCCAAAACAACACAACAAAAAACAGCCTCCCATGGGAATTATTTCAAATGGCTGCTACCTTTCCTTGAAAGGCTCTGTCTTACTTTCTGGCCAGTCTGTCTCTCTCGGGGCCCCCTACTTTGGGAAAAGTCATGCCTCATGAGATGCTGCATCCTGGGCAGCTGTAAATTCTTTTAAACTAATGCACAGTTCCTAAATGCTGGCTGGAAAGCAACCCTCCAAATACCACAAATGAAATATGGGTTTACTGAAGCCAGCAGAAAACCTTCACTGAGAGAAAGGGTTGGCATCCTGTGGCCTCGGCAGGGCTAAGCCAAGCCCTCCTGTCCTGAGCACACCCATGAGCCTACGCAACTCTACCTGTCTGTTCACCATTGCCAGCCATTGAACTTTTCCTTTTTGTTAATTTGAACCTTCAGCTAAAAGTGGTGAGTATTGGTGACACACATATCAATTAAAAGATTTTTTAAAAAGCCTTAATAATTTAGTGAAAGAGAAAAGGCTTGAAAGCCTGATGTAAGTGTGAGAGAAAAGTTCAGACACCAGAAATAAATGAACAAATACAATATATTTTTTAAGTAAGTATCAGTGGGTTTAGGGAGCTTTGGCTCATGACTTTTTAGTATCTCAGTTTGACAACATGGCCCAAAACCACAATGCTGATGCCAATATTTCACAAATATTCATGAGAGAAATAAAAGCAAGAAACAATATATATGTTTTAACTTCAAAAATGGGAAAAGCTACAGGAATATTGGAGTTTAAACAAAAATTGCAGACATCAAAACCTATGCTAAATGAGATTTCTTAAATAGGTTGATATAAGGAAAGGCCATCATTAACACCACTTAGCATTAACTCTTCCTCCATATAACACCCACACAGCATCTATATAGCAAGGAAAAAACTACTTGCAACTGAACTGCCAGGCACAATGGTCTTACTGTAGAAGCAATCCCCTGCACCCTTTTTTTCCCCTACATGTCTGAGCTTTTTTAGCGTAGCCTGGAACCTCAGATTTGAAGTGGCTGCTTTAATCTCTCCTCTTCTGCCCACCACCTCTTCTGCAGACCTAGTCTGCTCTCAACTTCTGTCTGCCGGTTTGAGGACTCTGGCTTTGTGAGCCTGCATCAGAGCACCTGCAGGAGGAATTTAATTTGGCTGTCAGTCCCCCAGAGCCGACCAACAGTCCTGTAGCTGCATCAGCTCTGCAGGACTGATAGGAATAAAAAGTAGCTAAGAACTTATTTTTGTGTCTGAAGTCAGCAGATATGACTACTCACAGAGGCAGCAGATGTGTCGAGTAAGAGCAATTTTAAATGGTGACTTCTCAAAGTGGATTTTTACTGTAAGTTATACAGCATGCCACTTTTGTGATCTCTCAGCCCTGAGACTGTCCCTATAATATTAATTATATACTTTCCACAGTGCTGCCCTTAACATTTTTCTCAGTGCTAACAGCAGTAGTAAGAAAGGGCCAGCACCTTCCAATAAAAATAAATTTACTCTTACTTCTGAGGTAATCTGATCCATACAGATGCATTTCAAGGTCTGTCAAAGTTATTCAGGCTCATCCCACAGCAGTCCAGACACTCTCTGTCCTGGAGTTCTATCAAGACGTACTATGGTAACAAATCCAATAGGTAAATTTTTTTACCTGGTCTGCAGAACTAGTAATATGAGATATTGTTAGATGAAACAGTGATATTTACTACGCAAATAAACCAACAAATGAAAAACACAAAGAAGATGCCAAATGCAAAAATGACACTCTTGTCAGTGCAAGAAATATTCAGAATAACACAAAACAAATAAAGCATAAGATTTAATAAACTGTTCTTGAAGACATGGTTGTAACTAAGTTTTAGCAGCAACAGGTTTTACTGCTATTCGGGCTTAGAACCAAAATCACTAGCAAGGGTCTATGGCCAACATTATTCAGGGGAGTGCTAAATAAAAGTCATCACAGCAGTGGTCTCTGGCATTGTTGTGTACTGATAAGGATAATGGCCAAAACATTGTGGCAAAACCAGTTCATCCAGCCACAGGAGACGATACATTCAGTATAGGGTGAACTGGGATTTACATATAAACGGCAAGCTAACAAGCCACAGCCCAGGCCGGCTGGCGCATACAGGAGGTGGGGGACGTGCTGGAGGGCACCTAGCTCCACCTTCTGATACGCCCAGCATGGCACAAAGGGAAAAGCTGAGACCCTTCAACATGGCCCAGGACTTGTCGATTTTCCCCCCAGACTTTTATCGCTTTGACAATAACATCTCCACAAGAGACCAAAAGTTATGTGAGCAGGCAAACCAAAGGGCTATAAAGGGCCACCTTGTGCAAGCACTGGTGGCACTCACCCACCATCCTGAGGACCACTCTGCCCACCAGTCTCACCACATGAACTGAGGATGCCGCACATTGCTGGACCCGAGACTGCCAACTCCATCACACATAAAGCAGAGACATAAGGATGGTGAAATCTTTCTCTCTCTTTTCTTCCTTTCCCATTCTTCTATCTTTTTGCTTTCCTTTTTATATGTAACATAGTAACATAAGATTTACAGCCCCGCATATGTCACAAACTTTTAATGTTTACCAATTGAACCTACAATAACATAAATCTTTCTGCCATCAAATCATACACCATTTGGTTCAAGCTGCAAAACAAAAGACTTTTGTTTGTGGACCTTAAGTACTGTGTGTACTGTTTTCCAACCAAAGGGGACCCATGAACCTGAGCCACTTCTCCTCCCACCCTCATACCTGAGGGCAGGATGTGGCAGGCATTCAAATATCTGAGCTGTGAATGACATGACACTAGCAGACAGTGGTCCTTGTGTCTGCCTGTATCAAGAATGTGTCAGCAGATGCTACCCCAAATATACCATTATTTATGCAACACAGGAAACCCAACCACAGGACAAGGGGCTTAAAAATTTGAACAAGCTGTTCCCAACTGGGGAACAGGCCCCCCTCTGGCAGGCAAAGAAAGGAGCTTAATCTTTTCCTAGCAGGTTTCCAACCCTCAGCTTGTAACCATCTATCCTCAGGGGTCTAAGAGGCTCCGTAATGTAACACAAAGCCTTACATAAAATTTGAACACCACTGCCCCTGAAGTACAAGCTTCTCCTGGGTTCAGTGCTGCCAGGCTTTTGGGAGCAATGCCCTCACCCTAACGTGGATCTCCCTATCAGACACAGCAGCACAGCACCAGCAGTCCCTGCCCCATCCCCCAGCCAGGATACCGCCTCCTGTCCCCAGGCCTCCTGCCCCAACCCTTCACTACCCAGGGCAGGGGCAGGCACTGGCAGCCTGGGGAGGGCAAGAGCGTGACCACCTCTGTCTCTCAGGGCAGAAATCCTGGGGAGGTGCTGGGATGAGGGATGCTTCTCCCACCAGGGGCATCCCAGCTCCCCACTGCCCCGTGGCACATGGACAGGAGAGCTACCCAAGAAAATACCCATTGCCCCATGGGACAGTGAAGCTACCAAGGAAAAAAAAAAAAAAAAAAAAAATCCAAGAGAGGATCAGAGCACTGCTGAAGCTTAGGGACTTCCACAGGTGTGTGACCAAGTGCACAAGTAGTCCCAAGGACCTGCCCTCCCAACAACCAGCTCCCCATGAGAACACAGACAGCAAAAAGGCCACATTAATCCCCATACTTTCACCACCTTTGTCTAACAGGACAATGAGGAGCAGCTGGCTCTTATTTACTCTTATGGTAAACACTCTGATAGCTAAACCCTCTCTTCACTCAGGTGGCTTTAAAATCACATGGCTGGGCTGGGCTAGTCCCACAACTGGAGAAACCATCCCAGCCAATGTATGAATATTAAAAAAAAAAAAAATCTAGCAAAAACTAGGACTAAATTGAAAATCCTGACCATCCTGCATCGCCTCAGACCATAGACCTGGATTACAAGTAAATTTTATTTTCCTGTAATAAAACATTCCTTTTTACAACAGGAACATCAAGCTGACATTTGAAATACACCATTTGACTGGAATTACACCAAGAGTGAACACTGCAAAATGACTGCATGACTGCACACGGCTGACAGTAATTCTTAATAAGACTACTCTTCCTTTGATAGGCACACATTACAGATAGCTGAATAATGGAAACATTTATGAACAATTGTTTGGTGGCAGAAAAAAAAAACTCGCTGCCAAAATTTTAGCTCTTAAACACAATGCAATTAATCAGCTCCAAACCTGAGCTCTTGCAAAAGCACCATCACTTCCATGACACCCACTGAGCTCTGTGGGAACACATACATGAGTGGTGTTTCCAGGGTCAAGAGTGGATAGGGAAGAGGTGGTTAGACTCATAAATCACCCTCCCAGCAGATTAGCTGCACAAGTCATCAGGGAACTATTTTTGCACGGATTCATTCAGAGCCATCTACTGCTACAGCAATATGCAGAGAGGGGTGAATGGAGTCCTGACCTGGCATGCAGCTGTATAACTGCACCATACAATGCTGGAGCTTACATTATGTCAGATGGTAAAAAGAGCAGGGAAAAGTCTCCTCAGCTCTTCCAGTAAATCTAAATTGGGGATATGTCTGTAATAGCAATGGGATTCACAGGTTGAATCAGAGAGGATCTCTAACTCCAGAAACTGTACAAAAATATTAGCATAAAACAAACTAATGGCCACATTTCCATCCCGAAATCATAAAAACAGATTTTGGCTTGCAGAGAGAGCCAAGGACTTACCCTTTGTTACAAAGTGTTCTCTTTACAAGATCTCAGGAGGGTAGGAGGAAAAATCAGTCTTCGTTGAAAGAAATACTAAAAAAATAATACCATGAAAATACTACAGGCCAAACTTCCAACTTGTTATCCTTAATGAACTGGGACATGCACATGTTGCCCACTTTGGGCTCAAAGAGTAATACCTCACATGCAAGTGTTTCTCCTGCCAGTGCTCATACATCTCATTCAATCTCAAATGTTTGTCACTTCTCTTCACCTGAGCCATGTTACAGCTGAGTCCGTGTCTGGCCACATCCTGTACCAATGGGGACTCCAGCCTGGAGACTGGCCACCTCATCTTGACCTCAGGCCTCCCTTCATGCTATGGACTCACCTGGTGGCCTGGCCACTCAGTTAACCCAGGACTCTCCATGTTTGTGTCTCAATGGACTGCACCTCTGTGTGGTGATGAGTACATTTGCCCCTGCCTCACTGTCCAGCATCTGCCAGCACCACTCCTGCTGCTCTTGGACAGGCAGGGGCAACAGCTGCCTCCACTTTCCTCCCCACTACCTTGTGTTGGTTTGACTGAAAATTAGATTTCTTTATGAAGTTAGAAACCATTTTTTTTTTTTGGAAGCCAGCAGAGTCATTGTTTGAATTTCATTGAGAGCAAGAGATAACACCCCAGAACAGAGTTAAACTTTTTAATTGCTCTGGTCTGAGAGCCAAGGGCGTTCTGAGTGCTCTGCCCACAGGTGTGAGGCAGCCAGGAAGGGGGGCATGGATAGGGCAGAGCTTGAGCGACACCTAGACTGATCACTAAGAATAGTCCATCCCATCAGCCTCATGCTTGATATTTAAGGAGAGTTGGGATGTTCTGGCTGGTCTCTGTTGGGGTCGGGACGGAGACCTGTTTGGGACTTTCTTTAGTGCGGCCTTTTTCCATCCTGCTGTTTGCAGAGGCCTCTGGACCTTTCTGCCTTTTTCTCTCTCCGGGATCGGCTGTTTGGGACCAGGGTGCTGCTTCCTGGGACTGGCTGCTCGGTACAGATGGAGCTTGTGAGGAATTGCATTGAGTATCTCTTCTTTTATACTCTGTTTCCATTTTACGTATATTAGCAGTAGTCGTAGCATATTAGTTTTCTTTAGTTATTTTACTAAACTGTGTTTATATCAATCAACAAGTTTCTCCCTTCCCTTCCAATTCTCTCCGCGGTTCAGGGCGGGAAGGGGGAAGTGAGCAAGCGGCTATCGAGGTTACATTGATCACACAGGCTAAACCATGACAATTGTTTTCAAATTATCCATCTCACTTCAGTGCCAGGTAAAATTATGGCGGTCATTCTGGGAGTTCTTGAAAAACACTTGAGAGACGAGGCAGTCATTGGTCAGAGTAGGTCATCGCCCAACACAGGCGAAAAAGGGGGAAAGTGCTGTTGAACTGAAAAGCAACTCTATGGACTTGGTACAGGCTCAGCTGCAACACCTCCCAGCAATAAACAGGTCTTTTCTTGATTGTGAAGGGTTGTGTGGACCCTTCCTTCCCATCCCCCACCACTACCCCTCTTGAAGATCTGCCATCTCTCCTGCACCCAGCGCCACGGGAGAGGGAAGGAGAGGGCCTGGCCTGCATTGAGCTGCTGCCTTCCCCAGACGGCAAAGGACAATTCCATCACCTGTCCTGCCTTCCCCAGGTGGGAGGCGACACCCACAACCTTGCCAAATCTAGCCTGTCTCAGCACCACCCAGGCCCTTCCTTCAGACCGTCACCAGCATCAGCGACAGTCACACCACCCCCACCAGCTGCCCGCGGCTGCCATTTGTCCTGCTGAGCACAAGGCAGTGCTCCTCCATCCGTGTGCTTCCCTTCTCCTCTCCACACCTCACACACCTGGATCCCGTGGGAGGCTGTGTCACGGCACTCGCTCAAGGCAGAGTCAATGGCGGTCAGTGCTCTCCCCTTCTCCCGCCAGGTGAGTCGCCTCCTCAAAGCGAGGCTTGTGTGCTGGTCCCAGCACACCTTGTTCTTGTTGAAGCTGTGCTGCCCATGGCCTGATGTCACCTTGTCCTTCATGTGCCTCCGAGTCATCTTCTGGCAGCGGGCTGAGCTGGGTAAGAGCCTCTTCCTGGAAACCTGCTGGAAGACTCCAGTTCCGGAGCTGCCCTTGATTCTTCCAACAAAACGAGAGAGTTCTTGTTCAGAAGTGGGAAGCAAGAGACTGCAAGAGCTGTGAGAAGCTTGGTCCTTCATACTGGCCGCCAGACCAAGGGTGCACCTCGGACTGAACCCACTGCCATCTCCAGACCCCCAGGACTTTCCTCGGTGGCCTCACTCAAGCTCCTCGCGTGGTGCTGGCACAGCAGCCCAAAGGACGCCAGGCCCCCTCCTCCCCTCTCCCTGGGGGTCTGTGCACCAGAAGTGGCACCTCACCAAGCTCCAGGGGAAGGAGACGCCAGGGAAGAAGAGTCCACACAACACTTGACAGTCAGCGATTCTTTTATGGTGTGATGGGAGACCCTGTCCAAGTGCCTGGGATCTCCGTTTGCCAGCGGCAGGATGTCTGCATGCTTTGCCCCCTCTCAGCCGCTGCTGAGTGTGGGGGGCTGTGCTGCTTGCAGGGCTCCGGTTCAATGGGGCATCACTGAGGACTCCCAACCCTCCTGGAACTTTCTTGCCACCATCTCGTTGAAGGGATCCCAGGCTGGGGATGAGGAGGGGCTCACGTGAGCCCAGGGCTCACGAGGGGAGGTGGAGAGCAGTCCTGGTGCCCCAGAGGCAGCCTTTCTCTCGGGAAAGCAACACGGCAGGTAGGAGCAAGCCCCAGAAAACAGGTCCTCAGACCCTGCCACCCTCCTCCTCCTCCTCCCCCCACACTTGGGCATCTTTCGGGCCAGAGGCCCCCCACGCCCAGACCCTCAGTCCATGACCACACCCATCCACCACAGTCACAATCGCCATCACAGTGGCCTCGTGCTGTCAGCGGTCACCTCACTGCCCTTTGTTCCGGCCCTATAAAAGCAGGGGCCTCTGCCCCTGGCCCCCAGTGCGAGGCCCTCGGACGCCAAGCATGCTTGGGAGGAAGAGGAAGCTGAGCAGCGATGTGGGTGGCTGCCCACCTCAGGGTGGGACGCCACAGAGCAGCGTGCCAAGAGCACAGAGGAGGGAGGCAGCTCCCGGGAGGAGCAACATCAGCCCTCAGGCCACGAGCGCCATCGACATCGATGCTCTGGTCGATGCCATGCAGCGCATGTCTTTAGGCCCAGCGTGCCATGCTGTGGAGCCCAAGCGGGTCTGCCTGCCGGGGAGCAGCCAGAGCAGCCAGGTGGGTGGCTGCCCACCTTGGACTGGGACACCGCAGAGCCGCTACGCGCAAGGGCCAAGGGGCAAGAGACGTCACAGGAGGAGGAGGCGGAGGCAACGGAAGCGGAGAAGGAGGAGGAACAACAGCTTCGCCCCTCGAGCCACGACCGCGATCAGCCTCGATTCTCTGATCGCCGCCATGGAGCGTTTGACGCTTAGCCCACCGAAGACCGGCGTGGAGCCCAAGCCTGTCTGCCTGCCAGGAAGCAGCCCGAGTAGCAAAGCGGACGGCTGCCCACCTTGGCGTGGGACAGGACACAGACGGTTCCTGCGACGAACAAAGACCAAGACACCTCACGGGAGCCTGAAGAAGACGAAGGAGCAGAGGAGGAAGAGGAACAGCCCCTCTCGCACCATGAGAGCCATGGCCCGCACTCACGTGGCCGATGTCGTCCAGTGCGCAGCTGTGGGCACACGGGGCAGCAGCACAGTGCGCCGGCATGTCCATCTGCTGGGGCACGGTGTGAGGCCCAGGCCTGACAGCCCACCAAAGGCCAACATGAAGCCCGTGGAGGTGCACGTACCAGGGCACGGCATGGGGACAATGGCTGTTCATCCACCCAAGAGCAGCGTGGAATCCATGGCGGTGGACCCACCTCAAGAACAACCATGCATGGCACTGGGTCCACCTGCCAGAGGGATGACCTATCACTTCCCCAGCCATCCAGGCTCCGTTGTGCGAGATGCTGCCAAACAGCGTCGCAGGAACGCACGACCGGCTCCCTACCGGCGGCCCGGCCGCCGCAGCTTTGTGACCGGAGAATAAATGACACCAAAGAATAAAAACACTTTCGTCCTCTCTTATTTGGCACTGTGGTGCCTGCATCTGCTCTCTCCCGTGACACCTTCTGGTCTCTTGACTCGGAGGCCCTTTTTGGAAACTTTCTGTTTCCATGCCCACCTTCCTGCTTTGGTGCCGCCTTACCTTCTGGGGCTTTTTTTAAGCTGCAACATCAAGAATTTGGTAATAGACTTTCACATGGAGTAAAATGATCCTAGTAAAGGCATTGAATGCTAGCAATCTCTGGTTGTGCTGGTTTGACTGAAAACAATTTGATTTTCTTAATGCAGTTAGAAACTTTTCTTTTTCATAGCTAGCATGGTCCTTATTTGAACTGAGTTTGAGAAGAAGAGATAACACCCCAGAACAGAGTTAAACTTTTTAATTGCTCTGGTCTGAGAGCCAAGGACGTTCTGAGTGCTCTGCCCACAGGTGTGAGGCAGCCAGGAAGGGGGGCATGGATGGGGCAGACCTTGAGTGACACCTAGACTGATCACTAAGAATAGTCCATCCCATCAGCCTCATGCTTGATATTTAAGGAGAGTTGGGATGTTCTGGCTGGTCTCTGTTGGGGTCGGGACGGAGACCTGTTTGGGACTTTCTTTAGTGCGGCCTTTTTCCATCCTGCTGTTTGCAGAGGCCTCTGGACCTTTCTGCCTTTTTCTCTCTCCGGGATCGGCTGTTTGGGACCAGGGTGCTGTTTCCTGGGACTGGCTGCTCGGTACAGATGGAGCTTGTGAGGAATTGCATTGAGTATCTCTTCTTTTATACTCTGTTTCCATTTTACGTATATTAGCAGTAGTCGTAGCATATTAGTTTTCTTTAGTTATTTTACTAAACTGTGTTTATATCAATCAACAAGTTTCTCCCTTCCCTTCCAATTCTCTCCGCGGTTCAGGGCGGGAAGGGGGAAGTGAGCAAGCGGCTATCGAGGTTACATTGATCACACAGGCTAAACCATGACAATTGTTTTCAAATTATCCATCTCACTTCAGTGCCAGGTAAAATTATGGCGGTCATTCTGGGAGTTCTTGAAAAACACTTGAGAGACGAGGCAGTCATTGGTCAGAGTAGGTCATCGCCCAACACAGGCGAAAAAGGGGGAAAGTGCTGTTGAACTGAAAAGCAACTCTATGGACTTGGTACAGGCTCAGCTGCAACACCTCCCAGCAATAAACAGGTCTTTTCTTGATTGTGAAGGGTTGTGTGGACCCTTCCTTCCCATCCCCCACCACTACCCCTCTTGAAGATCTGCCATCTCTCCTGCACCCAGCGCCACGGGAGAGGGAAGGAGAGGGCCTGGCCTGCATTGAGCTGCTGCCTTCCCCAGACGGCAAAGGACAATTCCATCACCTGTCCTGCCTTCCCCAGGTGGGAGGCGACACCCACAACCTTGCCAAATCTAGCCTGTCTCAGCACCACCCAGGCCCTTCCTTCAGACCGTCACCAGCATCAGCGACAGTCACACCACCCCCACCAGCTGCCCGCGGCTGCCATTTGTCCTGCTGAGCACAAGGCAGTGCTCCTCCATCCGTGTGCTTCCCTTCTCCTCTCCACACCTCACACACCTGGATCCCGTGGGAGGCTGTGTCACGGCACTCGCTCAAGGCAGAGTCAATGGCGGTCAGTGCTCTCCCCTTCTCCCGCCAGGTGAGTCGCCTCCTCAAAGCAAGGCTTGTGTGCTGGTCCCAGCACACCTTGTTCTTGTTGAAGCTGTGCTGCCCATGGCCTGATGTCACCTTGTCCTTCATGTGCCTCCGAGTCATCTTCTGGCAGCGGGCTGAGCTGGGTAAGAGCCTCTTCCTGGAAACCTGCTGGAAGACTCCAGTTCCGGAGCTGCCCTTGATTCTTCCAACAAAACGAGAGAGTTCTTGTTCAGAAGTGGGAAGCAAGAGACTGCAAGAGCTGTGAGAAGCTTGGTCCTTCATACTGGCCGCCAGACCAAGGGTGCACCTCGGACTGAACCCACTGCCATCTCCAGACCCCCAGGACTTTCCTCGGTGGCCTCACTCAAGCTCCTCGCGTGGTGCTGGCACAGCAGCCCAAAGGACGCCAGGCCCCCTCCTCCCCTCTCCCTGGGGGTCTGTGCACCAGAAGTGGCACCTCACCAAGCTCCAGGGGAAGGAGACGCCAGGGAAGAAGAGTCCACACAACACTTGACAGTCAGCGATTCTTTTATGGTGTGATGGGAGACCCTGTCCAAGTGCCTGGGATCTCCGTTTGCCAGCGGCAGGATGTCTGCATGCTTTGCCCCCTCTCAGCCGCTGCTGAGTGTGGGGGGCTGTGCTGCTTGCAGGGCTCCGGGTCAATGGGGCATCACTGAGGACTCCCAACCCTCCTGGAACTTTCTTGCCACCATCTCGTTGAAGGGATCCCAGGCTGGGGATGAGGAGGGGCTCACGTGAGCCCAGGGCTCACGAGGGGAGGTGGAGAGCAGTCCTGGTGCCCCAGAGGCAGCCTTTCTCTCGGGAAAGCAACACGGCAGGTAGGAGCAAGCCCCAGAAAACAGGTCCTCAGACCCTGCCACCCTCCTCCTCCTCCTCCCCCCACACTTGGGCATCTTTCGGGCCAGAGGCCCCCCACGCCCAGACCCTCAGTCCATGACCACACCCATCCACCACAGTCACAATCGCCATCACAGTGGCCTCGTGCTGTCAGCGGTCACCTCACTGCCCTTTGTTCCGGCCCTATAAAAGCAGGGGCCTCTGCCCCTGGCCCCCAGTGCGAGGCCCTCGGACGCCAAGCATGCTTGGGAGGAAGAGGAAGCTGAGCAGCGATGTGGGTGGCTGCCCACCTCAGGGTGGGACGCCACAGAGCAGCGTGCCAAGAGCACAGAGGAGGGAGGCAGCTCCCGGGAGGAGCAACATCAGCCCTCAGGCCACGAGCGCCATCGACATCGATGCTCTGGTCGATGCCATGCAGCGCATGTCTTTAGGCCCAGCGTGCCAGGCTGTGGAGCCCAAGCGGGTCTGCCTGCCGGGGAGCAGCCAGAGCAGCCAGGTGGGTGGCTGCCCACCTTGGACTGGGACACCGCAGAGCCGCTACGCGCAAGGGCCAAGGGGCAAGAGACGTCACAGGAGGAGGAGGCGGAGGCAACGGAAGCGGAGAAGGAGGAGGAACAACAGCTTCGCCCCTCGAGCCACGACCGCGATCAGCCTCGATTCTCTGATCGCCGCCATGGAGCGTTTGACGCTTAGCCCACCGAAGACCGGCGTGGAGCCCAAGCCTGTCTGCCTGCCAGGAAGCAGCCCGAGTAGCAAAGCGGACGGCTGCCCACCTTGGCGTGGGACAGGACACAGACGGTTCCTGCGACGAACAAAGACCAAGACACCTCACGGGAGCCTGAAGAAGACGAAGGAGCAGAGGAGGAAGAGGAACAGCCCCTCTCGCACCATGAGAGCCATGGCCCGCACTCACGTGGCCGATGTCGTCCAGTGCGCAGCTGTGGGCACACGGGGCAGCAGCACAGTGCGCCGGCATGTCCATCTGCTGGGGCACGGTGTGAGGCCCAGGCCTGACAGCCCACCAAAGGCCAACATGAAGCCCGTGGAGGTGCACGTACCAGGGCACGGCATGGGGACAATGGCTGTTCATCCACCCAAGAGCAGCGTGGAATCCATGGCGGTGGACCCACCTCAAGAACAACCATGCATGGCACTGGGTCCACCTGCCAGAGGGATGACCTATCACTTCCCCAGCCATCCGGGCTCCGTTGTGCGAGATGCTGCCAAACAGCGTCGCAGGAACGCACGACCGGCTCCCTACCGGCGGCCCGGCCGCCGCAGCTTTGTGACCGGAGAATAAATGACACCAAAGAATAAAAACACTTTCGTCCTCTCTTATTTGGCACTGTGGTGCCTGCATCTGCTCTCTCCCGTGACACCTTCTGGTCTCTTGACTCGGAGGCCCTTTTTGGAAACTTTCTGTTTCCATGCCCACCTTCCTGCTTTGGTGCCGCCTTACCTTCTGGGGCTTTTTTTAAGCTGCAGCATCAAGAATTTGGTAATAGACTTTCACATGGAGTAAAATGATCCTAGTAAAGGCATTGAATGCTAGCAATCTCTGGTTGTGCTGGTTTGACTGAAAACAATTTGATTTTCTTAATGCAGTTAGAAACTTTTCTTTTTCATAGCTAGCATGGTCCTTATTTGAACTGAGTTTGAGAAGAAGAGATAACACCCCAGAACAGAGTTAAACTTTTTAATTGCTCTGGTCTGAGAGCCAAGGACGTTCTGAGTGCTCTGCCCACAGGTGTGAGGCAGCCAGGAAGGGGGGCATGGATGGGGCAGACCTTGAGTGACACCTAGACTGATCACTAAGAATAGTCCATCCCATCAGCCTCATGCTTGATATTTAAGGAGAGTTGGGATGTTCTGGCTGGTCTCTGTTGGGGTCGGGACGGAGACCTGTTTGGGACTTTCTTTAGTGCGGCCTTTTTCCATCCTGCTGTTTGCAGAGGCCTCTGGACCTTTCTGCCTTTTTCTCTCTCCGGGATCGGCTGTTTGGGACCAGGGTGCTGTTTCCTGGGACTGGCTGCTCGGTACAGATGGAGCTTGTGAGGAATTGCATTGAGTATCTCTTCTTTTATACTCTGTTTCCATTTTACGTATATTAGCAGTAGTCGTAGCATATTAGTTTTCTTTAGTTATTTTACTAAACTGTGTTTATATCAATCAACAAGTTTCTCCCTTCCCTTCCAATTCTCTCCGCGGTTCAGGGCGGGAAGGGGGAAGTGAGCAAGCGGCTATCGAGGTTACATTGATCACACAGGCTAAACCATGACAATTGTTTTCAAATTATCCATCTCACTTCAGTGCCAGGTAAAATTATGGCGGTCATTCTGGGAGTTCTTGAAAAACACTTGAGAGACGAGGCAGTCATTGGTCAGAGTAGGTCATCGCCCAACACAGGCGAAAAAGGGGGAAAGTGCTGTTGAACTGAAAAGCAACTCTATGGACTTGGTACAGGCTCAGCTGCAACACCTCCCAGCAATAAACAGGTCTTTTCTTGATTGTGAAGGGTTGTGTGGACCCTTCCTTCCCATCCCCCACCACTACCCCTCTTGAAGATCTGCCATCTCTCCTGCACCCAGCGCCACGGGAGAGGGAAGGAGAGGGCCTGGCCTGCATTGAGCTGCTGCCTTCCCCAGACGGCAAAGGACAATTCCATCACCTGTCCTGCCTTCCCCAGGTGGGAGGCGACACCCACAACCTTGCCAAATCTAGCCTGTCTCAGCACCACCCAGGCCCTTCCTTCAGACCGTCACCAGCATCAGCGACAGTCACACCACCCCCACCAGCTGCCCGCGGCTGCCATTTGTCCTGCTGAGCACAAGGCAGTGCTCCTCCATCCGTGTGCTTCCCTTCTCCTCTCCACACCTCACACACCTGGATCCCGTGGGAGGCTGTGTCACGGCACTCGCTCAAGGCAGAGTCAATGGCGGTCAGTGCTCTCCCCTTCTCCCGCCAGGTGAGTCGCCTCCTCAAAGCGAGGCTTGTGTGCTGGTCCCAGCACACCTTGTTCTTGTTGAAGCTGTGCTGCCCATGGCCTGATGTCACCTTGTCCTTCATGTGCCTCCGAGTCATCTTCTGGCAGCGGGCTGAGCTGGGTAAGAGCCTCTTCCTGGAAACCTGCTGGAAGACTCCAGTTCCGGAGCTGCCCTTGATTCTTCCAACAAAACGAGAGAGTTCTTGTTCAGAAGTGGGAAGCAAGAGACTGCAAGAGCTGTGAGAAGCTTGGTCCTTCATACTGGCCGCCAGACCAAGGGTGCACCTCGGACTGAACCCACTGCCATCTCCAGACCCCCAGGACTTTCCTCGGTGGCCTCACTCAAGCTCCTCGCGTGGTGCTGGCACAGCAGCCCAAAGGACGCCAGGCCCCCTCCTCCCCTCTCCCTGGGGGTCTGTGCACCAGAAGTGGCACCTCACCAAGCTCCAGGGGAAGGAGACGCCAGGGAAGAAGAGTCCACACAACACTTGACAGTCAGCGATTCTTTTATGGTGTGATGGGAGACCCTGTCCAAGTGCCTGGGATCTCCGTTTGCCAGCGGCAGGATGTCTGCATGCTTTGCCCCCTCTCAGCCGCTGCTGAGTGTGGGGGGCTGTGCTGCTTGCAGGGCTCCGGGTCAATGGGGCATCACTGAGGACTCCCAACCCTCCTGGAACTTTCTTGCCACCATCTCGTTGAAGGGATCCCAGGCTGGGGATGAGGAGGGGCTCACGTGAGCCCAGGGCTCACGAGGGGAGGTGGAGAGCAGTCCTGGTGCCCCAGAGGCAGCCTTTCTCTCGGGAAAGCAACACGGCAGGTAGGAGCAAGCCCCAGAAAACAGGTCCTCAGACCCTGCCACCCTCCTCCTCCTCCTCCCCCCACACTTGGGCATCTTTCGGGCCAGAGGCCCCCCACGCCCAGACCCTCAGTCCATGACCACACCCATCCACCACAGTCACAATCGCCATCACAGTGGCCTCGTGCTGTCAGCGGTCACCTCACTGCCCTTTGTTCCGGCCCTATAAAAGCAGGGGCCTCTGCCCCTGGCCCCCAGTGCGAGGCCCTCGGACGCCAAGCATGCTTGGGAGGAAGAGGAAGCTGAGCAGCGATGTGGGTGGCTGCCCACCTCAGGGTGGGACGCCACAGAGCAGCGTGCCAAGAGCACAGAGGAGGGAGGCAGCTCCCGGGAGGAGCAACATCAGCCCTCAGGCCACGAGCGCCATCGACATCGATGCTCTGGTCGATGCCATGCAGCGCATGTCTTTAGGCCCAGCCTGCCATGCTGTGGAGCCCAAGCGGGTCTGCCTGCCGGGGAGCAGCCAGAGCAGCCAGGTGGGTGGCTGCCCACCTTGGACTGGGACACCGCAGAGCCGCTACGCGCAAGGGCCAAGGGGCAAGAGACGTCACAGGAGGAGGAGGCGGAGGCAACGGAAGCGGAGAAGGAGGAGGAACAACAGCTTCGCCCCTCGAGCCACGACCGCGATCAGCCTCGATTCTCTGATCGCCGCCATGGAGCGTTTGACGCTTAGCCCACCGAAGACCGGCGTGGAGCCCAAGCCTGTCTGCCTGCCAGGAAGCAGCCCGAGTAGCAAAGCGGACGGCTGCCCACCTTGGCGTGGGACAGGACACAGACGGTTCCTGCGACGAACAAAGACCAAGACACCTCACGGGAGCCTGAAGAAGACGAAGGAGCAGAGGAGGAAGAGGAACAGCCCCTCTCGCACCATGAGAGCCATGGCCCGCACTCACGTGGCCGATGTCGTCCAGTGCGCAGCTGTGGGCACACGGGGCAGCAGCACAGTGCGCCGGCATGTCCATCTGCTGGGGCACGGTGTGAGGCCCAGGCCTGACAGCCCACCAAAGGCCAACATGAAGCCCGTGGAGGTGCACGTACCAGGGCACGGCATGGGGACAATGGCTGTTCATCCACCCAAGAGCAGCGTGGAATCCATGGCGGTGGACCCACCTCAAGAACAACCATGCATGGCACTGGGTCCACCTGCCAGAGGGATGACCTATCACTTCCCCAGCCATCCAGGCTCCGTTGTGCGAGATGCTGCCAAACAGCGTCGCAGGAACGCACGACCGGCTCCCTACCGGCGGCCCGGCCGCCGCAGCTTTGTGACCGGAGAATAAATGACACCAAAGAATAAAAACACTTTCGTCCTCTCTTATTTGGCACTGTGGTGCCTGCATCTGCTCTCTCCCGTGACACCTTCTGGTCTCTTGACTCGGAGGCCCTTTTTGGAAACTTTCTGTTTCCATGCCCACCTTCCTGCTTTGGTGCCGCCTTACCTTCTGGGGCTTTTTTTAAGCTGCAGCATCAAGAATTTGGTAATAGACTTTCACATGGAGTAAAATGATCCTAGTAAAGGCATTGAATGCTAGCAATCTCTGGTTGTGCTGGTTTGACTGAAAACAATTTGATTTTCTTAATGCAGTTAGAAACTTTTCTTTTTCATAGCTAGCATGGTCCTTATTTGAACTGAGTTTGAGAAGAAGAGATAACACCCCAGAACAGAGTTAAACTTTTTAATTGCTCTGGTCTGAGAGCCAAGGACGTTCTGAGTGCTCTGCCCACAGGTGTGAGGCAGCCAGGAAGGGGAGCATGGATGGGGCAGACCTTGAGTGACACCTAGACTGATCACTAAGAATAGTCCATCCCATCAGCCTCATGCTTGATATTTAAGGAGAGTTGGGATGTTCTGGCTGGTCTCTGTTGGGGTCGGGACGGAGACCTGTTTGGGACTTTCTTTAGTGCGGCCTTTTTCCATCCTGCTGTTTGCAGAGGCCTCTGGACCTTTCTGCCTTTTTCTCTCTCCGGGATCGGCTGTTTGGGACCAGGGTGCTGTTTCCTGGGACTGGCTGCTCGGTACAGATGGAGCTTGTGAGGAATTGCATTGAGTATCTCTTCTTTTATACTCTGTTTCCATTTTACGTATATTAGCAGTAGTCGTAGCATATTAGTTTTCTTTAGTTATTTTACTAAACTGTGTTTATATCAATCAACAAGTTTCTCCCTTCCCTTCCAATTCTCTCCGCGGTTCAGGGCGGGAAGGGGGAAGTGAGCAAGCGGCTATCGAGGTTACATTGATCACACAGGCTAAACCATGACAATTGTTTTCAAATTATCCATCTCACTTCAGTGCCAGGTAAAATTATGGCGGTCATTCTGGGAGTTCTTGAAAAACACTTGAGAGACGAGGCAGTCATTGGTCAGAGTAGGTCATCGCCCAACACAGGCGAAAAAGGGGGAAAGTGCTGTTGAACTGAAAAGCAACTCTATGGACTTGGTACAGGCTCAGCTGCAACACCTCCCAGCAATAAACAGGTCTTTTCTTGATTGTGAAGGGTTGTGTGGACCCTTCCTTCCCATCCCCCACCACTACCCCTCTTGAAGATCTGCCATCTCTCCTGCACCCAGCGCCACGGGAGAGGGAAGGAGAGGGCCTGGCCTGCATTGAGCTGCTGCCTTCCCCAGACGGCAAAGGACAATTCCATCACCTGTCCTGCCTTCCCCAGGTGGGAGGTGACACCCACAACTTTGCCAAATCTAGCCTGTCTCAGCACCACCCAGGCCCTTCCTTCAGACCGTCACCAGCATCAGCGACAGTCACACCACCCCCACCAGCTGCCCGCGGCTGCCATTTGTCCTGCTGAGCACAAGGCAGTGCTCCTCCATCCGTGTGCTTCCCTTCTCCTCTCCACACCTCACACACCTGGATCCCGTGGGAGGCTGTGTCACGGCACTCGCTCAAGGCAGAGTCAATGGCGGTCAGTGCTCTCCCCTTCTCCCGCCAGGTGAGTCGCCTCCTCAAAGCGAGGCTTGTGTGCTGGTCCCAGCACACCTTGTTCTTGTTGAAGCTGTGCTGCCCATGGCCTGATGTCACCTTGTCCTTCATGTGCCTCCGAGTCATCTTCTGGCAGCGGGCTGAGCTGGGTAAGAGCCTCTTCCTGGAAACCTGCTGGAAGACTCCAGTTCCGGAGCTGCCCTTGATTCTTCCAACAAAACGAGAGAGTTCTTGTTCAGAAGTGGGAAGCAAGAGACTGCAAGAGCTGTGAGAAGCTTGGTCCTTCATACTGGCCGCCAGACCAAGGGTGCACCTCGGACTGAACCCACTGCCATCTCCAGACCCCCAGGACTTTCCTCGGTGGCCTCACTCAAGCTCCTCGCGTGGTGCTGGCACAGCAGCCCAAAGGACGCCAGGCCCCCTCCTCCCCTCTCCCTGGGGGTCTGTGCACCAGAAGTGGCACCTCACCAAGCTCCAGGGGAAGGAGACGCCAGGGAAGAAGAGTCCACACAACACTTGACAGTCAGCGATTCTTTTATGGTGTGATGGGAGACCCTGTCCAAGTGCCTGGGATCTCCGTTTGCCAGCGGCAGGATGTCTGCATGCTTTGCCCCCTCTCAGCCGCTGCTGAGTGTGGGGGGCTGTGCTGCTTGCAGGGCTCCGGGTCAATGGGGCATCACTGAGGACTCCCAACCCTCCTGGAACTTTCTTGCCACCATCTCGTTGAAGGGATCCCAGGCTGGGGATGAGGAGGGGCTCACGTGAGCCCAGGGCTCACGAGGGGAGGTGGAGAGCAGTCCTGGTGCCCCAGAGGCAGCCTTTCTCTCGGGAAAGCAACACGGCAGGTAGGAGCAAGCCCCAGAAAACAGGTCCTCAGACCCTGCCACCCTCCTCCTCCTCCTCCCCCCACACTTGGGCATCTTTCGGGCCAGAGGCCCCCCACGCCCAGACCCTCAGTCCATGACCACACCCATCCACCACAGTCACAATCGCCATCACAGTGGCCTCGTGCTGTCAGCGGTCACCTCACTGCCCTTTGTTCCGGCCCTATAAAAGCAGGGGCCTCTGCCCCTGGCCCCCAGTGCGAGGCCCTCGGACGCCAAGCATGCTTGGGAGGAAGAGGAAGCTGAGCAGCGATGTGGGTGGCTGCCCACCTCAGGGTGGGACGCCACAGAGCAGCGTGCCAAGAGCACAGAGGAGGGAGGCAGCTCCCGGGAGGAGCAACATCAGCCCTCAGGCCACGAGCGCCATCGACATCGATGCTCTGGTCGATGCCATGCAGCGCATGTCTTTAGGCCCAGCCTGCCATGCTGTGGAGCCCAAGCGGGTCTGCCTGCCGGGGAGCAGCCAGAGCAGCCAGGTGGGTGGCTGCCCACCTTGGACTGGGACACCGCAGAGCCGCTACGCGCAAGGGCCAAGGGGCAAGAGACGTCACAGGAGGAGGAGGCGGAGGCAACGGAAGCGGAGAAGGAGGAGGAACAACAGCTTCGCCCCTCGAGCCACGACCGCGATCAGCCTCGATTCTCTGATCGCCGCCATGGAGCGTTTGACGCTTAGCCCACCGAAGACCGGCGTGGAGCCCAAGCCTGTCTGCCTGCCAGGAAGCAGCCCGAGTAGCAAAGCGGACGGCTGCCCACCTTGGCGTGGGACAGGACACAGACGGTTCCTGCGACGAACAAAGACCAAGACACCTCACGGGAGCCTGAAGAAGACGAAGGAGCAGAGGAGGAAGAGGAACAGCCCCTCTCGCACCATGAGAGCCATGGCCCGCACTCACGTGGCCGATGTCGTCAAGTGCGCAGCTGTGGGCACACGGGGCAGCAGCACAGTGCGCCGGCATGTCCATCTGCTGGGGCACGGTGTGAGGCCCAGGCCTGACAGCCCACCAAAGGCCAACATGAAGCCCGTGGAGGTGCACGTACCAGGGCACGGCATGGGGACAATGGCTGTTCATCCACCCAAGAGCAGCGTGGAATCCATGGCGGTGGACCCACCTCAAGAACAACCATGCATGGCACTGGGTCCACCTGCCAGAGGGATGACCTATCACTTCCCCAGCCATCCAGGCTCCGTTGTGCGAGATGCTGCCAAACAGCGTCGCAGGAACGCACGACCGGCTCCCTACCGGCGGCCCGGCCGCCGCAGCTTTGTGACCGGAGAATAAATGACACCAAAGAATAAAAACACTTTCGTCCTCTCTTATTTGGCACTGTGGTGCCTGCATCTGCTCTCTCCCGTGACACCTTCTGGTCTCTTGACTCGGAGGCCCTTTTTGGAAACTTTCTGTTTCCATGCCCACCTTCCTGCTTTGGTGCCGCCTTACCTTCTGGGGCTTTTTTTAAGCTGCAACATCAAGAATTTGGTAATAGACTTTCACATGGAGTAAAATGATCCTAGTAAAGGCATTGAATGCTAGCAATCTCTGGTTGTGCTGGTTTGACTGAAAACAATTTGATTTTCTTAATGCAGTTAGAAACTTTTCTTTTTCATAGCTAGCATGGTCCTTATTTGAACTGAGTTTGAGAAGAAGAGATAACACCCCAGAACAGAGTTAAACTTTTTAATTGCTCTGGTCTGAGAGCCAAGGACGTTCTGAGTGCTCTGCCCACAGGTGTGAGGCAGCCAGGAAGGGGGGCATGGATGGGGCAGACCTTGAGTGACACCTAGACTGATCACTAAGAATAGTCCATCCCATCAGCCTCATGCTTGATATTTAAGGAGAGTTGGGATGTTCTGGCTGGTCTCTGTTGGGGTCGGGACGGAGACCTGTTTGGGACTTTCTTTAGTGCGGCCTTTTTCCATCCTGCTGTTTGCAGAGGCCTCTGGACCTTTCTGCCTTTTTCTCTCTCCGGGATCGGCTGTTTGGGACCAGGGTGCTGTTTCCTGGGACTGGCTGCTCGGTACAGATGGAGCTTGTGAGGAATTGCATTGAGTATCTCTTCTTTTATACTCTGTTTCCATTTTACGTATATTAGCAGTAGTCGTAGCATATTAGTTTTCTTTAGTTATTTTACTAAACTGTGTTTATATCAATCAACAAGTTTCTCCCTTCCCTTCCAATTCTCTCCGCGGTTCAGGGTGGGAAGGGGGAAGTGAGCAAGTGGCTATCGAGGTTACATTGATCACAGAGGCTAAACCATGACAATTGTCTCTCCTTCTCCCGCCAGGTGAGTCGCCTCCTCAAAGCAAGGCTTGTGTGCTGGTCCCAGCACACCTTGTTTTTGTTGAAGCTGTGCTGCCCATGGCCTGATGTCACCTTGTCCTTCATGTGCCTCCGAGTCATCTTCTGGCAGCGGGCTGAGCTGGGTAAGAGCCTCTTCCTGGAAACCTGCTGGAAGACTCCAGTTCCGGAGCTGCCTTTGATTCTTCCAACAAAACGAGAGAGTTCTTGTTCAGAAGTGGGAAGCAAGAGACTGCAAGAGCTGTGAGAAGCTTGGTCCTTCATACTGGCCGCCAGACCAAGGGTGCACCTCGGACTGAACCCACTGCCATTTAGAAAATTGTCACCAGTTTTCACTAAACAAATTATCCAACCTTTCCTAACTTAATGTTTTCAAGAGGTGGAAATAAGTAAACACAGCTGTCTGTAGGAACAAATAATCAAAGAGCCTGAACTGTAAATTGTCCAAAACCAGAATACATCCTCAAGCCATGCCTTCAAGTTATGCCTGCTCTTTGGAGCCACAAACAAAAAAGTCTTACCGTTTCTCTCACACATGAATTTTTTGGCATTTCAGACCTATATTTGCCTCAAGATCATAAAGTGTAAGTGCTATCTGATATTGACCAATAGGGCAGGGTTTTGCTTCTAATGGGAGTTCCACTAGTTGAGTTGATCTAAGTCCATGCAGCAATATTCCTGCTGAGGACAATTAAGTCACGTCCCTCTCCAGGGAGTGACTTGAGGGCTAGGGTCTCTCCCAGTGACTTCAGGTGGGAAACTCCAGCTGTCCCCAGCACACACTGAGAAAAAATGTTCATTATGAACAACCAGCCTCAGTCAGTTCTTCAAGTCCAGCTTCAACTCCATATCAATTAAGGTTAAAAAGTCTCTTTTCACCCTCTTGAACACTGACTTGGCAAGTTCCTGCTATGTTCACAGCAGGGTTACATACAATAATCAATGTTGCTTAATTGAGTAATGTTATTAATGCTGAAATGCCTGAAATACCAGTGCCAAAAACTTTCTTTACTGCCAGGTATGAGACAGCAGTGAGATATTTGTCCCCATGGTGAGACATTCCCAGCTGGCTCACACCAACATGGTCACCTCGAGGTGGGGCAAACGGGAACAGACCACATGCTGACCTGCAGGCCAGTGAGGAGATCTGCTGGCAAATGAATACACCATCACCAGTCCCACCGTCACCCAGGGAGAGGGAGCAGCTGGTGCACACATTCAGCATCAACACCTGCCAAAAACATCACTGAGGTAGCAACCAGCATGGACCCTGGCAAGATGTCCTGGTTTGGTTAAAAACAAGTTTCTCTTTTAGTGATTTTGCCTGTCAGCTAAAGCCTTCATATTAGCTGCATTTTCCTGGAGAACCAGACACATGTTTTGGTAAACCTAGCAATGGAATGCAAACTTATTGATAAGCATGGATGGACATCTCGCGAGATGCTGGTTCTCTACGGGCTTGTGTCTCTGTTGTGGAGAAACTGATGACCAGTTTGAAAAGCTATTGCAAGAAATCAAAGAACTCAGAGAAGACACATACCATTCACGACCTGCACAAACCTATGTTTCAGCTATTAGGAAAAGGCGTTTCCAGTCTCGCGAGAGAGGACAGAGGCAACCCACAAAAAGAGGTTCACTGTGCTTCTTCCTACATGAGCAGGGAGAAAACATGAATAAGTGGCATGGAAGACCTACCTCAGAACTTCAGGAACGAGTACGTGAGATAAAAGGAAAAACTCCTAGGAAGGTGGCTGCTCCAGTTTACAAAAGGAGCAGAAGAAATTCTGATGCTCTTGAAGGAACCTCTAATTCACACCCAGAGACTGTGCAAAACAGAAATCAGAGGTGCCCTGCCTCCAACCAGGTGTAGGAAAGGGATAACAGATTTTATTGGACTCTACAAATACGATGGCCTGGTACAACACACTCCCAGGAGTACAAAGCTTTAGTGGACACTGGTGCACAGTACACGATAATTCCTTCTAATTATAAAGGAACACAATTCATCAATATTGTTGGAGTGACTGAGGGATCCCAGGAACTGACTGTTGTAGAGGCTGAAATGAGCCTAACTGGAAAAAACTGGCAAAAGCATCCCATTGTGACTGGTCCAGATGCTCTGTGCATCCTTGGCATAGACTACCTCAGGAGAGGGTATTTTAAGAACCCAAAAGGGCATTTGGTATAGCAGCTGTGGGCACTGAGAAAATTGAACAGCTGTCTGATTTGCCTGGTCTTTCAGACGACCCTTCTGTTGTAGGGCTGCTGATGGTTGACAATCAGCACGTGCCAACTGCTACCTCACGACAAGTTACAGAAGTCACTGAAGGACAAGGTGAATCTAGTCAATTTGCAGAAGTGAAAGCCATTCAGCTGGCTTTGGACATTGCTGAACGAGAGAAGTGGCCAATACTTTATCTCTATACCAACTCATGGATGGTAGCAAATGCCTTGTGGGGGTGGCTACAGCAATGGAAGAAAAGCAACTGGCAGCGCAGAGGTAAACCCATTTGGGCTGCCACACTATGGCAAGACATTGCTGCTCGGCTAGAGAGCCTGCCTGTGAAAGTTCGGCATGTAGATGCTCACGTGCCTAAAGGTCGAGCCACCGAGGAACATCTAAACAACCAATAAGCGGATCAAGCTGCTAAGATTAAAGTAGCTGAGGTGGACTTGGACTGGCAACATAAAGGTGAACTTTTCCTAGCTCAGTGGGCCCATGATGCTTCAGGGTATCAAGGTAGAGATGCCACATATAAATGGGCTCGCAATCAAGGGGTGGACTTAACTATGGACACTATTTCACAGGTTATTCATGAATGTGAAACTTGCGCTGAAATCAAACAAGCAAAACGGTTAAAGCCTATATGGTATGGGGGGCGATGGTTAAAGTGTAAGTATGGAGAAGCTTGGCAGATTGATTATATTACACTTCCACAAACACATCAAGGTAAGCGTTATGTACTTACAATGGTGGAAGCAACCACTGGATGGTTGGAAACATATGCCGTACCTCATGCTGCAGCCCAAAATACTATCTTGGGCCTTGAAAAGCAAGTCCTTTGGTGACACGGTACACCAGAAAGAACTGAATCAGACAATGGTACTCATTTTAAAAACAGTCTTATAGACAATTGGGCCGAAGAACATGGTATTGAGTGGGTATATCATATTCCATATCATGCACCAGCCTCTGGGAAAATTGAGAGGCTTGCTAAAAACTACACTAAAGGCACTTGATGGTGGAACCTTTAAAAATTGGGACTCACATTTCGCAAAAGCCACTTGGTTGGTCAACAACAGGGGATCAACCAATTGAGCCAGGCCTGCCCAATCAGAAATTCTTCTTACTGTGGAAGGAGATAAAGTCCCTGTAGTACACATGAAAAATATGTTAGGAAAAGCAGTCTGGGTTACTCCTGCTCCAGGCAAAGGCAAGCCCATTCATGGGATTGTTTTTGCCCAGGGACCTGGCAGCACCTGGTGGGTGATGCTTAAGGATGGAGAAGTTCGGTGTGTACCTCAAGGGGATTTGAGTTTAGGTAAAAATATGCAATACTGAACTGCATGATGTGAATTGCCATACTAACAGTATTTAATAAGTGTTTTTCAGATCAAAACAGTGATGATGAAACCAGAGCTAGCTTCTTTGAGTGGCGCCTGACAACTTCTTGTTGATGTCTTTAACCCACAAACAGTGGTCATGAGATGCACTTGTACCATTTTCCCTGCCCTGGGAAACTGTTGTGACAAAATGAACTTAATGAACTTTTCAAAGGATGGTCCACTAATTAAGTTTAATTACTCCTGTGTATGTACATATGTATATATATATAGTAGTGGTGATTAATTAGATTGTATTGATAGATTGTGTTGATAAGGTTTAAGTATTCAGTGAATGGCATATTATAAGGGGTGGAATGTCCTGGTTTTGTCAAAAAGAAGTTTCTTTTTTAGTGATTTTGCCTGTCAGCTAAAGCCTTCATATTAGCTGCATTTTCCTGGAGAACCAGACACATGTTTTGGTAAACCTAGCAATGGAATGCGAACTTATTGATAAGCACGGATGGACATCTCGCGAGAGGGTTGACGAGAAACAAGTGACCAAGAAACTGACCAACTGTGTATAACATTCCATTCATGTGAACACTTCATATAAAAGTGGGAGATCATGAGGATCTCGTCCCTTTTTCCCTTTGCCTTTTGCCTTTTCCCTTCTGCTTATGGCTGACATTAGGAGAGGACCTTGCTAGTCGTTCCTGCGAACTGAGGCCTAGTGACAGACTGAATCCAGCTCCAGTTGGCTGCAGAGTCCAATCCAGAACTTCGGGTTAGAGTTGTGATACTCTCGCGTCTGTTTGTTTCAGTATTATTTAGTTGTATTAAGGCAAAGTGAATTACACTGTTTTAAAGATGTTATGGCATAAGTTGTATTAGTTATTTTCTACATTGTACTCACTGATTCCATATCTGTGTTGGGCCTTCTTTTTAAATCGAAGTATTCATTATATAACAACAAGGAACTGGACAATTATCATGATGATATTATGTGTTTTGTCACTGGTTTATTTAATTATATTGCAGCCGCTAATGCATTTCTACTCATTTCCGCTTTACCTTGAAAAGCCTCCAGGAGAGATTAAAGAGCAGTATGGCTCTGTGTTTGCTAATTGGTCAAGCGAATCTTTAGAAAGACTGACTAACAATACTTTCATTTTTTCACTAGGACAGTTTGCAAATGTTTTAGAGAGTTTTGAATATCCTTGGAGCTTTGATAGAACGGTGATGGTGTTATCTGGTTTGCTGAATGTGTGTCAGTTTGTGCTTCTGTTAAGAGAAATGGGGTTCAATAGAAGGTTTGTGTCTCTTTTTAGTCCTGAGATTTGCGGTGCGTCTTCGGAAGCTTTAGCAAAAAGCACTCCGAGCCGCTCGAGAAAGAGCAAAACAGTGAAAGCTGCCGCTGCAGCCACTGCCCCCCCAATGGCGGCTTCACAGGCTGAAGCTACAGCTCCTCCGCAGAGTTCCTCTGCCAAGGTCGCTGCAGATAACATTACTTCTCCAGCCTCAAAGGCTAACAAGGCAGCCCCCCCTTCTTCACACACTGGTCACTGTTGCTGCTGTAACCACAGCAATCACTGTGACAGTCATTCGGACTCTGGAAATGAATCAAATGATGGTGAACCCATATCAGCATCAGTTGCCGGTTGTAAGAAAGTCACTAGAAAGACTACCCCTGCAGCAGGTGATGGCACAGGGCCAACATCAAGCCAAGAGGCATCATCAGGACAGGGAGGAGATGCAGTGACCACCACTCGGTCCTGTTCTCCAGGTGAGCTGAGAGATCTGCGAAAAGACTTTAGTCATCGTGAAGGTGAGAATATTTTAACCTGGCTGCTCCGATGTTGGGACAATGGGGCAGAAACAATTGAATTGGAAGGTGGTGAAGCCAGGCAGCTGGGATCTCTGTCAAAAGATTTCACCATTGATAGGGCAATTTCAAGAGAGTCTAACGCCACTACTCTCTGGACCCGACTCCTGGCAGCTATGAAAGTAAGATTTCCCTACAAGGAAGATTGTATATCCAAGTTAGGGAAATGGAACACTATGGAGAGAGGTATCCAGTTCCTGAGAGAATTAGCTGTGCAAGAGATCAGCTATTTTGGACCAAACAGCCAAGAGGGGACAGACCCAGATAGAATCAATTGTACACGACCTCTGTAGCGTAGATTTGTACAAAGTGCACCACCTGCATATACTAAGTCATTGGCAGGAATGGTCTGGTCAGCTGGAGGTGTACAAAATATTACTGAAGTGACTGAGCAGCTCCGGAACTTTGAGGACAGCCTTGCTGGTTCTCTACAGGCTTGTGTCTCTGCTGTGGAGAAACTGGAGTACCAGCAGTGGTGGGGAGAGTTTGGGGAGCATGTCAGGAGGTCAGCACCTAAAACTGAAACCTCCATAGTTCTCTTCATTGGACAGCACCTGTAAAATCTTGGTCACAGACCAAGTATTCAGGAGTCACCAAAACTGTCAAAGACTAAAATCCCCAGACCTCCAGCCCAGCCCCTCACAGACCTACAGGAGAAAATGGGCAAAAGCTGTTGCCACTCTGCTGTTGCTAAAGACTTCCCTAAATGTAGAAATGCACATATAAGGCGACCGCCAAAGCCTGCTGCAGGATCCTCAAATGTTGCTATGCCAAATGCCAAATCTTTCATTACAGAAAAATTTTCAGCTGCATCACTTGAAAATGAATTGTTTTCTGTCACTAAGGCAAAGCTGTCACATGCCAAAGGAAAAAAAAAAAAAAAGCCAAATAAAATCTGCTGCCTCTCATTAGATCAAAGGTTGGCAGCAGAGATGAACCACCACACAAAACACATTTATTCAGAAGAGCAATTGACTAAAGAGTCATTTGTCACTTTTAATAATACTACAGTAGTAAAATGATAATAATGGAAATCAAGTTACCCTAATGCTAATAAAATATTTGTAAACTAAACTTGTTCATTTTGACTATAAAAAAGACATTGAAATAATTTAACTGCAGAGAATAAAAGTGAAATGGGACTGTAATTACATAGATTTCCAGCATCTTCTCCTTTATGAAAAAAGCTAACTGCTGATGACTCCCACATTTCCAGCACCTTACTTTACAAAACAGAAGATTAGAAATATGTACCAGATGTACAGAAAACGGGCCTGCAGCAACATTTCAGAAGTGATGAATACATTTTTTCCCATTTCTCCTTCTTATTAGTGGCGTGCCAAGTGTCATATCTCATTAACCAAGTGAGCATGCATGCCATTCATACTTCAGTGAGTCAAGAGAAGGGACAGAGCACTATTAATGATGTCATTGGATCTCAAAATCCTCCTCATCACCGAGAAAAATACTGGAGGATTTTTGGTGACTTAGATAAACCAGCACACTGCTAAAATGCATATTGATATAGCTAATATGTGTTTCTTATCTCACATGACCTGCCTTCACAGGTTTAATGAATTCAAGGTAGGGATTGCAGGAAATTCACCATTTTTCTCTAACCTCTCAAGTCTCTTTGAATTCTGTTTTGACCCATTTTCTAAACATTTTCCTGGAACATTTCACATTAAGCAAGTTCCAGGGACATCAGCTGAATAGCGTGCCAGTTCCAAAGGAAAGACTGCAGGGAGCTGAAGAGTGCCTTGGTAACCTGACTCATCACTGGATTCTTCTTGCTGTTGCTTCAGATTTTATTTTCTTTTTTTTCTTTTAAATTAGAGCCACGTGAGTTTCTCCATCACATTTAAGCCAGTGCATCTCACAATTTTGCACATTTCACCCAGGTTGGAACTAAACAGTGACAAAATCAATCACTATGGTACTTCATCTTGGGGGCACTGCTCCCCCAGACTCACTGTATATGATAAACAAGGATTTATTTTGAAACTGGATGACATCACCTACTGCACAGGAAATTTCTCAGTTTCTTAAGTGACTTTGTCTGCAGCGACTTGCTTGTCATGTGTCAGAAACTTAGAGAGAAAATCTAGACTTAGGGAAAATGAAAAACAAAACAAAACGAACAAAATCCTGAAGCCAACACACAAAGGCACACCAAAAGTCTTGCCAGTAAGGTTTTTATAGCTGCATTTTAAAACATTCCTTGCAGTTTTTCTTTTATTTTTTTAATTATTATTAAAAATATTTTGATTAGCCCTATACTATTAATGCTCCTGCCACTGAGGAGGGAATCCAGAACAGCAGCTCCTGAGGACCTCAGGGGACTCCACAATGCCTATAAGTCAACCATATTCTTTAAAGGAAAACTATAAACCAAACTATCAATACTGATCCTGAATAATTAATGTTAACATTGAAGTTGCCAACAAGGGTGTTTAGCAGAAAAGAACAATTGTCCTCAAGTTCCAGTCCTGAAACAAAATGAGAGGTCAGGAAACAAATATTTTATCTCTTGTACTCCTATTTAGGGAATTACAGGGCTTTTGCTTCAAGACTGTCTGTACATGCATGTTTCTGATAATTATGTGTTTGCATATAAAACTTTTTACAAAGGATGAGCGCTGCGCTTTGAATGCAAGAGAGCTCAAGTTCCATACCCCAGGAGAGGTTTCCTGTGTGGACATGAACATGGCACACAGGGTGCTGCTGTGCTGCAGTCAGAAACCTGGTTTCAGTACAAGTAGGCAAACTGGAATCAGCTTTAATCCAGTGAAGCTGCAAAAAACACAATCTCAGTTGGGGTTGTGCCTGGTTGAGCCCTACTGCTGGGCTTTGCTGCCAGCAGGGCTGGACGAGCCATGATAGAGCTGAGTCATGAGATTGCCCTTCCTCTGGTTCTCACTAAGCATCCAGAGCCAAGGACACTCACAAGGCAGAACAAGGTCTACCTGAAAATGAAAAGGTTTGTGGTTTTCAGTGGAACCCAAATGGCATCACACAAAACACTCTCTGGTGAAAGTCTCTTGATTATCTTGCAGTTCATATCTCCATTCAGCATCAACCTGTCTTCTCTATATCACTGTACCTCTTGTAAAGTGCAACTATATCAACGCAGTCCTCCCTTTAACCACTATTTGAAGATGAATCATACTATACAGGCAGAGATTGACATGTGTAAGCCCAGCAGAGCTCATTAGTGTATCCCTAATATCATGTTTATGAGGACCAGCCCCAGCCCTGGATACAGCCTGGCCACTCTGCAACAACAGGGAAGACGTTTCAGGAAGCCAGCCCAAGCGTCTGTTTGCTAAGTGTTGAACTGGAATGGGAGATGATGGGGAGCAAAGAGCAGTGGTATCCCTCTAGCTCCCCTCGGACTCAGCTCATGCCGAGCCAAGCTTAGTACCCCTGGCTCCAGACTGGTGCCTGCAGACCATCTTGGGTGACTCTGCACAATGATTCACGGGACTCTGAGGAATCTTCTTTGCTGTGGCACAGTATGACACAAACAGAGCCAGTTGGGGTGCAGCCATGGCCAGCTTAGATGCCTTTTGTCTGTAGAGTAGAGTAGCCCTTTGAAGAAGCATACAAATGTTATGCTGGCATACAGTGCTTGAAAACACAGCTCTGTGCAGGTGCAAACACCCCGTCAGCACCTGCCAGCTGTGGGAGGCAGGACACAGTAACCAAGCATGTTATCTGATTCAGTTAAACATTACTTTTCCAATTACAACCAGCTGGTTGTGTACCTTCTTAAAATATCATCATACAACATCTAAAAGAAATGCAACTGTATTTGGCTTTGGTTGTTTTCTTGTTTTTCCTCTGCACCTGAAGAAAATAACAGAAATCTCTAGAGTGAAAACAGTGATATGCCAACTCAGTCAACTCATAATTCTAATTCACCTCAAAAAATTAAGTACCTTGGTCAATTTTACTGAAAAAAAAAAAAATCACATGTTCTTGAATTTTCTAAGTGAATTTTCAAGATATGCACAGATGCACAATCCACCCAATCAATCACGCCCAAATTTAACATACAATTAGTCACTCAGAAGCACCAACAAAATTTCACATCCTGTTTAATTTCCTTGGGCGAAACCTGGTATTTATTCATGTCCTTGAAGCTTCTAAGTGATAGGGTAACATTCATTTGTCCCACGTCACATCAGAGAAAATTTGGTCAATAATATGCTAAACATCAATTTCGGTCTCTGACAAAACAATGAGTGAATCCGAGATCCTGAGACTCATCAAATGTACTAGGTGTCAATGCAATTAATCAGCTCTGACCACTCAGTGTAGCTTGAGGAACGTGCTCAATTTCAGTCCAAGAGTCATGACTTTGACACAGGACAAAAAAAAATAAATGCTGTCACTGGCAGTAGGAGAACAAACAATATCTTATTACACAAAACAACACATCCCAATTCTGTCATGGGACTGACTGAAGCAATGAAGCTCAGATGGGTAAATATGGGCTATAGCCCAAAGCTTCTCAGCCTGGTGGCCTTCACAAGGCACATGTTGCTGCCAGAGCCACCCTGCGCCAATGGAATAAGACCAATAAATTTCAGAGGCATTGGCTCGGTCACAGTTTCTCAGCGCTGATGCTGGAGGCCCACTGAATGAGACCATGCCAAAAAAGTGTCTGGCATACACCATGAAATAAAATATATGCAGTCCAAAGCTAAATTATAGGTTAAGATATTAATTTTGAAGAATGTACTTTTAAAGATGATATATATGTTCTTACATATATATATATGTATATATCAGACAGAGAACACTGCTATAAAAACACCTTAAGCCTGCTGTCTGTATCTTAGGATGAAGGACTGCTATGATCCATGTCTTTTTTTCCTCTTCTAAAGAGCCAGAGGACCTGTGTTCAGTGTTTATCAGCTTGCCTCTTTCCAGTCCTTAAAATAATGTACATATAAAAGAGGAGAATGAATGAAGTGTTTCACAGAGCTTTGTTTCCAGCTATAACCTAAATGAGTTTTGCACATGAGTGGAATCATTTACTGCTTATTTAACTCTGCAAGTGCTTTGAAAGACCTCTTGTAACACTGATTTTGCTTTCCTCTGCTTGGCTGCTGCTGCTTTGACTGCCTCAAGCAGTTACCCTCTGCACAGCCACAAAAAGGCATGTGGTCTTCTGGGTTTTATGGCCCTTGAGCAAGGGTTGTCAATACAGCACTGCAGGGCAGACTTCTCAATCTGCAAAACCCCTCCACCAGCCCAGGGCAGTCAATGCCGAGTGGGGTTAGCCTAAAGCAGCTTACACACATGTCATTCAGAGAGCCCGGGGCTGCCAAAAGGTGTTGAAGCGCCTTCGTTACTGCTCTAACAGTGGGCTTAAACCACTGCAAAGCATTGCCTCCTGCGCAGTGTGCCAAATATGAACACGGACTCAGAGATTTTTGCTCATTCCTTCACTGTAGGCTGGACTCTGAGTCTTATCACACCCCCACCTGTGGTGCCTAAGGGCTGCATGTTTTTAAATTACACTCCTGGTAACCATGGTGAAATGCGTGGTCCCATTTCTTACAAATAAAGCCCTTCCCAAACATCTTCTAATGTGACTGCCTGTGAGCAAAAACTTATTCTTTGACTTCCTTTCCCTCCTTGCTCTCAGCTCTGATGCATCACAGCTATGTGAAAAAAAAAAAAAAAATATTGCTCACAGCTTCATGAGGTGTAAAACTCAGTGCAAGGAGGTCAGTCCATACAAAGCATGCGCATATTCCTGGCAAAAATAGCCCTTTTTTGTCCAAGCATATTCATTCTCGGGAATCTAGATTTTTCTGAGCATCTTTGTGTTCATTACAGGTCTAACATTTAGGGTTTGTTCTTGACTTACAATTTTGATTCACAGGTCAAAAATTCAGCTGTAACAGCTTCACCACCAATCTCTTACAGACACTCTGTGTTTCCCTTTTTATTCTCCCTCATTTACCCAATTAGCATTCTGTTAATTAAACACCGAAAGTGCCTTTAGTTTCTTCAGAAAAAAAACACTCCTGCTTAACCCTTGATTTATACATGTACCTCTGCAGGCTGTTTCAATGAGATTAGAGTTTGCACACTGGTTTTGTAGACATTATTCCAAGTAAATGTTTCAGTGTAACATCAGAGTTGCCATCTGCCATTTATACTGGAGTTTTGCCCAGCATAGTTTGAGTGCTGAGATAATTAATAGTCTTTAGTAACCATGATTTCCTGGCTGCGAACTTCAAAGACAGCAGTAGTTTTATATTATTTCTGTGACTTCAAATAGCAGACAGTTATTACAGTATTACATGATTTGGAAGTGGGTCCTGTTCAGGAACCATTAATTGAAGTTGGCTAGAGGGGGTCCACCAGATCTACCCTGAGTCAAGCTTTGGGGAAAGGATTATATGATTTTTCTAATATCCTCTCCATTTCCATCTGCACTGTGTAGAATTCAAATTACTATATTTCCATCTTACATTACAATACATTTCTCTGTGCCTGTCCCAGAACCACCCAGTCCTTAGCAGCCTCCATCTGAGGGCTCTGACTTCCACTGGATTTACACAGCTCCATTTGCACCTCCTGCCCAGTTTGAGGCAACACCAGGATTTGTGCCAATGTCCAAGCACAAAAGCATGGTATTTCAGGGCCCTTCCCAGGTCTTCAAACCCCCCTGACAAATACCTTAATGTATTTACTTTCTGTTCTCCTGTCTCTTCACATGTATGCCGCATAAAGAATACAAACAGGATGTTATATAATAACGTAAGACACAGCAATTAGAGCACCTCTACATAGCTTCAGAGGAGTGGCTATGAGTTTCTGCTCTGCTCCTGTGTCAAAATTTGCTGCTGTTCCATACAGATGTCCATGGCTTTCTCCTCCCTCGCAGCCAGGTGTCAAATAAACAATAAAGCTGTCTTGCCCAGGTTGTGGTACTGTGCGATGGAGAAGGCTGTGCAGCTGCCAGGGTGTCCTGTGGCCCCAGGTGTGTGTGTACCAGGTTACCACTGCAGGATGAGTCTGTAGCCTTCTGTACTCCTCCAAAACTACTGCCTGGTTAGCAATATCAGTGCTGACTGCACCACGAGTTACTATACAAAAGCCTGGTGTGTCCTGAGACCACTACTGCATTGCACCAATGAGGTGTTGAAGGGTCTTCTATTGGTAAGCACAACATGGCACACTGTGTGTGTGTGTAAATGAATATTGGTGAATTCAAAAAGGAGGAAAACAGATATGGCTTTCCCCAAAACCAAAAATATCATGTCACCCTTTCTGTCAACATATCTGATGTGAATTTGAGAATGTCATGAACCCCAAGTCATAAGAAGCAAAAGCTATTCTCATTTTACAGGCCAACTTTCCCATGATTACAAAACAACTCAAAATTAAAAGTCCTTATTTTCTCCTACATCCCTCTGCTGCTCCTTGGCTGCAGACTGTACCACCTCCACATTCTCACTGTCTCAAACCCTTTGCTTGGTTTTAGGTGAGCCTGTTCTTCACAACACCCCTGCCAAGAACATAAACACTTATACACCCAATCTGCAGATGGGGAGACAGAACAACTTGCTAAAAGATGCACACAGTGTTCCTGGTAGAAAAAGGTAGGGAGTTCAGGTACCTAGATCACTAAGACTATAGCCCAGTCCATTGAGTTCACAGAAGCTCTATAAGCACTGCTGTGCCTGTCAGGAGATATTTCAGTGGGCACAGACACTCTCCCACCAGCTTCTCTTAGCCTCTGCAAGAGGGGGTACCTTACAGCAGAATACTCAGGCAAGTCTGATTTACAGAGATGGATGCATATACTTCTAGGGTATCTGAACCAAGTTAAGATTACTGGCTTCTCTAGCCCATTATTAGACTTGAACACAATTTATTTGATTTTTCACCAAGGACTGATAATGCCAAGATATTACAAGAGAGATTGCATAACAGTGTTTCTTCCAAGGCTGTGCACAACATTGTACTAGCCTGACCAACCCACATCCAAGTCATTGTCCCAGTCAGCCCCAGGATACAGATAAGCTGACAAGAGCAAGTTGGCCTGAAGTCTTGAGAAGGCATACTGCTGCCAGGGACTGCCACTCCATCCTTCGGCTCCCTGTGAGGCAGGGCAACAGCATTGTTTTGCTGAACTCTGAGCAACACAATCTAGGCTTCCTCCATCCTAAATTTGTGAGGATTTCTGGAGTAGAGAAAAGCCCCACCCCGCCACCCCTTTTTTTAAAAGTTTGGCTGAGGTATATGGTTAATTAATAGGCATATAGTTATCTAGCAGTGTGTATTGTATAGAATTCTCCATATATGCATCTGAAGAAACTGTTATAGATTAGGAAAGGCTTCTTGTTGCAAGAAGCTCACAATATAGGTAAAAAACTCCTAACATAAAAACATGTCTCTATAAATGCATTATTCAACTCTCACTTCCATTTTATTCAGCAGAAATAAAAACCGCTACACATGTACATCTGCTCCATATCTATTCTTCTAATCTATCTACATCTGTAGTTCAAACTCAACAATTTCCCTGATGCTTACCATTAGTTACCACAGTTTATGAAGTTTGTCATCCACCTAAAGAAGAGGAATAGCGCCACATAACTCAGGTGACCAGTTAGAAAATACAATAGTCACAGTGTCTGATTTATAGCAAAATAGCAAATCCAGTGCTACAGTTTTTTAGACAAATGATTCCAAGCACAACTGCAAATAATCAATGAAGGCAGAAATACCAAAATTTGAGAAGCATTTTGAAGAGGGGTGGAAAAAAAAAAAAGAGAGAGACTAAATAGCACAGCCAGCCTTAGATTTAAAATGTAATCATCCATGTTGTCACCAATGCAGCAGAATTTCCTTTTATTACACCTTTCATAAGACTCAGCACCCAAGTTTTGCTTACCAGTTAACATATTCCACATACATTTTTTCATCTGGAAGACTCTTGTTACATATGTTGCCAGTGGATTTGAGATAATCTACAAGTTGCTTTTCTCTGAGACATTTAAAAAGAAAAAAATGCAACATCATTACCTTATCTATTTACTGTGAAACCCAAAGGAAATATTTTAAATGTATCATTTATTGAAGCAAAATAAAATTAAAAAAAAAAAAAAAGCTTTTGGAAAACAATTTTCAGCTCTTTTCTCAGATAGATTCATCAAAGATATATCAAAGGATTTGGGGAGGATTATAGGACATTTTTGGTTTTATACTATTAAAATTCAATTTTCTCTGTGTTTGTAATTGATTTAATGTAGCCTTTAGAACTTTTTACACACAATTTTAACTCTCTGGAGAAAACATGGCCATTTAAATAATCTAAATAGGACTAATATGTTTCCTTAGTCTTAGCTGCTTTTTTATTGTTCATAAGAATTCAAATGAAATATACAAAGATATTTTCTTAGTCTTTATGGCACTGGATGTGATCTGTAATCCATGGCAAAGATAGCTATACTGACTCCAAACCGCAATCTACCATTCATGGTCAGCATCAGATATTTTGATTTAAGAAGCCATTTAGTAAGCCCCAGAAAAAAGTTTCCTCCTGATCTCCAAGTCTGAGATTGGCTAAGGTCTCAGATCTCTTTCTCAGCTTCATGTTTTTTTCAGTTGTTCACAGCTAACACTGTGAATAGCTTCACTGTCTGCACCCAAATCTTTTCGAAATCCTTCTAAAGTTTCAAACAAGTCACATTGCCTGCCCATAAGGCCCACTCCACTCACTGTTGCCAGTACATATTGAGTTATAAAGGGCAGGTGTTGAACTGAACCACCTCTTCATCTCACTGACTGTCCCCTTGTTTTTGAGTGAAGAAAAAGGAGCTCTCTGAATAGGAGCTGAAGATTTCACTCCAAAAGGTATTAAAGATGTGATACAGAAGTCCTGTCTGATATCATTTCAAGTACAAATACTCTGAAAGAACAGTAAAATCATTAAGATTTCAGTGCATGTGTCCTTTTTTCCCTAGCAGAAGAGTCCGGATACTTCAAGCTCTTTAAGAAAAGAGACAGTAAAAGGTGAATGACAAAAGCTTGAGTAAAAGGTCAGCCGCAGGTCCCTGGGAATGATTACCTCTTTGAAATCCCAGCAGCAGGGGATGCAAGGTGTCAAAGGCTGCACAATCACCTCTGCTGAGCATCTAATCACCAATGGGCCTGATCAGTACAGAACATGAGGTGAGGAACCAGAAGAGGTCACTAAGCAGGAACTACAAAGTGAGTTACATTGCTTTACACAGAAGGAAAAAAAAAAAAAATCCTCAAAAATGCAGCCTACAGAAACTGCTGGTAAAGAAGAGGAGGAAAACAAATAATTAGTAAAACAGCTAGGAGGGAGGGTAAAGAAATAAAAATGGTGACAAAAAGGATCTAAACACTTTTTCCAAGTCTGTGGGACTTCATTGACTTTAGAGAATGCTTCTCACAGAAGCTGTTTCCCCTGATGCCACAGTGTCTCTGGGATAGGTAAGAAGGGATAGGTCATGGGTCCTGACCCTGAAAAAGAGGAAAATGGCACAGCAAATGTCAGTTACAAAATATGCAAGTGTCTTTTCCAAGAACTGGGGAGGACAAGTGGGAGACACCTCACTAAAACTCAGGGTGTGTGATCACCCAGGTGCATCCAGGTGAGGAGCCCTGTCACACTATGAGTGATGTGTTTGGAGTTAAAGTACTCCATTGACCAAGAGTGTTGCAGAAAGCATCACCCCTGGCAGCTCCTTGGGAAGGGAATGTGCGCCAGTGCTTCAGCAACCTTGATGCAGACTCCAGCCCACCTCACACTTCAGCTCCACACTTTCACTGGTTTAAAGGACTGCACTGTTGTATTCACCAGTGATGTGGAGGTGTGTTTTCCACCCTGTCAACACCACTACCTGCACAGTGCCATCCAACAAACATCTGTACCTGGTAGATGTGAGGGTACACACCATTAAGCATCACTATTGGGTCCAGCAGAGCACTGTGTGTTCCTGTCTTTCCAGGAATAGTTTTCATAGATGGCAGATGTGCTGGTATAATGCCATCACGTGGTGAAGGCAGGGAGAAGAGGGTAGAGGCTCTCCAGGGACATGGCCACGTCCCTACCGTATGGTTCAAGATCTCCCCACACTGTGAGGGACAGGGCTCACGGGAAAGGGACACTAGAGGTCCTTTCCCTGCCCTAAGTCAGGCTACAGCCTCTCACACTTTGCTTTTCTTCATGAGGAACAGGCAGAGAGCAGTAATTAAAAGCATTAATAAAAATAATTGTTTTTTTTTTCCAGTAGATTGGCATATCTGTGGTCAAGCGGGATTTGACAAAGCAATATAAGCACATGTGCATGAGTGCATGCACTCCAGTCTTGTAGGGACTGAGAATTACATTTCCAGAATTAAAACTGAATAATGCATCCCTATTTAATGGTGGCCACAGGTTTTGCTCTACATTCCTGGGTAAACCTGAGTAACTTCAAGATATCTTCATTTGTATTGTTAAAGGCTGTATTTACCGTGATCTTTGGCAAATTCAGAAACAGATCCCCATACAACAAAATGGATACTTACCTCTGGATTGCTCTTACCTTACCAAGTCTCAGCAAACACATCGATGTGTAAAGGTACCTCATGGATAAATGGATATTTATCAACACAGTATTTACACAGTACTGTTATTTTTTCCCAGTTACAAGTTGCACATTTGCTTCACAGTGTTTTCATTGCTTGTATGACTGCTAAAACTATATATCCAAGATAATGAGGTTTCTAGTGGTTTTGAAATGTTATTTAAATGCTGATTTCAGAAGTACTGTTCATAACCTCTGTTAGGTCTGCAGAGAAAGCACAATTTCCAAAAGGTTTATATCAGTGCAAATCTATGGAGCTTTGTTGAAGCACTGCATTCAGAGTAAAAATTTGCCACTCATTTGACCAGATACCCACAAACCACTGACATAGCTAAAAAGCAATGTGACAGGCACAGAAAAATCTCTCAGTTAAATGCAAACCCAAAGTCCTTTTAAGTTTGTTTTGTTTTGGTTTGTTTCTTTGTTTGTTTCATTTTGTTTTTCTCTTGTTTCCCATCATTGCCCTTTGACTTTGGAGGAAATTTTCCATACCCAGTTTGGTTTCAATCTGACTCAAAAGTACTTTTGTAAATGTAGTTTGTTGTTCAGTAAGCCTGTCCCTGCATGGCAGCGGGGGGGGGAATGGATGAATCTTTGCTTTTTGTTTTCTGAAAAAACAAGGTCTGTAGCCAGGTACATGGCTGGGCTGCTGGATAACACCATGTAATTCACTCCACCTTTCTCTGTTTCAGATTCCAGCCTGCTTGGAAATGAACTGACCAAAATACTTTGAAATTCTCTAGGCAAAATCCTTGAAACAGCTAGGTCTTATTTCTATAAGAAGAAACATAACCCTGTGCATATGCGATGGGGCCAGAGCAAGGAGTAGTGCAGTAAGTCCTACCCTGGCTCCAACACTGCTTTCCTCTGTGGTTCAGTTCACCTCCCTTTGCCTTCATTTCCTATGTCCAGTGTGGTATTCATCATGTGTTTGATATTTAGCCCTGGATGCACCTCCCACCAGAATACTGTGCTAAATCTTGCTGTCTAACATGTAAGAAAGACTCCAAATCACAGAAAGGTTGAGGTTGGAAGGGACCTTTGGAAGTCATCTGACCCACCCCACTGCTCAAGCAGTGCCACATCGAGACAGTTGCCCAGGACCATGTTCAGACGGGTTCTGCATATTTTCAAGGAAGAAGACTCCACCACACTTCTGGGCAACCTGTGCAGTGCTCAGTCACTCTCACAGGATAAAAGTGTTTCCTAATATTCAGAGGGAACCTTCTGTGCTTCACTTTGTGCCCATTGCCTCTGGTCCTGTCCCTAGGCACCACTGAGACGAGCCTGGCTTTGTTCTCTTTGCACCCTTCCTTCAGGTATTCATACACATTGAAGAGATCGCCCTGAGCCTTCTCTTCTCCAGACTGAACAGTCCCAGCTCTCTCATCCTTTCCTCATAGGAGAGATGCTCCAGCACCTTAATCATTTTTGTGGCCTTTTGCTGAACTTTCCCCAGGAGCACCATTTCTCTCTTGTACTTGGGAGCCCGAAACTGGATGAACATCTACAAATAACTCAGAAAAAAGCCATAATAGTTATAAAAGACAAAATAACTCCACTTAGAGACTCCAGGAGTCTACTGGTTAGTGTGCCAAGGAGAAATTTAAGGGTGAAGCTTGATTACAAGTTCTAGGGACCAAGACAGGGAACAGAAGATTATTAAAGTGCTTATAAATTCACCAGACAAAAGTGTAACAAGACCAAATGACCCAGTGTGAAAAGGGACAGAAGAGAAATGAAGCGCAGTGCAATTATTTGTTTAACAATGGCAGCAATTAGCTGCTGGAAAATTTAGCAGATGTTCTGGTTGATTCTCTGTAGCTGGTGATTAAATCAAGATCAGATTTTTTTGTCTTCTTTTAAGTCTTGTTTCTGTTCATATAAAAAGTCCTAGGGCCTGTGTCATGGAGTAACTCAGACAAAATGATCACAATGGTCCCTTCTGGCTCTATCATCTGTTTTTTAATATGATGACATTCACTGTTCTGATGATTAGGCAATTAACATTGCAAAATATCAGAAAAATCCTAAAATTCAGTAGTGCTGAATGCCTTGAGTTATTCTTTTCCTCAATCTCGGAACAAAACTGTGAACACAAAATCACCACTGTACCTGTCTCTAAAACCAGCCAGAAACAAGACAAAGAAGAATTTAGTAGCTTAAATGACAGCTTGGGGTAACCAGCCTATCTCATTTGTGTGCTAATCAGCAGTAGTATCTATATGCCAAACATAGGCTGATACAATCTCTATACTGCTGACTATGATCAAGTGTGAAAGCCAGATTTGATTATAAGAAACTGAAGCATCTCTAAAGGAAAAGTGTTAGGAGGTTCTTTATCCTCACACAACTACTCAGAGTGAAGAGGTTTGCTTTTTCTCAGGAGACAATTCCATTAGAAAAAATTCTTTGACTATAGCTAGGAGCTAGAATAAATTGACCAATGGAGGTCAAGTTGCTGCAGGAGTGATGTTTTTGGCTTCTAGAGACAGTCTACCAGACATACCAAGACAGAGCAACTTTTTGAAATAACTCTGATAATAGGTTTCTGAGGGAGACATCCCCTTGAAAGCAAAGTATTCTGATGCCATTTACCAAGGTGTGCTATGAAAGGATAGGAAGGCATTAGAAAAAACAACATATGTTAATCATCTGCAATTCAATCACTTTTCTGTATAGCTAGGAAATGAATAATTTTGTGAAATGCTAAGCACAAGGCTGTGACTCTTTGTAGGCAGTCCTTGAACTGAAACAATAAAGCAGTATGCTGTTTGTCATTCTATTGCAGCCCTTGTGAGAGCCTAAATAAGCTTTAGGAAAATTCATGTCTAATTTTCAGACTAGCCTGCTATCAAGAGGCTGAGAAGTCTGAAGATTTTCCCTACTGATGAGTCATCCTTAGTATCTTTATAATTTTTACCAGACCAGAGCAAATGTCCAGCTGAGATGCAGAACAATAGCACTGTGGGAAGTTTTGGATGGCACTGTAGATGGAGACCTGCTCATCAAGAATATGCCACCCCCTAAGCCAACACCAAAATAAACAGTTTCAGAGAGGACATGGATTTATTTTACAGACGTGGCATATAATATTCCCAAAGCCATGAGCAATATCATGTATAAAACCTGTGTCTTTCCCACTGTAGTATGACAGAAGAAAGTTGGAGCCAAATTTCTACTCCTATTTGCAACCCATCTCTGTTTACACTCACAGCTGATATGGATATGCTCCCATGCATTCTCAGGAACCATGGTCTCTAGAGGTCTCACAAGCTAGTCAGAAGGATATCATAGAAACCCACAAACAAATCTTGGATGCACAGCACCACTCACTGCAGGTAGTGGCACTGGTATAAACAACCTCTGCCAAAGACCGCTCTCATCTAACCTAAAAATGGTTTATCTAATCCTCCTAGTACCCCGGTTTAGAAACAATCTGTTTACATTGCTTGCAGTGACATAACCAGAGGCACAGTAAGCTCATTATTCCCCCTAGCCAGTTTCTAGAGCCCCTGTTCACTCCTTCTTCAGTGAAAACCCAGATCTAGACAGAAGCTTTTGGGAGATTACATAGTCTCTGAGTACATCAACATAAGAAGTGCAGTATCTCAGCAGGACCAGTTTATCCCCACATAAACCGATGCTGGAACCAAGTCCCTTCATTTTAGCTCATTTGTTGCAGACAAACGACTTAAAAGAAAAAAATCTACAGCAGGGTGATAAAAAACTCTGGAATTAAAATTTAAACTGTGTTTGTTCATAAGATGAGCAAATAGCAGTATTACTGTGTCCCAAAAACCCTGCTAATCAGCACACAGACATCTATATCTAAGTCCTTTGTCCTCATGCAGACCATTAACTCTTCTCTCTCCTGCTCTTGGCATCACTTGTTTTGCCTGCCTCATTATACCGGCCGGAAAATTTTGAAAATGAAAGCTTGAAAAAGGTTGAAATGAAAATTTTACTAATATACAAACCTCAGTCAACACAAGAAAGTCAAGCAGTGAGGTAAGCTCATGAGCACACACACCCCAGAAATGTAAATGGAAGAGGTTCTTAGTTTGGCAGAAATCCTGTTAGTGAGTCTGCATGTAAATGTAGGAGTTTTGAGAGAAGCCCAGTGTGGGTGTGCACACATACATATCATCTGAAAAATAATCAGCTCTGCCTCTCTGTGGTCCCAAAGCAAAGCTGGCCCTCGGTGCATGGGCAACACACAACCCTCCCCAGCAGGGAGCCAGCGCAGCAGAGAGCCCAGATTTGTCATGATAAATGGGAGGGATGGTCCAAAAGGGAGAAAGGTACAGTAGGGACAAACACACAGAGCATGACATCTAGACAGAAGCACATTGGCTGGGGAGAAGCTGCTGGGTGGCAGCTCAGGAGAGTGTAGGCTGGGGCTTGTGCTGCTCACAAACAGAGCACAAGTCCATGATGTTTGGCTGGCATGAAAAACATGCACATTATTCAGAGGTATGCAAGCACAGTGACATAATTTTTTTCTTCTTCAGCTTACATCAGACTCCTGTATGCATTGCTGTGAACGCACCTAGGAGACAACCGCAGGTGGCCTAGAAAACATATCCTCCAACAGCAGGTTGCAAGCTGAGTGACATGGGACTGTTTTCCCAGTGAAAGAAAATACTTGATGGTAAGGGAAAGAGAGGTGCCGGCAGTCTTCAAGTTCACAAAGGCTGCAAAGAGAAAGGGAACAATCTGTTCTCTGTGTCCATGGGAGATGAGACAAGAGGAAATAGCTTTAAGTTGTGCAAGGAAAACAGTGAGATAAACAATGGGAAAACTCTGAGAGGAAGCCTTTAAGACACACATCCCTGAAGTACATCATATCGTGGAGCTAGATATAGTATAGTTCAACAATTGCAACATTCAGAAAGCACAAAAAATATAAAACACATACATACACGTAGCATATACAACTAGGTATAGGTATACAATAGGTGTGTAAACTATCAACCTATGTCTGAAAAAGCACTTAGCCTGAAATCTCAATTGCAGCATTATTGTTGTGAGGTCCAAAGGTCAAATTTACAAGGTAGAAAGTGCATTCAGCTGAACTTAGTTCATTTGCAGGGGCAACTGGATGCAAAAAATCTTTTAACTCAAAAACTCACATTATTTCCCCCTCCGATTTTCTTTTTCATCTCTAATACGTTTGTCTACAAATTCTGAAAGTATGAAGACAGTGCCTAAAATAATCTCCTACTAGATGTAGGTAAATTAGGGTGCCCAGTATATTTGCAGAAAGCCTGTCACACACTAGAGAACTGTCATGTCAAACCAAGACCCTCTTTCCATTTCTGTGTGGTGCTCTCACTCACATCCAGTTCAGGCAGAGTAGCTGGAAGTTATTTCTCTCTGATTTTGTTTAAAAGCCTAAATGCAATGAAAGACTAGTCTGAGTCCATTTCCCAGTGAGCAAAAGTGTCAAAAAGCCACCATCAGAACTAGATCTAATTGGCAGTCCCAGTAGGGAAGCAAAGAAATAGATAGATGGGGAGATGCAATACGCTGCCTCCTGTGGTACTTGTTACAAAACTTTCTGCAGCAGTGCCTCCAACTTTTGGGGCACTGAATTTCATTTGCTTCCCACCCACATCAAAACCCCACACACTCTGATATAGTTAACCAGACATTTCGCTATGATGTTCTGCCTATTTTTCTTCCCCCTGGCTTTTGTTGCCGATGAACTGTATGAAAAGTCACACCATAGCTCTATATTCTTGACTGATTATAAGCAACTTCAAATGCTTGACTGCATGCCAGATTCATGGCTATTCTGGCCTCAAGCCTGACATGGCTGCATTTCAACATATTTATCCTTTTCACTATATACTGAAGCATATGACTCAATTGAGCACAGAGTTGTATTCTGCAGCTGAAGCCTTACCTACCCACAACTCACTCCCAAGTCCCTCCCAGCTACAGTGAAACAAACACAAAATGAAACCCAGAGCTCTGGAAGACTGGCTTGATAACATGACCATAAAATCAGATTATTTGGCCTAACCAAGTTTGCTTAGGAGCTTTGGCACACGTAACAGTGATGAACTCATGCCAAGCTAGTCCAAAAGACATAGGTAAATATTGCTATAGGTAGTCCTGTACTCAAGTTGTGAGCCTAGGAAACCTGGTTTGGGGTAACCCATACAACACAGACCTCCTCTGGGAAAACAGGCAAGTCCCACGGATTGAAAGGAGGTGAGCATCTCACTTTTCTCCCTTTCTTTCCAGGCTTCACTTTGCAGAATTACTCCATTCCAGGCACTTCAGAAGGCAAATCTGTTTAAAGAAGGCAAGCAAATACAAGGGTGATAAGGGAGGATGATCAGGTACCATCAGCAGCTAGAGAAAGCATTACTTTATTTCCAGTGGGTATATATACATAGCTTTCTGTGAATGTACACTGCCTTGCATATCTGTGTTAACACAAGTAGTGCATATTTATCTTCAAGAGCTTACAGGAAAAAAAAAAAAAAAATCCACGCACCACATTTTCTCATTTTGCTCATTTTCTGCACTATTTTTCCTCCCAAGGTATTCAAGCGTATTCTTCTTCCGGCCTGTGCAGTTGAGTTTATTTCCTCATCCCCCTTTCCTCTTCCTTTTCTTTCCCTGTCCTTTTTATTTATTTATATTTTCTCACCTCTTTTATATTTTTGTCCTCCTTTTCACCTCCTGCTCTATAATTCATTATGGGCTGCAGGGAAACTAAGTCAAAGCAGCAAATTTTATGTTTTGACCTGAGCACAGCAAGATTGTTTGCTCTCATCTCCTCTGAAAATGAGTTTGAAAACTTTGGTCTTGCTGCCAAAATCAGCCAGTACATGAAAAGAACAAAGCAGAACGGTACCAATAATTGACAGAGAACAAATAATAGAGTGTCACTAGTAACAAGTTTCTTCTGGGCTGTCCTACTATCCAGAGCTGGGAGAGAATAACACATTCGGTATAGACAAAATTTAGGCTCTGCAGAAGCATTTGGACAAATAGAAAAAAACCCCAAACTTTCTACACTGTCAAATATACCCCTTCATGCATGCTTTCTATGCAAAAAGAGGCACACTGTACTCACAAGACCATCCCCGACAAGAGAAAGAGTAACAAACTCACCCAAGAACATGTTTTGGGAGGTTTACTTAGGAAGAGTCTGGGTGGCCATTTGTAGACAACCTTCTTGTTAAAGGAAGTTTCAAACCTCCCATTGAAGAGCAGAAACAGCAGCAGGTCACTTTATTAGCAGGAACGAGGCCAAAAGTAGCAAGATGCCTGGACAACAAAAGTCTAGACAAATAGTTCCTGAACAACCCATTAATAGAAATGCATCCTCAAATCCTGCTCAGATAGTTTCAGGTAAACACATTTGTAGTAAGGGCTATTTGTACAGATAATTAACAAACTACACAAAAGTGAAAGGCAGGCTTTCTGTAAATTCAGTTCTATTACTGACCCATATAATAACATCCACACTCTGTGCTATACATTGAGTTCTGCACAAAAAGGGGGAAATACTATAGGCTGCCACCAGATTTCTCTCCAATTCTTCCTCTTTTTTTGTAGTTCACTGATAGGAAATAATGTCCCTTTTTGCCATGAAAAGTAATTCTCATTTTGTTTTTCTAGTTCCTTGTCATTACTGCAGACAGGACAGCTTTGCATGACAGCAATAACTGGCGGTGTGCAACACCGCAGCTGGTTACAAAAAATTGATTTCTCTGTTTACATCCCTGGCTTTAAAGTCCCATAGCAACTGAAAAAAAAAATAAAATCCCCAACTAAATTACTATACTGAAAACTTCCACATAATCCTGTTTATGCAGAAAGGCTTCTCTTACAGCATCTTGCAAAGTTCCTTCCCAGTTGCTAATATTTTAATAAAATACCTTTATTATCATGGAGTGCTCTGGGAATTAGACCTGGAACTTCTCTAACTGCCAGGTAGTTGGGTGCAATAAATACACCAGTAATAACCTTTGCAGCTTGGATCTTTTTACTACTTCTTTCCCTTTCAAAGTGTTTTGGCTAATTTCAAATCTTGCAACCTGCTTCAATTACCACTTTACTGATTATATTTTCTTTACCCCAGATAGAGCAGAGGCCTGCTTTGTTTTACACTCCTCAGTGACAGTGATTCCATCAAGGATGTTTTAAGAGATGAGCACTTTCCTCGGCAGCAAAGAAGCAAACCATGATGTGTTCGAAAATAAATAAAGAACTCACCTCATATTTTATCCAGCATCTTCTGAGTCTCATCAGAGGAAATTAAAAAAGAAATTGGCTTCTTGAGAGGATAGATCAGACACCTTAAGGAACAGCTGCAATTTGTGTTTCTGTGCAATGAAAATTGAAAAGCAGACTAAAGTGGATATTGGGTGATTTATAAAGCTCCTTTCTCCATTCTTTTGGAGTGTCAGTACATTCAGATCATCGAGAGACTTTAACATATGATTTTCAGAACGAAATCAAACAGGCAACTCCCTGTCGTGCTTCCTTCCCACCTCATGCAGAGCACAAGGGTGTCGGAAGGACCTTGCAGCCCCTGCTTGACCGACGGGAGGCTCGGTTCCTGCAAACATGCGCTGCAAAACTTGCAGCCCCAATACCGTGCGACCGGCACCAACTGCTGTCACTATTAGCACTGTTTGTGCCAAACACTTGTTCACATTGTTTACATTGTTCACGAGCTTGTCCAAATGCACAAGGTTTGTTTGTGAGCAAAAATATTAAATGTTACTCCTTGACATTTTGTTGCTTTAGTAATCTACCCCCTTGGAAACGGTATCAAGATCTATAAAGCCATTCAGCTCTTAATCATAGCAGATATGAATCACGGTGTCAGTTAACACTAGGTGCATAAATCACTGCCAGTGTGGATTTATGACACCTGGATGTAATTTGCCAGTATCAGCTCTTAAATTTGATTAGAAATATAGGATCTGAGAAGAACAGACTTATATAGCTGGTTGCAATTTGAGTTGTGACCTCAACAAAAAAGTTGGGGACTGAGGCTCACAATCTGCCTATGTGCTTAAGTAACAGTTTCACGTTCACCCTGCTCAGATTAATTGCTTCTTTAATCTGAGAATGCTGACACACATGTGCAGCTGTGCACGCTAATAGGGAGGATGGCAGCTGAGGCTCTATCAGGTTTCATTATGTCCTGGGTGCTTAATTGTCTTCATCACTGGAAACCACCATTTTATTTAACAGTTTAAATACAGCAGAAATGCCATAATCACATTTAAGTATTAGAAACATTTATAAGCTAACATAAATGCTTTTAAGAGGAACACATATAACATTGCTGCATGGATTTGGTTGCCTGGTGCAGATAGACCTTTTTACTCAACCCCTGTGTCTGTAGCCAAAGCAGGGTCAGAGTGCATGATAAAACGTCTTTTTATTCATTTAGCTTAGCCTGGTGACACTGGCACTCTGGGTCAAGTGCACTGTAGCTGACTGTAATTGCAGATATTAATGAAGCTTTGAAAGGGATTCAAAAATGACTCTAAATGTCCATGCTGGCTGGAAACTCATTTTGTTCTCATATAAACATGTCAGATCATCCAAAAAATAATTCTGTTACTTGGGCCAAAATGCACAAGTAAAATTTGAGATCTTTTACAGTTTATATCCATGCCAGGCTTCCCTCTCCTTGTCTTATTACCTTGTTCTCCCACACTCATTTGATGGGGAACACTACCAAATATCAGAGTGCCACATCCACACACTGATGCTATCATGCATTCTACTAAAAAACTCAGTTTACAGAAGCACACTACAGCTGACAGTGTTGGCAGGGAACAACTGCTCCCCACTGAAGCCTTTCAAGTGAAACATTAGGTCCCAGCCTTGGAGACATGCCAGATTCAGATTTCCTTCCTTCATAGTAACCTTCTCAAGTGGGAGGATTTCACCCAGGGCATTAGAGCACAGGTGCCTTCTCCTCACCCTGGACACCCCTCACCTGCTCATGCCAACATCTTTGCTCTCATCACTGGCCTCAGTGCTCCCATGGGTCCCAACCTTCTGTCTATGTCCCCTTTTGAGATGCTCCATTTATGGGTAAAACCAACACAAACAGACCATCCCAACAGTAGGCACTGAGGGGCCTGGGTTAAACAACAGGCCCCTGGGGATAGCACATGGAGTTACAGCTTCTCTTTCACCTGCCAGCACATCTCTGTGGGCAGTCTGCCTAATTAGCAGGGCAGCAGCCCAGCCCACCTAAGGAGGGCAAACAGAGGGGCAGGTTGGACTTGGGGATCCTTTCCCACTCTGGCTCTGCAAGCCGCTGGCTTCAAACATAGAGAGAGCAGAAACTTCAACCAACTGAAATCCTTCTTTGAGTCAAGAGGACTAGCACAGCCCAAAAATTTTACTTGTCAGCATGCAAGCGTGTGTTTTTCTAAAGAAACCAGGCAAGTCACTCAGCAAATGCTCTGCAGAAAGCCCCTGAGGCATCATGGTACCTCGTGTTAGCCCTCCATCCCCTCTTCCCTGCGCCAGCCCTTCTCTGCACGAGAAGCTGAGAATGGAGCTGTTCTCCTTCTCCCCGCTGTTAGTCAGACTTTGAAGCATCCAACCGATACTAGCCTATCAGCCTTACAGTTATTTAAAAAGAGCTTGTCAGTGTATTATTAACAGTAGCAATTACATTAAAGCAGTTAAAAGACACAAGTGAGCTTGGTAACGTACTGCAGCTGGGGTGAGAGATCTGCTCAGGCCTAGTCTGTGCTAGAAGAGGCTTTCAAGTGTGATTATATGGGCAAGCCTGTCTAGATGAGACGGGAGATACATCTTCCCTTGGTATGTGACACAGATATGAGCTCTCTCTGCCAGCTGCCCATCTATAAGCTGAATGGCCACAGAGCCAAACTTCAGTTAATACACCCTTCCTCTCAGAAATATCTATTGCCTCAGGTTTAGCAACGCACTCATCTATCCATGTCACATCTGGTCATTTCAGAGCTTGAGGCAGAGTGCACTGACATTCGCTTTTGACATATCATGCAGGCAATACCACTCCCTCATTTTTGCAGGAAGAATACCACTTCTCAAAAAGAATGTAGATAACCAGTAGAAAGCTGCACTTCTTTTTTTGTTTTTTTCCCGTATAGCTGCATCTAAACTAGGGGTTTACATCAGCATAAAAGCATTATTAAAATAGCACATCTAACCAATATTATTTTACTGTCAGCAACTCCAGATGTAGGTCTGAGCCACTGGGAGAGAATCATCTTCCTAAATAGGCACTGAAGAGTTCATGTTTTAAACACTTTCTCAAAGAAAGGAAACTGAGGCAAAAAGCAATTGAAAGATTCCCCAAAGATCATGCAATACATTTATGCAAACCATGACCCCACCTGCATTTTAGTCCATGGCACAGATGCCACAGAGGCAGCAATTTAATAAGCTACGAGCCCCATCTGTTCATTATTGTCTCAACTGGAGACTGTCATCCCCAAAGCTGAGCCACATTAATTGATTATATGAATGCTCCTGGTTTGCCCCAATGCAAAGGCAATCAATTTAATTTAAATCCTTGTTGAAGGAGATTTCAATTTGCTGGCTGACTTTATGCTGAAGCAGACAAGAAGCACTTATAAGTTTCATAACCCACTCCTGCTATGTCTGACAGAGCGCATCTGTCCACCTCCTACCTTTCTGGCAAGTTTAGAATCAAAACAAATAAAATGGGAAAAGAGCAAAAAGGAGACTTTTCTTGTGGTGCTACCCAGAGCTCTGAGCTTAACAGAATTTCAGCTAGCAGAATTTCCCAAATCTAATAGCATTTCTTCAGTCTGAAATTTTCCCTTTTCTGAAGTTTCTGTAGTTTCCTTTCCAGCATCCTCTATCTTCACTTGCCCTCCATATCTTAAACTTGTTAAAGAAAACAGAACACAGTTCACATTTTTGTTACAACTACCAGCACTAGGTAGCAGTATCAGGGTCACAGAAGTTGGGGGGGGCAGGGGGAAGGAATCTTTTGAAAACTCTCCCTAAATGCTGCATCCAATCTTTTTGACATTTTAAGTCATCAAAACTTCACAAGTGACATGAGAGGCTGCTACATTTTTCTTACCCTTTTCTTTCATTAGTGGCTGGATTTTGACCACATTATGCCTGACAAAGTGCAGCTGCCTCCACAAGTAACTGCTTTATCATCAGAGGCAGCCACAAGTAAAAACACTGTATATGTAAAGGGATTGGTCGGGTTTGTGTTTTTTTTTTTAATAAACTGCATGAGAAACCAATTCACCTGCACCCTTCTTGTGTTAAAATAACAAACTTGCAAGCCCTCCCTGAGAGCTTTGATCCCAGTAGAAAGCCTACATCCACTGAACAATCCACCTACCATCAAAAACACCATTTCCCCTCTTCTGTCCATAAAAAATGATCCTTTTTGCCTTCTTCACTGAAGAGTATTTTTTTCAGTTAAAAGCTGGCATTCATTTTAGCTCTTTTTCCTAGCAGCTACAGTCTTGCTTTGCTTACATTGGGGATATTTTCCTTTTCTTCTTAGAAAAGAGAGAAAAGAGGTAATAATTTCATCTCCCAAACAAAAAGACATGAGCATAGACACTGAAGACATTTTGTTCAACTGCAGTGGCATTACCAAGAAGTGCAACAGTAAATAAAGTAAGCAGATGCCCGCAGGCAGCTGAACAAGGTGGTTTGGAGGTACTCAAATTACTGCAGACCATTTCTCTTTCTCTTCCACCTTCTAGCCCATCACTTGACCGTAATGGCACTTTTGCTGTTCATCACTCTCTCTCCCCATCAATTTTCATTGCCCTTCACAGCTTCTTTATCACTTTTGTTGTCAAACCTACAACTACCTTTAGTTCAGATGTTTGCCATAAATCCTAGCAATAGACATCTAACCCACGAACAACATAAATAAATTGGCTAGTTTTTGAGCGGCACTAGGTGATAATGTGTTTTTTTCATATCCACAGATATAGCTAATATCTTCATATCTCTATTGGAAAACTGACATTGCACTAATGACCTTACTGTGACTGCTTGTCTGTCCTCTCTGTGTTATTTTAAGAAGTGAGCATGTCCTGGTGCAGTAAATAAGGACCAAACCACCACATGACATAAAAGAGTCACCAGGAAAGAAAAAATTTCAGCCATTCCCTTTTTACATGCCATGTAGTCTGTTACCACAAACTGCCATTTTAAAAAAAAAAATATGTTTGATTTTAACTTTAAGCTTTGCTAAAAGGCAGTGAATGCTCGTAGGTTTAATGTTTGTCAACAGAACTATTATCATTTTCAAAGACTAAAAAAGATAGAGTTTTAGCTCCCAGAAAAAGAAATACCAAAACCATTTCCTCCTTTTCCTTGCAATTTTGTGGTGGTTTTTTTTTTTTTTTGGTGGGGGGTTTGTTGTTTGGTTGGTTTTGTTTTTCTTTTTTCATTTTTACATTGATGTAACAGCATTGACTTAAGTGGGATGTGAGGTTCACTCCAGTACAAACAATACAGAAAAAAAAAGAAATACATCTCTGCAGATATGTCTATTCCTGAAGCCAAAATGTGTGACTGGGGGTGGGCTCCAACAGAGAGCACCCCATGAGCCACATACCTTTTCACCACAGTGTCACAACAGAGCCAGACTGGTGGCTCATTCCCAGCCTCTGCTTCATCTACCCAGACTGAAAAAAATAAAACCTAGGTCCACACCGTATGTAAGACAATATTGGTGATGAGCAAGTCTGGCCTTATGAAAGATTACCAGCTCCATATTTATCTGACATACCCAGGAAATTGCAACTCCCTTTCCCTCCACGTGAAAATCAGGATGTTTGGGGGCAAACCCCTCTCTTTTGGTTATTGGCTCTGCAGCCCTACTGTTCTTCATCAACAGCAAGACATTATGCTATTCCCTGTAGCCTAGACCATGGTCACAAGCTGAAAGCACAGCCTCAGTTGACAATAAGGAGAGAAATTTCTAGCTGCTGACGAACCTGCAGAAACATGGCCCAAGTATCATCAAAATTCTCAGAGGCCAAATAAAAATTTTTTTAAAAAAAATTTCAGCTAACATTTACCTTTTTTTGAGGAGCAAAAGTGAGAAGGGGAGGAACAGACAGGAGAGCTCAGCTTATATGCTGACACTGTGGTACTGTTAGGATGTGGAAAGACAAACTCCTGTTAAGTGCACCAGCTGAAGGACAGGGTAGCAGCAGACACACACTTTCAAGGAGGTCTCTTTTCCCTTTGCTATTCATTTATCTTGACCAAAATGAAAGGGTAAGGCAACCCCCTGCCTGCCAGGGAGACCTCCCACCAGCCCCCACCTTCTCCCCGTCCTCCCAACAAGACAGGAACCCTGCGAGAGTGATGTCTATGTCCCTCACAGCTTTCATAGCTCCTGTCTTCCAGAAAGAATGCCCAGCCCCTGCGGTTACACCCAGAGCTGCTGCCTTCACCCCTGCAAAGTAAGGGGCAGTTGGGCTGCTGGTGGGGGGGAAGCTTCTGCCTCAATAGCACAAAATGACCCCTGGCTGCTCTAGAGAGGCAGCCACATGGCTGGGGCACGTGGGATTGCCCTGACTGACCCTGCTCTCTTGGTTTTTCTTCTGAGGAGAGACTGAGAGAGCTGGGTCTGTTCAACCTGGATAAGAGAAGGCTGAGAAGGCATCTTATCCATGCTTATAAATATCTCAGGGGTGGGTGTCAAGAGGATGGGACCAGACCCTTTTTAGTGGTGTCCGATATGATAAGTGCACGGACTGAAGCACAGGTAGCTCCATCTAAACATGAGAAACTTCTTTACTTTGAGGGTGCCAGAGCACTGGAACAGGCTGCCCAGAGAGGCTGTGGAGTGTCCTTCTCTGGAGACATTCCTGTGCGATCTGCTCTGGGTGAGCCTGCCTTAGTGGGTGGGTTGGACTACATGATCTCCAGAGGTCCCTTCCAACACCAACCATTCTGTGATTCTGTGAGTGCTTCGTGCCCAAACCTGTGAGGCTGTAAGTAATTGACTCCTGCTGGGGGCAAAGAGGAACAAGGAGAGGAGCTGAGAGGACCCAGCTGGCAGCTGAGTTCCCTTCCTTTAGAGAGGTGCAAGGGGCCTGTGCTCATCCATGGCAGTTGTCACAGTACTTGCCATTGCCACCTGGAGGCTACCCCACAGGCAGCTGGTTGAGGCATCCTGGCAGCCAACCACACAACTGGCATGTTTAAACATCACAGTCAGACACATTTGCACATACTTTAGCGAGTAGCCTGGCCCTGCTGCAAATCAATGGTTCATTATATAGGCTCAGCACTCACCGTGTTTCCAGTCTCCTACATCAAGGCGAATGTTCACTGCCTTAGATGGTGGTAACCTGCACATGTAAACCAAGGCTGCCACTGTCATCATAGGGGTGCACATGGGGTTTCTCCCTCCCTACTTCCCCTCCTACCTGAAAACATTTTTTCACTTCATTGCAGCTACTTAGGCATAGCTACGATATAGGGTTTACAGGGAAAAAAAAAAAAAAAAAAAAAAGGCAAGGCATCAGTGCAGAAAAACAAAAAGAGTGGAAGAGGGAGTGGAAATATTCAGGTGTTAATAGACTGTGATGCACAAATGGAAATATATTCACTACTGGGAAATGGTGTTTAATATTTGCAATTAAATTCACACTTGAGAGCTCAAAACGGAAACGCAGTTCAGCTTCTTAGAGGTGCTGTCTCTCACCATCCTCCCCTCACACTACCCAACAGAGCTGCCAAAGATGAGCAGTCTCCAGCACACCATCTCACACTCACCCAAAGAGCAGGACACTGCAGAGCTGGGCCCCATCCTCAGGGTTACCTCAGTGCCTGGGGTTTCCCCATCCCAGTCCAGCAAGCCTGACAGCACAGAGGGCCTGTGCAGGAGGTGACCACAGTTGATCTGTGGTACAAAATGACCTTTTTGGGAACCAGGTTGCCTCTTTAGGACAACCACTGTCACCTTCCAGCATACCCTCCATCTTGCTTAGGCAAACTTCACCTGGTATTACATGTTAGGCACCCAACAGCATTTATGTTCTCAATGTCACAGACCAGCAACCACTTTGTCATCTACACACAAGTCTCTGCTTTCTGTTCCATTATCAGGTGCCTGCCACTACCACCACCTGATTTAAAGACTGCCTGGTGCCAGCTGCAGCTGTAATGCAGTCACCAGTAATGAATTGTGATGTCACAAGCACCAGATCGCAGCATTGCTGAAGGAATTGGGATGACAAAGGGGGAAAAAAAAACCTGTATTTACACACAAATGTCTGCATAATTAGCAGGGCCAGCAAAGGAAATAGAATTAGGCAGGAAAATAGAATTAGCATTCTTTGTATGCTAACTGGAAGAAACGTGATTCTTTTAAATGCCAAGTGTGTGTGGTATTTCCTGGAAAAGGATATTGTGCCTGACACACTGGATCCAGCCTGGGCAAAGCAAGAAAAGGGAGAGCTGAAAAGATGCTTGGGCTCTGGAGGGGATAATATAGGTAGAGAGAACATTGCCTTCTGCATGACGGCTTTTACTTGGACGAGAAACAGGAAAATGACAAGTATCTCAGCAGATCAAGATGACTGAATTTTGTTTGTTTATGCCAGAAAGGGCTGAAACTCAAGGTTCAACAAACCAGGTCTGCAAGAGTTTTTTCCCTTCCCACACACGCTCCCTGAGGCCTCGTGGAAAGGACTCCAGCCTGAGGAGCTGTGCCTTTCATTTTCTGTCTTTTATCCTTCCCCCTTTGACCTCTTGCCTTCACCCATGAGACAGAGGTGACAACTTCCTACAGTCAGGCATGTGCCAGATTTCACCTGCTCTGTCATACAGGCACTTCCACGAAGCAATTCCACTGGCATTTTTTAAATCCACACCTGACTGGCATCCATCATTCACAGCTCTCTGCTTCCTCCCTCATGTCTTCCTTCAGCTCTCACAGCACTGCCACTGCTGATCGCAGGATCTTTGCTTTTGAAGGCACCCTGTCAGGGGCTGCCTCCTTTTGGCTACTTGCAAATACAAAATAATGACTTTCTTTTACTTTTGTGAATGTGAACCATTCAAAAGACACCGTGCTCCTGACAGCTCCTGAAGAAATCATGCCTCAGTGCCAGGCTTCTTTTTAAAGCCTGGGCTCCTCCTCATGGCCCATCTATGGACCTTAGCATAATTAGGTGAAGTTTACAGCCATTTCAGATAGTGAGGGGTCCACGCTTTCAGTCTGCAGAAGGAAGACAACTTTGCATTGATCACTATCCTCTGTTCAGGCTGTCTAATTCATTTGAAACAAAATAATAGACATACTATCTGACGCAGGAAATTTTTCCAGGAGTACAGAGATGCTTTTCGACAGCAGCTTCATGATCTTTAAATTCAGGGGTATCATAGCACCAGCTAGAGGGAATAACTTTCAGAAGACCACCTAGCATTGAACTCCACACTAAATGTCTTGACATAGCTGTGCTAACAGTTATGCTTAGCAGCGAGTGGCGTGCAGGGTTTGGGGGTTCTGCCTCATTTTTCTATTCTACCATCAATTCCCTGTGTTACTTGAGAAGAACAGTTTATTTGCATGTAGCTCATTTATGTTTGTGCCGGAGGTGAAAATAGTACTTTTCTGCCTCACAGACACTGGTGCAGCAGCTGTGAAGTTGCTGGGTGAGAAGTGCTGAAGAAGTAATAAAATACTATTGCTAGATTCACAAACTCTCTAGGAATCCTTATCTACAGCCTCCCAGCCTAATTTTGCTTTTTGATATACACAATTGATTTCTGAACTGTCCAACTTGCAACAACCTAAAGCAACCTGGTTTTCAGAGAGAGGCGCTTCTCACTCCTCCCTCTGCTGAAACCAAAGGTGTCGCACTGAATCAGTCACAAATGCTCAGCACTACCAAAGGGCAGTAGCATGCCTGCAGGTTACTTGGAAAGCTTAAATCTTTTTCTCATCATCTGAGTGATCCCCTTCAACTATGTCCCCAACCTCTGCTGTTTCTGGCCCCAAGAGCTTTAAAGTAAGGGACAACTGAGGTGAATTGCACTGGGAGGCGAGGAGCCACTCTGTAGAACAACCATCCTTGCCTCGGGCATCCAGTGAGTGCTCAGCACTCGCCTGTCAGCGCTGATCTTGCTTTGCAGGTGTGAAAAAAATGAACCCCGATTTGGAATAAAGCAGCCGCTTTGCTGAGCCCCACCGCAGCACCATATTCCTTCCCTTCATGTTGCCAGCCCCATTCCCCTCCCCAGGGTTTCCAGGCCAAAGACACAGCAAAGAGCAAAATTCAGAGGCTGCCAAACCGTTCAGCAAAGGAAGCTCAGGCTCAATGTCCTCACTGTTTGCTCTGCCTCACCTCGGCTTGATTCCAAACAGCCGCACAGGCACTGCCGTGACAGCCGGCAGCCTCCGCCAGAAAGGCCGGGCAGGGAGCCGCACGCCTTGCCCAGAAGTAGTGACTTTCCTGGCATTTAAATTGCTGGGAGGGGAAAAGGGAGACGAAAAGAAGCAGGAATGAGAGGAAGAGGCGAGCAGGGAGAAGCTGCAGAGAGCAAGGGAGGGGGCAGCAGCGCGCTGGCTATGCCGGGGCTGCACTGTCACCCAGCGGCGGCACAGCGAACGCCGGCGTCCAGGGCTCCTGCCACAGCCCGGAGGCCCCGACGGGCGGGCGGGGTGCTGCGAGGGTCTCCGGCCGCAGGGCTGAGCCTCCCAAAGCCATGGGAGCCCCTTCACAACAAAAGGGAAAAAAATGAAATAAAAAAGGCAGCTGTGAGTTTCTAATAATTCTCGGGGGGGGCGGAGGAGAAATTCAAACCTCGACCTTATTCCATATAGCCATCGAGCATGCTTGTGCCAGTCACAAAATGACAAGTTTCTGGGGAACGGACACGTGCATTTCACTCTTTGTATTGCACCAGACTTCACAGAGTGGTGTTTTCAGTGGAGCTGAAGAGGAGATTAAGCCTTGCTGGCTTTCTGGTGAAAACTTGGCACCTTCAGATGTAACTGCTCAAAAAAAAAAAAAAATGTTTTCAGATTCATGTTCCTGTTTTTCAAGAGGCTGAGAATACATCTGTCTTTCTGAAAGATAAGAAAAATTTCACATTTCATTTCAAAGAGACAAAGTCAAATAGTTCTGCACAACAAGGGCAATGTTTCAGTCAGAGCCCCAGTAATAGATGCTCTATGCTGAATAGTCTTCTGTAGCAATGACAATATAATCAATTGACGGATAAGTTAAATCTTGTAAGACTCACTCAAAACCCACTCTATATAGTAGCATGAATATGTCCATTTTCCAGATAGGCTATATCCATCAATAATACCAAGGGAAGGGGTAGGGAAAGGTTTTGAATTCATGAAAGATACTTTGGATATATCAAGCTTTTCTTTGTTTTTCTATTGTACTTAAACATTCCCAGCCAATCCAGTACAGCCATTTGCCTTACTGAAGTATTTTGTGATACGGAGAAATTATGTAGGAGGAAACAGGAGTATGAGAATCAGATTATACCCATAGCCTATGTCCATCTGGAACTGGCTGTTTTGTGAAGCCGGGGGAGAACATACAGTTTCCTCATCTTCCTACTATCATTTTTCAAACTTAAACCTCTCCTTTGTCCCAGATGAAACTCACCTAGGACTGGAAATGAGCAGGTTATACTAACACAGAGACTATCTGCTCTGGCTAAAACCAGAACTCATTCACTCTAGCAGTACCCTGATACATTTGGTAGGCTTGTAAACTTGGGAATTAAACAATACAAGTTCTGAAACTCATTTTTTCTACACCAAATTAAACATGTGAGTTTTACCCACCACTGCCCAGTGCTGCAGTTGGCTACCTAATTGCCTCTTCGTAATGAGCTGAAGGTCTACACGTCTTGTCATTTGTATGGTTTTGTGCTACAGATACAAGGATTAAAAAGGATTTATGATTTATATCTCATTTGAAAGATGAATAACTTACCACCTCATGTCTTCCACCAGGGGAAAAGCTAAGCAAAGTGCCATGCGCTACAGTGCCCTGTGAACTCCCATCACCAGAAAAAGGGCTGGAGAGCTAGTGGGTTTTACCCCAAAATCTAGAGCCGAAGACCAAGGTTAATACCAGAGTTTAGGAGGCTATACTGAGAACAGATTGCACCATTGCACACCGTGGGTGGAACAGTTAAGGAGTCAAGATGTGCAGCAGGAAACCTCCCAGGTGTCCAGTGGGAGCAACACTTCCCACACTCCTTCCCCTCAGATGTTGGGGCAGGAACAAGAAAAACTCCCTTTTGTGCTTCTGTCAACTTCATCCAGCTTGAAAGTTAACTGCAGGACCCTCACAAAAATCTCTGGCTGAGATGGTAATAGAAAAAGAGAGCAGATTTCTCAAGCAGGCTGGATTTCAGCCACCGCCACTCTCCCACACATTTGAACTCCCTTCTCCCCATTTATTTCTTCATTTCTCTCTCAAGCACAGTGACAAGTCAGCTCTTTGTTTTTTGTACTTCAGATACTCCCTCACAGCACTTAAACTCCTGCACCCTCCCACAAAATCAGGATAATGAATAATGCTCATCATCTGCTTTGGTGTATCTGTTTCCCCCTTCCTGGGCTTGCAACATGACTAGAGAGGCACAAACACTGACAGCTGAACAAATCCCACACTGTCACAGAGGATAGGCACAGCAGCATACCCCGGCAGCCTTCCCAAACATTGCAGCCTGCTTTTCCATGTTAAGAGGTCTTTCACCCAGTAACTGGCCATGGACAACCCTGCACCACTTAAAAAGCAAAACTGCAAAGAGGTACAGGGAAGCCCAACACAGAAAAAATATATGCTCTTCTCTTTGGTCCTCCCCAGAAATGTTACTCCTCACACCATCCCACATTATTAGCCATTTCCAGATACAGTGACCAAGCCAGCTAGCTGTAAGTTGTCTCTTCTACTTCTGTTTGTCTAGGCTTGAACTGGACTGTTTCCTATTAAAAATCAAGAAACACACACAGTTATGTGTAATATTACATATAATATAGTATATTGCTGTTACTTATTCCTATAAAATCCTATATTACATATAATATAGTATATTGCTGTTACTTATTCCTATAAAATCCTATTTCTCTAGAAGAAGTCTCCGTCATTACTGACTCTTCCATCACCCTATCTCCATCACCAGGAATCACATTTACTTGCAGCCTGGGAGGCATCAGTCACTTTGCCATCAATACCCTCACAATAGAGCCTTACAATGGTTGAAATTGTTACTCAATTAATCACCAACTAGTTCCTGCCAAATTACCTACAATAGTTCTTCCTTTGGCGGGGAAGGAAAGAATATGGCTGTTTAAAGTGCTCTGAGGTCACATTAGCCTTGCACACACTCCATTACCTGTGACCTTGTCTCCCAGCAGAAGTTGGAAACACAGATCAGGTATTTGCCTTGGGCAGCTGTCCTCTTCTGACAGCGCCTAGAGACACCAGGTTTGAGACTAAAGGGGGTCCTGCTGAGAAATGAGGGGCAGCCAGAAGGAGCACAGGGTCAGAGATGCTAGAAATGCTGTCCCCAAGATCCAAACAGGGACTTGCCTTGAGACACAAAAGCAGACGAACAGGGAAGAGCAGCCAATGGTTGAAGAACAAGAAGGAGCTGCCCAGAGGTCTCAGGGGAAGTAAGGGTGGCCTTTTGAGGGGCAGTAAGGTGCCACGCTTGGAGGGGAAGTAAGGTGCCATGCTTGGAGGCTGTAATTCACATAGTTCCCTGTCTTGGGCGGTGACCCAGCCTCTTCACCTGGGAAATGGAGTCAAGCGGGAAAAAAAGCAGTGGTTTACTCTAAATGCTGCATGGACACATGGAGCTGGCTCCACTCCGGGAGTTTCAGGAGGCTCAGTTGGAGGAGCAAGAAGCGCTTACTCTCCTTGCCAAGAGAATGAGTAGGAAACGCAACTCTGCGTTACCTGGAAACCTAAAATTGTGTCACTGCCTTCTCTAAGCACAAACCAGTATGATCTGGGGTTACTCTGCAGCTCACCCAGGCATGCATAGTAGAATCAAAACCTCAGAAGTTAAGCAAGAAACTCAGTAAGTGTGCAAAGAATAGGAGGAACCTTTGTTAAAAACTGTCACAAAAAGTTGTCATAATGGGTTACTGAAGATTTTGGGTGTACAACAGCTGCTCTGTTATACCTTCCTGTGAAGGCTTTTCACCATTAATTTGCCTTACTGAAAAATGAAGAAATGAAAACAGCAAAACATCTTGTGAAGCCATGACCTTTGCAAAATTTTCATTTAAAATGTTTAAAAACAATGACATTTTTCATGGAAGGTTTCAGTCTTGAGTATGGAAGGGCTTTCAGCTTTGAAATGAAATTTCCCTTTTAAAAATGAAAAAAATTAACACTAAAAATAAATCTTTTGATATTTTTACAATGCAATGTGATAAGTGAGCCATTTTGCACATTGCCCGTTTGCTGAAAAAAATATTTTTAACAGTTCATTCCAAACACATTTTTTTCCCCAAATAATGGCATTTTAAACAACTTTCACAGTTGTTGGCTTTTTTTGGGTTTTGTTGTTTTTACATAGCTCAGTAACCACTATGTGTTTTGTGATTTTTTTTTTTGGATCCCAGTTATCAGACACTCATGATTTTTAATTAATTGCTTTAACATTCCTGGCAGTAAAAAATGACAGAAATATACACAAAATGTCAACTAATACTCTGCATTTTACTTGTATTCTAGAAAAAAAAAAATAAATAAATAGGAGCTGTGAGTTGCAATCTCCATCTTCCTCTAAGTGAGTTCTTGGCAGGTTTGAGAATCTATGAAGGAGATATTCTTGTTTTTTCTAAGACCTATTCCACTACTCAGCATTTAGTGGGAATACCTGAATTCTGTAGTTGTCACACTCTTCCAGAAAACTACTTTAATTCCTTTCAGATACAAAACTATCTCTATTGTTTCAATTTCAGATAACAAAACTTCCCTCTTGCTGTACCACCTACAGCGTTTTCCACAGGTGGCATCTATGGGGGAAAAAAACCCAAACATATATATATATAGAGAGAGAGAGAAAGAGACTGAAAATTGGGGTTGGGGTAGTATAGAATAAATTCAGTTCAGTATAAACCCATAAAATGCAAAGAACTTCTAAACAGAGTAATTATTGCAACTGAAAAAAATCTCTATTTTCATTAACATAAGTGCTACTTTATTTAGTATGTTCTTTTAGTGCTAAATCTAGTGTGGCCCACCGACATGAACATAGGGATCACCATACTGATCCATCTAAATATAGCACCTTCTAGCTAGCTGACAGTGACAGGTACCTATTATTAAACTGCAAGAACATGGCAAATGATGAAACAGTGAATCCTTCTGGGAATCTGAGCAGGCTCCTGCTGCCAGTGGGTTTGAATTGAGCCAGATTGCTTTGGGGTGGTAAGCAGAGTCCTTCTGAACCCCCAGGATCTCAACCTTCAAAACAGAATGAGAGAGGCAGAGCAGCAAGGCGTAGGACCCGTGGTGCTGGCTGCTTCAGCCTCCTGAGAGCCTATGTCAATAGCTCTAAGAGCTGCAAGAAATCGACTTCACCATCCTGAAGCAGCGGCTCTTGTGGCTCTTGTGGCTATTTACAACAACTTAGAAAGCCTGCACAGCACTCAATTTTTTCCCTGCTCCTTCAGAAAGTTAAAGAGGTAAGACAGAAGGTGAGAAACACATAAAGACAAAACATTACCAGGATCTGCACAATCTGCTGAGAGCAAAGCATCACTATATGGCCCCATTCAAAGTAGCATTATCTGTCTTTCCCTCCCAGCTCACCCACTGACTTGAAGCAATTTCAGTTTTAATGAATGTTTAAATTCAAATATCATTGCAGAACTATCGAAGACTCTGCATACAAATATTTGGTTTATGCCTTTTGTGCAAGGTGGCATCCTTTTCAGCCTGACTGGAAAGAAGCCCAGCCAGAACATCAATGGGTATCAGCAGAACCTGCATTACCCCATTTTAAACATTTGTACAATGCATACTAGCATCACAGGTTGTTTTGGAGCCTCAGTTAAGAAGAGCTCTGCTGGAAATGGAGCTTATAGACAGACAATCCTTTCCGTGCTGGGAGTGGACAGAGGCACCCAGCAAGTACCATCTACCAGCTGGTAGTTCGGAAGTGTTTTCATTTGCAAGGATTCTGGTTACTTTTCTTCTACAAGAGAAAAAATAGCCCTCAATTCTGTCCTTTTTTTCCTTCTTACATTTGTTATTTTACCTCTCTCCCCTAGCCAGCCTTAATAATATCCTCTAAAAAATTAAACACTCTCCATGCCAGAAGCACAGAAGTGTTTCTGTGTCTTTGAATACTTCCCCATCCTGTGGAAACTTGGGGCTGGCTGCAGAACACTGGCCCAGCTCATCACAGGGTAGAGGTGTGTAACTCATGCTGCTCGAAGACTAGAAGAATGAGGGTAGGAATTACACTGATGTATTCACTCTCTAATTGTTCATTAAAATAATGAGAACAAGCTATCAAAGGATTTCTGAAAGAAGCGTATTTGAAGGAAGGACCCCAGAGAGAGAGCAGAGAGGTCTGAAAGCAAGAAATTTGGAGATTATGGAGAGAGGCAGCACAGGAGATGGTGCTCAGGGGGCCACAGAGGCAAGGGAGGGAGACAAGCCACCCACCTGCTGAAGGCAACGGGGAGGGAAGCCTCTGAGGAAGCCTCTTCCCATCATTCTTTTACGAGAGTCTGAAGAAACCTGTCCCCCAAGCCAGGGACTGTCACCACGGTTCTGAGCACTCCTCCCCCACACAAGACCCCCCATCTCTGTGTAGGCAGGAGGAGGAGGGAGCGAGCGAGAGGGCCACCGTGGGGAGGAAAGACAGGTGCCCTCCAAGCAGGAACAACCTTGGTGGTGGGAGGAGGCAGGAAGGCAACCATGGGGGGAGCAAAGCTCTGTGCTGGGTGAGTGCCACTGTCCTCTTCACCTCTGCTTGCTCTCACTGCCCCCAGCCCTCACACAATTAAAACTGTGCCGCCTGACAGGACACCAGCAGAGATAAATCATGGCAGCGGCTGCAGACGCAAGGTGGAGCTTGTCGGCTGCTACAGCTCAGGCCAGGGGGGCACCCACAGTGCCTGGGGAGCGTGGTAGCTTGCCTCAAGCCCAACACATGCTCGCACAAATCCTCCAGAAGCCATCTGTACTTGCAGTCCACTGACTACCACAGCCATCAGCCTGCCCACACTGCTCCCATCTTTCCCAAATGCCACACCTTTTCAGCCAGAAGCATTAAGAGGCACTGTCCTCTCTGCCCTTGCTTCCCCAGCATCCCCAGGCGGATGGGGGAGGGGGCTGCCCCTGCCTCCTCTCCCATGTGCAGGTGAGCAGGTATTTAATGAAACTCAGTGCTGGATGTCAGCGCTTAGCTCTTATCTCGTCACCTCTCGGCTCCCCACAGGCAGAGCTCTGCTCTTGCAAAATCTGTTGGCAAACGTACCAACGCCTGTACAATCTCCTCCTGACCCTCCAAGCGAAACCCACACGTGAGAGCACATATTGCAGGCTGCTTGCAGGGGGAGGAGGAAAAAGGCAGCTCCCTCATCCTCCTGGGGTACAGCAGCTAACCAGGGAGCATGATGGGCCAAGTTCAAGCCTCCTCTGTAGGGTGTGTGTGGAGACTGATAACGGTACTTCATTATTTGGAGGCACCTGCCCTGCAGCCGAGCCCCTGGAAGCCAGATGAAATGGCAGCACACCATATAGTGACCTGCAGCAGCACAGCTGCTTGCCACTGACATTTCACACAGACAAAGTAGGATCTGATGCCTGATGTATTCCCACACTACCAACTCTACCAAGTTTTAGAGCATCTCTCTGACTAGGTTTGGGATAAAAACCTTCTGCAGAGTCTTCTGGAAAGTCCAGGCTTGAGCTTCATGACTGATATGCGGAGCTAGTCGTCACACTCACCTCCTTGTTTACCTGGACTGCGTAATGCAATGAAGGGTTTGATGTTTTGGCTACAATCAAGCAATATTTCTCTTTGAAACTATTCAGACCTGCAGGAAATCCTAAGACATGACAGCACCCTCAAATTCTCCTGGAAATTAAATATGAAAGGAGGATCTGGGATATCATGTGAAATGTGCAGTAACAGAAACTGGAAGAAAAATAACTGTAGTGAAAGGATGAAGGGACCTGGCGAGACTAAAAGGAACATAAAAAGAAAAAGGCATGTCAAAACCATAGTGTGAATGTTGCTGAAAATGGAGAAAGTAAAAAGAGAGATGAGAGAAAGGAGCAGAAGAATGCTAAGCCAAGAAAACTCCCAGAGCAAGACAAAGTAACCTATGTAAAATAAAAGGTCAGCGATCAACAAATACATATTTTTACACACATAGCAAAGGAAAGGAACAAGAAAATGAGCAAAAAGCACAATTTAAAGGTGAGGGAAGGGAAAACACAAGAAAGGAAAGAGAGGCAAATGAGTGAAAACACATGAGGCAAGAGGCAGTAGGAAAAGTTAACTCACAAGGAGGTCAGGTTTCTGCTAAAGCTCTAGGTACAGCAGGACCTTCAATGAGAGGGCCCTATTTCACTGCAAAGTGGTGTATAAGCAGTGCAGAGGTCTTTTCCAGAATTTGCTATCTCGCTTGAGAGCACTGGTGAGCCAGGTGAGTCCAGGCAGGAAGGTTCTTTCCCCGGGCATGTGGTGGATAGCACGGCCTCGGCTTGCAGGCATGATGCCAGGTACCACTACAAAGCAAAGCTCACTCTGTCCCCTCTTGTCCCCATCACTTACGAGCCTGCCAGCATTTCTGAAACAGCAAACAATAAAGCAAAGGGCAAAATTGTTTTGTCTCTCACCTGAAACTCCTGGATTGTTTTTTATTTTGAGGCTACAAGCTCAGTTCTTCCTGATGACCTACATTTCCCCAATAAAGCCAGATTATTACCAGCACCTATATGAGAGCCATTTCAGATGTAATCTTACCTTATATTGAGGGTTGTTATGTTTGCATTATGGCAAGCCTGAAACACTTCTGTGGTCCTTTTTCCACATCTCTAAGGGAAAAGAACAGAAAATTCTTCAAGCATTTTCTGACAAAATCACTTGCTGTCAACAATGCTACAGGTTTTCCAAGGATACGCACAGCAAAATTCACCTACAGTGTATTCCAGCATGAATGTGCTAGTTCTCCGCTCTCCTTAGCTACTCTCAACAGCTGGAAGAAACATCCAAGACTGGCCTGAGAAGTTTCTTTACCAGCTGAGGAGGAGAATACCTCCCTCTTCTGGTTATTTGGATAGTCTTAAAGACCAAATAAAGACATGACAGCACCACCCATGCCCGACATCCTCACCATACCAGAGAGGAATCACCTCTGATTCCTCTTCTGTCAGCAAAGGCACCCCTCATATAGAGGCTGGTTGAAAGCCTCAGCTGTGAGGGAAAAGCACCATTTCTTTCCCATCCTAGTCAAATAGAATAACCTTGCCTGACCAAGAAACCCTTTCAGAAATAATTACGTTCCACACCACAAAAGAAAGGACTGAAGAAAGGGAACTGTCAGCTGCAAAAGAGAGGCGCTGGCAACGTGAAGATGCCAAAAGATTAAAGTGGAGTTTGAAGGACCCCAAGAAACAACTAAAGGGAAGAGAAGCACACACTTGGTGGAAAATGCATGAGAGCAGAGGTTGTCAGATGCAAAAAATATCCACATCTATAACAATGATTATTTGTGAGAGTAATGGGTTATTTGACCACCTAAAATGCAGAAGTGGCAAAGTGTTGTGTAGAAATGTCATTAATCTCCTTTGATGGGTACATTATTTCCACTGAATTCTACCTGACATTTCAAGTTGCTTTCAATATATTTTATTGTGTATTTTTTTTTACATTTTCAGTGCTCTATTGCCAAAGATTTTGATTCATCAAAATTAATCAGCAGCTGGGAACAGAGCCAGATACGACAAATAAGGAACCAGGCACTTTTGATATTCTCCCAATCCTAGATGGATGTATAACTCACATTTATTGGTATGGAAAGACCTGGGGCTGCTCAGAGAAGAAAAAACAAAACAAAACAAAACAAAACAAAACAACACCCATGTGCATTGTTGCAAGAAACTGATAGGCACTGTCAATGAACAAATTACTACTACTTCTGCTTTGAGGTATTTATTTGACTCATCATTTCGAGAGCAGCAAAAAGAGAGTAGAACCCAGCATACACTCCTCTCATGCTGAGTAAATCAGCAGGAACTGCATTGGATACAATGGTGTTAGACCAGTGTAACTGAGGGAGGTCTTCTAGGATGACTGAAAATATCTGAGCTCCATACATAAAACCTACCCTTGAAGGCCTGACTACAAATTCAAAGCTACTCCTTTAACAGAAGAAGCATAATAAATACATTTGCTTAATTACTCCTGAAGGACAGCCTGATGCGATGGAGAAAGTGTTCCACATAGTAAAAGTAAATGAGAATCCCTCCCCCTGCTGCCTGTCGCAGGGTGCTGTTACTTAGCGCACTAGAAACCAACCGCTTTGGGGGTTCCCTATTAAATTACACTGCCCTTGCAACTCCTCACTAACACTAATGAGCACAACAACGGGAAGCTAACGCTGATGGGAAACAGAGAAAACCAGGAGGAGAGGCACAGCAGTTCCCACAAACCATGAGACAGCCAAGCAAGAAGCTTCAGTGGAAGGAGGAGCAATTTTTTTTGAAAGCCAGTGGGATTTCCTCTTCCCTCCTGCTCCCCTTTCTCCCAAGTGAATGTTTCTTGAGAAGTTTGTGGTGGCAGCAGCCGAGCCAGCCTGGAGTTAGAGCCGGGCCCTCCTCTCCATACAGGCACCAGTGGGGCTCTCTGTCTGCATACCTCTGCATTGAACCAAAATTAAAAATTCTGTTAAGAGAGGAAATCTCCTGCCAGCCGATATCCCCAAGCTCAGAGAAACGCTGGAACAACAAACACTGTGACAGGAATTTCATGCTGAGCCCTGGCACCAGGAGGACACTATCATTTTTCTGTGCTATTTTGAAGTGATGCAAAGATGTCAGCATCGAGGGGAGTTAAAGGACCCATAGCTGCAAAGCTCTTTCACAAATAAATAAAACATGAAAGTAGTTCCCTTTGCAGCGAGAGCAGTGGAGAAGAAGGATAAGGGAAGGGCTTGTAGCAGGAACACCATTTTCATTATGGATTTTGAAGATTTAAAAACCTGCCTCTGAAGGCGGCTCAGTGATTAGCAGCAGCTTACATTTACAAGGGTATTTTTGCACAGCTCCATTGCACTGGCTAATTGATGGGCTTTCTTCTTTGCCAGTGAGGAAATTGGGAATGGGCTTTCTTTTTTACTGACATACCTCAATGCCCTGGCTACTGTTTAAGAGCCATCTCTATTCACATGCACACGTGTCTTTATATATACACTTACACAGCAAATCTATTTACAAACAATGCAAATATTTGGCATCTTAAAAAGCTCTGATAGAGGCCTCTGTTTTCATAGAGTATTTATCATACTAGCTAGGAAGAAGAACTGAATAAAACTGTTTACTCTAAAAATAATTGAAACCATAACACAATCAATTTACTCTGAGAGATGCACTTGCTTCACATATAATCCTAGACTATTATCTACACTACCTGTTGCAAGGTTGGACAAATTAAAAGATTATGAGATCTTGCTGTCTGTGCTGCATTTACCACTATGGGCCCATCTAAATAAGGTACTTCTGAAAGCAATTGCTCCCGAAACCAAAATTGAAAAGCAGGAATCCCGTCATTTGTTAGCTGCCAGCAGCAGTGTGCTGGTGCATACCATGTTCCTCATCTTGAAAACTCTTCCCATTGACTTCTGAGAAAGAACAGATAATGGGCTGGTACTTTCTGTTTCAAAAGAGAAGCCAGGAAGAGTCAATACAATTGTTTTTGGCTTCTGCACACAGGGTATGCTGCCAGATAAAAACATAGTTGTTTGTGTTCTTTAGAAAAATCTTTAAAAAACTGTTCTGAAGAATTTCTATCAGAATGCATGATCTTTATCAGTAACTAATACAAGCTGAATGCCTAAGATACAGGGACAAGTCTTGGGTTTACCTTTTTGCCAAATGGGAATAACATTTTCAGTATTACGAGTGAGGATACAAGCCCAAACATTGCCTGATCGGGTAGCGGCATCCATTAAGATTACTAATCATCTCTGCTCCAGCATCATCAGGGCTGAGTTGAGACCTTTTTGTTGGCTTTAATGGACCTTGGATCAGTCCTTCTACTGATGCAATTCAGGAAAGCACTTAAGCATCCACATTTAACTTCAAGCCCAGGCCTAAATTCTACCAAAGCAGAGGCACACGTGTGCTCCAGAGCTGATCTGATCAGGAAGTTTGGAACAGAAACGGTGAGTAAAAGCATTCATGGAATTAGGATGATAGAGGAGTGTGATTTCCTTTATGATGGCTGCTTCAAAAATCCTTGCCCTGCTCCAGCCCTGCTACTCCCTCCCTGTTACAATCAGAATAGTTTGGGTTGAAAGGGACCTTAAAAGGTCACCTCGTCCAAACCCCCTGCAATGAGCAGGGACATCTTCATCTTTTGCTTTCCTATTGAGCAAGACCGGTGTTTCCATCCCTCCTTCCTTCCTGATGGGCTGTGGCTCTCCACAATGGCCTGCAGAAGGAATTGGGGTTTTTTTCTGAATTAAACAAGTGTACTGTGAATTATAATATTGTTAATCCTGCATTTTAACAAGTCAGTCAGTAGAGCCTCTATAGAAGATTGTGAAGACAGACTTCTACACTGTCTCAGTCCTGAAGAAAAAAAACATCCATGCATAAATACTTACACAGATATCTCCCACAGCTCTGTATTTACAGCAGGTACCTGTCATTGTATCATTAGTAGGCACACTGGTGCAGTCCCACTGTACTGCTTCCATGGCTTCAAGCAGCTGAAAGTTCTGTTGAAAGACAGATGATGGCTACCTCAGCCAAGACTAAATTTCTGGAAGGACGGGCACTTTGCATGGTGCTATTCAAGCCCTTTGCTTTAACATGCATGGGATGAACTGCAGGGTGAGAGAGGCCAGAGAAACAGCTGAGCAGGCAGGGTTAGACTTTTCCTCCATTATTCAGCTTCAATATATGTGTTTCTATATCCAGCTATACTTTTAACACACCTTTAGGACAGCGAGGCCCATGACTGGAGCAGCTGCAAAGGCAACGTTAGACAAAATATTCACTTTTACGTGATTTCCACAGAGGATTCTGTTGTCTCAGAGGGAGGTGGTCTTCACTGAAGAACATTTTTCTAGCAATTAGTTTTGGAGAAAAGCCTTCCCTCAAACACTGCATTAAAACAGAACTGCAAGTTTTCCTTAGAATGAAAATCCTCCCTTTGAAATAGACTGTGGTACTCTATGAAGCTTAGGCTTTAGTAACCCACTTCGGTAACCAGCAAACTGTTAGATCCATCATTTTCAGCCTTCCTGCAAGTTTCCAGCTGTCTGAGAACAAATGCCAGCAATGACTTTCCCTTTGTACCAACTACTGTGAACTAAAAATGCTGTCAGCTTGACTTCGCATTTCTTATTGATTCTTCAGTGCTCCCAGCAATCTGATTCGGCTTTGAAGCTGGTCCTGCTTGGAGCCAAAGGTTGGACCAGGACAACTCAAATTCTTCTGCAACTGTAAGATGCAGATGGAGAGGAATCTGTGGTCACAGGAGAACTACTGTTTCAGGCTGGCTTACTCAGCAGCTGATGCAAGGAAAGGGAACCAGCCTAACGTCCTACTGCTTGAAAATTAAACGGTACAGACCAGGACAGCAGAGAAACTACAAATTCCAAAATCTCTTTTTTTTTTCACATGAAAACCATCACAGTGCCAGAATATTTTATTCTCTCAGTTTTACTTTGTAGGAGGTAGTACTGCGTCTCCCACTGTGTATCATGACCTGCTCTCCTGAAAGTCCATAGGAAACACGCATATCTGTGTCTCCCATTCCAGCTCAGCAGTATGACTCGCACTCCAGCACAACCACACGCTTAAATGTTTTGCTGAGTAAAACTCCAGGCACCATCCCATCCTATCTGTAGCTATCAGCCATTCTCTCACAAGCATTCATTCCTTACTACATCATATAGAAAGGTTCAAAAGCATGTTAAAAGGTTACCTTTTTCTATTAAACTTTGTAGTGCTTTTCTATAAGGCTAGTAAATTCATTTTATTGAGCAATATGACTGCCTGAGCATTTTTGGTGTGCTATAATGCAGAAGAGATATTGTATTATCCAGTACATTTCAATCTTTGAAAAGTTTTTAAAGACTGAAATGCTTGCAATTTAATTTTAGGAATGTATTAGTACATATGCTATAGAGAAAATACATTCATATTCAGACAGCATTATAATAATTTTCATTATCATAAAGAAATCTACTCTACTGGCATTAAAAATGTACATGAAGATGGACTGTATTCACCACAATTATCATTACTGTTAAGCATTTTAAAAGCCTGAGCCCATTACAATTTGATGGCAGTTAACAAGAGAAGTAATTTTGTGATTCAAATCCTAAACATTAGAAGTAAAACTACAGTATGACACTATTTTCTGAGAAACGCCAAATTCAGAGCTCTAAAATAGGATTTTAAATAATTTAAAATGTTATATTTCTTTAATGAATTAACAATGCATGCCTGAGTAGTCTGCAGTATTCAGCAGAGGATTACCTCAGGAAGGTCGAGTTACACGAAGAGTTTGTGCACGACAAGGTTGTTCACTTAGTGTTAGAACCAACATTTAAGGGCTCTGATGTAATATTTAAATGGCTAGCAATGCACAATCAGTCTGCAAAGAAAATGCTGATAGTTTAGGAGAGGAAACTATTAGGCAGCCAAAGGTTTAAATCAATAATGATGCAGTAGGCTTTTGCACAGACAGGGTGAATTAAGCTGCAGGCTGTAAGAGTAACAGTGTTCAGACCAGCTGTCATACACGCAGGATTTGCAACAGCAAATCTGACAGCATGTTCAAAAGGTTGTAATAATATGCAAGAACAGCTATGGGGATCTGTCATGGCAATGATACTGCACAGATTGGTCTTCTGTTGTATGTAGGCTACATATAGTGGCGAAAAGTATGAATGTATCTTCAAAATGGAAAACTTCAACCATCTCTTGTTATATTGTGGTAGATTTTGTTTGCAATGACATGCTAAATAGAAAGATTGAAGAAATACATTTTACACATACTAGCAATGAAAAAAACAGTAATATTTGTGCAGCTATGTCAGCACATGAACAGCATCCTCCTGCACTGAGTAAAGTCTCTGACATAGAAGGTTTGACACACCAAAATGATTTTATCAAAATTTGGAAAGCTATGCTGCAGGCTTAAAACTCCCAGGCTCCTAGCAATGCTGAGCAAACCAGTAGGTGTTCAACCACAGCAAGACAAAAGAAGAAAGGATAATTGCATGGTTTGGTTCCAGCTACAGAAGCAAGTCTCTTTGTTATCACATCTACCCACAGCTGGCAGAGCTGCCGCCAACTGTCGAAGACTCAGCTTTGCATGGCACCAGTGGCATTTTAGGAACATTTTTTCTGGTGGCTCAGAGAGGCACACAGAGCAGCATTATGCCTCCAGACATGAAGTAATCTCTTGAGTAAAAGTGTAGTAGCCATGTGAACCAATCAGCTAAGAATTCTACCGAAAAATAAGGCAGGCAAAGTCTTCTATATTTGGAGGTCTCTTTCATGAAGTGTTCCTCAGAATCCTGAATGGTGGTGTGATTGCATCAGGGCTGGGCAAGTGCCACTAGTGCATCCCTTGCCCCACGTGCTTTTCCTTCCCCCGTGCTTCAGAGTTTCTGAGGTGCACCTTCCCTCCATTGTGGAATAAAGGTGACAGCGTTTGTTTGCAAAGGGTGACTTTGATCTAAGGAATGCCTAGCTCTATATGCCCACTGTAATAATGGAAAAAAGGAATCCTCCTAGGGTAATTTGGAGAAGGAAGCTAGGACAAGTGATCAGTTACCCCTGGAAGAGTTAAAATACTTCACTGGCATAGAATAGACAGGGACTCCTAACCCTCTTCCTAATATTAACCTTTGTCAGGCTCCAATGTGTATTTTAGATCACACCTATCCAAACACTGAATGGAGCAGTGCCTTGGGCCACGTGAAATATTTTAACTTCAGCTGTCCATGGGCAGCCTTTATCCCTCCATTTCCCCTCTCTAGTGCCAAAACCATCCTGCTAGGGAATGAAGGTCACTCCAGATGCACATGGATGAAAATTACATGGAACATTAGCATGAGTTCAGCTAAAGGAAATTATTCATAAAAACTCCCCTGGGGGCTAAGGTAACCCCCATCACATATATTAAGAGTGTCTTGCACAGCAGTGTTAGAGATGAGCAGTCTAGGGCAGTGGAAATGTTGCCTTTTCCCTTGGTTTCATTTTCTGTGTATTTTGATTTTATATTTTGTATGCAAGGAAATTATAGACAACATGAATAATGTCAGGGCAGAGATGATTCATTTTTATGACTTTTTTTTCAGCAATGGCATGTGAGATACGAGCAACACTGTGTCAGTTTCTTCGGCTCACATTTGCATCCAGTCATCAATGAGTAAAACGAAATCTCATAGCTGCCAAAATTCAATTTTTGAGGCTCTCAGAATTTTCATCACACATCCACAACAGACAGAAAGTAACTCCCAGATGACTTTTGCTTTGAAGTTACAACATCATATTTTTTTTTAAGGACAAAAAATAGACCTAGAATTACTTCCAGTATGTCATTGATGCTACATACTATATGCCATTATACAATTACACTGAATGCACTTAATAAGAAGTTTATGTTTGTGCCAAAAATGCTAGGTAAACATATTTATTTGCTGTTTATCAGTCTAAATTAATTGCATTTAATGTGACAGTCTAACCTCTGAAAGCATCTCAGGATAGACTGCCAAGTTATACTGGCAAAGATACATATTAGAGGCCTTCTAATACTCATGCTCCAAGGCACAGCAGATCAGCTGTCAGTAAGAAGTTCCCTGCTTATATGTGATTTAATAATTCTCATTCAACAGATCTAAGGTAACCATTTCAGCTGATAGCTGATCATAAGGTAAAGCAAGCTTTCAAAATATTGATGGATCCAGGCTTGCAGACTTTAGCAGTCCTGTCTTCCCTTTCTCAACTCACTGTATGTATTTCAAAGCCTCTCAAACAGCTAAGTTACAGAAGGCTGGGCATAAGGTGCTTGATCCAGACCTCAGTAAAGTCAAAAAGATTTGTAATTACTTGAATGTCATTAGACCCAGAACCATGGAGGTGCCATATAGGCTGTGTCTGCATTAGTGAGTTCACTGATGTGCAGATCTGTAGAGAGAAAGTTGGTGCTGACTTGGTGCTAACACTTCATACCTTTTGCAGGTGAAGGGTTTTGTGCAGACTATTTGCAGTCTGGCCCCATGAACTGAATGCCCAGAGCTTCTGCAGTGGTACAGGAGCAACCCTTCTGGTTTTTATTCACCTGAAAGGTGCTTGCTTTGTGCATCCCAAGACTGCACTGGACAGATCAAAGCATAGTGAGGATGGACAGCTTCACTTCAGAAGCAAGGCTCTAGTCAGGTCTAAAATACTGCCATAGGCACATCCACACTTATCAGCATAATTATGTTTCCTGACATTTTGTAAAGCATAGAAGCAGTAGCTGCAGTCCACATTCTTGAACTTTAACAGTTTAGTCATGACACCATGAAGCATCTGTGGCATTTTCATTATTTGGCTTATTAAATAGTAGGCATTTTCAGATTTAAGATTCTAAATGATATTGAGACAGACAGACTAGGTCAAAAGTCTATCTAATACAGACTTTTATCTGTGTAGCAGCTGACATCAGGAGCTTCTGAATCATCCTTTAAATTACTCTAACCACAGTGCATAGCAGTGATTTATCTCAGTTAGAACTTCATGTTCAGATGACAGCAGCTAAACAGTTCAAGCCCCATCCCATAGCCTCCTTCATAGTAGAAATGTAAACAATCAAAAAGTTAACAAAGTATGGCTTTGTTGCCAGAAATAGCATGTGCAAACCTTAAGTGTGAGAAGACCTACAATCCTGAGGACAGGATTTTTGGTCACTATGAAATGAAAACTGTGAACTCCTGAACAGTGTGTTTGGGAGCCTATCTCCCACAGATACTGCTATTGGTACTGACTCAAAACACAAAAGAAAGCTATGGTTATTCTTTCCTGGAACTAAGAAAATAATGTTAATCTCCTACATAACATGCTTTCTGTTATCAGCACTCAAGATAAACCAGCATATGGCAGTCTGCCATGCCACTAATTACCTATTTATATATAGAAAATATAACATAAATTGAGATTTTTGTGAATCTCAATTCTTAAAAAGAAAGTAAAAGAGAGTCTACACTCTTTTCAAAGTTTAACATCACATTACATGAAAAATCAGCAACATATCTTCAAAGGATTTTAAAGGGTTATATTAGAGCCTCATTGACGACATCCCACTTTTCTAAAACACTGTGTCTACACAACTGAGCTCTGAACCCTAAGCTTATTCACAGAAAGCCTGCCAACATACCTAACGAGCATTTATGTCTGTGGCATTAGTTCAAATTGGATTGGTTCACACTGTCCCAGTCAGGTATCCATTCTCAGTCAGGACGAGAAACACCCAAAATATTAGTAGCTTCCAAAAGTACAATCCTTCCATAAGTCTCTGCAAAAATGTTCCCACTTTGCTTCTGTCAAACAATGTAGAGTAAGTCACCTTTTCTGGGGTACCCTTCAACACACCCCTAAGTAGGGGGAGAGAGAGGAAGGTAAAAAAGCAACCTTTTCACCTTTGCATTGCAAAGGTATTCTCAGAGGTGCTTCCAGACAGGCAGTGGTTTGGAAAGCTGCTGTCTCTCATCTGTTAGCTACTTCTTGCCAAGGAAAAAGGCCATGACTGACTGCAGGTGAGCACCTCCACTCCCCAGGTCTCCAGTGTAGAGCTTTGGTCTACTACTGCACATCTACTTGATTTGAAGGTATTTGCTCAGGTGTGGGACTTGCACCCTCGTCGCTCTTAACTGTTCTGGTTTACTTGAAAGCTGTTTCACACTCTGGGTGCAGCACAGTTATATGTATGTGGCTGCACCGCACAGTAAGATGCTTTTGCAGACTTGAGGTCCCGTGGAAGTTACAGCACAGTCCTTCTAGACACTTACAAGGACACATTTTAAGTCCTACATAGCAAGTTTCTCTGTGAGAAACATAGGCAGCCTGAATAGTTTCCCTCTGTCATCAAAACAAAGAGGGGTGAGGAGACAAAAAGTGCACAGTTCACTTGCTACGAGATACAGTTTTTTTTCTGCAGCACTGACACTCCTGTGTCCATGCAGGTTTCAGATCCATTTAACTTTACTTTGCACAGAGAACTTGTGTTTCATGCAAAACCCTCTAAAAGGGTCTCCACTCCATCCTGTAAGGACCGTATTCCATGGAAGTTATTTTTGCTTTTTATTTCACTAAATAAATAAATAATATGGTTTGGTTTGGTTTGTTTTTGCCAGAGAGACACTGTTACAGATTCTACCAGCTTGAAATTCTGTACCTTAAAAAAACCCAAGTACTTTCAGGTACAAGCCTGTCCCCTGCCAATATTTTCAGTTTTACAATCACCTTCTACTTTGTTCCCTTTTTGTTTTGCAATAAATTATCTTCCCCACTGCTGAGCTAAAGGTTTGCACAGACACTGAGGGAAACTGCCTTTACATAAATTGTTGTCGAACAAACACAGGACAAACAACGCTTGCCTCTAAGGCACCACAAGACACAAGAACAGGAAAATAAAATTACAGCTCTGAACGTGAGGTTTTATACTAACCCTGTCTCTTCTGTCCCTGCCATGAAGGTGCCCTTCACCTGGAACATCCAGGGCTGCTGACAGAGCACTGGGGTCCCTTTCACCTTCATCTGCAAGGGCTCGGGGCTCATCCTGTGCCATCAGTTCAGGGTATCTATCAGCTGCATTTCTAGCAATGCAATGGTGCTTGGCTTTCAGGAGCTGCTACCCATGCTGGTTCTGCTCCATTTTTCCCAAATACGATCTAAGACAAATGGATTAATGGAGACTTTGCCCATGTAAGGTAACAGCAAAAAACTCTGCTCAGTCTGGAGTTCAGTGTTGTACATGAAATCATGGCTCTCCACCTGGCCTCACGGAAACTACCCTCAACATGAAAGTAAAACAAGTTTGGGATTTTTCTTGTCTCCTCCATGTTTTAACCATTCTCACAACCTTGCCCTTTGCCTCTCTGAATAGAAATGAGAACTCATCAGATAGTAATTGTCATAAATGTGAGCTGGTGGCATTATGAACTATTGAAAATCTTAGGAAATATTTAGACTTTGTCACTATGAGCACTGTATAGTGTCAAAGGTGACATCTGCTTTGGAGAGGGTGTAACATAAGGTGCTAATTGCCATTTATTGAGTAATATTTATGACTTCAATCTACAGAGTCTGATCTCTGACTCATGTTTCAGACAACTTCACTGTGTCAGTTAAAATATGTAAATACCCTCTGAAAATTAACACATCTCAGATGCCCTTGTGTTATACAGTTATCCTTTTCATCACTTTTGACCAGGTCTTTGGCAGCAATTATCTTCTTTTCAAAGACCTTTTACTTGTTCATGGAAATTAAAGATTTTTACAGGAAGAAAAACAACAGGAATGGTTTGTAAAGAAAAGTTCCTGTAGTTCCTAAATGCCTAAATATTTTGAATTTAATATTTGAGGAAGGATAAAGATACAGAATAAGCTTGCTACACTGTGGGGAAAACAAAACAAAACAAAACAGAACAAAACAAAAAACCGGTATCAAAGCTGTAAGGATATAACGTATGTAACATACTTTTCTAACAAATCTTGGCTGTCTGCATGCTCGTCTTTGTTAATTCGTGTGCATCTAAGTAGTCTAACAGAACTCAAATTACATACTCAATCCAAATTTTAGTAGTGTTTAGACCAGGCAAGGACACAATCACATACCTGATTTTATGGCTCTGTGCGGCATGCAGTTTTGTTACTAATTCATTGACTTTTCCTTCAGTAAACACTGAATTCTGTCTGTGTTCTCCAGCCCCAGAGCAAAATGATTTTTTTATTTTGTTTCAGCCATGTTCTGGGTCTCTTTAACTGAAGATACTTCAATGCAAAAAGAAATAATATATTACCAGTAGTAAGTTTCTTTCCATGGCATTGAGGTGAAGATGTTGGATGAGCAGACAGTGCTGTGGTGGAAAAGAAACAGTTCTGGCACCTGGAGCACACATGCAGGAGGTGCATGTTAAACATCTTGTGAAATTATGCAGACCTGAAAAACAACCTAACATGGGTAAGAGACAAACAGGAGAGCATAGCAAAGCAGAATAATAGTGCCAGCTAGTTTCTGGTGTAGGTATGAAGCAGTACAATAAAGACGCACAAAAGCCAGGAGGAGAACATGCGTTTGTTATTAAGAGTTTGCCAACCACACAGCACTTACAAACAGAAAAGTGTGGCCTTTGCTCATGTATTTTGTTGTGTTGTGATGGGCTTGGTCAACCCCCATGCTGGCAAAGATGGATTTTTAGGAATATGATTGTACAGATGCTACAGATGAATGAGGAAAGGTAGTTGTCAAGACCCCTTACAAAGGACATCTCTTTTAGAGATAGAAATGTTTATCTGGGAGAGAGGCATCAAAAGGGAACAGAGAATGGGAGTAAAGCCATAAGAGAAACAGACTTGTGTGCAAATATCCTAGCTAAGGAAAAGAACATACAGAGGAATCCTAGGTAAAACACAGGATTCAATCAGGATTACACCTGTACTTCTTCAGGAAGGAATAAGTAAGTTATTGAGTGCTACTTAATGGTGCCAGGGAAAAGCTTCTATCATACTACTCCAAAAGAAGAATAACTTTAAGGAGGATGTTGCTTGAGGGGGAGACACAATACTGATAATCGTTACTCTAAAGGACACAAATTGTCTCAGAATTTTCTTGCCAGACTTTCTTACTGCAGAGATTTAAGAATGAATGAAACCAAGCACAGAGCAGTTACTGACAGGGATGCTTAGAATGAAAGATACTGCTGTACCAGGCAGAGAATGGTGCCAATGGCATCAGTGAGAAATCTAGATTCCAAATAAGAGAGTATGTATTGCCCATTTCTTGTCTTTTACATTCCAGTGCCTTTATTTCACAGACTGTTTATTGACAGAAAATTATTCTTGCTTCTTTGTATGGTCATTCAATCCCATGTTGAAGTTTGGAGTCCCCAGACTGAAATGTTTGCTCTATATTTCTTCAAGCATGGAAAGAGCTTTCCCTATGAGGAGATATTGATCATCTGCAAAAATCTACATCAACAGCAATAAAAGCTTTAAAACCACCATTAATGTTATTTTCTTCCCTTGAATTTGATTCTCTATTCCAATTTATTGGACTGCAAATGGCAGGAGACACATTCCTTACAATGGCTGACCATAAACTTTTGTATATTAATGTTGAATTTTCTCATATGTGTCTACCCACTTTTGACACACCTGTAATAAAACCACCATGAGAAGTCTTTCAGAGTACTGTGAAAACTGAAACTGTATGATCCTAACAAATTTTTTTCCAGAAAAGTTAAGTGGAGGCCAAAAAGAGAGGTAAAAAAATCAGTGAATTGCACTACCTGAAGAACAAAAACTTGAAAATTTACAATCCTGAGCTGGATAGATGACTGGTTGAGGTGGAGAGGGAAATACGATGTTGGACAGAAGCTTTGCTCTAGTCTTCTCATCTGGAAAAACAAGTGATCTAACACTATTGATAAAGTTTGTTACCTGCTTTACCTGGAAGTTTCCCCCTGCATTACAGCAGGAAACTGGGCTCCTGCACTAAAAGGACTCATAGTTCATACATTTTACACTAGTAACCCCTAAAAACTTCTCAACTGGACCTCCACTAAACCTGCCTGTGATCTAGGGCAGTAGCAACAAAAACCACCAAGAGCCCATAGAAATGCCAAATAGTTCTTATCATTCTGCAGTTACATTCATTCACAGTTTACCTTTCTGAAAGCACCATTATGATTTATAAGATTCAACAACACTGACACCTGCTGAAGACAAAATACTGAAGTCCTGTTACAGTACAACATGTGCTTACCTATACAGAACATTACTTGGCTGCAGTTCAAGCTTATGCTAAGTATTTATGCACTTGTTCCTCTTTGGTTTATCATTTAAAGTTCTGACACATCCTCAGAGGCGGTTTCTCTTTGGGTGTATTTTTGCTGGCTAAGATACTAGTCTGTTTGAACTTTTTATTTTGAAGAATCAGAAACTGGACCATAAAAGGAGAGGACACTGACGACTCTCCAGCCTTCAGCTGCAGATTAGATTAGATTAGATTAGATTACTCAGTGCCTGGATGCCTACAGCTTCACTATCTGTGATGGTAACATCTAGTGATGACCTTTGTATGAGGCAACAACAAGTTTGTGGGCTTCAATACCTCTGGAACATTTTTCTGTGAAATAAGGGTACATTAATGTCTGCCTTTGATTGTGCACCAATAACAACAAACAGTGGCCTCTCCCATCCCTATCAGCTGGGTTGCTTAGAAACATATGGCTGGAGTGGACTTTGAGAAATCAAGTCTGCTGCCTGCTATTGCAGGCAGCTGTGTCATAACCACACTCATAAATGAACCAAGATCCTTCTAAGAACGCAACAAATGTCTTGCCTTTACTATTTCTTTTGGAAGGCTTGCTCCATGAGCCCCCATTACATCAAGTCACCCTAGTACATCACATCTTTTCCTTTGATCATGTTGGTGGCCGTTCTTTACAAGTGCTCCGGCCTGAATTACTCTTTCAGACATGAAACACCAACATTTCAGGTGGCCCTAGGTACTACTGGTGCCTCATATAGTGGCATCAAGATTTGCTGATCTACTGTGGAAGTCCTCCCTCTCTGTTCTGGAAGACTGCAGGATTGCATTAGTCTGTCCTGCTACACTGTGAGTCACAAGCATCATCTACCCCTTTTGATCTGTCCCTTCTAGCTGACGAGCTGATGAGCTAGTTTATAGTCAAAAATCTTCTTTAGTGCTAAATGTCTTATACACCGTGCTTCTAAATCTCACCTCACCTTTGTTTCTCCAGGCTGTAAAGATCATTAAGTTTTTCCATATCCAAATTTTGTTGGCTTGAATGACATACCCCAAACTTTTCCAGTCAGGGGCCTAGTGAAAATATTGAAACTTATCTGTTCCAAGGCAGATTATTCATTAAAAGAGAAGTGCTGAATCTAGAGGAAGTTTAATCTGACTTACCATGGTTTTTATTTCAATTAGCTCCTTACATGCCATATGGTTCTTGGAGTAATCCATGTCTCTCCAAATACAGGTGGGGTTTTTTTTCACAAGAAATGAACAGTAGCAAACATTTTTTTAGGTTCAAGAGACTAGCTCTACTGCATTATTTCTATTTATTTTGTGGACATCTTATTAGAAATGCCAGATTCATCAACTAGTGCAATTTACTAGTGAGTGAACACAGTCTGACTTTCCCTCTCACTCCTGCCCCTCCCTTTTTTCACTGAATTTTCTTCCAGACTTGGTCTAAAAGTTTTTCAAACTCCATCTAAAGTCTTGCTCATATTTGAGGTCACACTACAGGATGAATAGTTGTTCAGATTCTTTTAAATCCTTTTTTAAATAGAGGTATTATACATTTTGCAGAGCTATAACCTTGCTCTTGTGCTGTCCTTTCAGGGTCATGGAGAAAAGTTTACCTAAGACCATGAATTGCTGCTTTTTGCCCTTACAACCTAACATCAACCTTCTTTAAAAATGCAGCAGTGTATTTGGGGAGGAAAGGAGAAGAAAGGTGCTTCTGATATTTTCTTTCAAGTCTGATTCATCCCAGTATTTCATGGAGAATATACAATTCACCATGGGATATTTATTTCTCTAATTTTTCAAATTTTTTTACGTGGATGAAGAATACTTCCTGTTTTTTCACCCTGTGCAAGCTCCACTTGACTTTTGACAATTCTCAAGGCATTCCAATACTTCTCATTGATCAATGAGATTTTCCATTTCTTATGGACTTTCTGCATATCCCAGATATCTCCACTGGAGTGATCACTCTTTCAGCTAAATCCAGAGCTCTTTCCAACAAGAAAGAGATTTATTTTGCTCAAGAAACAGTTTCCATCTAACATGTTTCTGAATCTTTGTTTTGAAATTCCCAGCCTCCTACACCCTTGGTTATTAATGCCTTTATATTTCAAGACAAAACTCTGATTAGCTTTAGCCATGGTTTTGGTCATTTTTTCAGTAATTTCAAACTACAGTAACTTAGGCTAAAGCTATTTTACACATGCAGCTTGATCTGTAGGTGACTAGTCATCTGAGCCATATTATTAGTGGGTTTTTTTCCTCTCGGTTGTATGTATAGGGAGAGACACTTCCATAATGAAGTTCTCAGTAGAATTGTCACTGTAACGTTGCCTCCAATAACAGCTCTCCCTTTTTTTTTTGTTTGTATATTGGCTCCAACCACTAACATGACATCGAAACCACCTTTTTTTTTGTCTCGTTTTGAGACCTAACACAAAACTGTTTATCTTCAGAAATGCTGAAAGAATGACTGGCTAGAGAAAGGCAGGAGAAAAAAGTCTTAGCTGCAGAATTAAGCTGAAGTAGCACATACCCTGTTTCCCTGAAAATAAGACCTATCCCGAAAATAAGCCCTAGCATGATTTTTCAAAATTTTTGGGGATGCTCAAAATATAAGCCCTACTCCAAAAGTTAGCCGTAGTTACAATTCATTAAAAAGTCAATTTAAATAGTGTCCAGGCAGCTACACATGTAAAAAAGTAAAGTCTTTTGGAGCAAAAATTAATATAAGACCCTGTCTTATTTTCAGAGAAATAAGGTAACTCTGTTCCTTTGCTCAAGTCACCATCCATACAAAAAAAATCCTTTCATTTCAAGGTCTGGCACTTTTAATTTACATGATATTGCTATGTAATTGTTAAAATTCTCCAGCTGCTCTGTACCACTAATATCAGAACTGATAATTATGCCCTTTCTAGATGTACCCAAAGACATGACTGATTCTGTACAGTGCTTCAAAACAGAGTCACCCTCAACCTTTCTAAAATCCTTCATGGACCCACTGCTCAGCAATAAAAATTGCAATATGAGGAGGTGCAGAGGTCCTTACGTGTCTCCTAAATTTGTTCCTTCAGAACAACTAGCCTATCCTGTATGGAGTCTCTGTTCTTGCATCCCGTTTCCATGATACTTATGTTAACTATATTCATATAGAAAAAAAAAGTTTTCTCAGAATATTATTGTTACTAACTGTGGCTTACAATTAAAAAGTCTGAGGAGAAAAACATCCTCCAGTGTTAACCAAGAGAATTAAATTGGAAGACGCTGCTGAGGGCACAGAGGCAGCATGCTAGCCCAAACAATCTCCAGTCAACCCTTTCAGCAAAAAACGTCCTTGTAGAGACTTAGAAAGCCTATGGATAAGGACAAGGAGATGCTGAAGTGTTGTATGGAGATCATGAAAGGACTAATAACCTTGTTCCTCATTTGACAGAGTGCAACAAGTTCTTTCAGCTCTTGTTGTGTCCTTTACATATTCTTAGTGTTTATTACTAACACCCTTGACAAGAATAGCTTTTCTGACCCCTTCATTGAGTTTTTCAACTAAAAATAAGAACTGCTTTTCTAGTCTGCAACATAAGCACAATTAAAAAAAAAAAAAACTGCAATAAGAGCTATAAAATTAACAGTTCAGTGTCTCATTCTGAAATTTTGAACAGTTGTGTAGCTACATGTACCCTTGTAAAAACTACAAATGCAAAATGCATCATTTTTCAATGATATTTTAACTTGTTTTAAAAAAAACCTGAAAAATGACAAGTGACAGGTCCTAGTCAATGGGTTTTTTTTTAAGATATATAATAAACTTCTGCTATTTTCACATGTTGGGAGGTGGGCTTTTAAGGATGAAGACTCTACTTTTAGATTTAAGAGTCTAAATGCAGGAAACATAGAAGAACAGTGATACAAAAGGAGAGGTCCCCATATCTCAGTTGTTTAATGAATATTCAGTAAAAATCCATAAAAGAAAACTATAAATCACCACCCTTATAAATAGGCCTATGAGTAGTACCTGAATAGAGCACAAATGTCTGCTGCTGACTCCTGTCATATGCTGATATCCAAAACAAAGCCATAATTGTCCCACAGCCAAATAATGACAAGGCTGGATTTGAGATTTGACTTAAAGGGTTAAACAGGGGACTAAACCAAACTTTTGAAGGAAGACTAACCTCTTCCTTAACTCTCCCTAATATCTGAGAAATGTACATAATATAACGTGCTGTCTAATACATTATAAAATTCAAAAGTGCAAGCAAAACCAAATTATAGGTGTTTGGCCCCAAACACTGAGTTAATGCAGTTCTACTATAAATGAAAATCTACCCAGGTCTTGCAATCGCTGTCATCTTCCTAGCATCTTTCATAAAATGCTTTGCAAACATACACATTTTACATAGTTCAGGTAAATACTACAGGCATTTTAAAATATTACTAAACTCCAAAAGGTGGAAGATGGGTGATAAGAACAAACACATATTGTATTATAGAGGACAGACTCAGATAGACAGACATGTTCAGTCAAGAAAAAGAAATACAAATTCATCTCAGAAATATGTCTCCATCACATCACCTAGCAGAAAGAGGAGGGCTGGACACAATAATCTAAGAGGTTCTTTTCAATCTTGTCATTTGCAGTTGTACGGCCTTATTCATTCTTTATTGGATAAACATTGCATATAAACACGAGAAAATGCAGAAGTCTTGAAAATATATAAACCCTCAGGTACCAGAGCATAAACAACCTTTTAACTAGCACAGGAAGAAACTCTTCTCACCAGCAAGTCAATTCATAAGCACCCAGATCTTGCCTCTCATAGGGAAACATCTGGTACCAAAAAGAAGATAATTCTCTTTTTCTCTAGTTAAAGCTCACATACCTGAGGGGAAAAGCAAGCACTGAACACAGATGGCACCTCACATTTTTCTCCTGGAAAAGTGTGAAGCTGTGAGGATCATAGTGTTAAGCTCACCTACCTGTGCCTCTTTCTTAAGCCAAAAAATGGCCGAGGTAATCCAGCAGCAGAAATGCAAATCAAAGATCTTTTGTTCTGACAGCTGTTGGTGGCCTTTACCACTGTTCTAGGACTGCCTTCTCCAGGTCGGCCATGAAGCTCTGTGGAGCACTGGATCCTGTGTAAGCATTTAAAGCTTGCCTGCTTTTTTTTGAACCTTTAACCTTGATAACTTCTCCATCTGCCCACGTACCAGCTCCATTCATTTGCTAGAACACTGCAGAAATAACAGTACTTGTCAGTTTTCACTAGATAAAAAAAATAGATGTGTAGGAGAAAGATTTGGGGGGTTAAACTCAAAAGAAAAAAAAATCATTTACATTTGCAGCTGAATTCTTGAGCTTATTTCTTCTGCGATTAAAAGAAGAAAATTATCATCACAAAAATGTATAACTTTTTCAAGTGCTTCTTCCACTTCTTTTCCACATGACCTGAACATGACTCAAACTTGTAATGTTTAGCACTCCAAGAGTACATTTTTAATGTAGGCTTCAATGCAATAAATTCAGTTCAGAAGAAAAAAAAATACTTTTTTTTCTCTAACTACCTGACTCCCACATAGTATTTTGCTAGTCTTATCCTAGTGTGATAGAAAAATATGATTTATCAATATTCAGTATTTTGCCCATTGAACTATGAATCCTTATTACTTTTCCATGTGTATCTCTCCACAAAAACACTTATAAAACCATCTTTAAAAGATATACTTTCCAACCCAAATGTTGCAGTTTTACATCTGCCTGGTAATTCTTTCTAAAGTATATGTCTACTTTTATTATTATTTATTCCACTTTTTAAATTAATCTAGGGCACAGATTGAAATGAGAAACCAGACCAGTTTTCACGAAGATCGTGACAAAAGCCCCACTGACTTCAACTGAGTCCATGTGTTAAAGTCCTTTGCAAGGAGTTCTCTGAAATCAATGGGGCTGCAACAGTCTATCTACCCAGGAAATATTAATCCCACCTCCTTTGATTTATCAGATTCCCTTATTCTAGAATTTTTTTTTCTCCTGAAAAATTTTCCCTGCCTTGCTCACATGAGAAAAAACAATATTTCCTTCTCATGAGAACTGCTATACTTGTCTGTTGATATTTCTTCTGTAATCTCTGTTTCCATGCAGAATATAACCAGATTTGTGGCAGAAAAGGGTCACCTTAGTTCTTATTGCACTAGAAAAGGTTAGAGATGTGTTCTTAAAACTCACTTCAGGGTAATTAGAAGAAGAATCAGAGAAAAACAAAAAACATTATGACGAAAGTGCTAAGGCATAAAAGAGACAAGATGCATACCAAATATTATGCCCATCCAGCAAAATACTTCTGCTCACATCTGCACTGAGAAGCTGGAGTAAAAATAGGAACAATATTCCTATGCCTGTATGACTAGCTGCCATGCAAGTATGCACAAATCTATTTTACAAGTCCTAAACAGCTACAGCAGAAGATTTTCCCGATGGTTTGTTGTAGAATATATGCAGTGCTTACTTTTACACAACAGCAATATTTTGGAAGTATGGCTAATGTAAAAATCAATGTCCCTTTATAATGGGTGAATTTGTAAATGAGATTATCAGAACTGCTTATGAAAATATGGCCTGTAATAAAAAGATTCTGCATAATCTCCAGACAAGAAGACAGAAATATAGTATGAAGGCTGCCATTTGGTGGTTTGCTGACACTGCTGTCTTTTTCCCAAATTTTTTTCCACATCATGCAGACATTTTCAGAAATAAAGCCAATATTATTTTTACTTCCTCTGCTTTCTCTTGACTTTTTTCCCAATGGCAAGAGAAATTACCATACAATGAGTAAAACTACCAATCATATTAACTTAAACACATCACATAAAATTTAGCTGGCAGAAAGAGTAACAAAAATGAAAAGAAGACAAAGCAGGGGAAAATAAACAGCCAGGAGGTAAGGAGGAAGAGGGATCACTGAGAGGAGGATTCACAACACAATCCTGCAAGTTATCCCAGTACCCTCACAGACAGCATCAGTGATTAGCACTACACACAGAACCAGATTTAAATTATTTACTTGGGTTTAATGCTTACTCCTGGTAATTTTCTGTGAAGGCAGTCAGGTGTTTAAGTCAGAAGAGCTGTATTATACATGGTTTTAGATTGAATAATTTGAGATTCCAGTTGTTAGTAGTTACACTGGTGACTGGATTTTTATGTAGTCTTCATCTGCTCATGGAGAGCATTTCTAATCCTACCAAAAGGCCACAGCACTCCAAAAAGAGGGGTTCTGGGAGCATTCAACACAATTACAATATTGCATCCCAAATTGTCCTGTAATTGCAAGCTTAATTTTTGCTCTCATATATTAATTCTTTCCTGCGCTCTAATGCATATTTCTCCTCGAGATGTAAGAAGAGCATACGCTTGTCTTTTTCTGCAAGACTTGTGGGATTTTCTGTGGAGGTTCTCCCACAGCAGAAGTGGCTGAGCAGCAGATATTTGCAGCTTAACCAAGCTGAAAATTCTGCCTATGAGAGAGGACATTTCCAGCTGCCTCCAGCTATTCTAAATATTCTGGAGGAGACAAGTTATCAGAATTCAAAATGCCCCATAAATGCAGGGAAGATACTAATTCCCTTCTCTCTATTGCCACACTGAGGACCCTGAAAAATAATGATTTAGCAATCAAGCCACCTGTCTCCAAGATAACAGGCATATAATGCAACATAATGTTGGGTAGTATAAGGCTCCTAAATTTCCTTAATGACTTTTTTTTCCTAGTTTCTTTCCTAATTCTCAAGAACTTGAAACACATAAAATTTCAAAAAAAAGTAAGAGAGAGGGAACAGAAACTGGTAATGTACTCAGGATAGAGAGAAGGTTGGGTAATATATTCATTCTAATTGTATTAACCTTCCTCCATAATGAGAAGGGGGAAACCTACCATCTGTTTAAGTCATTAGTCAGTTCCATAATTAAAGGATTAAGATTAGCTCTAACAATTTCTTTGTTTTTCCTAGGAAACTGAACCTCCAGATACTTAAAACTAGTCTATTGCCATTGAAAGGGGCTATCGATTGTTTTCTTTTGGGAGATCGCCATCATCTGAAATTTAGTCCAATTGATTTTATACCAGGAATATTTCCTAAAGTTGACTACTATGTCCAATAGCTTTGTCGATCTGATATAAATAAAAGTATATTGTCAGCATAAAGTAATCGTTTAACCTCACACTTCCCTGACTTCACACATTGAAGTTTATTATTAGCCTTAATTTGTATTTCCAACTGTTCAAGGGCTGTGTTAAATAACAGAAGTGGGAGCCCTATTATTTTGCACAGCTATTAGGAATTTAGCAATTAGCCTCCTTTTAAGTCAGAGTGATTGTGGACTATAATAAAGCAACAAAATCCAGGTGAGAAATATCAAATAGCCAAATCTACATAAAGACAAAGTCAACATAATCTTTTCAAACCTTTTCCATATCAGGGTATCACTGTGGCAAGGATTTATCTGAGTATTGACAGACACTCATTAATTTAGTCAGGAATCTTGTACTATCAATGTCTGATCAATATTTATTAAATTCATCTAATTAAGATAGTAGATGTCATCTATTATTTTATTTGCTCTTGTATCCAGCATTTCAATTAGATATTTAGGTTGACAAAAACTAAAGTGCTGTTGCAGATCTTTGCCTAGTTTAAGCATAACTGAATGAGAGCCTCAAGAGAATTGCCTCCTTGAAGATATGCAGTTGCTTAAATGATCCAAAGATCTAGGGGATAACATTGCTAATGTTCTGATATCTCTGTTAATAGTGCCTTTATTCAAGTCTTTAATCATGTTTGTTATATCTTTTAGTAAAGCAGGTGATGAATCCTGAGGTTACCGCCTGCTACCCATCACCAAATCCTCACACCATCCACGAGTTGGGTTCTGTATCACTTAACAAATCTAGAAACAATCCCGAAAATAGAAAGTGCAATGATGCTGATGTTTGCCAGTAACAAGTAATTCTTGGGAGTAAAACTTAAAACCAACAGTGAAGAATTGCGTAGAACCTCACAATACTGCAAGTGACTCAAAAATAAAGTGTCAGGTGAGCCTAATGATTCTTAAAAGCAAAGTAATGTATGTGAGAAAAACTGCTATCTTAACTATATGTAGATAATTAATGGGTTTGCATTAGTCTACTAGCAAAAGGAAAGTCCTTGTGGATAATTTACAGAAAATGCTGGCAGAGTGGTTGGGGAAAGGGGGTCACAAGGAAAACCGAATATCAGAACTCACTGTAAAAGGACTTGAGAGGAAAATACATTTTGCCATTGCCCTTGGCCACAATGTGTTCATCCCACACACAGCATGTAGCCACAATCAGACCAATGACAAACAAAAGAATGGGAGGAACTAAATACTGTATTGAGAAAAGGATGACATAGATGGTCTAAGATGTAAAATGGGTACAGCTGGAAAGGAATCAGCATAGATTAAACTTCAGCATGGAAAAGGCACACTTGTTAGGGGGAATATGAGAGAAGGCAAGGAAAAACTGGTATTGAGTGGTGTCCAAAAAGATGTACGAGGAACAATCATTCTCCACAATACCCAAGTTTTCCCAAAATTTTCGAGCTACCAGGTTAAAACAAAGAAATTAGTTAATTTGGGGGATAATGCATTACTATATGGTAGAACTCGAAGCAGTAGGATCACAGTATCACAGTATGTTTGGGATTGGAAGGGACCTCAAAAGATCATCCAGTCCAATCCCCCTGCTGGAGCAGGAACACCTAAGTGAGGTCGCACAGGAACATGTCCAGGTGGGTTTTGAATGTCTCCAGAGAAGGAGACTCCACAACCCCTCTGGGCAGCCTGTTCCAGTGCTCTGTCACCCTTACTGAAAAGAAGTTTTTTCTCAAATTTAAGTGGAATGCTGGGGTGGCTAAACGGATTCACAGAGATTAGCCAACTTCACGAATGAAAAGTCCTTAAATGACTATTCACATGGTATTTCTAATGCAGGCTCTGGTTCACAGAGTCCTTAAACCACTGATTGTCAGAAGCTGGGACAAAATACCAATGAAAATGGCTATTAATAATATTTCAGAATGTAAATGGGTAATCTTGCCCATTCTTGATTATGATGGGTTTGATATTTGAACCTTCATTTTTACCTAGAACCACAATAATTTGTTTTTTCCTCTTCTGATGCCCAAAAGTTGTCATTTTAACCTCAATATCTGAAGCAGCTACCAGATTTTAAACACATTTTTTGTTGTTGTTGTTATCCTTTCATTTGGATAATTCCACTCACATTTTTATGCTGAGTGAACCTACCCGTACCCAGTCTCTGTTCTGCAGGTGCAGACACCCAACACGTGGCTGGCAGAATAGTTCTCTAGACTTATTGACTAGATTCTTCATCAGCTATGATGAGAGCTTAAACACCTCACTTAGACCCAGATACCAACACTTACGTGTAATCACATATGAACCAAATTCCAGCCCTAGTGTAGCATCCGATGACTAAATGTCTTTATGTTCAAATATAAGGCAGCCAGCAAATATAAGGCAGTCAATGGAGAGAAATGGGCACATGTAGATGCTGCCCTTTTCAACTTAATATGCATGAATAAATTTGATCAATGTCCTAAAGCCCCTATTTCCACACACATCCGCCCCTGTCCCAGTATGGAGGAACAGTGTGGTGAGCTCAGATGAAGACACTGTGAAGACATTGCTGTGAAGTTTAAAGATTATGTCAGCTGAATGCTCTGAATGCTGCCTTTGGTCATGTTTACACTGTCCAGAACAGGCAAGGAAATTCAAACTCCTTCACAGCTATAAAGTATATATTACAACTATAACTTGATATGCACCCATACAAACACATGAGTGTGCACATAACATATCAAGTCTTTCAGTTTGGGAATTTTTTTATACTTCACCAGGAAATGGAAATATAACCCAATGTAATTCTAACATTAGTTTACTATAAATTCCTAGTCTTTAAGCTAATGATGGAATAATGTTCCTCTCATTAGTTTAATGATCATATCGTGCTTAATACAAGCTTCTCCCCCCTCTTTTTTCCTCTTTCATTAACTCAGTCTAAGTCGCAGACAATTTGCTTTCACTATGAAGCTGTCAATCTCTTTCTTGTATGTAACATGTCAATCTGTTATAGCACAGAAATAATGCAATGCATTTATCAGAATAAGATCTCTTTTCATTTACTGGCTCAAAAATTATTTTAAGTTATCTATGACAAAGCGTGTTAATGGAGCACATTATAAGTAGTGAACATTTAGATCCTTTACAGGTTTTCTTTTTTAATGGTGATTTGTGCTTCATCATCAGTGTTTGATTTCAAATAATCTAGCTGTCACTTGAGAAAAAGGAAAGGTAGGTGAAACTGATACAGAGGGAAGTCCCTCAGCTCAGACTGTGCTGGTTGTTCCCAAGGCATCCAGACAAAAGGCTTCTGCTCATGGCAGTCTGAAGCAATACAGAGCAACAGTAAAGTTTCCTTCTCTCATAATGATAGAACCTTTTCTTAGGAGCATGGATAAGAGGAAGAAAATAGACACTTTTATATGCTAGATTTTAGAAGGAAAAAAAATAGCTATTGTATTGGAAAGGGTCAAGGAAAGGAAGAACCGATAATAGAGGATGTGTCCAAGAGCTGTCATGTGAGACCCATTAAATGCTTTAGAACTCTTGACTAGAAATTTGGAGAAGCTTTACTCTAGGCACACAATCTATATAGCCTTTCTGTTGGTATCTCCTACATTCATAGAGCCACATATCTAAGTTGACATGTACTTGCTGTGAAGGAAGAGACCTGCATTTCCATCTATGTTCTGAGTTTCCATTTCAGGCCAGTCCTAGACCTTCCTGTCTCTTACACCTTTCTGTCTCTTGCTTATGTTTATCCCAGCTTCTTCAGAGTTCATGCTACTTTAATTGCAAAAGTTTATCTTTGTCCGCAGTCCTGCCTCTGGTCTGTTGCAGCAGAATTGCCAGAAAAAGCTGCTGTCCTTTTCTTTAGTTCTTTACAAGAAAAGACTTTATCAAAAGAAAACCAGCAGCTAGTGAAAAAAAAAAACACATTGCTTTGGCTGCAGGGAAATTCAAGGGGTTGCTGTGCTTACTCTTTGTTCTTGATTATTGTTCTTCTCAGAGGCTGCCATTCCTATCCATATTTGTTTGTTTCTTTTCTGTTTCCATGAAAGTTTATGCTAAGACTCACCCATTTTAACTTTCCCCATTGTTTTTTTCCCATCTAATGTATGAGGAATGCTCCTAAGTGCCAATGTCTCAAGAAGTAATTCCCAAGACATCTGATCAAGCACTGTGTTTGGTCAATTTGTCAGTAATTTTATTATATTTTGGCCTTAAAAAATGAAGTACTTATGTGTTGTGGTTTAACACAGCAGGCAGCTAAACACTACACATAGCCATTAACTCACTCCCCCCGCAGCAAGATGGAGGAGAGAATCAGAAAAAAAAGGTAAACATTGTGGGTTAAGATAGAGACAATTTAATAGGACATAAAGGGAAGACAATAATATGAATAGGAATAGGAATAGGAATAGGAATAGGAATAGGAATAGGAATATGTAAAACAAGTAATGTGGAATGCATTGACCAGTTCACCAGTCATTGACTGATACCCAGCCAGTTCCCAAGCAGTGGTCACCCCTCCCCCCGACTTGGCCAACTCCTCCTAGTTTATACACTGAGCATAACATCACACGATATAGACTATTCCTTCAGCCAGATTGTGCCAGCTGTCCTGGCTATGTCCCCTCCCATTTTCTTGTGTACCTCCCCACTGTCAGACCTTGGGAAGTTGAAAAGTCCTTGACTTAGTATAATCACTACTTAGCAACAACTGAAACATCGGTGTGTTATCAACATTATTCTCATACTAAATCCAAAACACAGCACTATACCAGCTACTAGGAAGAAAATAAACTCTATTCCAGCTAAAATGAGGATATTACAACTTATTCCAAGTTTTTTAAAGCTAAAACAGATTATAAAGCAAGCTAAGTAACAAAAACCTTCCAAATCTGGACTGAAGTCCATGGCTGTTAATCTTTTGAAACAAGATGTACCCTTGACCCGTAAAATACATGCTGTTGGCCAAAACATTGCTTTTCAAGGCTGTAAGAACATGGAAAGGGAGACACTGAGTGGAGTAAATATCTCCAACTACAGCTTTTCTCTTGCATCAGGGAAAGGAGTTGGGCAGGAAACTGAGGTGACCTGAGGATGGTTCATGGTAGCACTGATCCTGCCATCAGACTTTGCACTAAGAACAGTGTAATGGGAATGATGGATCATTTAGCTGGTGCTACCATTAATCTCTTAGGCCAGCCTGGAAATCCAGTGTTCCTAAGAGAAAAGATGTGGGTAAAAATCTAGTTATTCATCCACAAAGTAACCATATGCACTTATGAAATGGGCAAATGGGAGAAGACTCAGGTGCCTTGTTCACACTCAGCAAACTGCTTGAAAGCCTGCTACTGTGTCTTTTCATTTCCTAGAGCAGAGGTAGGCCTTCAGCTTCACTCACATGGACAGTGGCAGTATTTTTAGGGTTATAATGGGAGCCTCTGCTGCCAGGTCAGATGTTTACTGCCCTAAAAACACACAAGCAAATGATTAGCCAGCCCCAAATGCCTCTGACTGAAGAGAGATCAGAAACAAAGACCGATGGCTACCCATAACTCTATCATGTGAAATGTACTGAACCAAGTAGTCATATCTTCTCTCCCCTTGCAAACATTTAGTGGATTTTTCCTCTGTTTCCCCAGACAACACACACACACACTCCCTCTTGCACACCATGTTGTCTTTCTGTATCTGAAAAGGGATCAGTCTGTTCTCTAACACACTGTTTCAACCACATTGATTCTGAAATTTTCATGGCACATTCAAGGATGAAGAAGGAGTGCAAATAAAAATAAATTACTAGCTAGGACAGCTGAAGAGTTCTTCCTAGATGTATCTGTCTCACTTCTCCCTGAAGTAGAGCTGTGATGGCTATAGCAAGATCTCACAGCCCCTGTGATCAACTAAATCTTGTCCTTGCCCTTCCTTACAGATCCCAGCCATTCCTTTTTCTCCCCTCTTTTGTAAAAATGTGAGCATTTTGGAGGGAAGTGATCCATTTTCTAATTCTTTGTTTTTAATTTGATCCACCAGTGTCATTCACATGGAAACCAGTTTCCAGCAAGGTCTGGAGGAGTTAGTTCCATCCCTTATCTTTAAACCTGCATCTCTTACTCCTCTCTCTCCTCTCTTTTCCCAGGCTTTGGGAGCAGCACAGGATTTCCATTCAAGTCCACAAAATTATTGTTAGCTCATGAGGTCCCAGGGGCCAGCAGACTGTCACACCTTCACTCTGGGTTTGGTCTGCTACACATGCACTTTTCTCCACCCACTGCAGGGAGTACAGAGAGAGCCCGGTGAAATCCTGATCCCATTCTGCCTCCACCCCAAACCAGGGGAGCCCCAAAACTGAGACTCAGCTCCCACGGCAGAACCCCTCTGAACAAGACCACCACTATAGGATAGAGCAGAGGAGGCTCTCTGAGCCTAATTTTAGCCCCTGTTCAATGCCATAGTAAAATCTCTTTCGGTTATTTCTTGTGTGCAGTCAGTGACTAGAAGACAAACATCTGATTAAATCTGAGGTCATTTTAGGCATGCAGTGTGAATGAAACACAAAGCTGCTCCCCCCACTGCACTCCACACCAGACAAAATCGCTTTTTCATGTACCCACTGCAATTCACGTTGCTCCAGGCACTGGCATTCAAAGGTGAAGAATACCAATTGAAGGGCTACAAACTTGAAAGTAACGTTTTTTTCTTCTTGCATGCATCACTGTATTCCTTTTTCAGCCTGCCTTTTACACTGCAATTCAGCCACGTGCCTCTCTTCCTGAAGCATATCACCTTTGATCATCCTCAAATGGCACTCTCTCTGTATATTTATATTTACTTTAGCAATTCGGCATGTGTAAATATCATTGTCTATCTCAGCTGATTGTTTCTCCTTCTTTCCAAAGAGAACAATGGAGTGCAATGAAAAATGACACACAGATGGACAACATTGTATTGAAATCTGTATGTTTTCCTTTCTGAGATGGACAATAAATACGAGTCTGCTCCTGGTGTGAGGAGTCAGTAGAAGATCAGTGAAGAAGGCCAGTGTATCTCAACAGCTTTCAAATGCACAGTGCTTGTTCCCAAAGCAGCTGAACTCTGACAAGCACTGTCAGAGCATAACTGGCACTGAATTAAGAGGTAAGTTACATGTCTATATTTTCAGAAGGTTTCTATTTAAAAAATAGATACTGAAGCCATTCTGGAGGACTTGCTCCTGGATTCATGCTGATTTCTTCTACCATGAATTAATATTACTCAGGTATTATTGAAAAGAAGGCTAAGAATGAGTCAAAGGAACTGCTTTTCATCACAGTGCTGGACCAATACAGCCTGGAGCATAGACTTGAAAGTGCATGGTGTGTTTAGTGAAATATTAAAAGGAGGCCGTGTATGTTTTCAGCATTTTTGCTTCCTTTTGTGTATGTGTAACTCTCTTGGAGGCTTGAGGAAGAATGTGATCTCCCCAAAGAGATACACACACCAGGCTGTAAAACATTACAGATAACTTGTGACCCTTCTGGACAGAGCTGCTCCTCTGGAGGAGAGAACACAGAGTACCAGTTCTGGGGTGGGAGGTGCTTTAGAGCAAGGCCATGGTCTTCCACTTGCAGAGGTTACTGTGTCACAGCACATTAACTGAGGTGTTCATCACTGTCATAAGTGATGAGACAAATCGGCATAATACAGTGGCACTTCTCTATCAATAAAGGGTTAGAGGGGGAAACTCAACGTCTGGCAATGAGTAAAAGCTAAAGCTCTGAGGGAACATAAAAGAGTACCAACATTTACAATGTTTTTTTCCTAAACATTAGTGAATGCTTACTCTTTCTAAAACTACCTTTCTCAAAATTTCCAGTGAGGCTTAACAGCCATGGAGTTGCATGCTTTTGCTTAAGTTGAGGAAGCCTCTAATTTTCTTCTCAGAAACAGTTCTTTCACTCCATCCCTTGTCCAGTTGAAATACTGTTATAAACCTGTGACCAGCACACAGTTTTGACCTCCTACTGATGCCAGGCAACTACATTAAACTGACTGTGCCCTCACCCAGCACCATCAGACTGGTCTGCTTCACCCATGTGCTGCTAGAGTGAACTCATGGCCCAGCTCAGCCCATAAGGTAGACTGAGGGTCTAGGATTCACACAGTATCACAGTATCACAGTATGTTTGGGATTGCATGCATGTCAGCTAAAGGAAAATGGGCTTTTCAGCCTCGCATACTCCAAATTAAAAAATGAGGTTTCAAGGCTTGCAGCACTGAAACACTAAAATGCCTGAAGATGTTGTTTTCAAGAAAGGCTGCATGCTTGATCTGAAAGCGATGTTGCACCAGCTGTACCAGGCTCCTACCTGACATCTATGTCATGCCCAGCACAGTCCAGCAAGAGAAGATCTCATGTATGGAACAGCTTGATTTGGGAGGGAGAACTCAGTGTCAAACTGTGGAGCGAGATGAGAAGAAACTTCAACAAAAGCTCTGCATGGTGAAGCTAGAAAGCAAAGGAAGAGATTTGCACAAGTTTTTCAAGTAGCATTAGTAAATTGCTCATTGCATTCACGTAGTAGATTGCAGTACTTTAGAGACTACTTCATCTCTGCTGAAAAAATGCTGAAAGAGTCCTTAACAAGAGCTAGTTTGTAAGCTTTTAAAAAACTGCTAGTCCTTAGAAACTCAAAGTGGATATTCCCTGCTTTTGTAACATGCTTACCAATCACCCTGTGCTCTGCAATGCTTTTTGGCCACTTCATGCTTAAAGTAACGCTTTTTGGCCACTTCATGCTTAAAGTAACCTAATGATCTTAGCTGCAGGACAAGTTTCTTTAATGCAAGTGCTAGAGGTCAAAGCTTGTGGCAAGTGAAGGGAGAGCCAATGTGAGGCTGGCAGGTCGCTTGGCACATGGACCAGAGGCATGTGCAGCCTAAGCTAAAGCAGCAGGGAGGAGAAAAAGCTGCTAGAGAAGGCTCTGGAAAAAAAAAAAAAAAAAAAATCAGAATATTTCCACTCCTCTTGTACCTACCAAGGGACACAGTTTTGCAAGTTGCCTTTCTCCAATCTGCTGTAATGGCTGCCTTGGGGAAACACACATCTTTCTCAAGTGTTCTCAAAATCGCATGTTTTAAGTCCTTTTTAGCTGGCAGTCCTGTATTCCCTCCCCACTGCTAGTTCTCAGCCAGGTTTTTAAAGAGCTGTCTTTAAACTTTTGGCTCTTCAGGCTCCTCTGCCAGATGTGATCAAGTTTGTGTCTGTAACTCTTCCTCATAGAGTCTGATACAAATTATGGACAGTCCTTGTCACCGTGGTTCTCCTGAATGCTTGCTGGATGTTGTCCAAAAGCCTCTGCAGAAAAGAGGTACCATAAACACACAGAAGGCACAATCAGAGAGCACTTTACATACACCAGCTGTATGTCTTTGTCTAGCTCTTGCATGGCATTTCCTTAACCATCTGGCCTCTTTGTGTCCACTCCGCCAGATGAACTGAACTCATTTAAATGACCTTTCTTTAAAAAAGTTCTAATGTATTAGGCATTGATTGAGTCCCACAGGCTGATGGGTACAGCTAAGAGAACTGAGTTCATAACTTACCTCATTTTGTTCCTTTTCATAACTTATTCACAGAGGACTTTGATTTTCACTAATCTGCTCATTCTTCAAAACCCTTTGGCAAAATATTAATGCAAACATATTTCAACATATGGATTCTGTCTGTGGGCTAGTCACGTCAGCTGCATCCTTGACTAACTTTATTTATGGCCTGTGAGTGGTTGTTTAAATAACATGGTATCCCCCACACCGTGGCTGGATATTTGAGCCAATCCATTGAGACTCTTTCTCACACATAAATGCCATTCGTATTTTTGTCCAACATCTCATTGAATCAGCTATACTATCAGTATACACTAACTAGCTTTGATCATCTCTGAAGAACTGATTGATGATGCCCTCTTGGTGACTTAAGCTTAACCCAATTCACTGCCTTACCTATGCAGACCAGAGGTATTTCCCACAGCTTTCCCAGATGGCTTATTCCATAACTCACAAATCACTAAGAAAAATTATGGGTAGAGGAAGACCTGACTAGACAAAGGTTTCTTCCTTTTTACTCTACTGCCCTGTTTCTTTTTAGACTACCTTACCTTGTTTAGAGCTATCTTGGATACCTCTGCATGAATGATGCAGATATACCTACATTTTATTCAAAAAGATGATAAAAAAGATAGGTGAGATGTGTTGTTCATTTACAGCAGAACAGGCAATGGACTTATGTGAGTGAAATGAAGCCAACAGGGGCATTTTCCCACTGCACAGCATCAAGCTGGTTTCAGCAAATATCCCCTGCAATGTCCTCATCCAGCCTTTCCTCAGGATTGCCTGGGTACTGCTAGTTCAGACTCTGGCAGTGCTTGGTGAAGTCTCCCCAGTCCTCATGCTCCTGAGTGTCTTTGATCCAAATAGAGCTTCACATCAAAATTAAAACATCTGTCACTTCAAAAAGTTATGGTTTCTAAGAGAATTTGAAGCAAGGCAAGGGTCATACCCACCAGTTTCTGGGGAGAGTTTACTTAGTATTTTTCAAATTAGACAAGTGGTAGAGGCAGCCAAAGGGCTTTTATGCCTTTTTACAGAGCAGCGATAAAAGCCCCCAGAATCATAATAGCTGCCTGCTACTTGTTTAAAGTGCTCTTGCTTGGCTTTAGAAAAGAGAAAACAACTTTTTAGTGTCATTTTGATCAGCACCGCCACCATCTGCACAAGCCTTAACTCATACAGCAGGGATTTGCAGACAAATTTCAACCAACAGTGTGTTTTCAGACCTGACAGATTCAAAGAACAAGGAATTGAACTAAGTGATTCACTGAAGAGCTGAATTAGCTGACCCACGTTGTCAATCCATCCCTGTAAAGTCATTCAGAGAAAAGCCTGATGGGAAAAAAAAACAAACAAACAAACAAACAAACAAACAAAACAAAACAAACCAAACCAAACCAAACCAAACCAAACAAAACAAAACAAAACAAAGAGAGAGAAAATGTTTCCCCAACACAATCAGAGCTGTTCAATCCAAAAGAAAGAGACAAGGAAAGCATATGTGTTTATCTGGCACGTTGTTTAGCTGTAGCTCTTCTTCCACACTCAGTCGATAGGTTTTCTCCTTAAATTCCCCTGTCCACTGTACAGAAGTCAGCTATGTTTGTTTACCAGAAGATAATAATCTTAATTAGACTACTGTATTGAAGCCCTGTTCTCCACAACCACAGGAACAGTTTTGTTTTCTCTAGTATTGTTTTCCTCAGAGGTGGCTCTTGCTAAACAGAATCATTTTTCTGTTTAATGAAACAGAGTAATGTAAATGCCATCCTGTAATATTTGTGTCTGTGTCACTCCTGCTCAAGTGAAACTAGACAGCATCCAGTTATTTAGTATCAGTCATAAAAACCATAGAAAAAACAGCTTTAACAGCCAGCTTATTTGTAAGCATCTCATTTCCATAGCATCAAAACAACTGGAATCAAGTAAAAGGAGCACCCAGTTCTTTATGTTTTGAGCATGGAACCTGTGCAAACTGCAATTTTTAGCAGAAGCCATAACTTGAGAAGCAAGTTCTGAGTTATCGAGCAAGTTTTTCCAAGACCAGCATGTCAGCAAGACAAGATCAACATGGCCCAGCAATCTGCACTCACAGCCCAGAAAACCAACCTTATCCTGGGCTGCATCAAAAGGTGCACAGCGAGCCCACCAAAGGAGGTGATTCTGCTCATCTATTCTGTTCTTGTGAGACCCCCACCTGTTCATCCCTGGGGCTCCCAACATAAGAAGGACAAGGATCTGTTGGAGAGGGTCTAGAGGAGGGCCACAAAGATGATCAGATGGCTGGGGCACCTCTTCTATGAGGATATGTCAAGAGAGTTGGGGCTGTTCAGCCTGGAGAAGGCTCTGAGTAGACCTTATTGCACTATTTCAGTACTTAAAGGAAGCCTACAAGAAAGCTAAAGAGGTACTTTTTACAAGGGCATGTAGTGATAAGACAAGGGGCAATGGCTTTGAACTGAAAGAGTTTGGACTTAGATAAGACATAAGGAAGAAATTATTCGCCATGAGGGTGGTGAGGTGCTGGAACAGGTTGTCCAGAGAAATTTAGAATGCCCCATCCCTGGAAGTGTCCAAGGCCAGGCTGGATGGGGCTTTGAGCAAGCTGGTCTAGTGGAAGGGGGATTGGAACCCCCATGAACCATGGCAGGGGGGTTGAAACAAGATGATCTTTAAGATCCCTTCCAACCAAAACCATTCTGTGTCTTCTATGCAGGAAACCTCATAGCAGAGATGTTTATGTCATGTGCTGCTACTAGAGGCCCAAATCACTATGCCACAAGAGTTATTGCAGCTGCATAGCTAGAGCCAAGGCCAATTCCCAACACCAATAATGCTTATCAACCTATATTTAATTCAGTAAAGATTTGCTTGTGAATGAAGGCAAAGCATGACCCCACATTATCACATCCTACGGAAGAACTATTACTTCTCATACAGATGCTCCCTTTTTCTGATCCTTGATGTGTACTGCATACCAATCACATAACAAGTACCAATAAGGGCAAGTTTAGGAGCACAGAAGCACTATACTTTGCTTACAGTTCGCAGCATACCGTATGCTAACTCCTGGTAAGGCGAGGGGATTAGAAAGTACTTTTGTAACTATGGGAAACTTGCTTTTCCTGGGACAAGTTTTCCATGGTTGTAGGGCCAGCACCCTTCTGTTCTTTCTTCCTTTCTTCTCAAGAGGGCTACAAGTAGAAGAGTTTGTCAGGAAAGAAATCTAGAGCCCTCCTTCACCCTCTTTTTGAACAAAGCTACCAAAAGTGCAGGGTCACATTCCTCCTCCAATTTCTTCTGTCTGCATGTGCAAGCCAGAAGTAAGGTCCTTCTTGAGAAAGGAGCCCAAACACTAGTCATTTTAGTTCTTCACCTCATCAGCAATATGGAGAAACAAGCAGCAGTACCACAGGAAGAACCATGCCAAGAGACCCATGAAAAGAAAAATACTTTTCATGACGTCAGTGACTGGGATGCACAGTGTAAAATACAGGACTATGCCCAAGTCCTGCCTTGTAAATCTGGGCATTTCTGTGTGAAACAAGGGGTCACAAAAAAACAGCAGAATACTTCTGTTGAGAGCATGCTTTGATGACTGCCTTTTTTTCCCCTCAATATCATGCTCTTGCTACCTGAGAAACTGTAGGCTTTCAGTGCAAGTTAAGAAGATTGGCAGAAATTCTTACTGTGTCACCAGCTTTTCTTGAAAATTGACTCCAGCAAACTGCTAGCTTTTTCACAGTTTCAACCTAAAAGTAATGTGAAGCAGATTAAGGAAGACAACATAACCAGTTCTTCAGAGACATAGTCAAAGATCCAGGTTAAATAGCTATTCTAGCACACACTCTCCATCACTGTTCACCCCAGAGACACAAATATTAAGAGGTGGGTAATACTTTTCCACAAAGTTTTAGCATCAATCAAAGCAGGTGGTGATGCCAGAAAAGCATAGGTTTCAGATTAGACGCATTCCACAATATCTGTACAATATCTGCACATTGCTTCCAACCCAGGACTTCCACTCAACTGCTTTCCAAATTTCTTGTAGCACACACAGGTTTGGAGACAGGAACCCAGTGTCCACTCAGCCAAGAACCCTCCTTCCCCACTTTGTGCTGATGACAATCTAAACATGGGGACTTTGCAAGGCCACTGCGTATAGACATTGGAAAATGGAGCAAGGAGAGCAATTCAGTGAATTAAAATGTCACACTCAGATATTCACATTATGGCATCTGGTCATTGTAGATTTATTTTGGACTTGATCCAACAGCCTTATTATTGTATTGTATCTATTAAGGCTATTTTCTACTAAATAGCAGGAAGAATAATAAATGCATCTTTGTTTAAAAAAAATAAAAAGTTTAATTTCATTTTCTTAGCAGCCTTGAAGCTGTACAATGAAAGCTTGCCAATTGAAACACAACATTTACTCATTTATCCCTTACGTCAAGCAGTTATGATCATAGAAATAGTTGGATATTCTTCAGCTGCTGCCCACTCCAATTTGCTTTTTAATTAGTACTGATTCCAGGGAATTGGACAGCTAGATTTTTCAGTACTGTATGCTTTTATATGCTGTGATATTATACAGTGACATGATCAACAAATGCCACTTTCTGGCCCTGGAATAGTGCATCCACATCTGTCATGCTTGCTTTCCATGCATGGTCCAATGAAAATGACTAGAAAACTAGTAAATCGATTTGTACCCTAGTCATGTTCATGGGCACAGATGAGGTATGGCATCTAATGACAAAGTTTAAATGAGATCATACATGACTTCCAGTATCTTGGTCAAAAGCTAAACAAAGTTAGCTTTGTTCTCAGATATCACCAAGCTAATGAAGCTGAATTCCACTTACAAATTAATGCAGACAGCACATTTGCCTTGTTATCCTCCTACCCTTTCACATCTGCTGAAAAATCCCCCAGTTCTTCAAAGCCCTTTTTAATTGTGCCTAAGTTTTAATATGGTGAAAGACGAGTGCATTTTACAAATTTGAACCAGGCTCTACTTTAATCCCAAAGCATTTTCAAGCCTTATTTAAAAAAAAAAAATGTAATTTCTCTCTATTTCTCTCTCTCCCCTTTGCACATTTTAAACTGACTGTACATTGATTCAGAAACTAGTGTTTGAGGAAGCCCTAGAGATCAGATACCACTCACAGCCATCCAGCTCTCTCTGGACCTCACTGGAAGATGCTCTTCCAGTGCATCTGACCCAGACCCGTTCTTGTGAGGGTCCAATAAGTTTGCTAATTCCCCGTCTCTGCACAGACTTGAATTACACCAGTCACATGGCCCAGTAACCCGGGATATAACAGTGCATAATGTGCAGGCCTTTTAGACTTTCAGTATCTCTTTAGCTAGAAATAATAATTCATTTTGAATGACAATGCACATAAAGACCATGAGGATTTATTGACTATAACAGACTGTACTCAGTCCATCAAAGTGACACTCGATCGCTTACACAGTTCCTGCATTTACTGTACTTAATGAAAACTTCACAAGTTCCTGAAGTATGATTTTTGCCTAACAGGAGAGCCTCTCATGATTCTTAGAGAGGCAGAGGAACTTCTTTAAGCAGTAAAGAGATCTGCCTGAGCATTGGAAATCACAGCACATGCTGGTGTTTGATCGATGCTGCTCACGTATCATCATTACCCACTTGCTCTTCCCACAACACAGCACATGCCTTAAAATTAACATTCTTGTGCCTATTTTGCAATGCAATCTCATGACCTGCTCCAGAGCAACAGAACACATCTCCTGTGCTTCTGACTGCCAGTTTCCCTGGAGTGAGCATCAGAAGCAACTCCTGCTTTGCTTGAAAATGTGAATGACTGTAGTATTCTCATTTCCAGCATTGTTTCTATCAACATCCCTACAAACAAATGCTAAGTAAAATTTTCCCTGGGATCAAACAACTTAAAGAAACTGCATGTCTTCCCTCAAGCTGTTAAAGTTGTCTCTCATCTTCGCTTCATCATTCTTCAGGCTCTCCCATCCTTATCCCCAGTTTTCTCCTGAATAACTGATGCTGTGACAACCCATTCTCCCTCTTAGCTCTGTCAAAAAGTAGAGCACGACCCTTTCACACTCCGTAACACTCTGGCCACCTCTCATTTTCATTATTAACAAGACAACTGTCAGGCCAAGTCATAAATTCTCCTGCCTACAAGTCCTGGAAAGCAACTAAAACATCCACTCTGCTTTGCCTCATACTTATGATCAACATGCAGATGTGGTCTTTTGGGACAACATGCCAGCTTCAACAGTTGTCATTCAAGTTTGAAATATCTTGGAATCCCCCAAGCAGGGGACAGTGACCCTGGAAAAACATTGACACTGGCACAGTTTGGTGACCAGCTTCAAAGAGAAGTTCCCATTTCATCTGAACAAGCACATCAGACCCGAGCACCTAGAGAAAGACAGTCATTAGAGAGTTACCAGCACTGCTGCTTAGCACCGCTAGAGGCAGGCAGGCTGCCTTACCCACCTCTGCCACCCTAAAAGCTCAAGAGAAACCCAGATCCTTGCACCACAGTCAAAATAACCATTCTGCTGAGGAATAAAAAAATGAGCCTCTTGAATTAGAAAATGTCAGCTCTTTTCCAATTTTTTAGCAAGTCACAACAGTTTTCCTACCTGTTTTAATAAGACAAAGACTTGAGCAACACAGATAGCCTGAGAAACTGGCTATATATCCCTGCCCACATAGCTTAGTAATTGACATTTGCTGGAGGTGTCTCAGCAGCTTCTCTCTGTTCAGTGCAGAGTATGGGCTATAACAAAAGTGTCCTAGTGAACAGCCTAATTACCGCTCATATTTCCCTGGCATCCATACAAGCAGAACAGCTGCAACAGGGACACTTCTCTCAGACTACCCTGTAGCCTCTGGTCTAAAGCAGGCAGACGCGATTTGACTGCCTCTCTGCTGTGTCCCCAAGAGTCTCTGCCTTCACAACCAAAACAAAGAAGAAAGAATACACACTGCCACTATTATTGCCCTTCTCTGAATGGCATCTGTCTCCTAAAATATTCTCTTTGTTTTACACAGGTTTGTGTATTTGGTGAACCTAACTCAAGTTTGTGCCTGTCTTCAAGACAACTGAATTGGTATTTCCCAGTTAAAATCCACCATAAAATAATCTATCCAAGCATGTTTCAAACCCTCTCTATAGTCAAAAACAGAGGATGTAGTGCCTTTGTCTGTGGAGAAAGATGCAGGCCTCTCAGTCACATAAAATATGCCAGTTAGAATAAGAATGTGCATGTCCTGAAAATATTTGTATATGGGTCAGAGATTCTTTAAATATGCATTTAAACAATATTAATGTCACTGACCTGTCTGGTCACAAGTGCAGCTGCTGCCTCAAACCGTGTCAAAATTGTTTCTTCTGAGAGCAAGTACCTGCTGCCCTTCAAATCCTTCCTTTATCTGCACAGCAGTGGGGGGAAATTATTTACTGTCAGATGTTCAGCTATATTTACTGTTTCTAATAAAAAAGGAAACTTTAGAAAGGACACTTAGTTTCCTCTTAATGGCCCTCGAAGGTTTATCTGTTAAGACTTGGGACCGGAGCCGAGGGGAAGTTAGGATTGCTGCTGTTCAGCTGTGCTTTGCCTCGGGTTAACTTGCACTTCATGTTCTGGTGCATCTAATCTCCTGTTTTTCCATGAGCACAAAATACTTGCTTTCCATGGGGGAAAAAAAAAAAAAAAAGTAAAGACAAAAAACCACAACAAAAAATCCCCATATGTACAGAGGCAGCAAAGATTACTTGTAACTGCCATAATTTAAGGGCAAAAAGAATCCTCTTATCTCACCTGCAGAGTGGATTTGAAAAATGAGGACAGGAAGAGAAATCTCTTGCTGAAAGGTAGTTTTGGAGGACTTTATTAGGGTCCAAATACGGATTTACGTGGCCTCTGTGCAGCTGCCTGATATCTTATGTGCACTTTTGCTTAGACAGATATTGAAAAAGGAACTGGAGTGGATATGAGCTCATTGCTGGCACATATTCAGTCATGAGATCTCTGCTACATGTTTATTCAATGCCTGGTAAAAGGGTTAATTCTCTCCACATTAGAGTCCTAAATGTACAGGTAAATGGCTAGGATATATTGAAAAATATTTGGGGCAGGGAGGAGTTGCACACACGTGTATTCCCAAGTGTACTACTCCTGTGCTGGTAGAAATCATTCTGCAAAGGTGAAGGCCTGTTTCTCCATTCCTAGCATCACCAATCAATTGCTTCAATGCAAAATAAATGAAAATACACCAGTTTGTTAATGGTGGTGCTTTACATGGAACTATTCACATAAGTATCACCAGGTATTATTGTCTGGGAGTAAAACACATTCTTGAGGCCATAAACACATCCATATCTATGTAAAAATGTCAGTTTAGTGGCATTGCCAGTGGTACAGACATACAAAAACAGCTATATTGGATGCACATGTTATTCTACAAAGAAGTTATCTCACAACAGCAAAACTACATCACATCCACTATGTGAAGAATTTCTGCTAGTAAAGTAAATGTGTGTATATGGCCTGTGACAGAAGAGAAGGACTTTTCCTCCAAGTATCCCCAGAAGGGTTAAGCAATGAACAAAGCCTGAATAAGGAACACCTCTTCAGGAAGATGCCAGGCTACAATATTGGCATGCAATTAAGGAAGGTGGTAATCTTGCTCATCTAACAGTGCAACTAGGATAATGTCACTTTCTATTTCCACTTTGTAAAATACATTGAGATCCTCAGACAAAAGCACTGTACCAGCATGAAGTGTTTATACCTTCATCAATGAAGCAGATGGCATGTGGTACACTTGTTTGTGTGTGAATCTGGTAGTCATCACTGTTATAATTAGTTAAGAGTCATCTCCTGCTCTGCCGCAAGCTCTGCTGTTTGACAGTGTTTGGTAGGGGCTGGCATTTCCGCAGAAGCAGCTGTATCTTGGTGGCATATACGTACATAGCTTCCATCACTGTCATAGCTGTGTAAGTACATTTTAAAAGTATTGTGCATATATAGTTGAAGCACAACACAATGAAGATGTACATTGACTAATGAAGACTGAAGGAGACTTTGAGAGGTCATCTTGTCTGTTGGTCTGCATTGAGCAGGTTCAAGTGCTCCTAAGCATTTCCCAACCTGTTGCTCTAATCTGTTTAAAAGACTTTCAGTGACAGAAGACCATGCCTTACTCAAGAAGTGTTATTTTGTACTAAACACAAGTTTTTCTAATATCCAATCTCAATTACCCTTGGTGAAATATATGCCCATTATTTCTAGTCTTCCTTCATAAAGAAATTTTTCCAGCCAAGGCCCTTATTATTTCAGCTCACTTGGTTTATTTGAAGGTTATTGAATCAGGTACCTTATATTATTTTTCATTTCACTAAGAAATATACAAAGTGCTACCTACCGCTCAGCTCCCTTCATCTTTCTGTTGCAAATCCATGGCTGAATAAAGGGAAAAATGTAAAATTTAATAAATAAATTTTAAATAAATAAATAAATAAATAAATAAATCAGGCACCAGGCCTGTCTTTCAAAGTAATTGCTGTTCAAAAGACCAAGGCCGCAAAACAAGCATAAATATCTTCTAATTATATTGGCCCTGAGTTGTATTTTGAGTTTATTCACATGAATGGGAATTACAGTGCTTCTGCATTTGCCAATAGGAACAAAGAAGCTTGAAGCAGACACAGACATATCTAGCTAAATAAAACTAAATACATTACTGATACTGACTGTGTGATAATCCACAAATAACCATTAAAAAAAAAAAAAATTGAAACAAATTTGAGTAACTCATGTAAACATCATCACATGCAAGGACAAAGAAGAGGGTCCATCACACTTCACTCACAGCACGACGCATCCATGCAAAGTCTCAGGACTCTTTTTGCATCTTAGAGCATCCATACCCTGAAATTAAATTATAAATTATGGAAATTTCATATGTTTAAGTACTTCTTAGACTTCACTTATAGGAATGTTACCTGTATTTGTAATTCAACTTCTCAAGTTGCAATTATTACTTTTCTCCTACAAGAAATGAAGAAATACCTACGATGAAAGAAAACTGGCAGGACTTTGCTCTGCTCCGTGTTTTACTGAATAATAATACCTACAGAGGAAATAGATTGCTGGACCGAATCAGGCAATAATTCTGCTATACCCAATATCTTGTCTCTGATAGGTACCAGCAACAGATAGATGCTTTAAATCCTTATGGACAGTCATACAGTAATGTTCCCATAGAAGATGTTTCTTTCAAATCCAAGACACTTAAGATTGGTTAATGTCTTGAAACGCAAGGGCTCAGATCCTTAATATTTTCCTTTATCTCAGCTAGTGCAGCTACAGACATTCAATCGAGCGGAATTCTTTTCAGTCAAATTCAGTACCACAGTAACAGTGTCCAAAAGCAGTGAGTTTCACAGGTTAAAAAGAGGCAGTGGAAAAAATATGTATTTTCATATAAATTTTCACAATTTCCTCCTCACTTTACGAAGTTACCACCATTTCTGAAATAACAATGAAGGGTAAAAAGAGAGGTCCAAATTATGCCTTTAAATATTTCCTTCACATACATTTATTTTTCACTAGTCTATTTGATCAAGTCTTAAAATTTTTAACAGTATTTGAAAATCTCTGTACCTGAGGCAATTTCTACAGTGTTTCTTTACAACTCTGATGTCTTTTCAGCAGTGAAAGTAGCAGGAGTGAACATGGTAACAGAAGGAAAACACTTATGTGATTACTTTCCATATTGCTATCTACTGCTTTCCTAAAGTATTTTACATATTAAATCCAAACCTGCATAAAGAGCTACCCTGGTATCTTGTGGGTAATTTATTTGAATTATTTAACTGCTCATCAAGACCTGAGGAAGTCCTCCAATCTATCTACTAGCCAAGCACAGATCAACTTAACCAAAATCATTCCTTATTTGACTAATCTGTTCTTAAAATCTTTAGGAAACAGAAATCAAGTACGTCTACAGATAGAGAACTCCAACATATAACTGTTGGAAAGCTTGTCTCAAAGTTTAGACCAAATTTCCCTTGCTCTGCAATTTTAATCTATCACGATTTACCCTGTTCATATGTTGCTATGTATCTGTAGTGCAAACAACCCCTCCTAAACCAGGTCATCTTACTCACCCTTGTCTGAAGCGTTTTGGCCACTGAGCGGTTTCAGATGACAATTAAAAGCATGGTGAGCAATACAGAGTGATTTCTGCCCACACAGTTGCAGTGTCCATGAGCACAGCATTGGCAGTACTGTGATGGTTGCAGAGTTAAATACACACCATGACCTGACCTCCATCCAACCACAACTGTGCACCAGATCCAGCTTCAAAGATCATCTCCTGAGGTCCGTTTCCTCTGGACATAGCATCTGCAAGGGACAAATTCAGGAACTTCAGTGCTATCCAGTGGAAATCCAGACTCAGTCATTGAGATGACCAGTGAAATGGATACAAAATTCTTATTGTTTCTCTGTCCTCATCTATGATCAAGTACATCCTGCCTGCCTGGATTGGTCTCAACATATCTTGTATATCAGATATGAAGAGCAGAATTGATGGGGAAAAAAATGATCTCATCTTAAGGCAAAAAAAATAGTTCATTCAGAATAATGTGGAAAAGGTTCATTTCTATTTTAAGTTTTCCATCTCTTCAACCTCTCCTTATATTTTTAAATTAATGGATCAAAGTGTCAAAAAAGAAGTTGCTTGGGATTAGGAGAAGATAGCATCTTCTTTCAGAAAACAACGAGTTCCTTGGAGAATATCAAAAGAAAGTACTTCGACTGTCTAAGAATGTTTTGTTCAGAAATAAAACGGAATGACAAAATGGTCCCCAAAAAAATGTAGAAAGTCATTTGTCACTGAACATATTGAGATGCCACATTTGGTTGAAAACCTTTCACACAAAAGAAGTCTGCCCAACTTCCACGTTGTGGCTCAGGCTACCTGCTCTTGCTAAACAGGAGTGGCAATTTCCCTTTCAAGGCCTAGGTCATTGTGCATCAAGACAGACTGACCACAAAAAAGATAAGGTCACTTACCAGCCACAGCTGCTGTTGCTCTGGGGTTTTTAGGTTACTCCATGGAGACATCCTGTGGTCTAGATGGCATTTCTCTGTTGATCTTTCAGCCCTGTGTTCTCACCTGGCCTTGCACCAGCTCTCCATGCCTCAGAGTCATCTGTATCTCCCGCATGGAGTAGATATTTCTCCGTAAAGCTTTATACCATCATCCAAAGCAAAGCAAGGGCTGATGGTTACCCAGATGCAACAGAGTTTTAAAGCGTGTTGTATTATTGTTTCAGTATGTACGTACACTTGTGGGTTATTGGTAAGTTCGTGGGAGATCAGCACAGACCAGAACAGGAAAAAAATGAGACTAGGTTGTCCTTCTGGGAAACTCAGGTATTCTTTAGAAGAAAGCAATTATATTACACTATAATATTGTTAATTTTTCAACACATTCCAACTAGAAGTGAGACACTGTCAAACATCTGTCTGAACAATTACAAAGCTCCTTAAATATTTTGGTTTAGCAGTTTTTTACCTTTTATTACCTTGAGAATACTTAAATATCGAAACATGAGCAGGATGTACTATTATATGGGTAAACCACCAGAGAAAGCAATATGAATAAATTGAAATCCAAATCTCATACACAAATTATTATTAACACTAATTTCCACATATTACAAAGCAGCTTCCTGGCATGTATGACATTGCCTTTTGCACCCAAACATGACTTTAATTAAGATCTAACTTATTCATGACTATAATTCAGATCTAACTGCTAGTCTAGTCAAATGAGTGTAATTAGTCCCAGAGGGCACATTTAAGAGAACTAGGTTTTCTTTTTCATCTCTACATTTAGGCAAACACAATAGATGCTGGAAGATCAGTCTGAGAAACTGGAAGTGTAGAGAGTTTTACAGAGCTGGTGGGGAAATTCTAAACAAAAACATCATTTAAGAGGACTTTCATAAAGGTTCATTTATTTTAATATATTCTTGCAGAATACGCAATAAGAGTGAATCAATTGAGATGATTAATCAACATAAAGCTAATAAACTTTTCATAGTAATTCCCATGTTCATTGAGAAATGGAACTGTACAAATTTGTTTAGCCCATCCATATATTACTTTGAAAGGGATTAGTGCGGGGGGTATTCATATTTGTTCTCATCCTGCAGAGATGACAAATGAGCCAATCTCCTGTGTAAGTTGACACTGGCATAACCAAGTCAGAAGAAAGTCCTACCAAATACTGTATATTTATCAAGCATTCACTTTCCTGGTGTCACAATCCATAGCATACTCTGCCCAGAAGATAAAAATAATGAAGACAAATCAGTCCACATGATTTATTCTTTCTTCTGGTATATCATCCAACCCCTACAGCTGCTCTGCTTTTCACTCATCTCCTCCTCACCCACTTCATGGCACTGTTGTCCCTTACCCACAAGGCACTAACTTTATCCTTCCATGCCAAACCACCCCTCATTCAGTCCCTCTAAAGGGAAACAAATGGAAACTGTATTTACAGCAGGTGCCACCTCGTTTTCCCACTGCTCCTTCCTTGAAACAGATTCTAAGGCATATTGCAAGGAAATGCTGCCCAGGCCCAGCTTAAATCTTCATGTGCTCTTCCATGACACTGTTGCTGTGTTCAGAAGACCACTCTGTTGTACCCTTAAACTGTCCTCTGGATTGGTCACTGATTACGTCTGAGCTGCAAGGTGAAGCGTGAGTTTTCATACACGGTACCTTGAGGACTGGGGCTCTTCTGACATTCACAGGTGACTTTTAATGTCTCATCCATATCAGGAACTCAACAAGGTGATTAGGTCTCCATGCTGTGCTTGAGAAAAGCCAAATTCATGAGAGCTTCTGGTGGAAAAGACCATCGCATGCCCACCCTAATTTGCCCTCTGGTTCAGCCAGAGGACTGAGAGCTAAGGCACTGAATATTTTGTTGGTCTTAGCAGAGATAAAGCAAGTTCTTAGTGCAGGCACTACCACACGTATTTGGCCAACTTTGGTCTTCAGAGTGATGTGGTCCTGGGCATCACTATGTATATAACAGCAACTATTTTTCTTTTTATACTCAGTGCAGAAGAAACCTCATATTACTCAAGAATAAACCCACCAACTCAGTTCCCAAAGTTCAATGACAGACAAGCACTGCTCTTTAGAAATATACACGCATTCCTAACATTCATTTAAAGTAAATAGGGCTTGGTACCTGCCTAGTTTCAAGCGTATGGTATCTGCCTTCCTAAACTATGACTTCTCTCAGTATCTGTAAGTGCAATTTGTTTTGGATGATTCCCAGAGAGAAGTAAAAGAAAAATAAATACAGTCAGTTTCATGAGGAAAGTTCAACTCACAATGTAATAATGGCAGCTAATGCATGAGGCTCATAAGGCCTCCACAGATACAGTGCCTTTATGGGTGATATTATTAAATGGCTGTTATGTGAACTTGTATGACTTCTGACAAAAGTTATAGAGGATCTTCTAAAATTCTTTCAGGATACATACATACAAATAATGGAGACCTTTTTAGACAATGTCTTGGAATTAACTCAGTTAACTAGGTTATAAAAATCAGGATTTGATTCTGTTCTCAGCATGGTTTTCCACCTGTGTGCTTCCTTCATTTTCACTAATTTTCATCTTTGTATGCAAAAAGACAACCAAACTCTCAAGACAGCAATAATTTCTTTAATTGTTTGCCATTTGTCACAAGGTCTCTGTTAAGAATAAATGTGACAAGTATTCAGTTATGAACACAAGACAGTTATTTTGATCTCAAACCCAACCCAGAGAAGAGCATTTAAAGCTTAACAGGGAGATGTATGGCTTGCTTAATTTCCAGAGATATTTCTGAATTTTTACAACCCACACAACCCTACCAAGAAAAGACAATGATGCTTTAGGAGGAGGTAACGGGATTGTGCTTACAAAATTGCTTTTGACTCAGTAAGGTTTTAAGGTGATGTACTGCTTCAAATGACAGAAGTATTTTTTTCTAGGAAATATACTGAACAAAGCATATATGAGGTTCTTCACAGCAATTGACCCCACATAGTGCTAAAGAAAAGCTAAATCTGAAACAAGACAAAGAAGCTGGGAGATCGGAAATGCCATTAACATTGCCAGTTGCAAAAAATTTGAGATGAAGCTGTACTCTGCATATCCCTTATCATGGATTGTACAACAGACATAATGCTTAGCAGACATTTGTGTACACAATAATAGTAGTATACTGCTTGATATGCAAACTTGAGCAGCTTGTATGTGCTGCATGATGAAAGACAATGGAGAAAAAAAAAATAAACTAAGAAACAAAAACCTATTAGATTATCTATTTCATCCCCTTACCACTATAAGATTTCACTCTATAATAATGTCATATCATTTATTCTAGTCTAGTTTAAAATTGCCTGGGGTGAGGGAGTTTCCCCTGGGATATTACTCACAGTTTGATACATCTCAGTATAAGTATTTCCTAATACACAACACTCATGTTTCCCTTTGAAGTTTCATCTTGTTACTCCTGGGCACCCACCCTAAATCAATATTTCTTTTCCTTCAGTTATTTGTCACCTTCAGGTTTCGGCAACCCCCTTCTCCTGCTCCCATTTAAAATCCTTTAATACGCTGCAGTTTTAATCTGTTCCAGTAGCATAAAGCAACTCCTCTCATCACCTCCTTCACTTGTGCGTTTCTCCCTGCATTTTTTCTAACCCTCAGCCAACTGCAGGGTCCTATCTGCAGGGTGAGGAGTGGTTCTGGGGAGCCCCTGATCCAAGCACCCCACTGCAGCCCAGCCCAGCCTCCCAGCCACTGCCATCTCCAGCTGGGGTCAGGGTTCTTCACCCTGCCAATGTATTCCCCTTCTTTGCATAATGTGCAAATGCAAGGGTATAAATACATATGTAAATTCTTGACTTAAAATTTATTTTTAAAATTGCTGTACAGGGCATGTGGCGATTCAGGCAGCTGAAGAACAGTACAATTAGGAATTAAATCCACTTTTTCTTCTGATGCATTTTGCTTAAAGGCTGGCAGATGGCAGTGCATCCTTAGGAATGAGGTATGAAAACGTGACCATTACAATTGCCATTTATCATTTGTTGAAGGGAGGGGGTCCTTTTTTTTCTTTCTTGTTACTCTTTTTCTTCCTTTTCATCTTTTTTGTTTCCTTAAGTTTTCCTTCCTTATCTCAAAGAATTTTTCTACATTCCTTCATGTATTTCAGAACATGGCTGCACCTATTCAGGTATAAAGAAATTTTTTGTTTAGTCCTAAAAATGCTCTCTCCTCATCATCATTTGTAAAAGTTAACCTGCAAGGTCAGTAAGAGAGACACTGAGATGAATCAAGCTATTTTGGACAAAAGCTGAAAGAATGGGGAAATCTAAATTAACCATCTTGTTGATGCAAAGGATATCAGCCAGCTAGGTCAGTCTACCATGGAAATATATATTGCTGGTCTTTGATAAAAGACTAAAAACTTATCTGGTTTCTGCAGGAAGACTGGATCAGCCTGAAAACACTGTGGGAGAGGAGAAAAACAATGCTGATACCATTTGTGTGTTGTCTCACCTCAGACAGAGAGGCCAGTCTTTGTTTAGGGTAATGTAGACAACTTCTCAGGTAGGATGACCAGGCATCTGGGCAGTATCTCCACAAGCAGAGACTCTTCCTGTGCACTGTGGGCTCCAAGAAACATTTTCAGCTTCATTCCTGGGGTCCAGCGCCAGGTGGTGGGATGAGGAAGAGTCAGACTCTGAGCTGAAAGGTAAGTTATGTGTAGGGCTACAGAGCAGGACACTCCTGCTCCTTCAGTCCAGCCCATGAGGACTGTGGGGAAGCAGAGGACTGAGCAGCTTCTGACACTTCCTCCCTGGCTTACAGGACTGCAGTGATCCCCAAAAACCTCCTGTGCAGGTTTAAGTCATCTCGTTCTTCACCTTTCCCATCCTGGCTATAGCATAGGAAGTGAGTGCTTGAGCGCTGGGACAGTGACTTGAAAGGGCAAAAGGAGATGGGGCAGTGGTTTGGGGCAAGAGAGGTCAATGGCTGGTTTTCTGGAGTTGTAGGAAGCCAGTGTGATTGTGCATGAATGGGAAGGTGTTGGAAGAAAGCGAGACAGAAAAGGGAGAAGAAATGGCATATGACCACATGGTGACAGCACAGGGGTGTCCGGATGGAGAAGTGAGACCAGAAGAGGAACCTTCGTCCCCAGGGAAGAATCCACCACCTCCTCCACTGGTTGCTGGAGTCTGCAGTCCGACACACTGGCATGGCATGTGGCTGCTTGGGACAGCAGTGTGCCAGCAGGGAGCAGGCAGGACAGACATGGCTCCTCTGCTGCAGGCAGTCCCTCCCCATCTCTTATCTGTACAGCTTTTTGCTGAAAGAGTCCCATGGGTGGCTCTAATCTCCAACACTACAGGAGCTAAATGCCTTGTTTTCCAGGTGTGCTGCTCCTTCTGACCATCCACCTTTCCAGACACAGCATTTTCCTCCCCAGGAAGGACTGGATGCTGGCTTCAGGAGCAAAGAAAAGTCACATTGATGCCCAGTCACAGTCACAACCCTCCCAAAGCCACTGAGATCCTGCCAGACCTGCAGATCTCTTTTTCCCTTGCTCCCATCAAACTCCAAGAAAGCAAACTGTTATCACACTGGGCCACAGGCTATGACCAAATCCTCCCAGCTCTCTAGGGAGCCCCCCTACTCCCCTCTCCGCCCCACAGCCCTCCCCAGCTCTCCTCTCACCTGGGAGCCCACATGGAGCATCGCCTGCTGCACTGTTTCCAACCCATGACTGACAAGCTGAGCTCTTCCCACCCTGGCAAAACTCCTTCAGCCTCCTTGGGGTCTAAAAATAACTGGTCTTTTTTTTTAATTTAATTTTATTTTTATTATTATTATTACTTCATTGCTGCTGCTTCTTGGTTATGTCTATGAAAGACCCTTAGCCTTCAACTACTCTGTCTTTGCACTGTAGTACAGGCTCACATTTTGGTGTTTTAAGTTACGAACTATTTTCTTATTCCCTGATTCTTCATTGTGGTTCCAATCCAAAATCAATGGAGGCTTTCTTCTGGCTGCAGTGCCTTCTGGATCAAACCCACAGCCCCAGCACAGCAGCATCTGGCACATTGCTTGGTGGTTTGAGCAAGCTGTTATCCAAAGAGAGTTCAGAAAAAAATGACCAATAATGTTTGAGGGCAGGGGCACAGTGTTATGGAAAAGATGAGCAGTGGGAATTTAAAAACCACCATGACATAGAAAGCAACAGCTCCCTGAAGGAGTTCAGACATCCCTTGCAAGCAGACTTAAATGTGCATAGTATGGCTAAAAATATGTTCAGCTTGCCTGAATAAACAGATAGGCGACAGACCAGATAAGAACAGAAGGAATGACGTTTAGGACTAAACACCAAGAAGAAAAAATCCCCAGACAGACCATTGCTTAACTTCTAGAATACTCTCCAACAGAAATGAATGCCAAGCTATCAATTGGTATATTTAAATGCAGATTTGGCAAAGCACCACTAAATAAAATACTCTGTTGGGAACAATTCTACAGTGACAAGGCTATGGATGCTCTTACAAAGAATTTTTTCAGCATTAGACATCATGATTTTTAGGATACTAAATACAAAAATTACAGTCCTTCCCTCCTATGACATTAAAGCCAAAGGAGCCATGCCAAATTACTGTATCATATATGCAAATATCTGAATGCAAATTATGTTGTTATCCTTGTCAATACTCCCAAGGAGCCATAGCATCTTTTAAGCTCTTTCTTCTTCACATACAGTGGATGTAGCCATCCATGACAAATTTGTGTTTTCTTTTCTGAGAAGCAATATACTATATTCCTCAGTGGCAGAGAAGTGAATGGAGCTGCCATTTACTAAATTTAAATGTTTACACCCAGAGGGCAATTAAGTCAGTTTTATATGATAATGTTATAAATGAAATGCTAATAAGTACTGTAAATGGCCATGTAATCACATCCCGTCGTTTGCCAATTATTAGGCAGAAAAAAAAGGAGCCGAAAGCCAGCTGTAGAGCTGAAGATGACATACTACTTTAAATGAGCAAATGCAGGTACTGTGTAATGTGCAGCCCTGACAGTGCTATTTTATAGCAGGAATTCAATTTTCTAAGCAACATCTGATTTCACCTTTTATTATCATGTCAGCAGTAATAATAATTTGCTCTGACACAGGCGTTTTCTTACAAGGATCGCCAAGGGATTTATAAAGACAAAAGTTGGGATTTCAAAGGAACTGGAGAGCACACCTAACTCAGCAGTTGCACAGTGCTCAGGGGTGGTGTTGCCTAGGCTCCAAGGCCATGGTACAGCTCTGTGCCCTGGAAACCATTTGGATGCTTCATTGTGGAATTGTGTCTGAGTGAGAAGCCCTTAAGCAGAGCTTCTCTGCTCTACCCCTGTGCTTAAATGGCTTCTGGACTGTCCCTCTTTGTATGACCTCAAGGGTCAAGCCAGCTTTCAATAGCTGTAGGGACTTACCTTCAGTAAGGGCTCAGGCTCTTAAGTTTCAGGAGACTTCCGTGAAGCTTTTCAGAATGTTGTAGATTAAAACAATTCAGGCTGTGAACTGCTTTGCACAGGAAAACTTCTTAAACAAACCAGAGTCTGACAACAGAAGACTTGTCTCATGGAAAAGAGTGTGAACTAAGCACTGAACGATGGGGAAGCACTGTCGACCCCATTACACACATGGTTAAACAAACAACAAAGCCACCATCTGGTGTCTTCTCCAAATCTAACCTTCTCCCAAGGAGTCAGGCAGGGCCCTGAATCACTTCTGCTAGCTGCTTGTCAATTCGGTGACTGAAGGTCAGAATTTCACTTGGTCTGGGACACTTTCATGGTCAATGTTTGAGTGGCACTAGGGAAGGAAATCATTGAGTTACTGAGATGAGGAAAAGTATAATCAAGATTCACCAAGTTAACAATTAAATGAATGTATCTCGTCATATCTATTACAGCATGAGATCTTAAGTAGAACAGAAGGCACCTTGTCTCAGTCCTAGGGTTCACCTCTGTGAAGACACTGTTTCCCAAAGCCAGTACAGTTTGTGCAAGGCAACTTGCAGAGTGGGGAGAAAAAGTCTTCCACACTGGTGTAGGATCATGTGGTTCCACAACAGCAGCAGACACCCATTTTGCACCAGAAATGCAAAGTCAGGTACCACAGTGCCAACCTCTCTTTTTTGCTAGTGCAGCAAAATAATTGCCTTTTCTTCATAATGGCAACTGAGTCAGGCACTTTAAGGCTATAATGCCTTCTTTAAGCCATGAAAAGCCACTTCGGATATCAGAAAGCATAAAATTTGAAAATAATACCTCTGACATTCTTTCTTTCAGCCTTTGAGCCCTTAGTGATCACATTTTCAAAATCCTCTCCACCACTAAAAAATATCAGGAACTTTCTAAACAAAGCCTAAGAATCTCACCTAATCACACAACTCCAAGAAAATGAGACTTTTTTTTTTTTTTACGGTAACAAGAATCAATGAATGTATAGCAACACAGAGCTGACAAAACTGTCCGTACTTAAAGACCAGGAGTGAACTGGGAGCTTCATGTTCAGAGCTGCATCAGAAGACAGCAAGTGAAATGGGAATCACAACACTATCCTCAAAACTATACCAATTTTATATACTTTGACTGTTTCGCAGATTAAGGGCTTTCAGATACTCAAGACAGCTTTGTATCTGAGAACTTAGCACAGGGTAACAAAACTGAGAATACTGTCAATGTTACATTTCTCAGGCTTAGCTAACCTATAGCACTTCTGACTGGGGTTTGCTAATCAGACCCTGCATTTCCTACATCCTCTTCCTTTATGGGTATTGATCATGAGCACGGGCCAGAAGACTGCAATAAACATGTATAATAAACAAATGTAACTGCTATACAGGAGAAAATTACTTGACATAGATGGTAATTAGCAAGCAATTTCCATGCTTATATTTGGTTTGAATCAAGACTATGAAACATTTTTTTGTTCCTGTTTGTGACAGATGAAGCATGACAGACAATGCAAGCCAAGAGCTTCAGTTATGACTCAGTGTAAAAAAAGACACAAGGTCTACAACTCCCTATGCAAAGTATGTTGTTGTGTTTTGTACAACTTGGCAGCCTTGGGGAATAAGATAACAAAGATTCTAAAAAAACACAGAAACTACAAATCATGTCAGAGGAGTCCATCTGCCCATCAACACCCAGTGACTGAGGCATTGGTACACATGGCTCACAAAGCCTCACCTATTTTAGCAGTGTTGTAATCAAATCTGCTGCTCTTGTAGTCTGGATGAGTAAGAAAAGGGTAAGCAGCCCTGTGGCAATGCAACCTTAAGCCTGAGGTTGGTTTTGACCTTCAGTGCCCCCATGAGCAGGGCGAAGTTGGAGGAAAAGGTTTAAAATTCACCTTTGCATTTTGCCTGCACTCGCAGAGGCACCCCAGGCACAGCTGAAGGTTATGCTCGGTGTTTCGATTACACTGACAAGCAGTGGTTTGAGCCCACATTTGATCTTTGGGCTCTGTCTCCCAAAGAATAAAGGGAATCATTTCTCTTCAGTGGACTCCATACATGCCCTTGCATACCAGTACCTCATGAACTCAAATCCATGAATACTACCAGTAGAACTACAGGCAAATCATTGGAGTTTTCCTTTTTGCTTCCAGTCCTGCTCAAATTTAATATATTACCTGCTGTCATTACCATATAGAGTAACATGTTCATCTAAATGTAAAGACAGGAAGCTCAGATAAACATTTGAAAGACCAGCACCACATTTACCACCTGACTATATGTGACCAAGCCTGCCAAAAAGACTAATCAAAATGCTCAATATGCTCTCCACTGGCACACTTTGTTTGCCTTTGTGGCCCAAACTCTGACTACCTTTGCTATGAAAAGTATGTTCTACCACACACAGCCAAGGCTTCTTTAGCAGAGCCCTCTTGGCTGGAGATGAGCAGGCATTTTGGAAGGCATCATCTTGGTGCTTTTCCTCAGATCAACTACCAGAAAAGTGCGAGCCTGCTGAGGAAAGGAGCAGAAGACCACATCCATACCCTACCATAGCTCAGAGAAACGTATGGGCAGCCAGGAGTTCCCAGCTGCAGTTTTGGCTGGAGGACTGCCTGCAGCCAACGTGGTAGGGAAAGATACAGGACAAGGAGCCACAATGTGTTTGACATACCTTGTGTAAAGCTCTCTGAAAGTAAAAAACATGAATAATAAGAGGGAAAGAGCAGTGGAAAAGCTCCCCCTGCAATATTTTTGCTCACTTCACACTCAGCAACAGTGTTTTAAATCCTTCCTTCTACTGCAAAACCAACTCCCTGCATAGGAATTTAGAAAATCACTAGCATTTCTTGTACAGTGTTTAATACCCACATTACATTACCATTAAGTGTGTGGACTTGTTTTCTACTTGCAAGCTTTCTAATTGCATCCTGCTGAGCCACTCGTAAAGTTATAGAAGGAAGGAAATCCAAAGGAGTTTACATAAGGTGTGCATAGTAGGAATGAAAAAAAAAAAATAAAAACAACCAACCAAAATAAAATTTAAAAAAAGCAAACCACTACATTAAACAGGGAAGCCAAAAACACAGCAGAGATATCAAACAATTAATTTACTTAAGCAAAAGAAGACAAATGGGAGGAAACTTCAAAAAGGTGGAAAAGGATGGTGTGTACAGATTTGAACAGCTAGAAAGAGCGCAAGATGGGAAAACTGAAAAATTACTTTTGTAAACATTTTGTAGGAGGCATTCACATCTGAACATGATTCACAAAGTAAATACCACTTATTCACAAGATCAGAGAGTTCCCATTTCACCAGTTCCCCTTGCCTTTGACAGCCTCCTGCTGGTAGACATCCAACCCAGTTCAGGGGTCAAAGGCAAGCAAACTGTCCTGCAAGGGATCCTGGACATTGAATTCAGTACAATTGCTTAAATGAACAGTGTGGAGGTGAGACAAGAATCTGGTTCATCATTCAGTGTTTTTTTGTGCAATGTTAGGCACAAGTAAAATAAATAAAAGTCATAACACTCAGTTTTGCTCACAAAATGAAATAAATATGGCTTGGTATGCTCCAGGAACAGAACTGGTATGTAGAGAAATGCTATTTCTACATACTGCCATTACTTTTCAAAACGTACAATTTTAATGGAACAATGCGGAATAGCAAGAAGTGCATAATATGCGTAAAATGTATAACAGGTTCATATTTTCAGTGGTTGAAGAACTATTAAAAATTATCTTCATTTCTCCTGAACACAGTTCTAGAACAACTACAAAATATTTCATGCGCTCGGAATACATCTACATTCTTGTAACACAGTCTGCTCTAGGTATAAGTGTCAGAAGGAATTATGAGGTGAGCAATTATAACTGAGTTCCACATAGCCTGTAGCCAAAGTACAAAAAATATGCAAGACCACAGGGTTTCGGAGTGAGGGAAGAAATATATTGTTTTTATTAAAACGCATTAGGATCTCATTTGTCTAATTCCCTGCTTAATGATGCAGCCTCTTGGCAGAAAAATAGCTTTTCCATTAGCTAACTTGATTCCGTTGAGGGTGGATTTTTTCCTAAACAGAAAAGCTTTAACAGAAAATTGATTTTTTTTTCTCTATTCAAAGGAACAAGCACAAACCAAAAGATCTTTTTTGTGGGAGTATTTTTACTGGGGAGAGGGAATTTTGTCTCTTCTGTTTTGGGGAAAGTTTTTGTGAAATGGATCATCACTAATCTAAGTTACTTCTAATTGTAGCAGCCTATTTCCATGAAATTATTCCTGAGTGAAATGTAGTTTTATTTCAGTGGAAAAATAACTGTTGAAATGCCTCATTTATTCCTATTGATTTGAAAAGCAGCCGAAAGATCATTGTCTTGAAGCTTTTTTGAATTTGTTACATAGCAGTAGGTTATTGACATAAACAGCCTCAATATTAAACTACTAAAAAGTTAACCCTAGGAAGACCTGTGGAGCATTATTTGACTCATAAATAAGTAAATAAATAAATAAATAAACTCGGGAAAGTCTAGATTTTATACACCTAGCTTTCCCTTTTCTAATTTCCCCATGAACTAATTAATACATTATTTCTCTATGGTGTGTGTTTAATCTGAGCGAACGCTAGAACACAGTTTTCATCTCAAAATTAAGACAATTTAAAGGTATCAGTAAAGGCATATAGGAGGTATATAGGAGTAAATGTCTTTACTCCAGGTTTGAAGAAGCAGGGGAGGCATAATGATGGAGAGAGAAGGAAAAGGAAGAAAATAAGGGAATGGGGAGAAGAGCATGAGGATGGAGGTAAATGCACAGAGATGCAGGGAATGCAGGGCAGGAGGAGCTGTGCCAGCAGCTGAGGAACTTTGCCAAAACAGAGGCACAAGATGGAGATAAATAAGCAATCTGAGCAAAAACAGCATGTCAAACCCCAGATGCAAATGCAAACCACCGCCTCTAAAGCCTGTTCCTAATGAGAGCCAGCTCGCTGTGACATTACAGCATTTCTCACCTTTTGACATATCAGTCAAGACCCACTTTCTGCACCATTTAACTTGTTTCAAATGCAGTTTTGCAAGCTCACTCTTTGGGAAATCTTTATGTTTTCGCACATTTAGTTAGCTACAAAGGAGCAGAGCTGAGATTAAAATTCCCACGAAGCAAATGTTTTTGAAAGATACAGCTGTTTGTAAGCATAACCCATTGTGGAACTTTTTATCAAGCTATTAGGAGAAGTAGGACACTGCAGCTCCACCAATTCAAAAGTCACTCCTTCCAAGAATCAATCACTGCTAGGTCTTGGGTAATAAAAGGCAACTCTTCAGCAAAAGAAAATAAAAGAAAAAAAAAAAAAAAAAAGAAAAAAAAATATAAGTAATGTCCTAAAACATCAATGGCTCCTCATGAAAGCAGCACTGACTTTGCAGTATCTGCTGATAGATAACTGTTATAAGAAGTGGAAGGAGTGTAACTAGGGAGATAACTTTCTTCAAATAACACTTCTATGTTTCTCATACATCATTTAATGTTTAGGAAGGTTTGTTGGTTTGAGTCAGCTATGCCTAAGATGTTTTTCTTTTTCCTTGTACAATACCCTCACTTTTATTCCTAAGCATGGATTAAGTTCATGCTATCACGCTGAGGCTTTTTATTCTCCAACCCTTCATCTCCCACCATCTTACAAATAAAACAATATGCTTGTCTCCTCTTATGTGGACAGAGAAAGGCTGCCCCCTGATTTGCAGAGGACGTCCAACAGATGTCTGCACCACACTGTTTCCACCCTGCCGTTCTCACAGAAGACACAAAGAATATGATAAAAATGTGAAATGCGATAAGTCTACATGCATTTCATCCACTGCCCTTCTAAGTGAGGCAGACTGATATAAGAAACCAATCCAAACCAGAGGTTATTACCCAAAGTCCCTGAGGCTCTCTGCTTATATTCCAAGGAGCTCAGGGTTTAGCAATTACTTGCTCTCTGTAGTCCAATGATGACTCTAGTGAGCTTCTTTGCCATATCAGCCAAAAATTCATCACCATTTTTCTTTAAGTATCTCCTTGCTCCTGAAGGTCCTCCGTAACACAGTACAGCCTTGCAGGTTAAGGAGGTCAAAGGCATTCTAATTGGCCATGAAATTAATAAATAAGAGAGGGGAGGACAGGAAGAATGCAGGAATGTTCTTCGTGCTTTTTCATGTCATCAGTGCTTGTCACTGAATTATCTCCCATTCTCTGTTCCAAGGTAAATAATGAATGCTTTCTGTGTCCTTTGATATTGGTATATGTAACCCTTCCTATACTACATATCTACAGGACCTTGCAGGGATGAACATATATATGGCATCAGTATCTTTCACTGAGTTGAAGCTCAGTACTCCCCATATCTGCTCATGCTGCCCATCAGCCACTGAATCAAAATCACATTAATTAAGAGCTATTGAACAGTTCAGGCACTTCAGCACTGACTTATATACACTAGTGCAAGCAAGACATCTGCCATGCAACATACAGGAGACACTCATCTTCATGGAGTGGAAGCTAGAGATCAGGCTGAATATTCCAACATGTCTAAAATGTTCACAACGGGTCTATGCTTCCAGAACAGAAGGTCACCATCAGTGACCACCCCTTTAGTCTGAGTACAAGGGGATTACTGGTCTTACAGTTTTGAGATATCATCTTCCCCATCTTCCTCTAAAGTTAAGGAAGGTTGGGTCCTCAGTAATAAATTTGAAAAACCAGGCTATCACAAAGCAAAACTGCTTAAATCTCCCTTGTAAACAGTTAACTGAACTTTCTAATGGATACAGAGGTGCCTTCTGAGCATTAATGAACTTTCTTCACTTCTTTTGATAACTTCACACGTTGTGAGCCACAGGAACACAAAGCAGAAAAAAACAGTGGAGACGAGATAGTTACAGAAATTCAATCTGGAATGGAACAGTCAAAAAGCTACTGGAGCTACTCCAATTCCAGCAGTTTTGTTTTTAACCTATTGCACAGCAACAACTCTGAAACAACACTAACCTAACAGGGATGCTACCTCCCACTTGCCTTCAGGCAGGATACCTGACCTGAAAAACCACGGCCAGGCTGCACTCTGTGAGAAAGATGCAGTGAGGCAGCGCCTGGACCCAGCAGCGGCCCTGCGGAACAAGCGCAGCAAGAGCAGCAACTCCCCGGTCTGCCACTAAGGGCACAAAATGAGCCCAACCAGACCACAGCCCATCTTGCACACAAGCATGTCAACAAGTCATGACTCATTATTAATAAAGATACAAAGCACGTACCTGGTAGATGATGGATAGCAGATGGTCAAAAATCAAAATGAATTATCTAATGAACCATAAATCTATATTCATTGAGTGAGATCTGTCAAGGAAGCCATGCTTGTCCTGGCTAATAGGGATATTATGAAGTCTGAAATTACAGTCTTTAAATGCATCCCCTCAGTGCAGAAAACTGTTCTGGTCTCACTGCTTTGTAACACCTTCAGAAACATGCAAGCATTCACTGCGATGTATGATCTATTTACTACCCATACCTGTCTGCAAACAGAGGGGAACCAAACCCTGAGAATCCCAGACTAGGAGGTCACTGAGGTGAAAATGGTATTTTTCTTTTCTTGTTACTTGTTGGTATTTTACAGCTCTCAATGGCTCCAACTCTAGCAGTGGCTCTTCTGCCTTTCCTCCAAACCAGAGGGGATACCCACCTTGAAAGCAGTTTACTCCAGGGCTCACTTTGGAAGGACGAGCCTGAGCATGAAGACTTTCTAGGTACAGACAAATAAGGAATTTTATTCAAAAGAGTACTGTTCACTTCAAACTGCAAACTGCTTCCTCAGTTTGCCTCTTTTCCACAGAAAATAAAAGTATTTAATATGTATAGAAACACATCTACTTGCACTCACTGTCTTTTTAACTGCTCGGTCAGTACTCCTGAAAAAGCAACATATTTCTTCTTGCCACCACTGAGGCGTTTATTACACAGACAACAAAGGGCAGTTGCTTGGCCTTTGTCCATGGCAAAATCTAATAATGGCACTATATTATAAGAAGAATAATCTCATTGTATAGCAGAACAATGTACAGTATTATAAAAGCCAAACATTATGTTACTCTGCAGCACAAAATCATTTTCTCAGAACTCATCTGGGTGATATGAAATGGCCTTGTTCAATACTCTAATGATTGACAGACATGATATAAAATACCAAAATGGATAATATGAGCTGCAGGGCTCTGATTCCTTCCACCATTCGTGGGATGAGCTAGTCCCAACAGGAAAGGGGTATTGAGCTGTAATCGGCAACTGCAGGACAGCAGTCTCATATCTTTTAATAGAAGGTGAGAGATAAGGTCGAACATTTTAGGCCATCTCTTTATATACAGATGCATAAACTTCTGATATGCCATCCATTTTTGTTTTTTATGTTGATCTTTAATATTACTACGTGTCTTCTCTGTACTGCTAGAAATGGGTTATGACAACTGCAAAAGAAGTATTTTTCCTAACGCTACTCTGAGCAACTCCCTCATACATCCAGTACTATCAGTAGTGCTCATATGAGCAATTTCTGAGCTTACACTGACATCAGTGACTCCACGACACTATGTATACCAACCTGAATGATTCCCAATATGTATCACCTCTGTAAATTTACTAACATTATTGCAAACTAACAGCAGTGCTATGGAAGTCCCTCATGCTGGCTTGTATTGATTCAGAAACATGCTGGTTCAGAAACAAAATAGCGTGACTTAAAATCTGATTTTCACTGTGTATCAATCATTATATTCGCTAGTTAGCTGGTGTTAGGCCTTACTTCCTAGTCAGAAAAATAAACAAACTTCAGAGTGTTGTTATCTGGGGCTATAATCCACCTTAGATGATGTGTCCCTACAGGGAATGTGCTGCAATACATCCTTAAGACAACTCTAGTCTGAAATTCAGAATTATCTGGGCTTGAAACATTTTCAGCTTTCACCAGCAAAAACCTCTTTCATCTTTGCTTGTTGATCTTAGTTTTGACACCTTCTTGCCTTTCTGTTATTACTCAGCTCATAATGTTAGACATTTGGTCCCTTTGGGATATGTCAAGAGGAAGATGCTCTACAGGATATACTGGTGGTGTTCCAGCAAAGCAGGACACATGCACTCTGCACTCCAGAAAGCAAGTGATCATCCTCCCAGTGCTTCAGGAGGAAGTCACGCACTAAGCTGGGCATGGATTAACATTTTAGCTGTATTTTGGTAGCTATCCCATGTCAGGTGTCTTACCCAGCCCTGGAAGCAGGTGAAGGTGGGTGACTACCACAGTGTAGTTTGCAAACTCCAACTTTGTACCTCAGCTTTCCTTGCACTTATTCAAGGCAAATGATGCCATATCAGCAAATAATCCTTCATTTGGGGATTGCACAGATTTATCTCAAGTGAGTGGGATTCAGCAAGCAACCAGAGAGCTGATCCCTTTGTTAAGGAAATGCACAAGTCCCAGATGAGAACTCATCTTCCCAAGCTTGCTGTTTAGATGTTAACAAAAACTGAACACCACCACCACATCTGAACAGCTTCTCCCACTCTCTACCACCTCAAAATGAGTGGACGCATGACACTGAGAGGTGTGCTTTACCTCACAAGAATCTCCAAATGACAGATTTTAAAGTAAAATAGGAACAAACAAATTATTTCTTAACTCTCCTTACAACCCTCAGAGTCCATGTATTCTCTGTACCCTTGTACTGCACATTAACATTTCCCTGTAAGAAACCCTGACCAGCCAAGTCACTGGAGACAAAGTATGCTTTAAAGCCTAGGAAGAGAGATGTTTCAGCCAAGCTGGAAGGATACAGAGAAAAAACAAAAACAAAAACAAAAAAACCTACCCAAAGACTACTTTACTAATAATGTCTTCCATTACAACACCTTAGCAAGTACATAAGAGCACAACAGAGAAAAAAAAATTCAGATTGCTGCTTATTATTTTCCTCCATAGATACCTTTTCTACTGTCCCTAGCAGCTTTAAAAATAGCAGAGAAACAGAACCACTACAACTATACTAGACACCAATGAGTTACAGCAGAAGTTGAAGGGTGAAGGACTCTGCTCTAGCAATGCTGATGAAGGTAGTGGAAGGTGAATATTAGAGCAGGGAGGTTCGGAGAGCTTCTGAGGTAGGAAACTAAAAGTTCAAAAGAAAGGAAACCTTTAATAGAATGAAATGAGTGAGGAAAAGGAAGCACACAGCCTATGCTGCGAAATTTACACATCTATAAAATATACCCATTTCAATGTTTCTTTCAGCAATTCAAATGGGAACCATTTGTGAGTCAGTTCTGTGAGGGGCTGGACTGTTTTTGGATCATTGGATCAACAGATATGGATACCATTATCTATTCTGTTGTATATTCACTGTCTGGTAATCATTACAGAGGTATTTCTCACAGGGGGAAGCTGTTTCCAGACAGCACAAACAGCAGCAAATCTCAGCTTCTTTGTCTGCAGGCAAGCAAAGACAAGTGATCCCCATACACACCTTAAAAGAGATTGTTGGCAGCCCCAACACACCTATAAGCCGAATTAACCCAGTCAATCACAGAAACAGAAACAAGAAGCAGGACATAAGTCCCTCTCCAGATTTCTTCCACCACAAAACTCATAAAACAATGCGAATAGCAAATAGCCTCTGCAGCGTCAGAGCAAACCTGTACAAATCATACAAACAAACAGCTGAAGAAGTACACAAGAGGGATGCCCTCTGAGAATACAAGTATCTTTATTTTATTAACTGCTGAGGGCCCTCATGCCAGATTCACATCCATGTAAATCAGAGCATATCAGTGATGCTTTGCACAACTTCAATCCGAAAGAGAATAGACAAAAAAAACTACTGAAGCACATATATTTCAGTTTATTTTTAATTATGAGGTAAATGCAAAAATAGTAGCATAAGGGTTTGATGTTGCTTGATAATTTTTGCTTCCTCTTAATGATAGTATTTCTTCTTTCTAGTACAATGACAGCAGGAGAGCATGCTCAATATATTGAGCATCAAGATTTATTTGCTTAAGACTTACCCAGAGGAACAGTAAGTTTGACATTTAACAAAACGAGAACTCATTTTCTAGACTGTTAGTCACTGCATACTTTCATTACTGTAACTAAAGATCCCATGTGCCCTATCCCAGGCAACAAGAATTTGAGAAGACAACAGCCACCTAGGAGATGTTTGGCTTAACCACCCCCACCCCAGGAGGGAGGGCACTGTCTCTTTCAGTTCAACAAATGGAGGTGCGGTAGCGATTGCAGACCAGTCTGATGACTGCTGAATGGGAAACAGACTGAAACCACAAGCTTCATAGCTGCTTGCAGGTGGCAACACTCAGCCTCCTGGGTTGAATCCCAAGTGCTCTTCAGCATTTGGAGCAAGCATGCAGCAAGTACTCTTGGAACACATTTCTAGGCACACAGAGGAGGTGGTGGAGATTGGGATAAGCAAGCAAGGACTTACCAAGGGTAAAATGATGCTTAACCAACCTGATGAAATTCCTGAGCCCATGATTGAGTGCACAGCATGCATCATCCACCTCAATTTCAGCAAGGTTTCCACATGATCTCCACAGCATTCTTCTACCCCAATTAGAAAATTATGCTCTGGATGGGTGAACAGCTGTGTGGTAAAAATTGTGTTGGATGATTGAGTTCAAAGAGTAGCACCTAACAGGTCACTGTCTACCTGGATACCAGCAACAAATGGAGTACTGCCAGAGTCCGCTTGGAACCTGCCCTGTTTAACGCCTTTATCAACTGAGAAGGTGAGAGTGCACTTCTGTCAAGCATGCACATGACAGCACATTAGTGGGATTAGCTTATACACTCAAGAGCAGGGCTGGTATTCAGAGGAACCCAAGCAGGCAATTAACCCACCCTACTCACTACTTTTTGCACTGCATCTACATACTGTGTCATTTTTTGGTTCCTCCAACAGAAAGAAGACATCAATAAACTGGAATAAGTCTGGTGGAGGGCCACCAAGATTGTTAGGGGCTGGAGCACTTGATCTGAGGGGCAAGTCTGAGGAAATGGAGCTTGCTCAGTCTAGAGAGAACCTGATACGCTTAAAAAACATGCAGATCTGAAAAATGCTAAGACAAAGAATGGTCATGAGCTCAGGGCAATTCCTACTCTAAAGGATTAAAACGAGAATAGTCTCTTAAACAGGACCATACTCAAAGTATGTCTGAGTTTAACATTAAGTAATTTAAGAGCCAAGGCACAAGTCACGCCCACAGATTTGGCCTGACAGACCAGAAAAACCTTTATTAAGTGCAATTAATTTAATAGAGGCTCCCAGAGAGAGATTCTTATCTGAGCAGCGTACCAGTGCAGTCCTCTGCAAGCACTGATAAAAGATTTTCTCAGCTGACTGTGCTGGGAATGTTGAAGTGTCATTGCAGCAGAGCCCATTCCTGCTGCAGAAGTGATTTGTACAAGAAGTAAGTGTGCAAGTATTTAAGTTTTAGGTCTGTCTACTTGTGATCTTGTTGCAGGCTCAGTATCAAAACAGATTTCCCTAGGATGACAGAGTCCTTCCTATTTTATACTACAGAGCCTACATCTTATGCACTAACTGCCTCGGAGTGTGTGAGGCCGAGAACAGACGTTGTTGCCCCATAGATATCATAAAACATTATAAACTCCTTCCACATAGCACATGCACTAGCCTTTGAAGCCCAAGTGACTCTAGACAGGGAGTAAAGCTGTATCTCTTCCTTGTAACCTGACATCTCCACCACCCATTCTGCATGGGCTGCCTCTCTCCCATCAGAGGCCATAGCGCTGCTACCTCCCACTCTCGCTGCTCTGCCTTCGTTTGTGGAAGCAAACACAATTATCCAGAGAGGGACTTACTCAGTGATTTCCCACTAACTCACGCATTTCTATTCATGTAATGTATCAGCATTCCCATGGGAGAAAATCTGTATGGAGTTCCTGTGTAGCAGAACAAGCTACTCAGCAATATCAACGCGCAGCAACACAAGCAAACAGCAAAAGCACTTCCAAGGCTATGCTCTTGTTTTGCCAAGTTACAAAGCATGTGCAGAATGCTACCAGAGTAGGACCCACAGCCCAGGAGGCACCAGGAAACTACAACGAAGCTGACAATGAACAGGTGTCCTGGGCACCTGTTGGAGCGAAATAAGGACTCAGCAAAACAAGTCGATTCAATGTGAATCATGCTAAAGCCATTTATTACAGAAACAAGTCTCCTTATATACGTAACTATATTCTAATCACGCGTCCACGCTCCAAGCATGGATTCGCTAAATGAGTATCGTGGGCTGTTCACGCGCTGGAGTCTCACTGATGATACATCCGAAGATTCACGCCACGCCAGGACCCTGGTGATTGTGGAATGCCCCCCTTTCTCACAGCAGATTCTGATCTCAGCTTCTCGAAGAGGCCTTGAGATTCCTTTGAGCCTGACTAATTCAGCAACAAATCTTTATCTATCAAAACCCCTCCACAGTCACCTGCTCGATGGCTCTGGCTGTGTTGGTCACAGTGCTGCGATGAGGGTGTGCAACCCACTAGCCTGTGTGTGGGAGGGCAGAGAGGGAAGCCCTGAAGCTGTGACACAGTCACATGGCATTGACTTGCTGTACAGCCCCTGAAATCCAGAAGCAATATCTGACTCTACAAGTGAGACTCTAGCTGTGAGTGCACGGCAAGTACTTACCTCCTGACAAGTCATGGGCTCCAGAATCAATGCAAGCCCACACAGAATAGATATCTGGTGGATGTGCATGATTGTATGCACCAAATTAGTCATCCGGTTTAGATCCCACACTGAACTACTCCTCTCATATTCATTTGCAATTAACATTTGAATTAACAGAATCACTATTTTTACTCACAACAATTTGGGAAGAAAAAGAATAAATCAGGAATATCTGCTGCATAAAAGTAACCTGTGATCACACTGATCAATCTAGTTCATCAATTCCCTTTCATTGGTTAAAAAAAAAAAAAAAAGTCCAGTTCACTAATTCCCTTTCATAAGGTTAAAAAAAAAAAATCAATCTGTGTTCTAGAAAATAGTTTTCAAAAAAACCCAACTAAAACTATGCCTGTCCCTCAGAACAGTTGCTGAGCAGAGAGATGTTTCCACTTGCTTCGAATAATAAAATTGACTGAATAGAGGCAGACCTTAGCTTGAATGACACAAGGGATTAAAGTGCTGAGAGAAAAACAGTTACAAGAGCAGATATTGCCTCATCAGCTCCGAACAGCACTTGTAACAGACATCATTCAGCTTCTCCATCGTGATGGGAAATTTAGTGTTCTGCTGGCAGGAACACAGGGTCTTTCCTGATTCATTCTCCAGTCCAGGGAAACAGGTTGAAAACATGCTAAAGCAATCTTTTTTTTTTTTTCCCTTTTCTATTTTATGTAATTAGTTTACCTTTTTCACAAGATAAGTAACTTAAATGAACAACTTTTCTGCCTTACAGTTTCAATTTCATTATCTCGAGGACATGCTTCCTAATTGTACAAACATATTATTTTAAAGATTAGGAAAGAGTTAATCAACTAGTGAATAACAGAAAAGTTATAAAAATCTTTTCGAAAGTGACATCATGGCAAAGAGCCATCATACAACCCTGAAACTGCCAGTGCATCAAAGGGACAGTCCAGCCCCTAATGACTCTGCAGAGCTACTCTCTGCTGTCCCTTCCACCTCCGTCCTACCTCTTTCTTCCCAAAATGCACAGGAAAGGTCCAAGTAGCAGTAAAGTAAAACTTAAGAATAACCTGAGGAAGGACTGATTTGCCACACTTGGAGCATTTCCTAGTTTATCATGATACTCCTGCCTGTGTCTGCCAGATGAAGAGATGAGTGGCTTAATAACAGGGCAAGGCTGCTTCTTCTGGCATATTTGTGGAGGTTAAGTGATATAAAAAGTAAGAAATATTGCCTTCTAAATGAAGTGGAAAATGTGATTTACTTCTAGGTTCCCTGGCCAAGGTGTGCTTCACAAATACCAGATGAATTTATCCCAAGCACTGGTGTGCACAGCTCCAGTTGGCTATGCCATTTATTTCTTCCAAACACAGGAACCCAGGAAGTCTTTTCACTTCTTTATGGATTTATTCATTCTACTGGACTTAGACCTAAGCTTAAAGTCTCACTCGGTTTCTTTTCTGTCTGCCCCCCAATCTGGATCACAGACCTGAGAACATCTCAGTACACTGTACTTACCTACAGAACCTGACTCCTGTGCAAAAAGAGCATTTAAACAGATGTAATATGCATTCCTAATAGAAGTTATTTTATTAGCAGAGCCAGTATTCTTTTAGTAATTCAGTTTCATTTAACACCTGTGAGACCTCCATTATGTATCTGGCTAGATTTCCTTCACTCAAAGTGCGAAGTGTCTTAATTCATTGCTCCTCTTAAAACTTGCTGTCTCAAGTGCCAGAAGTCCCTGCCCACTGTACATAATTTATGTTTTCATTCCGTTCCTCTTTCCCTCTCACCTAACATCCTGCCCTCCAAAAATCAGAGTGTAACCTTCATGCACATTCACCCAGCTTCTACCTAACCAGTTTCTTGACATTTGTGAGGTCAAAAGTTATGGCCTCCATGTGTTCCTAAATACCTGCATACTTCTTTTAAACAAACTGGGATGGGGATGCTTTTATAAATACAATCAGTCCTCTCCCTGCTAGAAATATTTGGGCAGCCTGACTCAAGTTTTCACCTCCCCTAAAAGCCATTTGTAAAGCATTCCCATGTCAGATCTGCAAATGAAGAAGCTTGGTTTTAGACATCGTTTTCCACCTCATATTCTCCATGTTGCTTTACGAAGTGGGAACAGTTGTTTATCCCATTTAATGAATAACGGAGAAAAATCCATTCAATCCATAGCAAGCTCATAATGACTCCTACAGATGACCATAAGAACTGTTCACTAACTTAACTAGCGTGGGATCACCCTTAGGTACCAAATAATTTGCATATGAGGAAAAGTTACACAAAGAGCATCATCTTATCTGTTTTTTCAAAAAAACAAACCACTGCAGAAATTTTAACTAAGGTAAGAAAAACATTTTGCATATTACATTACTGAGTAACAACTCCATTTCTGTAATAGGCTTCCCAAGCCTCAAAAGGTTTGGGCAAAAAGTCTTTGTTAACTACTGCAAATTACTTCTACATATAAAAGCAACAAACTGTCTTTCCAGAAATACATAGAAATAGAAATATGACAAGTATGATATTATATCAGTAGCTTTCGTTTTTCTTTTTTTTTTTTTTTTTTTGCAGCACCTCACTTTTTTTTTTCCCTGTAGCTTTAACTAAATTGTGTGAGATTTGTGTTATAAAGAGGGTCTCCCTCAGTGTAGCAGAGGCACAACAGTTTCTAAGGGCTGGCAAGTTAAGATGAGCACATTCACAGAAGAAATAGTCTTTTTAAAAGTACTAAAGAGAGCAATTAACTGGTGGAACGACTTACTAAGGATGGTAATGGCTATCTCCATCACTGGAAACTTCCAGCTAAAGCTGTTGGTTATGAAGTAGTTATTACATTAATGGAATTTCTGTGGTTGTCTTCATAAGTAAATTAAAACAGATTATCTGAATTTATTTATCCCCAGATTGGGATATAAATCCCCAGAGTTTATTACCGTCTTTTAAAAGCCAATAAAGCTATATTTACATTAATTTATCCTATATATTGAAAGCTCTCACCAAACTAACTTTAAAAGTCCTGCCTGTTTTTCACCTTTGTAGGAGGAGGTTACTGAAAGCGCATCAAAAACTGAAACAATTTGATGAGGGAGAAAAACAGTTTAGACAAAGCATCCATTCTAAAAGGTTTCAAATAATTTTATTAAACAATCATGTTTTACATGTCATCAGACCTAACCCCTGAAGTGCAAAAATGTTTCTGAGGTATTAAGACTGGAGGAAAACAGGCACAGTATTTGTTGTCAGGGATACCACACTACAGCACAGTGGACTTTGTGAACAACAGGCTTTTATCCAGTATTTGCAGGATCAGAGAAAACTGAGAATAAGTCTGTATTTGTCTTTAGTCTTGAGAGCCAAAGCCCTTATGAGTAGCCAGTTGTGTCACATCAATGAAAACACAGACATGGTTAACAGAGGATGGTAATAAAAATCAGTGAGGTGTTTCTGGGCCAATATGTACAGTACATGAAAATGAAATTTAATTGCTGTATGTGTGACCAAAATCCCAACTGTCTAGCCAGTTCAGTCTAATATATGTTGTGTCTATGGTGGCCTCTCTAGTACCCAGCAATTTTGTTTATTCTACAGAGCTATGCCACTGCCCTGTGCTTGTGTTTGAGGGCACCTGCTCACTCACAGTCACTTCAGATAAGTCTGATGTTTATCATATTAACTACAATCAACAGTACAGTACTGCTCATAGCCTGTTATCCTTCTAGTTGCCCTCTGTCCCTCACTCATGCAGTGAAGAAATCTAATCCATGCAGAAAATTTGCCAAAGAAATAAGCGTTGCTCTACAACTCTTCATGTAGGAAACTAAAGCCTTATCTGAGAACTGCAAAACTCATTGGGCAAAACTGGCCCTTACAAAGTTGGATATGAATGTTTTTCTCAATTGCCAAATTGTGCTCCAAAACCAATTTTGTTTGAGGAAGTTTGGGCATCACTTTTATTAGCTTGCCTGTTCAAGGAGCCAGGGGGAAAGCAATACTTTTTCCCCTTGGAGTAGTTCCTGGGGTTAGAATTTGACTGAAGGCTACAGATGTGGCAATTCTGTGCAGAATTAACCTTCTGCTGAACATTAGTTAAATGTAAAGCTCTCACTGATTCTCACTCCATGATTTTGCTGGAAAAAGTTTTTCCCATCTCAAGAACTGTAGCATTGTTTCCTGGGACCAATTGCAGCTTGCTCTAAACTATTTGATTCAAAGATAACCAACCAGATTATGTCTTTCACATGATATGCCACAATTCAATGGAAAGATATATCCAATAAAATATTTCCAAATTAATAACAAGCAGAAGTCACTTATTCTAAGTCTCTCTGGGGTTATTTTTAGCCAAGATAGATGAAAACAAGTTCTTCCTGAGACACAATTGTTTTTCAAATTTGTGAAAAATACCATAATAAAATAGAAGTGTTTCTTATCTTAGGTGTTTACAAAGTTATGAATGTTTCTGAATGTGTCAGGTTTTGTATAAGGATGGCATACTTGGAAAGGTTCTCACCTTCAGCATCTTCAGCTTTGAGACCTTGATGGAAAGCTGGAGACACAAGCTCTATTGTCAGCACACCCGTGGGCATAATGTCATACAGTCTGATCACAAACACAATTGAGATTCTCATAATTTTCTAGGATTGTTACCAATATCACTGCTTCTTACCTACACAACAACATTTAGCAAATCTACAAATATAGCATATAGCTGGAATAGAAGCTGGATACAGCTGGAGTGTTGCCTTAATATTAGTTTTTAATGGAATCATACTTCATGGACAAGAAACGAAACTCCAAAGAAAAAATGCAAGTAAATAATCATTTTCAATTGAAAACTGGGTTTCGGATGCCACTCAAGACTGAACCGTTGGGCCACTTTCTGTGCAGAAGAGTTAGGGAACATACGAAAAATGAAATGCTTGTTATTCCTAGGACGACAACACCTGAAATCAGTGCACTGGTGACCGAGTTCAACTGGAAAGGAGGTCCGTTTGGATGAGCTGCAAGGGAAACGAAAGTGTACAGTTAAGACGTGGTTACCACCTCTCAACAGTGCCAAACACTTCTGTCTTTCCACTACAACACCCTCTCTACAGAACAATTACAATGAAGGGACTAAAACTGTACTTCAGAATGAGCACCAGTCTACGTGGATAAAGCTTATCTAAGAGTACTTTGAAAATAGTTATTAGTTCTTTCAGTATCCATCGTGCTGGGGGATAAAGATAGTAGGGATACTTGCGGGCCATAATCTCTCATATGCTAGTGACCAAACTTGACCTGTCCAAGAACTATCAAAGCAGATGTATAAGGATTTGTGGCCTAATCAATTTAATGAAAGTATTTCTTCCCCTTTATCGTTATCCACATCTCAACTTGAAGGTTATATAAATCCTTAGCAGGCATATCTGGCACAAGATATTTGAGGTACTTTAAGTTTGTCTGTATGTTTTCACAGAAGGCTTAACATGTTTATTAATTCTCAGAGAGAAGAGGCAACATATTTACTATTTAGTGTAGCTTTACAGGCTGTTCTTGGATCAATTCCTGGACACTTGAACATACACATCCAGCCTGTACCATCTTTTCCAGAAGGAGGAAAAAAAACATTTGAATGGAATGCACTACCCAAAGCACTGATGTGTGTTTTTCTAAGAGTTCTGTTTGCCATTACCAGTGGTAGAGAGTGAGGTGAAATGACAACACAGCTTCTACATGGGCAACAAGACTGCTCTTCCCAGAAGCAGCCACCTGCCTTCAATTCCATCAATCCCTCCCTCCTCACCAAAGCTGAAAAAAGTCAGCTCTATTAATCAAGTTGCCATCCCCTTCTCAGCGCTGTGCTGTCTTCTGACCTTACATGTCTTCTCTCCAATAGCAGAGAAGCAGTAGTCCCAGCTCATTTCACCTCTACACTCCCCACTGGGGCAGCAACAGGCACAGGAAAGGCTGTTGCTCTGGGATGGAAAGAGAGGACTGCTGCTTCCATTGCATGGGAAGGAAAGGTAGTAGCCATTAACACAGCAAGCTGTGTACAGCAAGTGGAGAATTTGGGTTTTTTTTTATGATTATTATTATTTTGATGATACGCATGAGTAGGAACATACCAGAGAGCAATTCCTTTCAGGGAGAACTTTGTTTTCATACTAGAAAAGAAAGGTAGCTGCTTTTCATGTGGTTTAAGTTAAGAAAAGGAGGAAAAAAAATAGTATTAGAGTTCAGAGGACAGGATAGGTTGCTTGTGCCCCTTGATCCTGTTACGAGCAAGAGGTAGAATGGCCCAATGGACTTCCTGGTTGTCTTCACCATCCTTAGTCATTAGCTACTCCTTGTTACCAACAGAGAACAGGAACAGACAGGCTGAAACAAGTCCTCCAGCTGCCCAAAGGAGAAACACCCTAAAACTTAAGAGACCTGATCTCCCATGGAGCCTATTTCCTTCATTGCCTTAGCAGACCAGAAGTTCTATCCAAGATTCCTTATAGGTTCTTTGTGTCATTAAATGCCAGGAGAACAGGAGCTGAAGCAGAGCTCTTCTGACTCTGAGCTGTGAACAGAGCTGGACTGCACCATAATAACCATTTTGCTGCTTTACTCTGCATGGGCAGAGTTTACTGCTTAAGTTTGATTTTGCATCTGGCAGTTGCAATGTTCCCTCTCCCTCATATATCATAGCAACAGATTTTCATTTCAATTACATCATAGGAGTGAGAAGTTGCTATGTTGGTGGGGCTGGGTACACAAATTAAACTGAGCATTCCAAATTCACCAATTGCTTTCTTTCTAGCATGTCAGTATTGACTCATTTAAATGACAAAAACAAGCCAAAAAGAAAAAAACATTTCGGCTCAGTGCATGGAGCTCAATCAAAATGGCTCATCTCCTCAGTTCTTTTTCACTCAAACCTTCTTTTATGTTTCTTGGAATTCTGATTAACTTACCAAGCTGTGAATTGTTGGTTGGAGTTTCATCTGTATAAAACAAAAGTGGGATGCATTATATTTTACCTACCTCCTTCCCACCTTGCAACACAAAAGCCAAGAGGCCTAACTTTATTTCCAAAGCATATCAGCTATACTTGCAGCATTGATTAGTAGCTTTTAATATCTCTGGTAGAATAAAGACAGCAGCATTAATTATGTGACATTGCTTCATTTTTAATGTGAGCAACCAATATGAAGTTACTTAGTATTCTGTGGCACAAAAGCAACAAAACAAAAACCAAACAAACAACAAATACAAACAAACAAACAAACAAAACCACACACGCCTTAATGCTGGAACTTCTTAACTGAAAAGGTGGCCAGTTCTATTCTGTCCCTCAATAAAAATACAACCATAAGCATGATATTATATGCAAGTGCCCTCATTAATCATATTACAAGAAGATCTGTATATGAAAAAAGTTAACCTGAGTTTTTCAAGGAAAAATACACCAGCAACCATAAACGATTACAAAAAACACCCTTTCCCCATGCTTACTTTTCTCTTGGCAGTTACACAGTATCATTATAATCAGGGAAATATTTGTATGTTTTCTTCAGTTTTTATTACCACTGTCCATCTCAGAATAACATTTGTTGTCGCTGTTTTTACTTTTTTTGTGCAACTTGTGAGTACAGCTCACGTATACATTTGTTTTGAGCAGCTGTCTTCTAAGTTTAAGTGAGGCATCCGTCAAATCTACACAATTTCACCTCCACAAGTAGGTACCAGTTTGGTTTCTATAAACAGACACTAAAACATTTTCTTCTGTGTATGTCTCCCATAATGACTTATTTTAGATTGACAAACAAGAATAAAGTTTCTCTGCAAAGAACAAAATGTTAGCAATGAAGAGTTCAGAAATATGCAGAAGGACCACTCACTCATCTCTGGTAGCTCTATTCAGGTCCTACCAAGGTAAGTGCACAAACACCACTGTTACCAGAACAATGGGTCGTGAGACTAATGGGGAGACCTGGCTGACCTGAGGTCCCTCTGCAGATAGCAATGGGCACAGGACCAGGACGGGGACAGGTGCAGCACTAGCCTAAATGAGAGAAGTGAGGAGCTGCACATTCATGCCACTGCAGCCCTAATCTTGGCCAGAAATACTACGATGAGTCGGGTACAGCCGGTCTGATGGTCTCTGTACAAATGTATCTGTACTAAGGCTGGACTTTGAAAATATTTTAAGTGCCTCTGTGCAGCATCACACCACGGTGAGCCAGCACTGCACCCCTGCACTTCTCATCCACATCCATATAGCTTGTTGCCCCAAAAATAAGACAGGGTTGTTATATTAATTTTTGCTCCAAAATATGCCTTTGTTTGTTTGTTTGTTTACATGCATAGCTGCCTGGACACTGTTTAAACTGATGATTTTTTTTTTTTTTAAATCAACTGTAGCTAGGGCTTATTTTTGGAGTAGGGCTTATATTTTGAGCATCCTCAGAAATCCTGAAAAATCATGCTAGGCCTTATTTTTGGGGTAGGTCTTATTTTCAGGCAAACAGGGTAGTTCTGTTCCAGTTCTCTCATTACTTTCCCATTGTTCTTTCCTTGACTACAGAATTTCTGAGCATCACATTTTTAATGCGCTTATTTTCACAATGGGGAGGGACAGTAGGAGGAAATACTAACTCCCTCTTTCTGCTCCAGAAGGAAGAGTGTAGTCCAGGTCAGATTAAGGGACTCACCCAATGCCACTCAGAAAATTAATGGCGGAGTTCAGAACTGAATCCCATTTTTGCAGAGTACTCCCATTAAACCATCCATCTGACAGGAGTGGGACACTCTAAAAGCGTACTGTGGAGATGCAGAAATATCTCTAATCTAAAAAGCTTTATCCATATTCCTCAAGGAGAAGACACTTAAATTATTATTTCCTTTTTCCAGCCTTTTTCATGTTTTCATTTTTAAAAAAAACTTCAACAGTTGTCAAGAAATTACAAAGTCATTTATCCTTTCTTTGGGGTCATTAAACACTTGTGTAGAAATCTTTGTTTGCTTGAATTTACGCAGTATATAAAGGTAATTGATGAGTATCTTACTTTTTTTTATAATTGTAAAAATAGCATTTGTAGCATTTGAATCATAAGTTATATTACCTAATAGGCGTTGCTCATCTAACAAGCTTTGTCTAGTTTCCACTCCTTGCCTGAGGCAGCATTTCTCTAGCATACATGTTTCTCTGAGCAAATCTGTCATTCATTTCCCATAACTACTCACATATGCAACTTTGAACTTAGCTCTTTTCACTTTTTCTCGACTAATCAGATAGCAGCAACTCAATTGGGACTATGTAAAATGCAGAAAAAAAAATACTCATTTTCATTGCAGAAATGTTGTTTATAACAGAGGGTTCCAATAATTGTCTCTTGCTAGGTGGTTCCCCATTCTGGTGGATCAGTTCTGTTTGTATATGTGGGCACAACCACTTTGCTTGTAAGGACGGATTTTGTTCTCACGAGTTTCAATTATTTTTCATAGATAAGATCTGGTCCTGCTCTCAGCTACCTAAATATAAGACTGCTGAAATCAGTTGCTTAACTGCAACTACTTATAAATATTTGTAAATATAAATTCTTAAACATTATTAAAATATTTTATGTTTATTATTTTGTCAACAGCAGCCACACAATTTCTTTTCAGAGACTACAGGTTTCACTTAGAGCTGCCTTTTTTTTTTCTTCTTAAAGTTTGGCAATAAAAAAATGGAAATCTTGGAATTTCAGTCTGGATACAAAGGAGTAGATTTTGGCCCACTCTACTTTGAATTTACAATGTGTTTGTCCTATTTCTTTCTTATAGCTGAAGTCTAAGTATAGTATGTATTAATTTTATGCAACACTTATATAAAACCCCACAGGTGAAGCTAGAAGAAATGGTGACTCAAAAGTAACAATGAATATTCATTAGCTGTCCAAATTAAATTGCAACACTGAACACAGTGCCTTAAATTCCATTATCTTCAATGAAATCTGGCAAAATTTAACCCACCAAGTTTGGGCTTTTATAATGGCCTTATATGCATAACAGTATCTCACAGTGATTTTACTGGGGTAGGGAGGAAGCATGTGAGAGACTAACAGAAACATTAGCTCAAAATTTCCACCAAGAACTCTGACAGTAGGGAAAAAAACTCATGGAGAATACAGCTTTTCCCTGAATCACTGCAAATTTGTATTAAACTGCAAAACATTTCCCCAGGTTTCTGAAATTCCTGCCCTCCATATAAAACGTTTGCTTATTCCTACCACTCCTTGTAATGATGGGGCCAGCAGAGATTACAGCATTGCCAGAGGTGCTCTGAGGGCTCCAAGTTGTCCTCCCACCAGCATCTCTTCTTTCTCTGTTACTGCAAATCTGAGCAGTTAATCAAAACAAAGTCAGTTTCAGAGTGGAATGGAATTATTGCTCTTCTGTGCTTCCTGCTTTAATGTAAACTCTTTTATAAGCAATACTATGACCTTTATTTTATTTCTTAGTACGCATTAAATTACTTTGCAATAAAAACAGCTGCAATATTCCCTAGAAGCGTATCTTATAAATGCCTTGCTTCCCAATGCATTTTGCCTCACATTGTTTACAGAACTACATTGCTGTTGTGTACAAGATCCCTCTCATTGTATATTAAATTTTCAGTAGTTAATTTCCCAAAGCTTTGTTTAGAGACAGTTTTCCCCAACAAATGCGTTTTGCTTGACTAGGCACAGACAGGGTGCTACCATTCCTATGCTAGCAAGCTTCTCAAGTTAAAGTTCACACATTTTCTATGGAGTTCTAAACAGCAATGACCCGCATTAAAACAATCCCCAGCACTGTGTCATCTGGAATCCACCTTTAACATCTCTAACTTATCATCTACTTTAATCTTGGGTACTCAAGTATGCTTCAACCAAGAGCATTTCTTTAATTTCAACTTCTTGTGAAAGAACTTCAAAAACCTCAGAACATCAATTCAATAGCAACAATGAATTATTTAAAAGCATAACATAGAAGTACATAATAATGTAAAAAATGTCAGAAGCATACTGAACTGATAGCATTTTAAATCTCTAAATAGTAATAAGAAATGATACTGCATTCTGAAGATGTCAACCCAGAACATTCTGTGTTTATATGTTTGTTTAAATGTTGCAATTCCCAAAATATATTTGTTGCTCCTGACACTCCTAAAATTCAATAATTTTTGAATTGATACAACTTCATTAACTTCAACAAAATAGTGGTGTCCAAACTATAAGGGAGACAACAATAAACTACAGGGGATGTAGTAAGTTGGTTTTCTTTTCACTGTCAGAAACTCTTCCAAATTTTTCTTGTAAGCATAGTGGCATTTACTATAGTTTAAGTTTTCCGTAAACTCTAAGATATTTCTATTCATCCACTGTAATTGTGGATATCTTTTTTCTTAGATGCTATACTAAGAATTTCAGGTCTGATGCTGTCTCAGAGTTGCTACTTTAAAAAATGAATTAAGAACCAAAGGACGAAGAGGTCATTTCTCATGTGTTCAACAACCTGTATTTTGCAGGTCTAGTAATATTAATCTCCAGATGACAATATTCACTGCCCTGTTCTTCACCAACTGTTTTACATTCCTTCAGACACAAAAAACATTATTAGTTCAGAGTCTACAAGTCATACTTGTTCTGTGCCATCCAAACTTCCATAGCATTTATATGCAGAATAACCCCAGTGTGCCTATTTTATATCCAGATAATTAAGAGCAACTTTCATCCGTGGAAACTTACCGGCACAAGAAAGGGACAGTCATCTGCTCTGCACAGCTTTGTCACGCAGTGAAGGAAGACCGTAGACATCTTCTGGTTCTTGTGCTTCACAAAGCGAAACACCTCAAAGGAAAACCGGCCCATTTGGCTCTTGCCATTTTCAATTATAGTTGTCTGTGGGTCCTTGTCACAGCTAGTTTTTGTAGAGAAGATTAAATCTAGGATGAGCAGCTGTATGATTAGCATTTGGAAGCTCTTAGATGAGAATAAAACAACTTAAGTAGCAAGCTCAGTGCTTCAGCTCCTTGGAAAAGAACATGTTGCCATGATGTCCACCATGGGCAGCCACAATCTGCCTGTTAGGCTGCACAGTCCTGTGCTGAAATGCATTCCTACGGAAATATTATGTTTTGTTTTGCAACATTACAGCTATAACCAAGCTACCATGTAATTTCAGTGCCTAAAGAAACTTGAGACCTGGAGCAAAAAGTAATCAAGTATGCTAACCAGTATAGAAAGGTAACTCCAAATGAAGACACTATCTCTCCAGCAACCGTCACTGATAAGATTTCACAGAATCACAGAATCGACTGGGTTGGAAAAGACCTCAGACATCATCGAGTCCAACCCTTGGTCCAACTCTAGTCCATTTACTAGATCATGGCACTAAGTGCCATGTCCAATCTCGGTTTAAAAACCTCCAGGGACGGCTAGTCCACCACCTCCCTGGGCAGGACATTCCAATGCCTGACCACTCTCTCTGTAAAGAATTTCTTTCTAATATCCAGCCTAAATTTCCCCTGGCACAGTTTAAGCCCATGCCCCCTTGTCCTATTGCTAACTGCCTGGGAGAAGAGACCAATCCCCACCTGGCTATAACTTCCCTTCAGGTAGTTATAGAGAGTGATGAGGTCACCTCTAAGCCTCCTCTTCTCTAGACTAAACAACCCCAGCTCCCTCAGCCTCTCCCCATAGGTCTTACGTTCAAGTCCCTTCACCAGTCTTGTTGCTCTTCTCTGGACCCGCTCCAGCACTTCAATGTCTTTCCTGAACTGAGGGGCCCAGAACTGAACACAATACTCCAGCTGTGGCCTCACCAATGCAGAGTACAGGAGAAGGATCACTTCCCTTGTCCTGCTGACCACGCTATTTTTGATACAGGACAGGATACCGTTGGCCTTCTTGGCCACCTGGGCACACTGTTGGCTCATGTTGAGCTTCCTGTCAATTAGCACCCCCAGGTCCCTTTCTGTCTGACTGCTCTCCAGCCGCTCTGCGCCCAGCCTGTAGCGCTGCAGGGGGTTGTTGTGACCAAAGTGCAGCACCCGGCACTTGGCCTTATTGAACTTCATCCCATTGGAATCAGCCCATTTTTCCAGTCTATCCAGATCCCTCTACAGAGACCTCCTGTCTTCCAGCAGGTCGACACTCCCTCCCAACTTGGTGTCATCAGCAAATTTGCTGATGATGGTCTCAATCCCCTCATATAAAGATGTTAAACAGGACTGGACCCAACACTGAGCCCTGGGGAACACCACTAGTGACTGTCCGCCAGCTAGATGCAGCCCCATTCAATTTAATCTGAGATATCGCCAAGGTGTTATTCAAAGTTTCCATTCAAACAAATTATATCACTGAGAGTAGAAGGAGGAGCATCTATTTATCTTTAATCATTTGCTTAACTGCTTTCCTGGAGTCTAAGATGTTTTATATCAGTGTCATTCACCATAAAAGTACCTTTGGTAAAATAAGGGCCAGTTTAGCCATTCAATTTGGGTGTTAATGGTATCTCTAGAAGAGCCATTCAGATATATGCTTCTCTACTCTCATAACTCTTACAACTTTTCTCTTGCTTCTATGTTTATGTTCACAATCAAGATAAATCCTGACACTTTATCTGTAAGCCCAGCCCTCGTTCCTCCCTGCTAATAGCACTTAGACTTTCCAGGCAGTTTGCACAGGACCTACCTGAAAAAAAGATCATATCGCAGATCATCACTAGGATTACCAGATGGTGTGGTGTAACAGTAGTCCATCAAAACATTCCACCTGCACATGGAACAAAGTGATAGATGAGGGGAACTGATTATGTTAAGAGTAGAGGTGAAGAGTGAGTGAGATAGAATAAAAGACAGTAAAGGCAAGCATACAAACTGATAATGCAGGCTGTTACATTGAAGCCAAGTTACCCTATTTAACTGGTCACACACAAATCATCTTTCATTCCCAACATATCACCTGTTTCTTCCCACAACTTACAAAACTAAACAGCACAGCATAGCAGCAGAATAGTAGAAATCAAATTGTTTGGTTTCATGCAGGCCAACACACGTTCTATACCTCCTCTCAGAAGTCATAGCTACATAGGAGTAGAAATCAAAACCATCCCACTCTTAGAAGCCCTGGAGTTTCTCACTTGATCTTACAGGGGTCATTTCTTAAATAGCAACAATAGAACATTTAAGGTATAATTCAGAAAAACTTTCATAATGAGAACAGCAGCAAAATATGTATTCACCATTAAGGACCTGATACCCTCCAGCTGAGGACAGTGATTGTCAAACATCAACCATTATCTTAACATACAAAAGGCTGTGAGGAAAGACAGTTGCATCTATATCAGAAAAAATTGCAATCCAAGACAAGAAATAACATCCTTTATGGTACCTGCCGTCAAGGTTAGTTGCTCTTACAGCTGCATATATTTTGGTTTTCAAAGGTAAACCTGTACTCGGAATAAGGAGCTGCTGGCTGTAGGTTGAATCCTGAAAAAAAAAAAAAAAATTAAAAATAAATGCCTCAATGTATCAGAAATCCTACTCTAACAACCCATCTGCATCCACAGACTGAACTCCCATCTAATTTTTCTGACCTTTCTATATAGGACAATCATTTATTTTGTCCTCCATAAGAAGCAAAAAGCAATGCCATAGCATTTGCCTACACATTTGTCTATAACAATCAACAACACTTGGCTGGCCTTATCCTATGCAACCATTCTGGGGAATCTATGAATCCCAGCACCTACAGGCAAATGTAGCAGTTACTTTGGTTTTCTAAAGGAGGAACTTAACTGGATTGTCCCGGTGTACACTTTCCCAGGAAAAGTTGTTAAGGTTATCCAAGTTATTGGAGATAGCAATGCCATCAGGTTTTACGTATCTTAAGATGTAGTCTGGGAGAACAGACACATTCTATTATGTGAAATGTAGTTTCTATGGAAGTCAGCTTTTTGAAGACTACAAATAATAAACATTTTCATTTAAATTCTATTATTTAAAAAAAGCTGTTTCAAGAAAGCTGCATAGAAAATAAAAGTCAGGAACTCCCCATATACTACTACATAGATATAGCTGATTTATTAGTTGTCTTGCTCAAAGGTTGAACCATTAATGTTGCTTCAGCAGCAATGCCATGAAACAAATCTGAGTGACAGAGGTTAATTCAGCATATCAAAATGCACTTACTGCTAACGCCACCTATGTCAAATATGTTGCTAATCCAGAAAGCACAGGGACTGAGCATGTTGAGGCCTTCTATGAGTGGCTGAAACACTCAATACATAAGAAAATTTTTGTCAAACAGAATTTTGACCAGGTTCAGTGAGGCAGGCAAGACCAAGAGCAGCAGCTGACAGCAACTAGGACTAAGCTCATACATCAAGCATTTTTTCAAATGGAATAACTCCAAAATTCACAGCACGCCCAGTATTCAATCTCTGCAGCATTGGAGGCCTTGGGACATACACATGCTCACAGAGACCAGCTCTGCAACATACACAGAGCAAGTCCTTGAAGACCCATTCAAGTGGGACCAGTTAAGTTTGCCTTCTTTAAAATTAATTATACATTTCTCTAATACGTAGGTCTGTCACATTTTGCAACTGATTAAAAAAAGAGTCCCTCACTATTACATTCCAAAATTGTTCTTTTCTTCTTAAAGAGGAATTTCTATTCATTTAGACAGACATTTACATCAAGACCATGAAGCATAAAGCCACTTAGGCTCTGTGAAAGGCCATTAAAGGTTTTGCTATTAAAGTCTTTCTGACTCTATCATAATGGCTCCTCTTGACTTTCCTAATGATGACACACACTAACACCACAAAGTAAATGTAGACATCACCTTGTGAGGGAAGATGGGGGTGAGCTGAGAAAATGAAGATGCAATTCCAGGGAAATAACACTACAGCTAAAGCTTTAAAGTTTGGCTGCTCGCAGTCAAAAGCCACATCTGTACACAACCCCTTGCCAATACCAAAAGGTCCCCAGACCCCCACCAAAACCAGGACTCTCCAACAGGGACATCACTGCTCATGGTTGACTTGTAAACTCACTGGGGTAGGGAGGATGAAAGCTCATCTTAGTATGTGGTGTTTGAGGGAAAACAAGTGCTCAGCACAAGCATCAATAGCACTTCCACCTGACTCTGTGCAGAACTGTTCCCCAAGAGGCAGCAAACATGTGGTAGTCAATGCTTGTCCTGACTGAGAAATCTGGCTACCCCTCACCCTACCCCATCCTTTTGGTTACAGGTTTATTTAAAAATGAGAGAAGAATAATCTTCATTTTAACAGATCATAGGTTATTTGGAGCTCTGCTCTGTCAAACAAACAGCACTTTTTTTAAGCATGCCTTTGGAAAACGTCCTGTTACAATATTTATAGCTCATTATGTTCAAAGCATAAAGCATTGACTTTTAAATCAGTTGCATCAATTATAACACAGCATCACGATGGCATGAATAATAACATAAAAGAATCAGGTTCATAATTTACAAAAATGTTGCTTGATAGATTGAAAAATTGATATTTAAATAAGGTATTTAAAATGTATGAATAAAATTTTTAATCAACACAAAAATATAATTTCAGGGATTAATGCTAAGCAGAGGTCCGTGCATTTTTCATATTTTACTGTCACCATCCATACTTACATAGTAAAAGCTTTTATAATAATGCATATTCAAGTTAAGTTATGTAAGAGGTATGGAAGAAGAGTTAGTTGAAAGCTGTTAAAATTATTAACCCTTAATATCTTGAAAGTCCGCACAATGAGGCAACAAGTGCAGTGAGCTATGGATTTGGAAGAAATCCTACATCCCTCATTACAGTTACAGATGATCAAAACACTCTGATGATGCTTGAACATAAAAATACTTTGGCAAAAGTGTTACCGTTCATTGCTGAGGTAACAGGTCTGGAATATTTTTACAGAATTCTACAGAGTACTCTCTGTATCTGTACAATGTACCTATACACATACACACACATAAACATCATTAATGCAAACACAAGCATGCCCTCTGGAGAATGATTACTATTGCTACAACTGATGAGTCATGTAGCACTACAACCTGAAAGCCAGAGCTGTAAACTGAGGAACTGTATAAATACAGGAGAAAAAGACTGTGTGTCCTCAAAGACCAGCCACATAAAAACAAGACAACAGGTACATACAAACAAAAAGGACAAAGGAAGGTAGAGGTGAAAGGTGCCCCATTCACAGGAGGAGTGGGAAGGGAATAGCAAGTAGTGAAGATGTTTCTATACTTTGCTCTGCTAATCCAGCTTGTACCTACATAGTGCAGAGATTAATTTAGTCCAGGTCATGCTACTGTGTTTTATACTCACGTTGTAAAGTAACAAATGCAAAGTGCTGATAAATGTACCATTGTTCTCTCTCACAGAAATAGCAGCTGATGACCTACAACAGAACCAGAAACCAAAAAACATCATGAAGAAAGATTATCTTATTTTTGTGTTTATATACTTTAATGGGTTTTTTTCATTAAAAACCACAACGAGATATATCACAAGGAGATAATTTATGCATTTGGGTTATAAACTTCAGAAACAGGAATTTGTAGTGGAAAGACTGACAGAACCTTAACTATGCAGAAAGTAATGGATACTGTTGAAAACATGAATCAGAAAAATAATTAGCAGAGAGGCAAAGTGACAAAAAGGAACCCACTTTTCATGATATACAAGGTTTACTCATGGAAATATTTTCTCTTGCACACTATATTTACATGATTAAAAATTATTTCATAAAGAATTCCCATTTTTTTGCTGCTACCATTTTGTCCCCAGAACACTTGAATTTCAAGGGAAGTTTTACAGTATCTAAGGCACTCTTCATAAAGGCAGCTCTTCAAAAATTATGTTATTTCATAAAATGATGCTACAGAATTTTCTTTTAATTTGCATCACCTCTTCTTTCAGTGCTTTTTTGCCTTCCTTTTTCTCTTGTGCAGCTAAAAACCACTATGTTGACAACACTGCTATGGCACATATATTTAGGCATACATTGCATATAGACATTTTTATATGGGCTTACACAAACATGGGAATGAAACATGTAGGAACGAAAAGCACACTTACGAAGCAAGCTGAGTATTGTTAACCAAGTACTCCAGTGGATAGCTACAGCTAAATTTGTACAGAAGCCCAGGCAGGTAGCTGATAATTGTTGGTGGGTCTGGAGTATCAATATAGCCTGAAACATTACCTATCTGCACCACTGAGGTATTTCCGTAAGCATTAATACCACGAGCTGAGGATACCTATTGAGGGAGACAGAAAACAACTATTATCAGAAAGTTAACTATGGAACAAAAGATACCTATGGACACCGATGCTTTAACCCATAATTTACCAAGAGATATCTTCAGGAAATGCTTCAAAAGTGAAATTAATTTAGTAACAAGTTCCATGTGTTCCATTTTTCACCTCCCCATATTCACACACATACAGTTCACAAGTGATATCCCTGTTCTTAAAACACAAACTTGAACAACATTTGAAAAAAAAATTATGAAACCTCTAAGTATTTTTTTTGTAGATACTTTTTCTTTCTGAGCATTCCCAGCTAATTCATGTAACTTACCAGGAAAAACTGAAGGAACTTTTCTATTACATTTAAAAATTATTAGCTTAAAATGAGCTTGCATATGAAATAATGAATGTCAATACATAAGCAGTTTTATTCACAGAAACAACTCTGTCACTCTTGAGCTTTGCTTTTGACATATTAAAATCAATGTACTTTATCAGCCAAATCGCTGAACTTGGAATCTGTGGTTGTGTCATTTTACATTACACATCTCTAAATCTAGATTATAAACTATGTGCAAAGAAACACTGTCAGAAATGCAAGACCTGAAAAGCAATTCAAACTTTATGCCAGTGCAACCTTAATTCAGTCCCTGGACACATGCTACCTTGCACTGCCCAGGCTGATAGAGTGTGCAGAGCTACCAGTAACATGCAGCTCTCCAGGAAAGTGGAAGACACCCTTCACAGTATCACAGTATGTTTGGGATTGGAAGGGACCTCAAAAGACCATCTAGTCAAATCCCCCTGCTGGAGCAGGAACGCCCAGGTGAGGTCGCACAGGAACATGTCCAGGCGGGTTTTGAATGTCTCCAGCGACGGAGACTCCACAGCCTCCCTGGACAGCCTGTTCAGTGTTCTGTCACCCTCACTGAGAAGAAGTTTTTTCTCAAATTTAAGTGGAACCTCTTGTGTTCCAGCTTGATCCCATCACCCCTTGTCCTGTCATTGTTTGTCACTGAGAAGAGCCTGGCTCCATCCTCGTGGCACTCACCCTTTATGTATTTATAAACATTAATAAGGTCACCCCTTAGTCTCCCCTTCTCCAAACTAAAGAGACCCAGCTCCCTCAGCCTTTCTTCATAAGGGAGATGCTCCACTCCCTTAATCATCTTTGTTGCCCTATGCTGGACCCTCTCCAGCAGTTCCCTGTCCTTCTTGAACTGAGGGGCTCAGAACTGTACACAATATTCCAGATGTGGTCTCACCAGGACGGAGTAGAGGAGAAGGAGGACCTCTCTTGATCTACTAACCACCCCCCTTCTAATACACCCCAGGATGCCACTGGCCTTCCTGGCCACAAGGGCACAGTGCTGGCTCATGGTCATCCTGTTGTCCACCAGGACCCCCAGGTCCCTTTCCCCTACACTGCTCTCTAATATGTAATTTCCCAACCTATACTGGAACCTGGGGTTGTTCCTGCCCAGATGCAGGACTCTACACCTTCCCTTGTTAAATTTCATCAGGTTATTCCCCGTCCAACTCTCCAGCCTGTCCAGGTCCCGCTGGATGGCAGCACAGCCTTCTGGCGTGTCAGCCACTCCTCCCAGCTTAGTGTCATCAGCAAACTTGCTGATAGTACACTCTATTCCCTCGTCTAAATCGTTAATGAATATATTGAATAATACTGGCCCCAATACTGACCCCTGAGGTACTCCACTAGATACTGGCCTCCAACTAAACTCTGCACCATTGACTACCACTCTCTGGCCTCTCTCCTTAAGCCAGTTTGCAATCCACCTCACTACTCTATTGTCCAGACCACACCTCCTCAACTTAGCCACTAGGATGCTATGGGAGACTGTGTCAAACGCTTTGCTGAAGTCGAGGTAGACCACATCCACAGCTCTGCCATCATCCATCCACCTTGTTACATTCCCTGGTAGCAGCCCAGCCTCACTCCATCTGTAGCTACTGATCTGAATAAGTTTGAAAACAGCAGATAAGTGCCACAAATCACTTTCTGAGTACGCACATACACAATAAGTCAAATTAACTTGTCACTGGACTTCCACCATTGCAGTTATTTTGTATAACAGTATTAGCAAAACAGATGCTTTCATTAGCTTTAGAATACACAATTTCTTAAAACATTTCACTATGGAAGAATCATCTGAGGTGCACAAGTTGTAAGATTTTGCACTGAATAGCACAGGATACCCAGCAGGTATTTTGATTTTTTTTGACTACAGAAAAAACAGCTACAAGACAGATACAGCCATGCACTTTCCCAATAGTATACCTAGACATTTGCTAAATGGCAGGAAAGTTATGAAAGTCAAATTTCATACTATCTATTCCTTGCCTAAAAAACACAGACTAGAGCACTAAGGGCTACTACCATCCCACCCCGAAAAATAAAAAGTAGTGTCTGCCATACCACAGACAGACCTGGGTTTTACCTGAGTTCTGCCAGAATTGTCGTCTTTACTTTTATTGCAAATGGGTTTGAAGGTCTTTGCTGTGAAACACAGCCAAGACATGCATGGAATTGTACTACTCAAGTGTGGGGAACATGATAAGAAATGCTCCATGCTCCTTTATCCACTTTGTTGCACAGCATGCATAAACTGAGAGAGGATAGGAGGAATATTTGGTTATAATTTTAGCAGCTGCTACCTTATGTTTGTATCCTGGACAACCTTGTGGGGAGCTTCACAGGGAGCCCCAATTATTTGCATTTGCTCTTAAAATTATAATCAAATAGCAAGTTCAGGGAATTTACAGTGTGAACAACACCACAGGAACAAGAAAAAGTTGCTTCCTGGCAGTTTCCTCTACTGCGTGTCATGGAAGTGCTACAGCTTTTCAGGCAAAACAGGAAAAGAGAATCTTGAAGTTGCTGAACTGGCTTTTCTGAACTTTTAAAACAAAACTCAGCCTGAGACAAATAGGTCATAGAGCACATTGAACATTTCAGCCCAGTTTTGCAAAGTTATTAGCAACAGAAAACAGAGTTTGTTATAAAAACTGGCAGGTATCATCAAGTGCATGTATGAATTACAGATATAATATAAACCTTAAAAATAATACTTTTTTATAATTGTTTTTGTAAGTTACCCATAGATCCATTGATACAAGTCACCACTGCTTGTACAGTGTGATATACGCACAAACTGTACAACTCTCTTCTCCCTTAGTTTAGGAAGTTTGAGTCCTGACCTGCCCCTCTCGCTCCATTCAGAGTGAGATACTTTCACTGAAGAAAATGAAATTGTACTGGTACAAAACAGATTTCAAAGTCAGCTTCTGGATCAGATTCTACCTCCAAAATCTCACCTGCAGCTGAGGATCAAATTTAGTCATCAGCTCTACAAAGATGTGCGTTATCCATATGTGGAACAACAACATAAAATGTAGACACTGAAGTCATGTAACCAGGCAAAACACCACAGCAGAGAGTGGCTGCACACTAAGAAATCAGAGCTGAAAATGCAAATCTGAACTTCGGTCCCACATATTGACATTTTAGCATGAATTGAGCACATAGGTTAGATAGCCCTTTTTTTGTATGTCAAACTTTCAAAACTTGCTTGAAAACTTCAGTTTGTTGCCAGGCAGTTACATATTGAGCTTTGACTGCGAGACTTCAAGGCGCTGCTAGCAGAGGTGTCTGGTGTGGGTTGGGCCCTCTGCCCAGACTGTCTCCCCCAAAGACGTTCAGCCTTATCACAGAACACACAAGATCAGTCAATCAGTCAGCAAGCCTCTCTCATATCAGACCACAGAAGTAGGTACCCAGACTATAAGTCTCATCTGTCTAGCCCACTATTAAAATATTTTACTTTCATTTTCCAAGTGGGTATTTTAAAAGTTTCAGCAAAATTGAAGGCGTATTCAGCAAGAGTTTTAAAAATGTCTTGGAAAAAATCTACTTTTTCCACTGAAAATAGAGTAAAATCAAAAATACACTTTCTAATCAGAGAACAAATGTGTGGCCCACCACATTTTCTCGTTAGTAATCAAGGTTATAAATTACCAACTTTCTCTGGTTTTCTTTGATGAATGGAATATATTTTTAGCTGGGCAAGACAATGTAAACATTATCTGTAAAAGAAATAACACTGTCAAGGTCATTCACTTGATGCTATGCATAAACAGCCATGCTACAATTTCACTTTGACCATGTCTTACCACTAAAGTGTTTCCACAGGATTCCAAAGTACTCAGATTGATGATGAAAATGACCACTGCTGGAAAGGTGTTGTTATTGATGAAACCCCTGCAGTGGGCATCCCCATGTTTCCCATTCAGTGCCAGATCTGTCTCAGAATAACCAGAGAAAAGAACTGTGCAAAAATTTATCTTCATAGTAATTGTCTGTACTCCACAGAAAACATTGATATCTCGTTCAGCTGCAAGAAAAATACAGGGAAAGACACTGTAAGAAGATGTATTTTAACTAATCTCCATATAATTATTGTAGCAGTTACTCTAGTATTGTAACTTATGATTAAATAAATTTTTAGAACCCAGTCTCAGCAAAATATTGGAATGTAAAGGTCAGAATTGCATTATTCTGAAGAACAGATTTGACTCTACAGCTTCACTAAAGACAAGACAAGAGCTAATATCATAACATAGTCTCCCACAAAACCATTATTCCAAAATTCCCCAGCAAATCATTCAGTAGCACATCATAAACTGAAGCACTGCGAGGGTGTGGAAAAAAAAACAAGTGGTTAAACATTTGGAGTCTGATTAAATAGCCCCTTTCTGAAATAGAAATTTCCAGTAATTTTGAAAAATTCAGGAGGCCAAGCTCTGCCTTTCAGCCCACTCTGGCATGGAAGTCAAGTGTGTTTGTCTGAGCCTGTCTGGAGTCTACTTTGTATGAGACTGCAGTCTCAGGTTGTGCAGACTTTGAAGTACAATCAACAGCATACCAGTGCAATTTATTATGTTATCTTTAAAGCTGGGTTTTTTTTCAAGAACTATCAACTTTAGCTGTAATGAAAAATCAGTTGGCTCTTGAAAGACAATGATCGATACTGCAAAGCATCTTGCAATCTTTCATTCTTTACATTATGACAATATAAAAGACCTAGAAAACAGCAATTGTTACAAGTGATCAATTTTTGAACAACAGCAAAAAAAAAAAAACTCTTTTTGGATTAATTTGACCTTTTATTCAAAAGTTCTGAAGATTTTTATGTACTTGAACAGAAAAGCATCAAGTAAGGATGTAGGCACAAGCAACAGTTTGTTTTGCTTTAGAGCTGTAACATAGCTTTTCTATAAGGTCTTGTGTGCCTGCAGACAATTGGGGGACTGCTTTTTTTCCCCTAGTGATTTACAAAAAGACATACTGCATTGTGGTAAACACAGACATTACTCCTTTATATAATAACTCATTTATTACATCTATTTAAAGATTAAGTGCTACTAAAAACTGCAGAAGGACTTCAGTCAATACTATACCATTAAACCTGCTGAAACGAATTGTTCCACTGCATTGTCACAACAGAGAGGAAATAAAATCTCCATTATAATGAACTAGCTCTTTCCCCATGGTACAGGAGCACAAGTAGTTTAATATAGACAGCTTTAATGGTGGATTTAAAGCCAAAACAATCAAGCACAGGAAATAACAGACAAAACTCTGTCCTGAGCTAATGTGGTGATAAATGTTATGTACAGGGTGTAAATTTGGGCAGAAAGGTATTGGAGGCAAAACAGGAACTGAAGTGATTTGGCATGAAATTCTCCTGGTTCATACATATACATAATTCCACTAACATAACATGCAAAAATCAAGAAAAAGCATGCCTTTGTATTCACTACTTGAGAACTGTTATGATCCATTTAATTGATGTACTGAGGTAGAGGGAAAGGTACAAAAAGGCAAACGGCAAACTGTGTCTCTACACTTATTTGGACCAATGCACAAACAGTCAGATTGCAACAAATTTCAGGATGTAACATAAAGCAGTTCCATTAATTTTATAACTCCCTTCGAGCCTTTTAAAAAGCAAGATATTACTCTATCTGTTAAGGTACCATTACTACTTGCAAAATTCTCATTTGACACAAAGGTAAATGAGACCATACAGTACAAAAAAAACCTTTGTGCTATACAGGAGGATAAATGACCTTTCCAGACTGAATCTTTTCTGCCCACTACTTTACAAGAAAGTACTGTTGCCAAATTAGTCCATTCTGGAATTAAAACATTATTTGTTCAGATATTCATCTGAAACCAGGTGCAAACAGACCTAATGCTCCTTTAGATGCTAAATATCTAGCTCTAGCTAATTTCTTGTGAATTTAGAGAGGTTAAAATATCATTCCTATATATGTATAAGTTTAAACAAAAAAATGTTTGCATTCCTGCATTCCTGGTTTACTGAGTAAGAGAGGACTGATGGTTTGAAGGTTAGGTCACCCAGCTGATGGGGCCTTAAATATGATTACTTCTTTGCCACAGGGTTTCCATAGAGGCAAAGCACTTGGCCTTTTTCTGACTCAAATCACACAAACTATCTCTAGTCAACAGGACTCATAGGAGCGTCACATGCAAAACAAAGTAAAGCTCAAGAGGTACATAGATAGTACAGTAACAGGGACCATCTTGAATAAAGGACAGACCCATGGCACCACAAGCCAAATGCTGACAGCTCCACTGCTCATTTCTGCTCTGGTAGCCTTCCACACATTGCCAAGATTTGCCCCAGAGCAGGCAGCAAAAAACCTGTAGAGGGCACGAGTTTGCCACAGAACACAGTTGACAAAAATAATTCCACCAGAAGAGGTATGCAAAGACATTTATCATTCAAAAGCAGCTTCTCTGTATGAGCCTCCTCTTTGATCAAATCACTGCTTTGAAGCTGAATTAAAGTGCATAGTGTATGTGAAAAAGCTGCAGTATTTTCTTGTCTTCTACTAAGTTTTCAGTATGTACTTACAGCAAGAGCTCCCTGAACCAAAATTGTGCTTTTCCCACCTGGAGATGGCTCCATCCCCCAAAAGCCTTCCAGAAGCTTTCTTTCTTGCAATGCAGAACTAAAGCTTTTTTCTCCAGGCAACTCTCTGAGGGACAGCAGGACCTGACCTTATTACATACTGTCTAGAACACATCTTGCTTTTGGTATAAAACATTATAGAATTTTCTATCTACCATATAGGGTGGTTTTTTTCTTCATTCCTGCTGACTACTGCATACTTACACACTAAAACAAACCCAAGAACTGCAGAAACAAAAGTCCTGCCTGATTATTTATCATCCTATTCTTGCAGCACTGTCACTATGCAAGAGTCACCTAAGCAATGAATGATAAAAACACAAACAAATGAAAAATGGATGAGCTCCAAGGTTCCTTTAGGAAGGCTTAATTTCTCATCTTTGCTGAAAACAACTTCTGTTCTCCACAGCATTGAAAGAAAAAGAGCAGGCAACTTCAAATCCCAATGGTTTCTCTCATATCTGCACACCACAGACCTCAGCAAGAAAGTCCATTCTCACCCCACGTTTGGGCTTTCAGCTGACAACAATGAAGACTTCTCATGTGGAACAAATCAGGAACAGGAAGAAAGTCCTATCCACAATCAGGCCTTGTGAGCAGTATCTAAGCCCGATGGATGTTTGTTTTGAAATGTTCTCCTTTTTGACCTCTCTCTCACCACTCCCCTTACATTTGAATTCTGGAGGCAGCTGGGCCAGCATCCTCAAAACCACAGCCTGGGCTGAGCAGCCTGGAGAAGCGTAGCAACAGCAACCCTGTTACCCCACAGAGGCTCTCTCAGCCATCTTCTGGGGTTCTTGAACCCTGAAAGCAGAGCTCCAGCAGCCTCACTCAGCTCCATTAGCCCCAGCCCATTTCATAGCAGTCCTTTTCTGTGTACCGAAAATAACACCTGTCAAATTTTGGGACAAAAGGGTTTTCTGAGTTTTACCTCTATCTCAAATGCACAGCTAACAAGTAGAATTATTTTTCTTTCCTAGTTCTCAGAATCAGCACTAAGGCTGTTGATTAAATTCCAACCTTTGAATCTTTGCTGCCTGAGATCACAAACAAGAAAGAGCAGGACTCAACTTTCAGCTCTTACAGGAAGTGCAGGGTGATTAGCATTTACTTAAAAAAAAAAAATTCTGTTTACTTGTAAGCTGAGCAGATTTTCTCCCAAATCCCTGAGACTGGGCAAACATGGAATCTGATATGACCCTTTTTCAAGAGGCAGAACTGCAAGTGGCCCCTAAATACCCACAATAAGAGCTCGATTCAATTAATGAGTATCACATTGCATATATAAAACCTTGGCACAAGGCTGGCGCAAAAAATGACCAGATAAATACTTTAAAAGGACAGAAAGAGGAATCTAAACTTCCCTCTAGCTCTTGCAATCCTCTCAAGAAGCCTGAAACAGAAAAACACTAACATGAGGAAGGTAGATCTGAGGCAAATGGGCACAATTCACCCACACATTTGAGGCAAGCCTGTAAAGTTTTTACTTAAGAAGAGAAATAGAGAAGTACTTTGTTAAATACTCAGATAAACAGTGATTTTGTCAGGGATGAAGACAACATATTCTTCTTTGCATGTCTTATTTATCTACTTCTAATATTCACACCTATTAAGTGAACAAGAATGAATCCCAGTGTTAGTCTTTATGTCAACAAAGCACTTTAAAGTAACACAGAAAACAATAAACAGACTGTAGACTTTCTGCTGACTTAAGTTAATGAAAGAGCAGATTCTTCCTGAAAAAAATCAAAACTATTATTATTCAGAAATCAACAAGACTGGAAGGTATCACAGTGTAATACTAGAGTTCATCACTATGTGGTTCAATTTGATTGCTACCTCAGAAACACAAGATGTGAATGAGCTAGTATTCACAGCTTTTTGAATTATTATTATTCTGCCCAAGAAATAACTGAGGCAAGAAGTATATGCAATGTAACAGAGACTAAAAACGTTCTTTAGCTGAGTAAACCCTGATACACATGTCATTAAGACTGAAATTCCATTTCTATTTCTCATTGTGTTAACAGCTCCAGATATCTGATGTCCCCAAAACGACTTAATTCCCACTTTCCCAGAGGCATGAGTATATGTCATACATAGGTACATCACACGGCTTCACCAGTTCCTAACTAAGCACTTAATGTTGAAATAAGACACTTAATTTTGCCATTGACTTCATTTTGCCCAAAGATAGACAGATATTTATGTAACTAAAAGGACATAATTATATTCTCTTATCCAGATAAAACATGGAAGAAAATCTAGTTAGAAGTTTCAGACTCTTAAATCTATAGAGAACACTTCCAACAACACAACCTCTGGTGACCTTCTTGGGCAGGATAGAGCTCTGGCAAAAGCAGGTCAAACCCCAGTGGAAGGAGGGAAGTTGTATTCATTCCTACTAGGCTGAATTTGACCCGTTGTTCAATTAAAAAGAAAGTAAAGCACAATATTAGAGGAGTTTCATTGTCACCAAGATAGTTAAAACCCAATGTGGAGTCCTGCCCACAGGCTTCAGACAGATTTAAAGCTCTGTATTTAAAAATAAGCACTGCTTTGAACCAAGACAATAAAGAAGCCATTAGAAAAAGATGTCTATTAAACACTTACCAGGAAACCTGCTATGGAGGTTAGCATCACAGTTGTATCCATTGAACTGAGCAGTCACTGAAAGCACTTTAATCGTCAGCAGGAGCAGTAACCATACCTGTTCCATTGCAAAACCTAGCAAAACATTAGGTGGTTATTACACACATCTGTTCATTGCATTAAAGATGCTTACTGCAGACATTTAACCACTCAGGAGGTGATGGTCTCCAGCAAAGGAATTGGGAGGGGGATAAAGCTCACAAGCTTATGTGAAAGAGGCCACAGGCAGCAGGACCCATTTCTCTACTTCTGAGTGTAATTTCTATTAACTTCTGCAGCTTTTAATCAAAACTTGTGACAAAAGAAAGGTACTCAAGCAAGATATGAAAAAAAAGGAAAAAAATCCCTAAAAATATAGTGATAGATTAGGATTGTTTAAATATTTAAACTCCAGGAACTTTTTGACATTTCTGTGTAAAAATTCTTTGAGGAAGACATACTAGAAGAACAGCTTTTACTTAAGCCAAGTCCTTGAAAACCATACAGATAAATGGCTTGCTGAGCAACTCTCAGACTCAAGGTCCTAGAGCAAAAATCTGTTGATATCTATTTGCCAAAAATTTGTTCTTTGAAGCATACATGCAATTGCATTGAGCTCACATACAAACTTAGCACAGACACTTCCATCTACTTGAATTATACGTGGCAACCAGACCAGGAGATCAGAACACGTGAATTTCTAGCATCTTGAGTAATTATTCCTCTGGGGACGAAAAATCCAAGGTGTAATACCTGTGGTATTTAGCACATCCAAAAAAATATCTGATCCATGTTTTTTTCAAAAATATCCCAAAAATATTGAGATTGTTGTCCATGAATCCAAGTGTCACTATTTTTTTAATAAGATTTCACAATCCTATAAAACATATCTGCTGATGCGGACCTCAAACACTGAAATACTGTCCATTTGTCTAGATGGAAACCAAGCAATTCTTAAGATTTAGGAGGTTTGCTTTCTCTAAGACTGTGGAAACAGAGATGCTGACCATCACCTTTCTCAAAATGGACATCAAGGAACATCTGTAAACTCCATAGACAGAGCACACCTAAATGACACCATATTTGGCATAGCAAGTGGTTGTCATGCATCGCTGAGAAGAGCTGGCACCAGCACACGGAGAAGACTTTTGAGACAAACCCTCACTCTTAACTGGATCTTTCATGGCTACACAGTGCTTTGAGCTAAAGTGTGCGCAAATTAATTCCACTAGTTTTCAAGCCAGGCTCACAGAGCACACAAACCTGGGATGTAAAGCCCTGCATTGAAAGACAGACCCACAGGAGACACTGCCAAGTACTCCTTGTCAGCAAACAAACCGTTATACAACAAAGCACTGAGCCAAACTCTACTAAATAAGGTCAAAAGGCTGTCCAAATGTACAGCCATTCATTCCCGTGTAATTCTGAAGTAAACAGAATAAAAACGGAGAACTGAAACACCAGCTTCCTGCTAAGCATGCATGTTTTGTCAGTCAGGTATAATAACTCTTGCTATCATATCCAAAAGAAGTTTTGCTCGCAAGTTCTTCACAACCTCCTCAAAGTGTGACCTAGAGCAACAATGCAACCTCCTTTTAGTTTCAGGTAAATACATAACTCTAAATGAAAGCACTCTCTGACCCTCTACTCCCTTTCCATTAGATTCATGTGGAGGTTGACAGCACTTGTAGCTAATGCTGATCAAGAATTGCGAAAAAAATTGGAGAGAAAATAAAATTGCAAACTGGGTTGCTATGAAACCTCTCTATTTTCATGATCTCCTCAACCTCTCCATTACTTTCAGATGCAGAAATAAGGCAGTGTGTTGTTTACTATGAAAATTCATACTTTATTTTGAAAGATATATTTTTTCCTTTGGAAAATTGGCATTTCTCCAGTGTACTGAAGCCTTACCTCTGCTTGTACCACAGTTCCATCAATAAAGTGGCTATGACTGTTCTGTTGTATATGAGTTGGTTTCTGATGTCCCTTACAATGTTATGAATCAAGGGCAATTTACCAAGATCTAAATCTTACTTCAACTTTCTAACTCCCACAATATTTTTTTGCTACCAAAAAAAAAAAAAAAAAGAAAAAATCTAACAAAACAACAAAAACAAAAACGAACACCAAAACTGTTTGAAAATAATTTAATGAAAGATTACACTGACAAAGCTGTAGCTATTATTTTAGATGAAAAGCAGAACTTAAATAAATTCTAAAATTTTAATTATTAAACTTAAGTTCTGCTGCTGTGTTTCAGAGGAAGGAGAGGTGATTGCTAAGGAGCAAAGCTGAATTAAGACATTAAGTATTTATAGCATTAGTTCTCTCGCTGTATTCAGAACAAGTCAGATTTTAACACAACCGATAACGTCCTACTTGTTTTCTGGCTATTGTCTCATCTGCATATGGATCAACATGCAGATCCACATCACCAACTGAGCTGACTACTGCTGATTTCAGTTAAATGAGTTAGGAACGTGCATTATTTTTCATTTCTAGAGAGAACTGCACAGCTAGAAAGCACCATGAAAGGCCAACCTCACTTATCTGCCCACCCCAGTAAGAATCGAGGCAGCCATCCCTGCTTTTCCAGCCTGTTCTAAAAGGCCTCTAGCAATTTATTTCTCAACAGAAATTTATAAAACTTCAGTCCCCCAAATGTAATAAGGCATCATAACCAAAATATTTGTACAATACTGATACTGCTGAGCATTTCATCCAATTAAAGAAGAAACCATAAAAGTTTTATCAAAATAGCAGCAGAAACATCATCATCTTATTGCCTGTACATGAATATGAAATGATAATTCCACATACAAAAAAAGGAATGTGATATGCAAGTGTCAGGAATAGGGTGATTTATAATCCAGGAGTCACCAAATTCACGTGGAATATGTTCACCTTTTTTCTTCTACTTAGTATGCAATTCTTTAAGCCTTTATCAAGGAATAGAGCTCTTGGTGGTTTAAAAAAAAATCAAAACAAACAAACAAACAAAATGAACAAATGAACAAAACAAAACCCAAACAAACAAAAAAACACCACCTGCTTCTTTGGTCTAGTAGCATACATTTTTGGCTGTTAAGAAGACTTTCATGATTCCGAAGATGCCAACAAACACTGCAAGGGAAATGTGATCCTTTCTATCTACAAAACTCTTAACTGACAAACCAGTACCAGGTTTCACTGATGCACCCAGAGTTCTTGTCTGTGTTTGTTAGACCTCAACTCCAGCTTTTTCTGTTAAGCAACTTCAATGATCTTTTAATGTTTATGTTACTGACCAGTCCAGATCACCTCAAAAAATCCTGTAACGGTCACCTAAATAATTTTACTTCTAAGGGTTTCTGCCGCTACCCATCCACCTAAGGATCTCTTCCAAACAGGGTCTGGCACTTTCTATTTAGCAAAGGAAACATTCTTTCCCTTGACCTGGAGGTGGAGGTAGAAAACCCTCATGTAGGAGTTCCATTAACACAAAAATAAATTCACATGACAACTACCTCAAGCATGACTAGAACAAAAGAGGCCAGGTATAGATAAAGAGACAGTCAAGGATTTAAAGACCTACCAAACTTGGTTAATTAAATCATTTCAGAGACCATGGTTCACATAGATTTCTAAAACAGTCAGTTCAAAGGAAAAACAGCCCAACATATCCAGGTTTCAATGTAATAAAATTAAACTTCCAGAATCCTGAAACAGTCAGGGTATGAATCTCAGCTGAACAAGAGCTGTCTTTATATTTGGCACTGAGTCACAACTGCAGGTCTTACTGTTCTGTGTTGCATAACATTGAAGAGTACACTGAGGGAAGAGTTGAAACATGCAGTCTTCAATTTAATTGTCACCATTTTACAAAGCGGTTTTCCCTGCTTTCATAAACTCCATCATGTCAGAAAACCCACATAAAATTTCAAAGAAAATATGTTTATGATTTAAACAAAAGCCTTTCTGAGTCAACTTAGGAATATAGTTTCATGGAGAAGCAATCCTTTGACCTATCTAGATTCCCTCTTCTTTCCTCTCTTAACACCCAAGATTAATTTCTCTTCTTCACCCATGCTCTCTAAAAAGATCTTAAATTTCCATTGTGAACAGTATTCACCGATTCAGCCCTACATTTTTATTGAAACTCATATGTGAGCTATTTCTGACTTCTGAGCATATTACTTATGTCACATATTCATGTTGTATTTTATGAGAACATCCTATAATCTACCGCTTGTTCACTATTTTTCTTTCACATGGTGTGGCAGTACTGCAAAATAATATGGTGATCTTTATGTCTTTTGACTGGATAAGTCTCAAAAAAATTGTTAATAGTAATAATAAAAACTTATCTGAAGAAAATTATAGATGTGATAAGCATATAATAAAGCTGGTGGAACATTTATAAGTGTTTTCATACATATCTAGTAACTGCCTAAATGTTCTTTAGTGTTGTACATTAGGTGTCTACAAGTAATGGAATAGAAAAATTACTACTTTTACTTTTAAAAATATTTAAAAATTGTCATTATATAGTTCAATGCATACTTCTCAGTCATCTCATGATAAAGATAGTTCCTTGCCTTTTTGGTTTACATTTGTCTTACTGCCATGCTTGCTTCAGCATCTGCATTCAAGTTGTGAATAGTTGTGACGTGTGTTAACTGTATGGCTGTCAGGTCTTCCAGAACTGCTTTGCTTCGAGACAAGTGCTAGATTAATTTGCTGTTAGTTAAAAGTAACCCAGTGGATAAAAATAGAATACCTCTCTACCTCAAGTTCTTCAGTGGAACTTTCTCTTTTAGCTTGTACATCCTGTTGTAACAAATTATCCAGATCACATTTACACAATTGCCTTCCACTTCTTTATCTCCTTCGCTCTTCTGATGCAGATTAAATAGGACTTGGATCTTTACAGTATCTGTTTGAAGACAAGCCTACAAATGGTGTTAATTCCCTTTTTTCAAAGGGATTGTCACAGAAATAAAGGGCACATGAGATGTGAAGAACTTTAAGACACATTTCAAGTATAAAATTTCCCTCTGCTTGTGGATCTTTGTTGCTGAGACTTTGAAACACAAATTTTCTTACAGATTTCCCTTATTTCAGACTCCATAGTGCTGTCCCATTTCTGACAACAAGCAGAACCTGCAGAGCTGAAAAAATATATATATGCAGACATGCACGCACCCATATACACATGACAAACATATACACAGAGGCACATTTATATATACCTTAAAGGTCAATAGTTTCCTAAACAGAGGACTAAAGCTGATGACAGACTTAAACCTGTGAACAGACTGAATGTTCTCAAAATTACAGTATTTGAGGGCACACATCACAGAAATACAACAAATGTAATAATTTAACACATATGAGGAAATAATAAAACTAAGAACAGAAATCAGTGCACCCTAGAATGTACAAGAACAGCTGATTTTTTTTTTTCCTCCTACAAAAATTAGAAAACAGTTTTGGTTTAAATAGGTGAATTAATCTATCTTGTAGCTATTCAAAACTCAAAGAGCATTTGTGGACTATGCAAGAAAGATCACACATTAAACACATATATATATAGTTAGGCATAGAGTTGCCCTTAGCATCAATTATTTGGTCTCAGAATGACCCATGTCTATTTGCTAGTCATATATTTCCACTCAATTCCTGAGATCTAAAACCAAGAGTCCTAGAGATTAGCTCCATACTGCATCAACTGTGTAATTAAATGTTGGGTCAAAGCTTGGAGCCTTTCTTGCATCAAATTTCCACTAGAACCAAATAGGAGCTTTACTTGATGAAGAGTAACTCACAGCCAAAATCTCAAATGTCAAGATGTTTTTCGAATCAAGGAGGTGCCTACAGCGTCCAAGGAAAATGAGACCGGGGAACAAATTTTCTGATAATAATAATAATAATAATAATAATAATAATAATAATAATAATAATAATACAAAGCTTTTGCTTTTATTCTAAAGTTAAAAAAAATATGGTTTATTTCCAGTCTTTTTACCACAATCCCTTTCATGGGATAAAAAAGCCAAAGGTACTGAGAAAGAGACAATTTTCCATAAAAGGAAGCCACACAAAAATCACTAGGCTGTAATCTGAAAGACTTCAAATTTTGACAAACACTCTACATGGGCAACTGAAATTGCCATAATATTTATGGCATAAAATATTTAAATATATAAAATATTTATATGGAAGCAATGCATAGCTTGATTATGAATGGAAACTAAATAACCGTTCTAAATCCTGCTGAACATCAAGAGGCTGAAAACCTAGATCTAGTTCCCAAAGACACAGCTCAGTACTTTTCTTGTGAATCTTATTACTGGTAGTGAGAATTAAATGTGTATGCTGGGTAAATAATAGAAGCCTTAGAGTCATGTAGTATTCTTCAACCTATAAAATCAGCAAAAGGTGTTCTTAAAGATATATCCACTAACATAGGTCCAGCTGGAGCTTCATCTCCAAGCCTTGGATAGGCAAAGCTCCAGCTGAGCCTGTTTTTCTGCCTGCCTCAAGACTCAGGAAATGTAATTGGTATACCATAGTGCCAATAAGCTGGGGGGGGGAAAAAAAAAAAACACAAAAACAAACAAACAAACAAACAAACAAACAAACAAACCCTACATTTTAGCACTTCAAAACATTCATAATAATACTTTAAACATTGTACTTCATGTGCTTGCTTCATTGTTACAACAATGTTGGTTGGATGCTCTGGGATTTTTTTAATCTGCTCTGGAAAGAAACTAAGTTAACTGCATACTTACAAGGTAAAAAGCAAAGCAGTGATCCAATTAAGAACATGACTATATGAAATATTTCAAATAGCTTTATACAAAGTATCATAATACCTTCTTCCAATGAGACAGACTATTAAGCAAATAGCTATTAAAGCATAAAAAACTGAACAAGCCAGAGATCTTGACTTACTAGATCTATTTAAACGCGTTCACTTAAGACTGTTGAAGTCGCAGAGCAACCTGTTTACCTGCTATTCTGTGCTAAATATCAGAGTTATTCCAACTTTTCCTCCATCCACTAGTGAAATACTGATATTCTTCAAATGCGCTATCTTCCCCCCACCTCTTTCTATTATTTTTACTGTAGTTATGCTTAGTGATGGAACGGTTGGCTTCTACTTCAAATATTATGAGAATACTTGCTTTGCTGTTTTACAAAGTTGACTTCTATAGGATATTTAGATCTTTCTTCCTGCATTTCTCAGAAAATACTGCTAAAACTCTTCCAGAAATGCTAGTGTTTTCCAAATCATGTCCATCATATCATGCAATGAAAGTACTTAAATATGTATCTAATAGATATATATTTTAAAAACTTTAAGTTTGTGTTTGAAATTATGTTTCCAACTCCATGGTTCACAGATATCTCAATAAAACGTGAAAACACAAGTTAAAGTTCCAGATATAAAAATGCACACAAATCACATCTCCTGAGCCTCACAGGAAAGACATGTTTCTATTCTGTTCTTCCAAAATGCATGAATTAACCACTGTTTCCCATAGGACATTCACGCAGATACAAAGCACAGAATGTTATCAGTAAGAACAGATTTGAGAGGAAAACAGGTCTGAAGGAAGTGATTTATGGTGAAAGCTTTGGATCTGAATTAAAGAATTTTGGACAAATTGTCCTCTCAGTTTCATACTCTTCTTATTGTCTGCTACATTAGAAAAACTTTTATATCAGCAATAGACCTGAGGAAAAAAGAAAAGAAAAGAAAAGAAAAGAAAAGAAAAGAAAAGAAAAGAAAAGAAAAGAAAAGAAAAGAAAAGAAAAGAAAAGAAAAGAAAAGAAAAGAAAAGAAAAGAAAAGAAAAGAAAAGAAAAGAAAAGAAAAGAAAAGAAAAGAAAAGAAAAGAAAAGAAAAGAAAAGAAAAGAAAAGAAAAGAAAGAAAAGAAAAGAAAAGAAAAGAATAATAAAGGAAATTCAGTATAAGATTTGGATCCTATTGCAGTGATCTGGAAAGATTTTAGTCAAATTTGGAGGTTCTGGACAAATAAGACCCCCTTTTAATCATTAAAACCCATATAATTTGACTCAACTACAGACTGGCTATTACACGTAGAAGCATCTGTAATGAACACTACTACGGCATTTTTAAAACATTGCCTAATTAATCAAATACTGAGAAAAAAATGGCCAGTTTTGCTCTCTTGTATGTGTTTCGCATCGTGTTCCTATTTCACTTTCAGAGGAGACATTGCAATTTGAAAACCTCTGAGAGACTAAAGCAAGTCCAGGTTCATCTTGAACTGAAAAACAAAAGCAGCAACGATGTCGAGTCCCTTGTACAGGGAATGTACAAAGAGTGTCCCTAAGTCCTGGAACAAAGAGGTTGTTCCTAGGCTAAAATGCATTCTCGATACACGCACATTCAGTCTCCAGATTTCCTTCTCAGACTACTGATCATTACAGGGGTTCCATCAACTAGAAAATTTACAGACACTATCAAATCATTTGATATAGGCCCCTGAAGAGCGGTCGCACATTAATGGCCTTCAGTTGACTCTAATCATGGTCTGGATTCAAACACACTGATGTAGTGATTAGAAACTCTCAATCCTATTGCCTTCCCCCAGGGCCCTGCAGTCACATGGGCAGATAAAGATCTAAATCGGTATCATTCTACTTAATTACTCTTTTTACACTTTTGAAGAGAGCAATATAAATATATACCTTCAGTAAATAATGCTTGATGTCACTAGCAAGTAGATTATACTGCAGCCATCTGTTTGCAGCTTGAAAAACTACCAGTAAAACAAGACTTCCCTGACAAAAAGCAGCAACAGTGTATGCCATCATGATTATTTCTATTTCCTCACTTTTAGGAACAGAAATTAAGCAATAAAGTTGTAGAATACTGCTGCAGTACAGTACAGCCTTATCTATTCCTTAGAAGTTAAACAAATTCGTAGTAAATAATGCTGCTAGTATCTTCATCTAAAAAAGGGTGTAATACCACAGATTTCATAATGCTGTGAAATAAGAGATCACTTATACTGTTCCCATATTTCTATTTAAAAAATAATAATTATTTCTATTGTGAAATAAAAAATATTATTTACGGATATTCCTTTCACTATGTCTCAAGTCCCTCTTATAGCCATTTTGGATTTAAAACAAGGTTTGAAGTAATTTTCAAGCCAATCTCTAAAACAAGCCTGAGGGGTACTGCTCAAGACCTAGCTGAAAGAAAACAAAATATGATGCATTCATAAAAATATTCTTTGATCAAGAGCATGCAAGTAGGGCCAACACTCCTATCTTCTGCACTTAGACCATGATAAAGTTTCCTCTCACAGTACACAAAGCAATTACAGTAACTATATCAATTTGGACTGTATCAGTTCATCAGTTTAACCAAAGACTTGATTTCAAATCCCCACTATCTTCATTCAAGAATATATTGTTATTATTTTTACTTAAAAAAAAAAAAACACAAAGGTGGTGCAATTACCATGTCCAGTCACCTTTGTGACCAGAGACAATGTAATTTCCAATCAGCGAACCCATGTCATTCGATGGCAGTGGAGTCAGATAAGAAGTCTCGCTTATCAAAATTTTCCTCCATCAATGCAACGATTGTGGGAACAGGTTGACTGACACCGCAAGTTGGAAAATATTGTCTCCTTCAAGCAATGGATTGTTTCCCTCCTGAAAGCAACATGAGTGGGTTTGACATGGATTGATAGTCTCAGCACTGCAACAGGTTTGTAACCTTCCTCCCCTCACATTAATAGCATGAGTCTGGCCTGGGTACCTTTAGGTAAAAGCTAAGTTGTGAAAAAAAAAAAAATCACCTCTTTTTACAGTTGGATGCTGATCTGCCTTCCTGTTTTCATTAGCCATTCCCTGCATACTTCTTCCCCAACAAACTACCACTGAGATTTTCCAGTGAGGTTAAATTTGCCTGACAGGTGATAAAAATGAGAATTTTCATTAAAAAGTAACGAATTATCTGACATTTACCACTACTTTAGTAAGTTCTAGTTGGCTGACATGGTGGGCACTTACCCAAATCCCCTGTAGGTGTTGAGTCAGCTGTACTCCATCTATCCTGTGCTCCTGCATGTGATCAAGTGTTCATCTCCTCTGCCCTGCAGAACTTTTTCAGAAAATACCGTGAGCTTGTGGATGGGGTAAAAGAGACACTCATTATGAAAATTCTTTTAAAAATAGGTTTGGATTTAGATGGGAAAATGTGACAGGTCTCAGAATACTTTACAAGTCTGTTCATCATCAACCTGAAACCTGAGCGAGATCTTTATGGTGGTTTTTTTCAATCCTCTGCCTCTTTTTTTCTTGCAGCCTTTTGATCTGCTTCTCACCACTTGTATGAAGATCTCCAAAGGACCATGTGGGGCAAACAATCAACCTCTAGAAATTATTCTGTCATCAGCTTGTTGAGGGAAAACCTTGTCTGCTTAAAAAGAGGGTGGGAGGAAGGAGAGAGATGGAAGCACTGAGATAGGATCAGTAACGAAGCTGCAAGGTTATCAATGTCTCATTGTGTGTTGTGAGAAGTGTCTATTTTTTTCAATTCTGAGCTAAATTCATAGTACTAAACAAAACAAAAGCAAAGAGAGCAACATTTCGCGCTGCGATGAAAATGTGATATAGGGGTGTCATCATGAATACAGGTGTCAACAGAATGATAATTACCAACAGGACATCAATGCACACAAAGCCAAGTGTATACAAAGGCAAAGATCAAGCTGCTAGAAACCAAAGCTGTCTCATAATATCTACTCCCCAATCTCTGGGATTTGGAGGGGGGTGGGGGGAAGGTGTTTAACTCCCTTTTGTTGCAATAGTTTTTTTCTTCCTTCTTGCCTCCTTTTATCCCCTCCCTTCAGTTTCTATTGCAACCATTTATGCCTGGAAGCTTTTGTTACACCTTTGGCCAGGGAAAAACAGGAGTTTATAGGTTTTGGCACCACAGAGAAAGCTTTGAGGTTCCTGGATTTGTTGGGGCTTAGGACAGTTTTTAGAAAAGGCTTGCCTCTACCATGCCTTCACTTCAGCCAGCTCCTCTTAAACATCAAAGTGCCCCAGAGCACACTGTGCACGTTCATGGTAACCCAGGCAGGCCCCAAAGAGCAGTCATGGCAGAACCAGTGGCAATATGATGCATTGACCCCTTCTCCTCTTCATGGTTCTATCATGTCAGAGCACCGACAGAAGAAAGCAGATTTCCCTTTCATCACTGAAGCACCTTGCAGAGGCACAGACCTTGGAGAAGGAGCTCCTAGAGGAACTTCAGAGGGCTCATAAGTCTGCTTGTCCCCTGCCTGCTCTCAGTTTCTCCATTATTATTATTACTTTAAAAAGTGGGATGTTCACCTGCCCTTTCCTGAACTACCCCCTGCAAGTCACCTCCACATGTGGGAGATCAGCAGCCTTGTCACCCAGTGACACTGTGCACAGCTCCAGTAGAGTAGAGGAAGATCACAGAACCATAGAGTAGTTTGGGTTGGAAGGGACCTTCAAAGTTCTAGTCCAACCCCCCTGCAATGAGCAGGGACATCTTCAACTAGATCAGGTTGGTCAGAGCCCCATCCAGCCTGGCCTGGAATGTCTCCAGGGATGGGACATCTACCACCTCTCTGGGCAATTGTTCCAGTTTCACCACCCTCATCATAAAAAATTTCTCCCTTATAACTAGTCTGCATCTCCCATCTTTTAGTGTAAAACCATTATGCCTTGTCCTATGACAACAGGCCCTGCTAAAAAGTCTGTCCCCACCCTTCTCATAGGCCATTTTTAAGTACTGAAAGGTTCCAATAAGTTTTCCCTGGAGCCTTCTACAGGCTGAACAACACCAACTCTCTCAGCCTGTCCTCACAGCAGAGCTTTTTTGTGGCCTCCTCTGGAACCTCTCCAACAAATCCATGTCTTTTCTGTACTGAGGGCTCATTTCAGCTTTCTCACAGTCCTGAATGGAGGTAGCTCCAGCACACACACAACATTATAATAGAAATGTAATACAGTCTGGACTTCAGCTAATAAAAAGATAAACCAAGAGATATGCAGCAATGACACTTTCCAGTCTTTTACTTCATCTTAAGTGTTTAGACAGGTTTGACACCTCATCACACAAATCCACAATGAACTATCTATCTGAGTATAATATCGGTTTCACAAACAGGAGTGTTTAAAGCACAGTCTACCCTTGAGTAGGTTTCCAAAATGGGAATCTTGATTTATTTTATTTTTTTTCTTAAGACACATAAAATATCGAAAGTCATCCCTTGCCTTTTAGTCCTCAGGTGAGATTATTAAAAGCATCAAATCATCTTAAGACACTGTGACAGCAAGTACAGCTTCTGCAACATTTGGGTTTCTTCCCTCTGTACGGATATGCACACAATATATATACAACACATATACAGTATCCCAGCTGTCATCCCACCTTCCTCTTACGGCAGACTATGCTTTTCAATAAATAAAAGGGACAAGGCACCAGGCTGTAGGCCAGGTCCTTATAACCCGAGACTCAGCCAAGAAACCATCTCAGCTGCTATGTGCAGAGGAGGGGTGGCTGTGCCTCCTCAATCTATTAAAACTCCATAGGCAAAGGGTAAAGCAGCCTCAGCATGTCTTATCAGTAGTTAACTGCTCTTATTTATAGAAAGAAATCAATCAACGTGTCTCTGTACTTAGTAACGGGCACTTCACTCCTACCACTCTGTACATATAAGTGACCTGGAGGTTATGCCACATGCACTATAAAAACCAAGGGTTTTTTTTCAAGTTGTCTATAATAAAAAAATTGGTAATTCCACTGCTACATAATGTGTTATTTATCTACTATTTACATTCAGAATAAAAAGAAAACCCTGAATTCATTAACATGGAAAAATAAGACAAACCTGAGTATTTCACCATTAAACCTTGAAGGAATATCCCCCCAACTATCTGGTTCTCTAAACTTACACAGTTTGCTCATAAATAAATAAATTTCACTATGTATAATACTTAGTAGTTTTGCAAGCTTTCAGTGTAATTTCAAACAGTTATTCTGGCCAGAACAAATATAAGACCATAGCGCTATGAACATATTACCTAAAGATCGTTCCAAATGTAGCTCATTTTGACTAAAAGACACCTTGCTCATTTCCAGATTCAAAATCTGTCTCCATTCCAAACAAGCTGATTCTTCTAAACACCAATTTTACAGGAGTTTTGGACACAGTCTGTTTACAAGTTTTAGCAATTAGCATCTAAGGAGATTTCTTTTATCCTCCAGAAAGACACAATGCATAAGCAAAACCATTTCTCCTCCTCTCTCCTCCAGGGTTTGGAAAGCCCCCACTCACCCACATTTGCTGCTGATATTTAAACACCTGCAAGCAGACAGAGTATCTGCAAGAGGACTGGAAAACTCAATAGAACTCTAGAGAACAAATTCCAAATAAAAGGAAAATCCAAAGATTATTAGTTAGTCCATACACAAGGCAAATTCTATTGCTGATTTGCCCATGGTATCACTTCAGTTTGACAGGTTTGCATTTGTCTTAAAAAAAAAAAGCAACACCAAAACACAAAAACAAGAACACACACAACCCACAATATGATCATGTATTATTAACCAGAAAAAAAAAATCCTTAAGTTTTTGTCACTATTTTCCTCTTGTATAGAGCTCTGGAGATATCCTAGACTTGCTTTTACCAAATTTAAGCCAATATCTGAACTTCACCATTAATGTGAAATTCCACAAAGCTCAGCTGTAATAGATTTCTCACTTTTTTAAGCACAGAGGAGAAATAAGATTATTTCAAAACAAAATATTCTTCAGTTTTATAAGTTGTATGAAATTCCTATTCTCAATTCAAAAGTGAAACACTTTGCTCTTATAACAGGGACTCTGCCTTTTTGGAAATGGGTTCTGAAGATGCATAGTGATTGCTGGAGGGTCTGTGAAATTAATTTTGTGGCCTAAATGGTCTTCTATGGGAACAATTCAACCAAAGTGCATTTTTATTGTTTAGGAACAGAGGAAGTCTTATTCATTATTAGATAAGTAGCTTATGTAGCCATAAGTCTCATCTAGAATACACCTCAACACCAAGTGTTTCAAAAAAATTCAGGGAAAACAAGAATGCCTAAAAGCATTCTAAAAGCAAAAAGTCTCAAGTGACAAAACACAAACAAGCAAACCTTTCACACAAAATAATCTTACAGAAGTCAGCTTATATTTGGGACCTATACTGGTATATATAGCCTTATATTTGCCAGGGATCTCATGGATTTCCTCTCTAGACGCTATCATCACCCATATACAACTATTGTGTCACCTCCTTCCTGCCTCTTTTCCAACCAGGCCTACACTAGTACTTTCAGTTCTTCTCACAACAAAATTCTGGAAGTCTCCAAACACTCCCCACCCCTTCTCCAGTTGCTTTGTGTTTCTCATACCTGGATTTCTCCACAATAAAAACCAACAACAACAACAAACCTAAACAAACAACCAAACAAACAAACAAAAAATAAACAAAAAAAAAAACATCTTTTGCTTTTCTAGCCTTTTTTCCAAATTAGGCCCACATTAAGCTCCTTGGTATAAGTAATTCACACGACCACCTAGGTTTCTTTTCTGAAAGATCACAATTCAAAACGAGTAATGCAGATTTACAATTCATATCATTCTTACTATACCTAGTCAATGTGTGTTGTAGCCACAAGGAAAAAAAAAAAAAAAATCAATACTGCATGAGAAATTCCTCCCTAGTTATAATCAAATATACTCACACAAACACATGACTTAAAAATTGTCATGGTTATTTACATTATTGGCATCTAGAGAGAGTATGCACCAGTTTTAAATAACTGAACAGTACTCAACCCCAATACCAACTAGTTCACTTTCTATCTTGCCAAAGCAATTATAATTTAAATCTCTCTAATGCAAACTGTTAGCAGAACAGGGAGCACAAGTTAGAAAAATTATCATGAAATTATGCTTGCACTGAAACATCACACACAGCCTGAATCCAGTTTATGTGGAGTTTTACCAAAGGCAAAAACGTGACCTGAACATGTTGTAAATAACCCTGGCATCAGTTTAATCTGGCTACAGACCATAGAACTATGATCTATAAAACTCCGTTAGTCATACTAGCACACAACAACATACATCAAAGGACCAATGTGTTTCAGTATTAGCAAAGGTAAACTTGAATGAGAAATGGCTGTGGTAACAAATTGTTGTAAGGAACATTTAATGAAGAACTGTTGTTTTTACAAAACTGAGGACCTGGAGCCTGACTCCAGCAAGGGGGAAGGACCAAGAGACATCGGACTATGAATTCTTAATGTAAAACCCAGTCTCTTCCCAGAATATATACTGATACCTGCATGCATACTAATACCTGTATTTACAAGTTAATTTAGGGGGAAGAGTAGCCAAAGTACCAGGAATCCATATTTTAAATAGATTGATAAGGGAAAGGGTATTCTTAGAATTAGAGAAATAAAATATGTAAACTGAGGCAGGCGCCAGGTAATCTGTAAACCCTGAAGTACCCAACCAATGGGGAATAGGGAAGGAAAATCATGGCCGGGATTTTGGGGGAATATAAGCAGGGGCTTTTTGCCCTATTATGCGTGCTTGTCTCACGGTAGAACACCCACTGTTGCAATATCATTATTAAAAAAATGGCTTTGCTGAGACATCCTGCCTGAGCCTATTATATTTGCAAAATAGTCATTTCCTACATTGTGCATTGGATTAAAAAACACAGACAAGACTCCTTCAGCTTCTCTGGCTTTATGGAAACATGCCTGCTCGGTGGCAACAACAGTGCTTTAGAACAGCATTAAAAACAGTGCATTTCTTGCTTTAAAATTGCTCTGTTTCATAATTTCTCTGCTTTTTGTTTTTGGATGTTTAAGCCTCTACCTGCACAATCTACATCTAGTATCACAGAGTTTTGGTGTTGACCATAACAGACCTGACAACTTGCCGTGAAAATAAATCTTGGATTTAACTTCCTCTTGGATTACACAGAGAATTTTTCTTTTCTTCCAAATCTAAAAAAAAAAAAAGTAAAAATCATCTTGTTACCCACTTACCATCTTCAGTCATAGTCATTACACACTCCTGTCTTTAATGAGATACATTCCTTTTTCAACCCATTTGCACTTCCTCATCAAACCTACAGTCCCCATTCTTTCCCTTTAACAACTAGATTATATTAAAAACTTTCAGTACTTCAAGCATTTTTCTTCTACTGAGGCCTGCAGATTTTCAGATGAGAGAGGATGTTTCAACCTGAAAGCAAAATTAATCTCATTCTTTTGCTTTACAGCAGAGCCTTTCCTTGTCTCTGTCTGCCATTAGCTTCTTCAACTAAATGCAGATGTCACCAGCCTTTCTTTGGCAAAAGGAAATAAGTGTCCCATTAAGTACTTAGAGGAGTGGACAGATTCTCCCATTCAGCTGGTTCCCTACACACTTGCTGGTGCTGAACAACAAATCTTGTATTTCTGAGAAAGGTCCGTCACAGAGAGTTTATTTTCCTCTAAGTGGTTTCCTTATTTCATCTGTTCTCAAGTTTAGTGTTAAGTTGCTGAAAGATTACCTCATTCATATGATTGGGAGCCTGTTAGCCTCAAGAGAGTAGGGTGAGGCAATAATTATTTGTTTGAAAAATACAGGTAGTTTAGCTTGCATTGCAAAGAAATATATCTGAATTTGCCATTATTCCAGGGATAAATCCTGAAGCCTTTATCTCCTTTTCAGAGACTCAGGCCCTGCTCACAATGGTGAAAAATCACATGCAGATTGTCCCAGCTGCTGCTCACATCCAGCAAAAGCCCAAAGGGAACGGAAGCAAAGGGGCTGCCTGAGCAAGTGCTGCTGCAGACCGCCTGTGCGCTCACACCCCGCAGCTTCTCCAGGGATGAAAGCGACCTCCACATAAGGTAAGATGCGCGCTTAATGTACTTTAGTACACCACTGAAGTTCCCCAAGCCAACAGGGCTCCCCCACCTCCTTTGCTGTAGGAGGATTTTTCGGTTTTAGAGCTTGATTTACATTGCGCTAAAGGCTTCTTTTGGGAGATGAGGAGTTTTTAAGCTACTTTTATTGCAAAAAAAAAAAAAAAAGGAAGCGAGTGCAAAGCTTGTGCAATAAACACAGAGTTTTGCATATTAATTCAGGCCACAAACAGACTTCTAAGACCACTTTCCATTAGTTTTTTCCTAGGTAAATACAACTGCTGTTTTGATTACTAGGACAATTTTCTATAATTTAATATGAAACTAAAAAAGCTTCAAAACAATAAGACCATTAGGTGTCAAGAAACACTAATCAAGGAGAGAAAATGAGTGACAGAGATCAGAAAGATTTTTCCACAGAGGAACTTTAACCTGTTACTCCTAGGTTGTACCTGCTATCAGAATATAAAACCAGCAAACTGCCCCTAGGAAGAAAAAAAAGAAGCTCACTACATGACCTCTCTGAACTGGATTTAAGATGCATATTCATTATTTTGCAGAAGGATCAATATGCCATCAAGATGAAAGAAGAGTATAAATTGTCCAGAGAGTTGGTTGGAGTTTTCTTTACTGTCAGACAGGGAACTGAAAACAGAGCAAGAGGAGTATTAAAACTGTGCTTTTATAAGCTTAATCAGTAGGCTGGAAAATGAGTTTCATAAAGAGATAATGAGCTCCCAAATCATAATTTGCCAAGGATGCATCGATTTTCACTGGTCTACAGACCATTTATGAGCATCCAACACAAGAACACCTTTCTTCCCCAGGCCCCCAGCAAACAGAGGCATCATCCAGAACAGGCTCCACCTATGCAAGGAGGAGCTACCAGTTTAGTGGCTGCACTAGGAAAAAAGGTCATGAATTTGGATCCACTCAAGACAGATAATTCACAGTCATTACCAAAGCTGAGAAGGAAAGTGTGTGCATCTTCTGTTGAATAAATATTTTTCTTTCTCTCTTGAGCAACTTCACAGAGACAGCAAAGGTCTAATCATAACGGTTGATCACAAAATGGGTCATGCTGCCCCCTCTGTGGCTTTACCAACCCCACAGTCACTGTCCTCATTACCCTCCACAATCAGCAACTATCAGGGCATTTATTCAGTACATGGGAGAGCAGACTAAAATTCCTTCCTCCAGCTCAAAAACACCCATCTTCCCTTTAAATAATCCATAAAATCAAAGAGTGATAAAACGGTGTCTTCTCAAGAATTACAGCTCCACTTGCTCTATTTCTTTCCTCACTATTAAGTCTACTGCATTATTTATTAATTCCAGTGCTTTCATCAAGATAACCACTCAGAAGTCATTTGATTTAAAAGAATGAAGTACTAAATGTAGCAGTAACAGATCACAGCAATTCACACCCCACGTTAATGTACAGCAGCACGAAAAAAAAAAAAATAGCTGTATTGAGGACACATTACGGGGTTACAGCTGAGAGAGTCAATCTGTGGTATAAAAAGGAGATATATTTTTTTTTAAATAAAGAAATATTGTTGTGAGAGACAGCTGTCCCCGTTATGCTTGACGCCAGCACCCGCACCAGGCACGCTACACCACCAAGCATAGTTTGAAGGCTTATTCTGCAAGATGAGACATTATTTAACTTAGGCACACTTCAGACATGCAGCCCTACCTGTGGGGAGCCAGGCTGCAGCAGCAGGGGACCTCAAGCATTTTGAAAACCCTACCTAAGAACTGGGTAGATATATGGCATGTTAACACAGACAAAACACAGCTCTGGTGTGGCTACATGACTTGCACAAGTGCTGTTACGCTTTTGAGTGCAGAGCAGAGGTGGCTGACACGATGCAGGGCTAGGCACAGACTCTCAACGTTCATTACCAGGAGCACAAGGATAACAATATTCCCCAAAACAAAGTTTTTTAGGTAAATTCTTGGACTTGTGAGATGCCTGGACACTGCAGTGAAGAGTAGTATTATATTCCTTACAAAATGTATCCAAATCAAACTTGATATGTTGTCATAAAGTGCACAAAGAAAGCTATATACTAAAGTAACATGTCAGAAGTAGTGAGGTTACACACATTCTTTTAAATAGACTTGATAGGCTGAAATACCCTAAATGACAGGCTATTTCATCGCGTGAAAAGAATATTGACATTGTTTTAAAACCTTTTTGGCTGAATGACATATTGCCATTTTTGTTGTATTTTTCAAGACATTTTAAGACTTATTCAAAAATTAAATTTAAATCAAAAAAGTGTTGGTAAAGCCATGTTCAACAGAAGTTTTATTTCTTTCCCTACATGTTCTCACACTGTGGCTGAAGAGTCTCCTGTATTTTATCATGTCTCAAGGTACCTATTTATTTTCTCTCCATACATTTGCACAGTGAAACAAAGTCAGATTAAAAGTGACCAAAACATTATTACATTGGTCATTGAGAATACCTCAAATAAAATGTTAAATAAATCATTAAAAGGGCATCCGGGTTTGATTTTTTTTTTTTTCCTTTCAGCTTGATGAATCCGAAAGATTTTTCAGAATCTCGGTTCTACAGAAAACTTTGGATTTCATTTCCATTTCAAATCAGGATGCTGGTGAAAAAATAAATCACTTTCCTAAAATTAGAATATTTTTTTCCCTCCTGTGAAATGGAGGAATCTGTTTCTCAGTCAGCTGGGTCTATCAGATCGCTCTGAAATCAAGACACTGAGAAATATAAAAAAAATTTAAGTAACATAAAAAAGGAATGCATTGAACACTCCACCTAAACTGTAATACAGATGGATTTAAAATTAGAACAAAGGAAAGAACGTATGAATAACAATGGTCACAAAACAGAGAATTGGCAAGAACCCTTAGCAATGTTATTCCTTAATAAAATACAAATGACAGCTTCAAGAGCATCCTTGTAACAAAGTAGAACTGCAAACCTAACCATGAACTTAAAAAAAATACTGGGGATAGCTAGAAAGCTCGTATCAGGTTGCAGTCTACAGAAACGGCAGACCATACGTTTCAGAAAAGTGTCAGACACATACATAAAAGACCTTTAAAATAAAACTTAGCCTTGCGTAATAAATCCGTTTATACATAAAAATATGTTATTCTTTCCTCAACAGGAACTGTGTACAACCTTGGAGACAGTCACATAAGAAATAAAGAATCCCTATTTTGATGTCAAAATAGGTGTAAGCTCATGGCAGCAATACTACCAATAGTAAAAAAAAGGTAATCCAAATAAAGTAGATGGAAACTCTTGTTAAAAGAAAGCACAACTCTAATCACTAGTGACTATAGTAATCTCTGAACAAATGCACCAGGATGGGATCTTGTGTCTGCTTTAAAGCAGTATGTCCACAGATTACGACTATACTCATAGTTTAAGGTGGCGCACAGGAAGGAAAATCATAAACTTTTTACACTTCATGCAATAAAACACTTTTTCCACATAGTCCAAATAATTTTCAGCTTTACCTCCGAGAGTAACTACTATTGCTTTTTATTATTATATGCAAAAAGCTCCTCTCTCTAGATGAAGGCATGTTACTTGCAATATAAATACATTTGGGAAAACAATTGTGCTTTGGAGAGTTTACTGTCTAGTTTAATACTAAACACTGTAAGTGCAGATAAAAATAATGTATGGAAAGAATATGCAATGTTATGCACAAGTTCTGAAAAATAAAACAAAACAAAACAAAAAAAACCAAACAACTTAAATTCATTTTTTCTTAAATAAATGCCAATCTCTCAAATTCTCTTTCAGTTTTGTATTTCTATTTTATTTCAGCTAAAGCTCTAGTTGAAGAGCTTTATCTAGCTAAAGCTCTCTATATAAAATCCATTGATTATTGTACAGTTTCTATTGTAATAATGCTACATTTTTGCCAGAGACTGCATAAACACCAAGATGATAGCATCTGTCCTGAAGACTTGGTAATTATATTTGCAGTACATGAGAACAGGGGGATACAGACAGAACAGCCAGTAAAACAATGAGACCCTACTAAGCACCCTGAGTTTTTGTGGTCTTTGGCTGTGGTTCCTCTTGGGGCAGCAGGAGAAATAAGCCCGTTTCATCTCTTCCCAGCCCCGTTCTCTCAGCCTTCCCACACTCTTCCCTGTCATCCTGATGCATCTCTTCTGGAAGTGGACGAGAAATGTCTTAGACCATGAGCAGTCCAGACAAATTTCGTGCAGGCCTTCAGGCAAAGGAGAGTTAACAGGGAGAGGAACAGAGAAGTGGATTTAGGGACGTCTGCTAGGATTTATTTCCTGGCACGAGAGGAAGCAAATGGATTGTCACAGTTTAAGCCAATCTAGCACTCAAAACCACTGATAGCTGCTCACTTATTTCCCATTCCCACCCCACCAAGTAGGGGAGAGAATTGAGAGAGAAGGGAGAAACTCATGAATTGAGATATAAACAGTTTAATAAAATAACAAAATAATTATAATAATAATAATAACAATAGTAATAATTACATATATAAAACATAAAATAATTGATACTCAATGCAATTACTCACTAACTCTATCCATGCAGAGCAGCCAGTCTCAGGAACAGACTGTCTTGACCACCTGATTCCCAGGAGAGAGCAGAAAGGTGAAAAGGCAGAAAGCCCAAGAGGCCAATAGCAAAAGACCAAACTAAGGGAACTCCCAAACAGAGCTCAACTAGAAAGGACAAGAACCAGAATGGGTCTCCCGAGCCGGAAAACCCAACTCCCATTAAATATGAACCATGATGCTAATGGTATGGAATATTCCCATTGAACAGCCTAGATGTCAGGCAAGGTCTGTCCCATCTATGCCCCACTTCCCTGCTGCCTCACACCTGCAGATGGGGAGCCCAGAAAAACCTTGGTCTCCCAGACAACAGCTAAGATAATAGTAAGTTCTTTCATTCTCTTCATTCCAACTCAAAAACACTGGAAAGTTACATGAAGAAAAACATTAATTCTACCTGAGGCTGCTATCTTATTATTCTCAAACTCAATCAAAATAATAACTGTGCTAGCTACAAAACAGAAGATTTTCTAACTGCATGAAGAAAATTAATTCAATTTCAGTGAAACCAGCACAAGGACAAAGATACTTTTTGAAGATTTAACCAGGACACATCACTGGTTACAGAGGGAAGACAACATTTTAAGTACTGAAAGAGGAAGGAGCTACAACAGCTAAAGCCGTGAAGGACATTGGCAAAGAGCACAGACAGAAATCGGCGCAAAAGGCAGCAGCAAGTCAATAAAGAAAAAGGCAAGACTGTAGCCCCAGCCTGGCAGTGCCTGGTGAAACCATGCTTTTAGCAACCTGGAGGAATACCAGCAGAGCATGAATGCACTCAGCAAGCCTACAGAACATGATGCAGCCCCCATCTCTGGAACTAATCACTGAGCATAAGAACAGTTTCATCTGCTTGCACAGCTAAGAAAAGCCTAGAGGTTTTGCAGAAGGGATCTGCAGTACTTATATGCTGCCTGGAGATGATCACATTAATTCTGATCAATACACCTGGGCATATATATAAATGTAGTTACTCCAAGTATTCACTCTTTTCTACCTATACTCACATTGTTTCTATACACACCATAAATTAAAGCGTCTCATCACTGCATTTCAAAAAACTACAATAATTATTACCAGTCAAGGACTCTCAGCTATTAAATACCTCAGCCGCTCATATTGGACTTAGACAAGGTTCCATAATGGTGTTATTCAGGAAAAAAAAAATATGAATTACACACAAGAGAAGGACAAAACTGACTACCAGCATAAATACCTAGATATGATTTATAAACCATAACTTTGCAAAGACAGCTGACCTTACAGGCAGATTCTTTTACAGTAAAGATGTTTGTTCGAAGAATATGAAACACCATGCAATTAATGATGCAGACAGACTTAGCTTTCAAGAGTTTAACATGAGTTCATTTATTGACTTAAGCTAACATGGTAAATTTATTAAGAACTATTAGAGTTAAAATACACCTATAGGAGTAATAATTAGGCCACACAATTTTTGCATGCCCTAAAGAAAAAGGCATACCAAACAGCATAGCACTTCAGGTCACTTACATTTTGCACCTAAACATTCACACCAGGGAAAATTTAGGCAGAGACTCAGGTGAGACTTCAGTCTATTTCTATGCATGTGCGTATTCATGATCTTCTAGTAAATAGTTGATGAAGCAGACTCAGTGATTCTACTAGATTATAGTACCTTATATTTACACAGTATTTCATCACCTATACCCCTAGTTATTTGTCTGGGAGAAAAATTCTCTCAGCTCAGGTCCAGCCTAATGCCTTTAAGCACTAAGTAGGAATAACACAGCAAGTTGTATATGCCTATATGCCAGTCTTGCATAGATTAGGACAGAAGTACTGGTGTTTGTGAACAGGCATAAGAGGGATAAAAGAAGTGGTATCTACAAGCAGCACCAGTACTGAGAAGCTGACAACATAATCCAGTACACTAACAAAGTGGGTAGCAGAAAGGAAATGGGGTATAGGCAGTTAAACAATATCAGTATGACTTTTCTCAAAATCATGATTACTTTCCTCAAAATTCACACTTCTCACTTTCCATAGTTCATGTGTTTTCACAGAATGGTTGGGGTTGGAAGGGACCTCTGGAAATTATCTACTCCAACCTACCTGCTGAAGCAGGTTTACCAGAGCAGATCACACAGGAATGTGTCCAGGTGGGTTTTGAATGTCTCCAGAGAAGGAGACTCCACAGCCTTTGTGGGCAGCCTGTTCCAGTGCCCTGGCACCCCCAAAGTAATTTCTCCTCATGTTTAGATGGAACCTCCCATGCTTCAGTCTGTGCCTGTTGTCCCTTTTTCTGTTAGTGTGCACCCCTGAAAAGACTTTTCACACCAACCCTTGAGATATTTATAAGCATTGATAAGATCACTTCTCAGCCTTCTCTTCTCCAGACTGAACAGACCCAGCTCTCTCAGTCTGTTCTCATACGAAAGATGCTCCAGACCCCTAATCAATCTTCATAGCCCACCACTGGACTCCCTCCAGTAATTCCTTGTCCTTCTTAAACTGGGGGGGGTCAGAACTGGACCCAATACTCCAGATGCAGCCTCACCAAGGCAGAGCAGAGGGGGAGGAAAACCTCCCTTGACCTGCTGGTCACACTCTTCCTAACGCACCCCAGGATACCATTGGCCTTCTTGGCCACAAGGGCATATTGCTGGCTCACAGTCAACCTGTTGTCAGCCAGGACTCCCAGGTCCTTCTCTGCAGTGCTGCTTTCCAGCAGGTCGACCCCTAACCTGTACTGGTGCCTGGGGTTATTCCTACCCAGGTGCAGGATTCTTTACTTGCCTTTGTTGAATCTCATTATGTTCTTAGGTTTTGCACCCTAAGACTCTCATTTGGAAGATCAGACTTTCCAAACACCTTGAAAGCATCTCAAAAAACTCTAGCTGATAAATGGAATTCAGCATACACGTCCTGCCAACAAATACCTATTTTTAACTTAGGTGAGAAAGTAAAACCCATGTGGTCACCTTTCTCAGCTACAGAAATTCAGAATCCTTCTAAATCCATTGTGTTATACATGATGTACATTATTTACCCTTTTTTTTGCTAAACACCCTCTACTGTAGCCACTCAACTGCACTTTCAGTGCTGTTCTTGCCTATGACCAATTTGATCTAAATATGTAAACCAAGGCAGAGCCCCCTCCTTTGTTTTTCATGCACCAACTACCACAAGTTCCCCTGCTCTCCTAAGCAAACCAGGGCCAGCTTTGCTCCGTATGCCCCAAAAATTCAATTTTAAGTCATCTGCTCACACCCCTTTCTTCTGAACACTGCACTTCTCCAGCCCTCTGCTTTTTAGTGTCAAATTTGTACCAGCTCTCAGTCAGAAGCATAAACTTCTGCACTGAGTGAATATGTGGGGGAGGGTAAGACCCTGCAGAATTCAGGGCAGAGAAGCAAAGTCTCACTTCAGGTGCAGCCAAGGCTAACCTGCTCTAATGTGAGGCAGCAGCACTAGATACTTCTGACATTTTAATTTGTGCTCCCATCAGAACAAGCACCTTCTTTCTTTCACAAGACAACACAAAAAAAGGAAAGGGTCAACAAACTCTAACAAACATTGAGCTAGGAATCAAGTTGTTTTCAGAAGTTGCATGGTTTGTATGCTTCCCTAGTACACAAAACTTATACCAGTTGACTTCCACTACTTTATTTTCCTGTTTTTTCTGCAACACACTTCATGTAACCATTCCTTCTCTTCTCCATTCAGGAGATTCATACAGGAGACTTCATTGAAGCCTGAAGTGTCATGTTAACATGGGTAATGTGAATAAAATTCCTACAATTCCTCCCTGATTTTATAGTTGCCACAGAAAAAGAAGAAAAGAGAACTAAAAGGCTTTTCACCAGCTGGAACATTTTGCAAGATCATGTTTTATCCACACTTTCATACAGCTGAGCAATCCCAAACCATTCCAGCCTTCTTCCTGCAACTTTGAAACAGTCCTGCAACATGATGACCCAAGCCACTGGTTCTACTAACTCTACAGCCAAGCTCTTGCACTGCAACCTTCTCTCCCTCCTGTTGCAAATGAAAGCATTTCATATGCTTCATGGGTTTCCACATGTAGAACTGTTTCAGTTACCTTTCTGATTGGCCCGGCTGGTACCCAAATTCATCATATAGCACTAAGATTGTAGCAAGATTTAGCATACCACCAGCACATCTCGGATTTACAAAGCAGCAGTCAGTAATTGAAATCTCAGCTTTTTGTGTTTAGCCAGTCTTGCAAGACTTGTCTCATGTGTGTTGTGTGTCTGTCAAAAGCAATGGCAGATGCATGCCATATATCAGACCCACTCAGCAGAAAACCATGGTTATTATATTTTTAAAAATCTTAGGCCATCATGGCATTGCTTCATTTTGCTCTGCAAGAAAGATATCAGCGAGCTGTTTTCTGTCACAAGCTGTCATAAATACTAACTTTATTTCCCTTGGAGAGCTGAGACCTTGGATCAGGGGTGTTAAACTCATTTTCACCAGCGGCCACATAAATATAACCACTCCTGCATTTATACAGTCCTGAAATGACATTTGACCCTTTGAAGGCAACTGCAAGGCTGATGTGGCCTCTGGTGAAAATGAGTTTGACACCCCTGGGCTAGATAAGCAATTAGGCAAGTTTCAAGACCTGATTAGTCAAGAATGCACTGATATAGGGTCCACTGGAAGAGGGGCTGCCAACCACAGGCCTGAGGTCCAGCCAGCTGACAGGACAGGGGCAGGAGAGGGGACATGTACTTTGCAGCCACACTGGAACAGGCATCAATGGTCCTGGAGTCTGGAAAGTGAGGTGAGGATGCAGCTCAATGGTGGGGCTTGGCTGTCACAGGTGAAACAAGGCACCTCTTTCCCTCCCATCAACCATGGATCTGAACCTTCAGTTCCAGCAGCAACCAAGGAAATAAGAGACTGGTTTCCTGCTGTCATTTATAGCAGCTGCTACCCATGCCAGCTTCCCCTAGCTGTGATGCACAGCCTGACACTCAAGCATGGGAGATGTAGAAGCCCACCTCACCCCACAGACTGAGCATGGCCTGCTGAGCATCTGGCCTGCTCCTGAAATTAAGCTGCTTATTTTGCTCAGCAAGTAGATATGTAAAAATCCACCACTTTGAGATTGTGGTTAACATTTGGTTTCATTGGTTGTGCAAAAGTTTGGCTTAAGAATTAGCTACTCAACTTATGTCGATTTCTTAAGGTAGATTACTGAATAATCAGAGATATCCTTACTTGTCATTATTTTATACCAGAAGGATATAAACACACCAGTGCCAGGGACCCTTTGTCATGTTGATTAATTACCTTAGTTACCAGCCTGCAGATGAATTCTCTACCCCATCATTCACTCATTTTCAGCTTTATATCCATACCCATGGAAAGGCACTCACAGGGACCAGTGAAATAGGGACATTGTGCCCTTTCTGTGTCAGGTGTTTCTGCCAAGAAGTATCTTTGCTGGAGTAGTCACTAAACACCTTCAGGAAAGACAGCTGACACAGGTGAAGCAAAGGCACTGGTGAGGAAAGGGAAAACAAACAAACAAGCAAACAAACCGACCCACAAAAACACAAACCCACCAAAAATCCCTTACATGAAAACCAGTATTGTTCAAATACCTACAAAGTACCAAAGGGAAGAACCTGCAAGGCAGTGGCAGAGGGGAAAATTACCACCATCCGTTTTTACAAATACCAGAAAAAGTTCCAAGTTCTCTTTGTCAAGCTCCATAGCATGAATTCAATTACCAGTATCTCCACCAAAATCAGAAACATTTATATGTTCCCTCTCTAGGCTGCAATTCAGCCTCAGAGCAGCATAAATCCTACTTTTAACTTCAAATAAATATTGAAGGCCATAGGGACTTCTGTAATGTTCTAGCCTGACCCTCTCTATGACACAGATCAGAAAAGCCTCTGCAATTCTTTCTTTATCAGGCTCTAACTCCTGCTTGAACAGTTGTTGGGTTTGGATTTTTCTGGGTTTGGTGGGGGTTTTGTTTGTTTTGGGGTCTTGGTTTTTTGGGGGTTCATTTTATTGGTCTTTTTTTAAAGAATCATATCTGTTCTTGATTTGGAAAAAATAAATGCCATTTCTAGCCTTGATCAATCAGCTGTGAACAGGCTTGTCAGTAACAGAGGACTGAATATTGTCAATCGTGGGTAGTAAAATAAAATAGAATAAAATAACAATGTAGACAAAAGTGTATTCTATGATTGGAAAAGATAGTATATTTAAAAGGCAGGTTGAAAGGGGGAAAAATAGTTCTTTGGGACTCTTACACTGTTTTCAAGCAGTAATCTTAGTGCTGGTGGGGAAAAAAATCAGTAATCAGAGTCATGTGTTAATGACTAAAAGTGGCTTTGATCTATGCATTTCCTATAGCATTTGGAAATTTAATCACATGACATATATGGCATGGGTACAGAAATAAATGCCCTTACATTCCTACAACTTTTCACAGACTGCTTTGAGAAGCACCGTCTCCTAAAATAGCTATCCCAAGCAGTACAATGTTGATACAAATGCTCCAATGATCAATGTAGAATTTGTGATTTAGATGAACACTGACAAACACACAATGCTTAGTCATATGTTAGTAATGGTACAACGCACACAACACTTAGCCATACCTTACTAGTGGTATAAGAGTGTCTCTGTTGCAAGTACCAAAGCAGCAGAGAAGCTGAGCCTAACAGAAGATACCGAAGTGGTGATGAAGCACATTTGATCATGGGAAAACTCTCTAGTTTGGAGGAACTGAACATGACAAGAGGGAGACAGGAATGTATGATGTAAAGCAGTGGGAGACATTTATTGATTTAAAGGCAAAAGTTACTGCAACAAAGTTCAGACTTTAGTAACAGGTAACACTTAAAAAATGCCATGTCTGTTGAGAAAAGGGGAGGCTTAAACAGGAATCTCCCTACAGTTTTTGCTTTTGCCTCTAGAATCTGAGACTAACTCAGAACAAACCATTTAAAGTACAGCTTTATTAAGTTTACCATGCAAATGACAGCATCATGTTTGCAACAGCTGAAGAACTGATCACAAAGCTGATTGGTCTTTGCAGTAATAAAACGGGGATCAAAGATTATTTGCTGAAACTAGCAGCATCCACTTATTCAAAATTTTTTTCAGCTTCACGGAAGAAGTAAGACTTCAGACATAAAACAAAAGGAAATAAATACAAAAGAAAAGCAAATTTAGGGTGCTCAGAGATCAAAGAGACAAGAAAACAAAATCTGATTTATAAAACAAAAACAAAACAATAATAACCTTGTACTTCATTATGGAATACCAAGACATGTGAGGCTCAGAAAACCTAAATATATTATGAACAAATATCTTGAATTTTTGTGCACTTTCATTTATCTAGGAATAGGATTTGAAAAATGAACAAGAAAGTCTTTCTGTATTTGTTCCTGTTTAAACTCCATTAGCTTCTAGGAATAATTATGCTCTCAACCAGCCAGACTATATGAAAAGGGTACATTTACAAAATACAAAGCAAAGCCCTTCCAAGCCTAAAAATTAATTCTGTAAAGTCAAAAGTGGTTGTAGAAACATGTCTAATTTACAATGCTATGCCATTTGTCCATTTGTAAAACTAGATTTAAAAGACTTCCATATGATAGAAATACAGCAATTCACACTAGTTACCTCACAAGAGAAGGCAGATACTTAATCCAATTTTGTAAAACAGCATGTTCCAAATACCATTAGAGTTGCACACACAATACCACCTGCACCATGAACATCATCAAATCTGGACAGAATTATAATAGCTGCACTAACTAGAAAAGTACTATTATTTTAAGTTTAAATTCCTTGGACAATAATCATCACTTTTTCAAGCAGCAGAGATATTTCGAAGGCCAAGTCCTGCATATGCAGGGTCCTTGCACAATATACTTTATTGAAAAAGAACAACCCACTTGTAGTCGGTAAAGAGTGTGCATTTCTTAACTTACAATAATATAGTTGTAAATAATTATGTAAGTTGGTTTGTTGCATATAATTACACAATGTAAATACACATCAAGTAAAAACTGATATGAATAAATTTACATGTTACATGGTTTCTCATGCCACTGCTCACACACACTTGCCACTTCATAAGGGTATTATTGCTTTCTGTTATTTCAATGAATAAGAAAGCATAGGATATCCAGAGAAGCACCAGCCTGACACAGGACTTTAAGTAACAGGGAAAATAGCATTCAAGTAGTGAAATAAGCACAGAAACATACATCCAAGCATTAAACATGCTGAGCAGCAAAAGGGAGTGTGGTTCAGTACCCTGATATTCTTCTGAGCCACACAAAACCAGCTTGGAGATTCACTCTTTATCTGTGCTTCCCCACACTTATTTCACAGCCTTAATGCTTATTTTAATGTAGTTGTTTGCTGGTGCTGTGAAAGCAAGCATGTATGCGCTCAGCTGCACTGAGCAGAAGATTCATATCCCAGGTGAGAGACAACTTGAAATTCCATTACCACTCTTTAATTACAGCACACAGCTATAGAACACAATGTGAAGCAACTGCCCACCCCACACATGCAAAAAAAAAAAAAAGACAATCCTTTATCTTCAAAATGTATTCAAGGAAACAAAGCTCTAAATGGACGGAAGTACATTTCCATATGTCAATATGCTTACAATGCATTCTCAATGGGAGGCTCCATCATATTCCTTTAACAGCCCTTTTATGATGATTGTTATTATTACAGTGCCTTTCTCCCAGCCTGGAGAAGCAGCATAGGCACTGAGATTGATGAGACAGCCCTATCCAAGCAGGCAAATGACAGCTGTGCCACACACCAGCAAGTAATGACACAGCCTTTTTGTGATCTAAACCATAACTACTTGCTGCGAGGTGTGAAGGTATTTGCACTGCTAGGGTTTGGGTTTTTTTTTTCCCTCTCTTTCTCCCTTAAAACAAAACCAAACAAAACAAAAACCAACCAAACAAAAAAACCCAACAAACAAACCAAACCACAATGCTGTTTTCCTGCAAGATAGGTAGCAAAAGGTATTGATGTAACAGCCCACTTGGGTGCTCAGTGTTTCACTATTTACAAACCACATTACCCCTACAACAGTCAGAGCAACAAACACCTTCCTTCCTCTCCTTTTTCCAACTCCAAAACACAGAAGACAAAGCCGATTTTCACAAGGCCTTTCCCAAAAGCTTTAAGGACTTGTTTTCTGAAAAATATGCTTGCAAAAAGAGAACAATATTTCCCTCACAGAGCTCCACCATAAGTCGGTTTTCACAGCTATCCCACTCTCCCTGTTGGCCTCACTGCAATTCAGTGCAAGCTGGGAGCAATCTGAAGCAGATGCCAACAACATATTGCTTCCAGGGGAAGATCCCAGCCTCAGCCAGAATCAGGACTGGGAAGGTGGTTACTGTGCTCACCCCTTTCAGACAAGCACTCAGGCACAGAATTATCAGGGCTGAGACCCACACCAGTGTCTCGTTTCCCCTGAGGTAACCCAAGGCCAGATGCAGACCTTCAACCCACAGAGGCTCCCTGAAAAAGCCCCATCAAGATGCAAGGTGTCAAGATGGGCCCATGTGCAACCTCTCACATGAAATAGGAAGAGTAAACAAATGAGCAACGTATTAATAGCATCTCCAAGATTAACGTAGCATGGACCTTGCAGGCAAATCCCCACCATGTTTTCACTCCACTGCTGATTTTCAAGCCATACTCATGTTTGGCACGATGTGATGGTCAAGCTTCAGCCTGAAGCACATTCCTCAGGTCCATTCATTTCAGCAAACCTTTTGGGAAAAAAAAAAAAAATAATATTCCTCCTTCATGCCTACCAAGTGGGGTTTACACAAGCAACATTTCAAAGAAAAACTGGACAAATTCAAGCTGTAGCATGTCTGCTCTATACTTATTCCTTAGTAAAAGTATTGTTCCATTAAACCTAGTTACAAGGTGAAACATTTATGTCATTAAATTTAATAATAAACTATTTTGATTCTGAAATAAAGCAGCACATGATTTGTCCCAACCATTCCTTGAACCAATGCTGATGTCTATACACTATTCTTTGTCTAGCCCAGATTTGAACATCTCCCATGATTAACCTCCACGTGTTCAGGCAGTCTCAATCTCTCCACACAAGAAAAATACATTAATCACTGATTGCATTTTGCCTACAGACAATATCAGTCTCCTATGGCAAGTTAAATATTGATGCTCATCATTTGGATACTTTTGGCTACTGAGAGCAGTGCTTTGGAATTTCTAGATGCTTCATTTGTTCTGCAGGGTAAAGAGTTGAGATAAGTCAGAGCAAGCAGGCTAATTAAAACCTAAATTCTGCCCTTGAGTAGACAGGCATGGTTCTGCTAAAGTCACTGAGAGCTGTACTACTTAGACATCAGCAGCCCTAGGGTTTAACTGATATCAGAACAGGATGGATGTTAGTGGGCCAGCAAGGCATATAGGAAATGAGAAACCTCAAGATCTCAAGTTTTACTCATACAAAAGCAAATCCAACACATCTAAAAATCCAAACTGCAGAACTGATTCTAAAGGAAGAAAATAAGTTTGGGGATTGGTTTTGTAGTTTCTTTTACTCAGAAAAAAAAAAAAAAAAAAAAAAAAAAAAGAAAAACCATACTCACTACAGGCTGATATTGTAAGAGCCAGAAAGATCTGCAAGACCCCTCAACTTTCAAAATCAGGTTATTAATCAGATGTGTAGAAGTGGCAATGTTACCAACTACAAAGATGATAGAAAGTCAGAGAGGAATGAATGCTGGCCATAGGGCCTTCATTTCTTTTTTGCACTAAGATCTAGGCTTCACTTGCTATGCATGGCTGTAATTCCTGTGAAAAGAAATCAAATGCAATAAAGAGAAGGAGAACGCCCTTCACAAACAAAGCAGTACTACTCAGGCCCATTTATATGACATTAAAGGAGTGTGCCAAGTGCTCATGGATCTCCTTTAAATGGTTCCTATCTAATTTCTTAGTGAGCCCCAGACAAGATACAAGATATGAAATCAGTGATGGTATGTCAGGATGTAAATGCTCTACTGCGAATCAGAATGGACCCCAGACATTTCTGTTTCATCCACATCATTGTACAGCAAGAAAGGCACAGTTAGGAACTTGCAAGTAGCTGATACTAATCTTAAATGTCATTAAAACTCCAGTTTTAGTAATTCCAGCAAACTAAAACATAATTTAGGAACAGCATCACCTTAATTCTGAAGTACTCTGACAAAAGACAGCACTGAGCAGTAGGAGAATGAGTTACTTCAATATTTCTATTTTAACTTGTCCTTTTAAATGTAACTGAGGACACCAACACCACTAAGAATGTCAAGCTATTTGCAAAGCAAAAGGGAAGAATAAGAGAAGTTTTACAGATCATTCAGATTTGAATTATCAGATAGAAAAACTCTTGCAGTGCCTTTGTACTTACACATCTATCATCTTCCTGTGACCAGTGATAGTAATTGCTGTTGTGTAAGACTGATAACTGTCACATAACCTATGCAACCACAAAGAGTGGTCACAGCACAGTTGTAAGAGCACTGGAAGATCACAGGATTTTGATACCAAGGAAATGGAGAGACAGATGCAGGGCTTTTCTTCTCAGCTTCACCCACTCATACAACCTTCAGTCATGACCACACACATGCCTCACACACACCTACACTCCAATCCTTTACCTGTACTTATGTAGGCACATCTGTATTACCTTCAATCTACAGGAGCTCTGCTAAAAGATCCATCTTTGTCAGTGTTATGTCAAAAATAACACTGGACTGCAGAATGCACAACTGCACCCTGCTGTTAGACAGATGATTGACTTTGCAGGTATTCTTGTTCCTCCTGTGCCTGTGATGCCCTGGGAGCATTGATGGGAATAACAATGCCAGAGAAAATATGAAGGTACAGAGCAGCATGTTCACCAGAGGAACTGGACGAGATAGATAAGACTTGTATTTCCTTTGCAGTACATTAGTTGCTCTTGCTGCTACCTATGGGGTCCATCCACTGGCACAAAACCCCATAACATAAATAGGTATTCCAATAACTGTGTTATTGATACGGAACATTCATTTAACAACAGCTTATTTGGGATTGTCAAAACTGATGACCTAAAGTGCTCACTTCCGAGGCATTATATATTGATGAAAGCATTAACTGATAATACAGTTTAGAGTGGATTTTCTCTACAATGCTTTTTAATGGCCCATGCTAATGCTTAAAAAGGTTATTTGAATTATTCTGATCTTATTCCTGGAAGGAGAAATGTCTATTTTTGGCAGCTCTTCTAGCTTGGAAAGGTGGGGAAGGAAGATAGGCAGAGAAAAAGGCAGAAATAGACGTAGTCAATTTCTGGAAGTCCATGGGAAAAATCTATAGCAGTATAATATATAATTAAGGCATAATATTGCCTATATGGAGAGTGATTTGGGATTCAGACCACTTCCAGGAATCAGGGAAGTTCTTAAACAACTTTAAACAAGAAACTATCAGAACTATAAAGGGGTGTCTAAATCCTGTAACTATATGGGAAAAACTGTATTCGTATAGTTATAGCAACACCATACCAATGCATTTCTGCCACTAAAACTCCATGGCAACACAAGACTTCAGGTTACAATTCTAATATAAGCCTAAAAAATTCCCCTTCCATCCAAATTTCAATGGGATCTGACATTCCTGGAAGGCTAAACTTGCACAGGATGCTACATTATGTCTTCCAGGCCCTGGGTAGCAAGAGCAGAATATTGCATTGAGTCAGGATTCTGCCAGAGCATCTTAGCTGCGTTTTCAAATCCTAAGCCATAATGAATACACAGGTTCACCCAACTTGCCATACGTAAGTATAACCTAGCCCAAACATCAGGTTTCACGTGGATAGCTCCCAGTGTGAACTTCAGTACATAGTCTTTCAAGTTATGTTCACATCTGCCAGGAAACCCATTTTGGCACAAGCTTAAAATCGAAGCAATGCTGATCTAGTTTGATGTAAACTGCCTCTTATCCAGTCACTAGGCACCACCTGGGCACCACCCAGCTCTGAAAAGAGCTGGGTCTGTCCTCTTTGCACCCTCCCTTCAGATGTTTGTATACGTTGATGAGATCTCCCAGCCTCAGGGACACTGATGCGTTTTTCAATCCAGGCCTCAAACACGATGCCTCTTTTCAGAAAGATGTCCGGGATACTAGCAAGGAAAAGCAACTGTGCTTCCAAGTGGATGGCTGGCCAAGTTACATGGGGCACAAGATAGAAAAAAGGCTCATCAATTTTCTCTGCCATGTGAGTCCATGCAGAAGCCAATTTAACTGTCTTCTCATAGTGCAAAACTATCACCCTTGAAGCAACAAGAAACAATATAGGTTACAGAAAATAAAACTGAATTACTATTCTAAGTATAATAAACAGTCAGTTTAGCTTATTTGGTTCAAAAAACACATACCTGGTATTTTTGGTCTCGAAAGAAACCAAATAGCAGGACACATCCTGACCACTGCATTTATTCCAAACAAATACCCATTGTTCCCTCAGCCAGTGGCTAATTGCCAATTTGTTTCATGAACAAAACCTGACACAGAAAACAGAATCCAGCCATTAAGTATAGCGGGTTACAAAAGAATGCAGGTAGTATTAAGCTTAAGGCAGAACTGCTCTGCCAGCAAGCATCAATGTGCTAAGCACAATCCCACCTTCTCTATCTACTGATCTGAATCTAACTTTTTTGCAGCAGATTATCTCCCTCAAGGGCAAATGTATTCCAGACATTTAAGGGCTCTTACAAAAGGCCAGCATGGCTCTCTGTGCTTGAATAATATCCCAAATGGACCCTCATTGGTAATACGATAACAAAATCAGTGTTTCAGGCAAAAGAGAAGAGTCTTTTTGCTCCTCTGTTCTTTTCTTTTTGTGCATTGATATAAAGATCAGAGTCATCTGCATGAATAAGATTTAGAATTCTGATGAAAACAATAAGAGATACTAAACACTTTCTGGCCCTCCCAAATTTGTATTCAGCTTTTCCTTTTGTTAAAACTGTAATCACACTCCCATCGGTATTCAAGGGATTTATGCAAACAAGGTCTCTTCTGTCAAAAATCATAGCAATTTAATGCAGTCACAGGCTGTTTGGTTGTGTAGATTATTGGCACTAAGGAAGACGCAACATAGTATTCTGATGCATGTCAGCTCTCTAATACAGATCAGATGGTCTTAGCAGTCTAATCTCAGCCATTCTAGCGTAAGACACTGTATCTATATACAACTGAACCAGAAAAAATAAGGGAAAATAACACAAGAGAGATGACTTGAAGCTACAGCTATAAGGATACTCAAAAATGAAGTTAAAACTCAGCCTGTTGCTTAATCATAAATACAGTATTAGCTGAGTATCTCATAAGTCCGCTCCATGGAATGTCACCCAGTTGCACAAGGGCAAGGCTCTGCGTGGGTGCTGGCTACTGTTCATGCATGTTACGCATCCACCTTATACACCCAAAACACAAAGGATTAAAGGTATTCCACTACACAGCTCCCAGGCACAGGACCTAGCTCTTTAGATCTAGCTGTAAAATCAACTCTTTTAGCTCTAGTGACTTTTTGGCTGAAGTTCTCATCATGTGCAATAACACAGCTTCTCCATTACTCAGGGCCATACCCTGCCTCCTTTGGGAAAGTCGTGCAGTTTGTTTCAGTGGGCAAAATTCAATCACTTGAAGTGAAATGAGCAAGACTTAGCCATGACCTACACCCCTCACATTATTGACCATTTATAGACAAATATGGCTGCGTTAGCGAAATTCTACCTGCACTTGCACAAGAGATTAGGATGTCTTTGCTCACTGCCAGCCTCTTAAGAATGAAGAATGGGTCTGTCTTGCTGGTTTAACACCTCTTTCCAAAAACAGTTTGATGCTGTGAGGAAAAGAAGAGAGGTAGTTGATTAAAAGCCTTGATGAAATGCATGCAGTAGAGAGAGGTAGCTGCAGTGCTCTGACAGCTCCATCCACTTTCTCCCCAGGCAAGCAATGGCACTTTCCAAGAAAACCATTACCTCAGTAGGGCAGTCTCTAAGAGGCGGTATTCTGGATACAGTTTCTGACCCAAAATATAAGGGAAAGTGTAGAGTCCTGCATCTGGGCAGGAACAACCCCAGGTTCCAGTATAGGTTGGGAAATTACATATTAGAGAGCAGTGTAGGGGAAAGGGACCTGGGGGTCCTGGTGGACAGCAGGGTGACCATGAGCCAGCACTGTGCCCTTGTGGCCAGGAAGGCCAATGGCATCCTGGGGTGTGTTACAAGGGGAGTTGTTAGTAGATCGAGAGAGGTCCTCCTGACCCTCTACTCCGCCCTGGTGAGACCACATCTGGAATATTGTGTCCAGTTCTGGGCCCCTCAGTTCAAGAAGGACAGGGAACTGCTGGAGAGGGTCCAGTGTAGGGCAACAAAGATCATTAAGGGCATAGAGCGTCTCCCTTATGAAGAAAGGCTGAAGGAGCTGCGTCTCCTTAGTTTGGAGGAGACTGAGGGGTGACCTTATTAATGTTTATAAATACATAAAGGGTGAGTGCCACGAGGATGGAGCCAGGCTCTTCTCAGTGACAAACAATGACAGGACAAGGGGTAATGGGATCAAGCTGGAACACAAGAGGTTCCACTTAAATTTGAGAAAAAACTTCTTCTCAGTGAGGGTGACAGACACTGGAACAGGCTGCCCAGGGGGGTTGTGGAGTCTCCTTCTCTGGAGACATTCAAAACCTGCCTGGACATGTTCCTGTGTGACCTCACCTCCAGCAGGGGGATTGGACTAGATGATCTTTTGAGGTCCCTTCCAATCCCAAACATACTGTGATACTGTGATATGAGTTAGACAAAAATATGACATTCCAAAAGTATGCTTTAATTGAGGCAGCATTTTACCAAGCACCTTGCAGACCTGCAATAAATTCTGCAACTCCTTTGAGTAAAAGAAAGATGAGTTAAGATCTGACCAAATATTATATACGTGTAGTTGTATATATACATATATATTTAAATCTGAAAATACGCAGAAGACTTGCTTAGACCACATGGACCTCTTTTGCGTTTACTTTCCAGTATGTTTATGCCACTGAGTTACACTAGCAGAAATGCTTGAAACAAGGAATTTAAGGTGTTTATTTGCTAAAGACAAGTGTTACACCTAAACACAGATCTTGGTGCCAAGATGACCGTACAAAATTATTTAAGCTTCATGCACACCCATCCACATAAAAATAATACCGAATGACTTACCCCAAACACAATTCATCTTCCTAATTCAAACAGCACATAAAACGCCAATAGAACTGAGTTTATGTTAAATCTATTAATAGAAAATATTTATTGAGTAACCACTATAAGAAATCAAGAGTTGCTCATGGATTTTCCACAAGCAGAAAAACAAGATGCTATTTGCAGGATAAACCACTGATTGTGCATTATTTACTCAGCTCTAGTACTAGAATAGCTGGTTGCAAATAAGGACATTGAGGTATTAATATACACAGCACAGAGCCTTAGTATAAAGGGCTCATCCTGCCAAGTGAATTGGGGCCAAATACTTAATAAGGAAGTATCATTCAAATCTAATGTGACCAGAAGTAAATCAGGTTCTATTTCTTATTTCATTCTAGTCCTTATCTCCTTTCCCCATACACAAAACATGCATAATCCAAATATTATGGCATTCTGCAAAAATGAGCCTCATTATCTATAAAATGAGCCGCATTAGAGAAATCCACAGCAGTGGATAAAAAAAAGGTGACAATCATCCTTTTTTCAGGGTGGTTTACAGCTCCTTAGAGCAACGATCACATTTGAATTCTGTATCCCCAGACTGCGCATCACTGGTCCCCTTACTGGCTGCTCCATGCACTGATGTAATCTAAATAAATCAGCTAGTAAATCACATCATGTACCAGTGGGGAACACTGGCTGCCTGAAGTTCTGCTGGTCTCTGTCAAGAGGTGGTATTAGGCCTAACAATAGAGAAGTATCGACTGTAATGAGAAATTTAAAAATTGTCTGATTTTTGCCCTATTTAAGTGCCTTATCTAGGATTATAAAACATGGAATCAAATCCTGCTAACCTGCAATCTCTTTGCAAGTGTTAAAGAGAAGGTGGGAGCTTTGTCTTACAAGTGCCCTCACCGCACTGTATCTGTATGCTGCCTTCATAGGATCCTGACATCTCAACACTTTGCTACTTGACCTCAGTTTAGCTGTAGAAGTTTTAGCTGCTTTTAACATTCAGTCTTAATTAGGAGACAAAGAAGGTTCCTTAGATGTTCAAGTTAGCTTCAGTGGTGAATAGGATGTTAACGAGTAGGTGGTGGACTCTCTAAAACAGCTTCTCTGATCTCCCTTACTCTACAGCACTCTTTTCAAGTTCTTCACTGGCCTGCCCCACTATTAACCTCCCACGACACTGAAAATTAGCTATTTATTCTCAGCCTTTGTTCTCTCTCTCAAAAGGTTCCTTCTTTCAGTCTTTACCCAAGAATCCTCAGCAGTCTTTTATGAATGTGTATAACAAAATCATTTTGAAAGTCAAAATAAATTATTGCCACTGGTTGGAAGCTCCTGTGTTGACCACTCACAGCACACACTGAAAGTCTTGATGCTGATGCAATGCTGTTTACTGAACCCTTATAACTTAACAGTGGTATTAGAAGCATGTGGAAGCAAGCTCTACAGCCTCAAATGTATCTCTACTAAAGAACAAGCTCTTTGTCCTTGTGGTATCCCAGCACAGGAGCAATATGTAGCCAGAGTTCTCTCAATTTTTTCACTCAATACAGCTCAGCAATTTCTCTTTTAATTGAGAATTAGCTCTTGTTCCCCCTGTCCCAAGATCTCGGACAAAGACATCTGAAAAGAAAAAAAAACATCATTCAAAATCCAGTTAATATTATAGTTCTTTAAAGTTATGTGGAAATGTAGGAACCAGGAAAACAGTTTACCAAAACCTCTGAAAACTGAAACCAGAAAATTGTGCACAAACCTGACAAAGTAACAAAGTGCAACACAATCTAAAATGGGCAACCTCCATGTTTGTCACAAAGAAAACTGCAAACTGCCTGAAGTCCAATTCCTTCTATGCCCATAGTGTGTGTGTGTGAGGAATAAAACAAACTGGAAGCATGAGACTTGGGTGTTCAGTAAACCAGGAATAAACTTGATTGGGTATCAAACAAATCTAACAGTTAACTAATTCAGTGCCCAAGGACAAAACCTCATTCCCAGCTCCTGCACATCACAAAATGTCACAACATTTGGCTGCCTCCTATCAAGCAAGAGCAAAATACCATGACTTCTCTCAGGGCAGTATTAAAGGAGAGTGTCAGTGCTTTGTTAGAAAACCAGCAAATGTCTTTTCTTGTTTTGCTCAAAGTCACCCTGACAAAGTAGCACGGCATTAAGAGGCTGAATGAAAAAATGGGTACAGGGGAAGGAAGAAACGTTCCATTTGCCTGGCAGAGTCTGATAAAAACTGATCTCCTCCTATTTCCTTTAATCATTGTGATTTTTTAACAGAAAGATGTAATATGTGCAATACAGCAAAGCTGTTTTCCATCTTTGTACTCCATTAGAAAACATTTCTCTAATCATTAAAATGCAGCCACGGGACAACACGATAATACCTGATGAAAATCTCACTTTAGCAAAAAAAAACCAAAATGAAGTGAAATCACAGAATCTATTTCAAAGACTCAATATTTGGCCTGAGTCCCAACGGTACATCCCATTTGGAAGTGGAAACTCCATCAAGCCTTAACACACTTAGAACTACCTCAGAGACTTCAGTTCAGTTTGGACTAGGTGGGAAATGACAGGTTTGAGTCACCACGACTTCTTCCTACCAAACATAAATCTTCTCCAGAGGTCTTCCACTCAGGCAATGACCAAGCACAGTCTGTCAGATCTGATCAGACAGGAGGCCACAGTAGTAGAACTGCTCAATCAGATCTGAGGGTAATCAGACTTCCTACAGCATGGCGCAGCATTACAGTAAAGCGCTGCTGTGGAACATTGCATTCAGGCCCAGTAATCAAATAAAACTGTCATTCAAGATTTACTGTACTCCTGTGCATAGTTATCCATTATCTGTAACAAAGCCTGAACTTATTAAATTAGTTCATATTTTCAGTTTTATGCTGTTGTTTATTATATACCGATATGAAGGAATGCAGAAAGAGTCATTTTCTACTAATACTGAACAAGGAACATTATTAGATTAAGGACAGAACATTACCCTTGAAGCCTTTCTCTCAGATTTGTGCCACTGCAGAACATCTAGTTATATACTTCTCCCTGATGCCTCCTGCCACAGATTTAAAGAACCAAAGCAAATCACTCACATCATTCCGCTAACACTGTGGGAGAGACGCAGAGAAGGAAATATGTTAATTTTGGTAACAAACCAGAAAAGTACATTGGTGTCATATTCCTTCCATTTGCAGAGAACAAAAGGCCAGTTGGTTCCCACCACACATCTATAAGATGAGACAGGCAGAAATGTCCTATGATAAAAGGGTGCTTACAAAAAAGAAAGAAAGAGATGAAAATTGATACACATATAATAGCAGTAGCTGGGTAATGGACAGGAGGGAAAACAAGTTTCTGACAAGGCCCCAGAATTCCTTTTTCAGTGTTTCAGAGACAATGCACAAGTACAGAGGGAGGAAGCACAAGAGACCAGAGTCTCTGCCATTACTCCTCCCTTCCCAGTCTTATATGAACAGAAGCCCCAGGGGTAAGAGTTTGGTTACCAGCATTTACCCATGGGTTACTCTTCTAGTTGTTCATCAGTCTGTCACAACTATTTACTGCTTGAAAGAGTTGAGTACAGAAGCACAGAGAGCATGGACAGTAGTGCACAGACATTGCAAAAGCAGCTTTGCAGAGGGTCTTATCTCCTTTATTTCCCACAGTCACACCAGGAGAGTGACAAGTCACTAAACTTCAAATCTCTGGTCCCCTCAGCTTAACACACTGAGGTAAATGGGAAAAAGTATTAATAGAAGAGTGATGGAGAAGCCCAACCAGATCCACTTTCCAAGTGAAAGTCAGCAAGGTGATCCCAAGCCCTGCCAAACTCTCCTCTCCTCTGGGAACTCTGTCCATAGCTTTATGATGAGGAAAAGGCTCTGCATGCAGCTGCCAGCGATTTCCATTTAACCCCATCATTTGGCAATGTTCACATGTGAGGCTGTGGAACTAACCTTTTCGGTGTTTCCATGTGTTACCAGCTCATTATTCAGAAGCTTTTTGGTCAGACAGCCTTAGAAGTTACATCATTTGCCAACAGTATTTGGAGTGCTCAGTATCTGTGTAGAACAGATGCAAGATATAATCAAAATGCTACAGAAATAAGGATCACTTTTCAACTTTAACTAAGCTTTTTTCTGACTTTTGGCCACTTCATTTTATTGAACAATGAGGGAGTTCTGCAATGAAAACCTTCTCCAACCCCAAGGTCCTAATGAGGACTTTTTAAGCCTTATTCCAAGATCTTGGATCAGGAGAAGAAAGTGGTACCTAGGACGCACACAAACTTATGTTGCTTTTCTCCATGTCCAGGGCAGACAGTGCACAGGAGGAAGCCACAAAGACAGCATATCAAGAGCAAAAGCCCCATCAGCATCTAATCTAAAAAAAAGAAAACAAATAAACAAACAAACACACACAACAACAACAAAACACAAACAAAAAAAATTTAAAAAACTAAGAAACAATAAAAAATAAATAAAAAAACAAACAAACAACAACAACAACAATAAAAATAAACAACCTTGGATAACATTTTAGCCCCAGGTTGCAGCTTCTGTAGGCAGAACATGAGGCTTTATATGGCCAAAGGACCCAGACCTAGATTTAACACGTGCTGTAAACACAGCCTAACACAGCCTTACCAACTTTGGTTCTGATTGTTGTCACTGAAAAGTAAACTTAATTCACGCAACAGGGCTCTTATGAGACTGACAATACCCTCAGCCTGCCCTCAGTCCCTACAGCAATCTCAACAGTGAGGAAAGTCCATCCTTCCAAGTTACATCAACAGAATAAAGCTATTTCTGGCCCTCATGCAAGAAAAGAAAAAGACCTTATGTTGTTTCAGAAGTTAAAACAAGGGACGGAAGACAGTCATGGAGATATCTACAGCTTCTGAATTAGTGTCACGAAGTACATGAGTTAAAAACTGAAAAGAACAGAGTCTCTGACAAATGGAAGCAAAATCAAAGTGCTACAGATTGCTCACTGTAATGTGAAAGAAAAGAGATGGGGCATTTCAAAGCAACCGACTGAAAGTGGAGAGAGTTGCTGGATGTGCTATCAATATGCTGTAAACACTAATGAAATATGGGCAACGTCTACTCTACTATCTTCTGGACTTTTCTGATTACACCATATGTTGGAATCACACATCTGTTCTTCACACAGAATGGACAGTACCATGTTAAAAGCAAATCTGAGTCATTCACAGGGTGTAAGCTGATTAACATTGAGCTCAGCACATGAATTTGTTAGTCCTGTGCTGCATGTCTGACTCACACCGTCATACTGGCACAACATTCTTTAGCTCCATTGCTGTGAGCCTGGAAATTGAACATCCATTTAGTGCTAAGAGTAACAACATTTCCAGCAAGAAGCTCCTGGGACAAATGAACACTTTGCACTGAAATATTGGGCTTTTAGAAAAAGCACTTCTTCCCTTTTACCAGGTTATTCATATCTCCATCTCATTTGTATTTAAGAGGAAAGAAACCTGGATTGTGTAACAATCTTTCAAACAAAACTGCACTTCCATTCCGCAGTGAAAAGTAAGTGTATGAATCTGTAACATGCTGCTGATCAATTTTTGACGAACTGATATTCTCACAACAGATTAACAGGGCATACATTTCACAATTTATAGCTCTAAAAGACACATGCAAATGCACACACAGCACTAAACACTTGGGTAGAATTTCCTGCCTAGGATGCTTTTGTCCAAAAGCCTTTTAAAACATTTTCTTGTCACTAATATGTCTACCTCCTTAATGTAGGATTGATCTAAAAGTGGGTGCTTTGGCAGATCACCATTATGGTCAAGTTCTCCTTGCTTAAAATACAAGTAATTTTAACTGAGACAAAAGGAATTGTCCCAATCCTGTAAAAATTGTAACAGAGTTTATCGCTATTACTGTTAAATAGGGATGTCAGACAGTAGAAACCCTGACACAATAGCAGAAACAATACATACCCATATGTTTTGCATTTTGGGACATAATGCCATGACTACAGGATCAGGAAACTACTTGAAGGAGCTAGATGAAAACAAGCAAGCCCTTTCAAAAAACTCTCAACATCAGAATATTTTACAGATATATCATTCCTTCCCCGAAATTTCCTCAAACCACTGACTTGTTGAAACTAAAGGTTTAATAAAGTTGGTCACAGTTATGTAGTTTCTGTTTTTCAGCTCTAGTAATTCTGGACAGAAAAGGTTCAAGTTTTTCCTGTTTTCTAACCATCTACAACAGTTTCTAGCACACGTCTAGATAAACAGCAGCACCGTCCTTGCCCTCCTCAATGCTGAATGCAACATTTCATTCTAGTAAGTTCTCTGGGTTGCATTAAAGAGGCAAAAACACGTGTTCATCTTTCTGAGCTCTAACCAACTTCTGATAAAAAGGCTGGGTTGAAAATAATCTCCCATGCAGGAAAACTACCTTGAAGTCTAGAGCTGAACATTCAGATAAGGAAATTAATTTGTAGACCATCATGGAAAACTAGCTCTTGGTAGTCTGATTCACCTTGTGTGGAACGTAACACAGAGGGTTTGCAATGCATTGCACAAAAATATTGGTTAAACATTTAAAGAGCAAATAAAACAAGTTTTGTGCTAGGTAAAAGTTCTCTCTTGAAAAATCAGACAGCTAGAGATGCAGAATGAGGTAGGATAAAAGGGGCAAGAGGAGCTGCCAAAGCTGACAATGGCTTGACCACAGCACTCCCACATTAAACTAGTTTCACATTGATCTAATTCCATTCTTGTACCATGATAAATCTGAAATAACACCAAATAAGATCCAAACTTGCAGCTACTTTGACTTGTCAAAGCATTTCTTTCTAGGATGTTATGCCTTCACAAAGTCTATTTAAAGATGAACTGCAATAGAAGATTAAGAGTGGAAAAGAGATTTCCTTTTTTATTATCAACAGGTACTTTTAAAAATGTATTTTATACAACGACCTCAATATTTTGTGCTATGCGTGTGCATATTTCTGAATACCAGTACCTGTTAAATATCAATATCCACATCCTTTAAGTGTTATATTCCTATTTTAAGAGTTGAATTAGAAATTCTTGTGCCAATAGCCATCACAAAGCGTGCGTATCTGTGTGTAGACTGATGGGTAGATAAGTAGATTCTACCAACTGTAAAAAGTGGAGTTTTATGTAGCTCTAAAAACATGTGAATTTTTGAAGTTACAGATTATCCTAAGGGAGAATAAGAGTCAGTCCAATTACTTTTTGTGAGTAAATGGTCTGGTGATTTCAAATCTATTTTTGCTTTGTGAGTCATTCACAAACCAAACCCATTCTTTCCCAATGTATTTGCTCTTTGCAAATTATTCACTGAATAATTTATATGAAGGAAATTCACCCTAAGGGTTTGTCTGCAAGCTTGTTTGCTTTTGCTGTTCCTTACCTTTTATCCAATGTGTTTGAGCAGGTTCCCAAGTCACACATTATTTCTACTCCCTGAGTGAATGACTGAAACTTTAAGCTGCTATATCCATACAAGAGGAATAACAAATCATGAATCAAGAACAGAACAGCCGATTTTTTTTCCTAGCAAAAAGTGATCTTTGCCTAGCTGTTTAGGAGCTGACAATATTCCCTCAGAAAGCACATCCAGGAGTGTGACCAAACTCACCAACCACAGCAGCAGGACGAGTGGTGTGCTTCTTCAAATGGCAAATCCCATTTTAGCACAAATAGAAGGAACAACGCTACATGAGGCTCTCAAAATGGCTTTTATTTTATTCTCAAAGCCCAGAAGCACCTTCCAGACCATCAGCCTTTCTGTGGCAATGGCAAGACTACCTACTTTGTATACATTCATTAAGCGTTTATTTGGTACCACTGTGATCCCATGGTTCTTTTGTGCAAAATCACTGCTGTAGTATACAAATCATGAAGAGTCCACCCAAAATAAGTGCATGACATTCTTCAAAAGCTCCTCACGGTTTTCAAAGGCCATTGAATTCAGAACTATGCAATATTCATAAAGTAAACTAGTTTCTAAGATTTCCACCTGAGCTGAGATAGAGAGCTATTGGAGTAGAATAACTGACTAGAGGCCTCAGGAGGGACAAGCAGGGAGCACGGTGACACCAAGAACATGCACTGTTCCAAATTGGGATTCAATTAAAATCCAGGTGAGTGTTCAGGAAGACTGACTGGGAGCACTGAGCAGTTCAGCAGCTGCATTGAAGGCAGGGTCTTGCCCTGCTGTGAGCGCTGTGGCCTCGAGCCTGGGAAGTGCTTAGTTATCCTGATGTGAGTGAGGACAGCAACCCCGACAGGCTGCTGCATTAAGACGATGACATTTAGCACTTAGCAGGGTTATGCTCACCAGATGGAAAAACCAATACCTGGGCAGAGCCGCTTCCCTCTCACCGGATCTCACAGCCTTCCTTTGCTTTTGGTCCAAACCCAGACTACATCACAAGAGAAAACTACAAGCAAAATACCTTTATAAAAATAATCAACTTTTTTGACTTTAATGCTACACACAGAGCCCAGTAAAATAGCTACATTACATTTTTGGTAGCCTTTTTCCTTTGTGTGTGCATATAATAGAAGTTTTTACACTGCAATCATATAATAATACCAATATTGACTTCCTTTTCAGTCTACAGAAGATTAACAGTCCCTTGAGGTTTATATTGACCCTGGATTTGCTCTCGCCAATATTTACCTCTCAGGTCAACAAATCTTGATGCTGAATAAAACAGAAGTCAATATCTGCTTATTACAGTTAGAGTAAGAATTACTGGGAAGGGTTATGAACACTAGGGTGGTGCCTGCCAACACTACCATAGTTAAGGAGTCTGTGAAGGTTTCCATTGTGTCTTTTTTCTAGTGAAAATTGTCCCAGGTAACAATAAAAAAGCGCCATCTGAAGACTGAATAATCAAGTCTGTTCTTGTGAGTTCGGACAAGTACATTTTAAAATTTAAGACATATGCAAGTATTCAGAGGTATATAAATTCAAGAATTCAAGTGCATAATCCCAGGCTTTAGATCAGATTCTTTTTTTTTTTTTTTTTGGGGGGGGGGGGGTTGGGGCAGGTGTCAGAATTGTTGTGGGTTTTTTGATAGCTACTGCAACTTTTAGGCTTCAATTCAAGTCTTCTTGCATTTAATATTAAGAGCTAGTCCCCAACGTAGGCAGCCCTCTGTTCCTATTTAATTTTATTTCTTTGATAGACTAAAAAATGAGCTCCAGACCTCAGTTTTTCACAAGTTTCCAATTAGAAAGCCCAGAAGACTAGGAAGGTAACATCTTTACAGTCCTAAGAACACCAGAGTCCACAAAATACATCCATACATCCAAATCCCAAGGTTGGAGGAAACAAAATTTTAAGAGTATATTGTAGAGGCAAAGCATCAGGGAGGGAGTATAGCTCTGTAAACCTTGAGAAGGTGTTCTAGGCATTCCTGCTCCAGCAGGGGGATTGGACTAGATGATCTTTCGAGGTCTCTTCCAATCCCAAACATACTGTGATTCTGTGATTCTGAGCTGTCCATCCTCACCACTCCTGCCAGCAAGGTATGTCCTCATTGTGCAGACAAAGCACACTGACAAATTTATACTTATTCATGTTTTATTCCACTAGTAAGATATGATAAGTGTCTCAAGGCCACATACAACAGCTAAACCTATATTAGACATCCCGCTTCCATGCATTGGTTAAATGCAAATTCAGAGGATTATAAAAGTTTTCTAATTATTTTCCCACCTTACTCATCCCATAGGCACATTCATCTCCAGCACATTAAGTAACACTTGTCTCTTTGCCCATTGTTTGTGTTAATGGCTCTCAGGCAAATGACTAAGAAATACTCTGCTTCACAGCTGAGCTTTCATAAGCATCAAGATGTACCGGCATTGAAGCTCTGAGCAAAAGTCACCAGTATAGTTTTAAGAGAAACATTTAAAATATCTTCCAATTGCCCATTTCCTAAAAGCCTTAAAAATTTGGGAATCTATAGGTGGATTTAGGTCTACATGTAGTCTTACAGTCCTCTGACAGGTAATGTCATTGTGTGTGGTTGAGCTGCACTTCTCAAGGTCCACCACCCTTCCAGAAGTTGTAATGTTTCTCTAAGGACAGGTTCTTGCCCTTTTGCTTAATAACCTACCCACTCTTTAGTCCTTTTAATAGAGAGAGAAAGGGGTGTTTCTAAACTGTTTATTATAGCTAAGCATAAAAATTTAGAATAGATTTTTCTAGTCAGTTAACCATATTCTTGAGGGAAAACATAAGGTAGTATAATTATTAAAGAGCACTCTCAGTAATACTCACATCTTTATTATGTCAACTCTTTGCCAAAAAAACATAAGATTTATAGTAAAAGCCACTTACATTTCTTCTTTGCAGAACCACGCCATCTGCCTCAAATATAGCATCAGCCCCTACTAGATGAATTCACACGTATTTTAAAGCCCCGGAGTAACCATTAGAATGGAAATTGGATGCTACTTGTCATTTGCAAAGCTTTCTTAACTGAAGAGGCTTCCCATTTGTTCAATTAAATGTTTGTATGTGCAATACACTTTATGAAATTTATCCCAAAACAGTGAGGACTGAAATAATATTGGAGGCAGATGGCACAGCTGATCCATTTAGAGAGCTATCCTCAGCAATACATGAAGAGACGGATAGGACAGGGAAGTGGGAGTGAAAACTTGGGACTATGAAGAACATCCATGGATATTAGCAATAGGCAAACTATTTCAGCTCCAGTCTTCTCTATTGTACGTAGCTACTTGCTTCATTTGTTTTTTTTTAATGAGAACATAATGATTTAATTCAAGAAGTCAATCACTGAAGCCACATAAAGTTTGCCCCTAAGAGAATCCATCCCTCTGCCTTAAAAGCTAGGGGAGTCTGAAAACGTGTCTGTCGCATTGAGACAAGGAGACGTGTATGGGCTGATGAGGCACTGCACATGCAGAAGAGAGACATATACCATTAGGAACAAGGAACAAGTTCAAGCTGGTGCTTATTTGCATGCCACACACAGAACAGAAATCATTGCACCATGCTCCAGATGCTGCAAATCTCAAGATGCACATCTAGAGCTCATAATTAAAACTGGCAAACACTTTCACTGAGGAGAGGGAGAGAAAAAAAAAAAAGGAAACAAACAAACAAACAAACAAAAAACAAAACACACCACCACAGAGCTATTCCAGCCAGTCTGTATCTATTTTGAGATTTCTGGAATGCTAGCCTGTTTTACTATCTCAGTATCAGACAGGTCACTTCTCCAAAGAAAAGGGCATGGAAAAGCATTTCCTCACAGACTGAAGATTTGTGATGGACAGTGTTATCCTGATTCCTTGCTTTCCAGTAAAACAGTGCTTTGCAAGATGACAACCTTTCCTGCCACACTGTTTTTGGTTTAACTCTATTTCCATCTATCATCTATAATTTTATGAGGGCCAGAAATTCTGTTTAAAGAAATGTTTGATTACTTTGCTCATTTAGTTTACTGAATCTGCAGCCCTAGTCTAGGTGCTGCATGGAAAGAGGTATGCTCTCATCAGGTTCTTTCAAATTTTCAATCAGTGAGGAAATATTTTTGCATGTCCTTTCCTTTGAAGAGGTGACCTGTCATTTCCTGTGACAGTGAAGGAGCACCAGCTTGTACAGTCAGCAGGGTATTACTAAAAAAAATAGTTACAAGACATTGTGAAGAATCATAGAGACCAAAGAACAGGTCTCACTGCCTTTTTCTTCCTCCTTTCCTCCCCCCAGCCTACTCTTTCCCTGCTTTCCTCCTCAATCCTACAGCCTATTACAGATTTTCACAGCTGGAGTGCTGCTGAAAACTCGCTTTGTGGCAGCTAAAAGCTAAGTGAAATAAAAGTTTGTTTTGTATGGATTGCCAGTGAGATGAAGAAAGTTCTCTGCAGGTGCCAAGCAACAACAAAATGCCAGGGGAGAGAATGCTGAAAAGCCAAAAAATACAACTCAGTTCACCAGAACATCCATAAATATTTGCCAGGTTTGAATAGGTTCAGCTGGAGACTCCATTATGCCTAATGCCTTAAGAATTATTAGAGGGAAAAAATACTGCCAGTGCACAAATAAGGGAGGTGAGAGGGCACTTAAAGAAATCCTTCGGTAGGCAGAGTGCCATTCATTTCCTGTGACAGTGAAGGGGCACCTTCAGTGAAGGGGTTGTACAGTCTGTAAGGTATTACTTAAAAAAATGTTTTCTGACCCTGCTGTTTCAGTATAAATGCTTCCCTCCCCAGTCACCTCTTTCCCACTGGCAATACTATAAAAGACATGCCCCAAGGGACAAATTTCTAATAATGTTCCAATCTTGCTTTCCAAGCACTTACAACAATTGCAGTAGTCATTTTAAAATAAAAGAAGCAAATTCATAGGACTCAACCTCTTCTTTATTTGCAGGGAACTTTGGCTGTGCTGGAATTATTGCAAACTATATCACCATAGAGAAATATCTTTAGTTTCTAGCTCTCATTTTCTTGGAAGTCATAAGCACACACTGCTGTAAACAGCACAATACATGGAAGCTCCAGACAAGCCATGAAAAATAAGTGTCCTGCTTTTCTGGTTTTATACCCCAGCTTCATTTCAGCTACAACTTAAAAGGCCAGTATCCACATATGTCTTCCAATAACTCTAAACACATGAAGCAGCTAATCACAATCAATTATTTTCCACTAAAGATGCAAATATGGAAGTCAACCTGTTCTAGTGGAAGGTGTCCCTGTCCATGGCAGAGAGGTTAGAACTAGATGATCTTTAAGGTCCCTTCAACCCAAACCATTCTATGTTTCTATGATCTCACAAGCTTCGGGTTCCCCAGTATATGCCCACCCACTTGCCAGCTTCTGCTCCTGACTTTAGAGAAGGAGGGGAATTCAGATCATGTCTGCACAACAGTCACCCAATAATACTCAAGAGTTGTCTCCTTCTGAACAGACAAATAATGATGACAGATGAGGGCAGAAACATGGAAGCCACACTAGACATGACTAGAAGCTGAAGGAGATTCAGAAGGCCTTGATTCATCGTGAGGCCTTGAAGTAATGCAGGAGATAGGAACCAGTCCACTGACACACTTGGGAAACGTGCAATGGAGCATTGACTTTTGCTTACCTCCTCAATACCTTGTCTGGGAGACTTTTCACCTTGTACTACAAAAACCAAGGAATTGCAAGTAGTTGGAAGAAGCTATGCAAGTCTTTTTCTTCTCCACCCCAATTATCTTCAACCTACTGCAAATTACCACAGTGGCAAAATGCACTTCCATTTTCTGAGTTTTGATTGTTTGGGAGGGTAAGAGGGGGTGTTGTTTGGGATTTTGTTGTTTTTGTTGTTTTAATGTTAATTAGAGGAAAAGCTCAACTCCTTTAAACAAAAATTAGCTTTTCACCACAGGTACTTTAGATGTCAGAAACAAAGAAAAACAGTAGTTTCATTTTTTCAGCCCCACAGGGGTTTGTGAATCATGATGAAGCCTAATGTGCCCCCTCCTCCCTTCAAGCTACAGTGTGAAGCCCCAGCACCTCAGAAGGTGGATGTCCTGTTTCTAAAAGCAACGAAAGAAAACTCATGGAACAGCCAGATTCCAGCAGCATTCCTGAGCTCTTCAGCAGCACAAGACCACAGTGTAGCTTTTATGATAAACACCTTTCTGCACCTCTGGGACAGCTACAGAAAAAGGAAACAGCCAAGATGGCTCATCATTTCACTGGTCTTCTGTTACCAGAAGAGTCACTGGCAGCATATGGATGCTGTAATTACAGGGACCAAACGAGTACCAAATTGGTCAAGAGTCAAGGTCCCCAAGCCATATATATACAAACTCTGACCAAAAGTCTGTATTAGTCCACAGGAATCACCAAGGAACCATGTTCCTCACTTCTACCCAGAGAATACAATTAAATTGCTTGTCATCAGACCCTCTGTTTTGCCTTGTAGGAAACCTTGACATCTGGCCTTAGGCTTTTTCATTACTGCCTGTGTTATAAGGCTGCTTGCCACATTACACTGTTGTTGATCCAGCAGCTAAGAGTAGTAAAACATTAAGCACAATTTGTGCGATACTTAGAAACTACTTTATCCAAAGCATAAGATACAGTTTCTTCTATTAAGTTCTGATGTGTAGACCCAAAAGCCCCTTCCTTAAACCTCAAGAGTCCCTACACCAGACTCCAGTGTACAAATCCTACCACTTCTGCACAGTACTAAACTCTTGTTGAAATACAAAGTGCATAGCTTTTGATTTAATCAGAAAAATATCCTCAAGAAGGATTAGGTCTGTTCAGAATTTTAAAACCATTAGGCTGGCAGTAGCACTATAATGGAGCATTAAAAAGGGATAAACTTGTGTGAATGGCGTTCCACACCAGCAATGAGAAATAAAACTCTTTATTGCTCGAACCAGAATCACGTAAGCTTACATTTTCTAGCATTTACCCTTGACTGTATGACAGAAAGTTCTCAAGCTGTGGACCATTGTAATTTGCCAGAGGTTGAGACAACTTCTAAGTTCTGGACTTCTCTTAAATGATCCTCTCATTCTTTGAACATTAAACTGCATGAATTTTGCATGTTTCCTCAAGCATTTTACTTTATTCCAAGAATAACAGTTACATTTCAAACCACATTAAGCTGAATCCCCTTTTTATAAACCTTAAAAAATGGCTGTAAGGAGGTTACATAGGCAGTGAGGAGGAGAGAACAAAGCGACATAAAAATACCTAAATCACTATAAGGAAATCTCAAATAAACTTAGAAGTATGTATATGTGTATATACATATATTCTCTTATGACAAAACACAAAGAATAAATTTTCTAAACTAAATTGAACCCCTTGCACCTAATTTTACGTGTCTGTTGAATGTTCTCATTAAGTTAGCAGGACACTAAGTATATATTTAAGCCTGTTAATTAAGTGAGGGAATTTATCACTGTCACCAAGATAAAGCTGTGCTTAAAAATGAGTGGCTCAGTGCACCAGACTACTAGAAACCTTGTTCTAACCAGCAGAACCAAAAACTTCAGTCTGAACAGCACAAAAATGCAAGAGCAAAACTGAGGGTGCCTGACCTATGGCTGTTTGCATCTGACCCCCATTCTTCACCTCTTCCCTCACTAATCCTGATCTTAATTATCTACAAATTTGTAGTTACTCAAGGCTAACAATTTATCTATGGAAATTCAAATCATCCCATGTTAAAACAATTTCTAAGAAGGACAGGTTTGTCAGCCCCTAATGAGATAGTTATTATTCATATTAAGTATAGTCAAAAATGCATTAATAGCAAAATGCTTCCTTTCTTTTCCAGGGAACAAGATTCAAGAAACTCTTTGCAGATAGATAAGTTTGCAGTTTGGGACCAGTGTGCAGACAAATCAAAAGGTCTTCCAGCCCTGCAGAATCCTGCCCTAAGAGACATGCAGTACATCCCAAATACTCTTCCAAAGACAAAAAAAAAAAAAAAAAGATAAGAACAAACAACAATAAACAAAACAACAAAGAAAACCAACAAGAACCTTAAGGCTTTTCTCCCCTGAGAAGGTGACAGTACTCATACAAGAAAAGAATGTATCTCCTCTTACTATTGAATAATAGTTAACTGATAGTTAACCGTGTCACATGGCATTTGAGATTATCACATATTAAGGTAGTCAAGGGCTCAGCATTAAAAATTTAGAGCAGAGGTGGCAGGTAGACAGTGCAGGTTTACTCTGCTGACAACCAAGTTTGCCAGCTCACCTAAGGGATGTTCTAAGTCCTGTTCCAAAGAAGACAGAAAGTGTCCAAAACCTAAAAGCACAGAAAGGTACTCAAGTAACTGGACTGACAGCTACGTAATACACTCCTCAAAAGTCTGAACAGCTGATTAGAAAAAGGGGATGAGCACTCATGAGGAACTTCAGATGTTTAAATGAAGGAAGAAAAATAACAGGGCTGGAAGGGACCACCAGATCATTTAGTATGCCGCTTTCCAAGGTGGGTTGAGCAATAGCTGTGCACATCCTAACAGTAGTTAGCAAGTCTTCTCTTCTTAAACAGGCCTAGTAATACAGTGTCTACATCCTCTGTCTTGGGAAATTTCTTCCAACGTTTTGCCCTTCTTGGGAGCAAAAAGTTTTCCCACAAACAGGTTACACAACTGCTGCAACGTACCATAAAATGATAGAATATCCTGAGTTGGAAGGACCCACAAGGATCATTGAGTCCGACTCCTGTCCCTGCATATGACAACCCCACAGTTCACACCATGTGTCTGAGGACATTGTCCAGTCTCTTCTTGAACACTGTCAGGCTTGGGGCCACGACACCTCCCTGGGGAGCCTGTTCCAGTGCTCCACCACCCTCTGGGTGAAGAACCTTTTCCTAATGTGCAACGTGAACCTCCCCTGGCACATATCCCTCACATTCCCTCGGGTTCTACCGTAACTTGAACAACTCTTTCTTGCCTGACCACCACAACAGCAGAATCAGATCATCACTTTCCTCTTCTCAAGAGACCCCTCAAGAAACTCACCTTTCCCCACCCCGGCTTTCTCTCCTCCAAACCGCACACCCCAAACATCTGCACCAAACACCAGGCGGGAGCCCCGCCAGCCCTTAACCGGCAGCGAGGCGAGAGCACGGCTGTGCCCAGGGCGGAGGCGCCCTCAGACGCGGCCCGACGCCTCGCCGCCGGACATCCCGATCTCAGCCGGCACCGGGCGCCACGGGCTCCGCCACGCCCAGCGGCAGCAGCCCCCGCCGGCCGAGCGGCAGAGGGAGAGCTACTGCTGCTCCAGCCGCCTCTTGTCGGTGCCCCCGGACGCGATCTCACTTTGCCACCCCGCCGCCGCCAATCCCCCCCCGTCCCCTGTGCGCTCCAACAGCGACCCGGTGGCACCGCCGCTCCCGCCACACACCCTCCCTTTTCCCCTCCCACCTCCCCCCACCCAAAACACCCCGTTTCTTGTCGGACAGCACCCCCTGGCGGGCACCCCGCCGAAAGTGCCGGTGTCGGCCGGCGGCCCCCCTGCCACTCAGCCCCGCGCAGACGGAACCGGGCGGCAGCCGCTGGGGGAGGCAGCCAAAAGCACCCCAGAAATCCCGCCGTACACGCCCTCCACAGGTCCGCATCACGATTTAAGGACCCCAGGATTATTTTCAGTAGGATTACAAGGACGGGGGTGGCGGGTGGATGCTAACAGTCATGCCGATGAAACAACCTCAAGTTGCACCAGGAGAGGTTCAGATTGGATATTGGGAAAAATTTCTTCACACATAAGGCTGTCAGGCATTGGAACAGGCTGTCCAGGGAAGCAGTGGAGACAGCACCCCTGGAGGTGTTTAAAAGACACGTAGATGAGGTTCTTAGAGACACAGAGGTGGACTTGGCAGTGTCACCTTAGTGGTTGAACTCAATCTTAAAAGTCTTTTCCAACCAAACTGATTCTATGAGCATCAAAGCAGCTCAGGGCTCCCTGACAGCAGTATCCACAGGTTGAGCAGCTGAGGCAATCCAGCCAGCAGCACTAGGCAGCTGCACAGGGAACTCTGGCAGGCAGAGATGGATTGCACTAGTGTGAAGGTGTGCTTGTAAATGATGGGGGAAAAAATCCCACAAGGTTTAAAAATGAGGAAAGATGGAGATAGTGCTCAAATAAAAAATTATGGAGGCAGCCTACAAAAACACTGTGAAAGGAGGATCATAGGTTTCTGGTGTCACGCTTGACAGGTGTTCAGTCTATCCTTGAAGACCTCCAATTGCAGAGAGTACAATTGCTCAGAAAGCACACAGAGTCCCTCTTCCCATCCTTTTCATCTTAATCACAGCAGATTTCTCCTAATGCCTTACCTAAATCACTACTGTAGCAATTCAGGTCCATCAGGTCTCATCTTACCCACCACAGAAACAGATCATTTTTGTCCTCAACAACAGCCTCTTGAAGATTTAAAGACATGCCCCAGCAGAGGAATATTGTTTTCTGAGCAAAATATTATCAGTTCGCTCCATCCTGTCACAGGTTGTGTTTTCCAGATGTCTGAGTCTTCCTTAGTGCTCTCTGATGAGCTCTCCCCAGGAGACTATGTCTCTCCTGGAATACTCCATGCAGAATAGCACTCCAGCAGCACTGGGACAGAGCAGTGCTGAGCAGACATACTGCTTCACGTGTCTGATGGACTGTATTCCCATCTCCTATCCACTCTAGTAACATATTTGCCTCTTTTCCTAATGACATTTAACTACCAGCTCCTGTGCTGCTGGTGATACATTACCATCCTCTACATTCTCTTTTGTAGAGGAGACTAGAGTTATTCCCATCCCTGAGTTATACCCATTGAGTTACTTCCCCATCCTGCTTCTGAGAAACTCACTGTTCCTGCTCAAGTGAAGTACCTCACATTTGTTGTGCTGAGTTGTATTTTGCTTCTTTCCTTTCATCCTGTGCTGTTTCTCTCTATTACACACACAATTTTCCCGATTTCTCAAGATATTTTTCATTTCTAGTCTACCTCTAGTTCTTTTAAGCTCAGGAAATTTAAGATCCAGCAACAGGAGATTTAACAACCATCTTATCTTCTTAGCAGTACGGGTTCCAGAACACACCTTCCAGAAGTCCACCCACTTTGATGCCAAGCCACTGATAAATATTCTAAATTCTGTTTCTGTCTCTGGACCTATTGTATTGCTGTCTTAACCTCAGACATACTTCTCTGGCTCACAGCGTTGTCTTTACTCAGAGGTGGCCTACATGATCTTTTGAGGTCCTTCTCCACCCAGCACAACCTACAGTTCTACTATGGTCGTATATATAAATGCTGTTCAGAGAGAGGTGATACAAGGGAGCTACCCTGGGGTCTCCTGGAAATCGTGAATACTCAGTGAAGTCACATTGCCTTAAAAACTGTAACGGCAATAGCACCAATGCTTCTTTTCCTTGCTCCTTGCTTCGCTGTCAGCCCGTCCTAGTGGTCCATACTTCATTAGAAACTATCAGTATTGTTCTTTCCAGTTGCCAGTGCCTGAACTTACAAGTATATATAATGGAATACTATCTAAACAAAATCCCACATAAGCCAGGATTCTTGTGTTGTGTATCAGGCTACAGGTATTTCATCTGAATGGTGTGGGTGTACTGTGACACACCTGGCATCACCTGTATCTTTGCAAGGTGCTATATTAGCTAATACGGAAAATGGTTTCTGGATGCGAAGTGGCGTGAGTCAAGATAATGCAGCACATGAGCAACACAGGGACACAGTGACCACATGGGCAGAACCCAAGCAGTCTCCATGAGCACCAAGGCTTCAATATGAAAACTAGCTAGACTTCTGACAGTATTCAAGGAATGCATTTCAAGGCCAGTGACCTAAATGAGGGGAAGGTAGGAATATTGTTTCAGAAATGCTTCCAAAACAATCTAAAACTTTGGTCACTTATAACTCAATGCTCCATTCAATCCATGGCAAGTCATCTACTTCCCCCTCCTCCCCAGTTGATGGCCACTTTTAACAGAGGCAAAAGTCTGACCTCAAAGAATTAAAATCTTAATATTTTTTGACCAAGCAACAGTTTCGATGTGATTCCACTTGTGTATCCTAGGATGGCCCGGTGCTTAGGACAATCCCTGGATGCAAAACATGGCCAGGCTTCCCCTGCAGAAAAATCCTCACAACTGGATCATCTTCCAAGAGATATTCACAACTGCCATCTAATGTATAGTGCTAAGTGTGATTTGCCTTCTTTTCTGCTGACCTTAAGTACAAAAAATTTGGAATCCTTTATTGTGCCAAGAAGTGCTGTCACCACTGAAAACATTCTCTCAAACTCATAAGTATTTTGATCAAAACAGATCAAGACCCACCTTATGAGCCTGTGAATGACATCTTACATTATCCTTTAACCAGCAGATACTCTTCAGAGACAGAGTGCATATTCTCAATTTCTACCCAAGTCAAACCTAGATGCTTTAATGCTGTATTTCTCATATTGCCACTGAGGCTTTGGGTTGTGATCCACTCCTTTTACTCCTGCACTTCAGTACTGTGGCAGCCTTAAGTATCACACAAACTTGGATCAGGAAATTGATGACACAATGGCACTTCTGAGATTCGCCATTTTTCATTTGGCTAAAACTAATTGACTACTTTGATTTGACAGTACTGAAAATATATTAGAAGCCAGATGAAGCTTTTAGTTATTTAAAGCAAATAAGTGGGGGAAACAACCCCCCTAAATAGCCATTTAGTGCTCTAGAGGTCAAGAAGGGGGCTTGTAAGTACAAAGCAAAGCACTCATCCTGCAGACCCTTATGTTAAGAGCAAACTAAATGCTGAGCTCATTTTCAAGTCAGCAAGTATTACAGTCATGACTTAGAGATCTTTGGTAACACACAGGTTCATTGATCTGTGTATTATTGCTCAATATGCCTAATAAACCACATTATATAGAACACTGCCTTTTGTTTAATTTTTATTACAGTTGTGAAAAAACACTAGCAGAAACATGGTTGCAGACATAAAATTGGTATATTGGCATGAGGTCTGAAAAGAGTGCATTGTTTAATCGCACATCTTCCAGAGGTTATGTACTACCACCTGCATGTGTATTAAAAATGCATAATAAAAATGCTGCTGAAGAGGGTTTGTTTTGCATGGGCTATAGCCTTTTCTCACAGCTGTCTTATTTTGATTGATATCAGAACACCAGATCCATTGCTGTGGGTGCTTTTACTAACAATAAAATATACCAACAAATAAAATCAGCAGTTATTATGTACAGTAAATGGCCTCTTCAGCCTGCTATAATAATTACATTCACTCACAATAATAAATAATCTTAACAGACACCCAGAGCTAGATCCTGGCGCATAAGCTAACCAAGCAAAACAGGCTCATAACTAGCTTCAACAGCTGTCTGAAGATTTTTCCAGAATAAACCAAGTACTCTGGAAGTGATAGAAATTCTGTGCAGATGCCTGTCTCCCACCTTACAACACGTGTGGGAGGACAGCGATCAGGACAAGGTACACTGAGAGTCTTACAGCTCTTGCAATTCATCCTTTAGCCCCAGCAGCAAGAGCCCCCAATACTCAACAGTCAAAGACCACTCATGATGTAACTTCAGTTCCTCTTTGGGAGCAGGTTTCTCCCAGTCTGTATCACTGAACCTGTTCCACTTTGCTGAAAGCATCCCTCAGTTCAGGCTGAGAACAAGAGAATTCATCATAACTGTAGTTAAGAGCCCCTCCTGGGAAACGCCCTAATTTGAGTTCCTTCACCAGTATTTACACAGACACACTGAGAGGACATCACCTTATAATACACTATTAATATGCACTCTGTGTTTGTGGCTTTTTTTTTCCCTCTTCATGGCTCAATTTCTTCCAAAGCTTTTTTTTTCCCCCCCCTCTCTCTTCTCTGCCATGCCTGAATGCAAAGTGTTGAACTCCAGCATGGGACCTTCGCACATGGTTTGAATACCTGAATTCACTGCCTTCGCCCTTGAACCTTGCAGAAGGATTCAGTTGTCTGGCTGAGGCAGAGTCGGGGATGCTGCTGCGCCGGGGGGACCGGGCTCTGTCTTCGGTGCTGTTCTGCTGCCATCTGCAGGGCCTGGCTCGGCGGCAACACTCCGATTTTACTCACTCCTCCCAGTACCCAGCAGAGCCAGGTAGGGGTAAATAAAGGCTATCTTGGACGCGAGGCATATGTCAAAATATGCCGACAGTCACACCGTGTGCTCCTGTCCCACCTGAGTAACAGGGATGTTCCTGACCTGACAGACAAGGGATTTTGTTTTTAAAAAAACCCACCAGCACACAATACAAATCTGAGTCCTTGCAAAGTGTTCAGCTTTACATTGCATAGGGTCAGAAAGAAAAGACTTTCTGTGGTTCCGTCATCCCACAGCTACAGTGAAAACAAGTTGTGGGGCAAAGAATAATTGCCAGCTTGGGCTGCACAGAACCAACTGGCGAGACTCACTGCCTCTGAAAATTAAGGAAGGACTATGTTGCCTAGGAAAGGCTGAATCATTTTATTTACATTAATAATGTTTTCAGACCCACAAGCTACAATAAGGGTTGTAATAAGGTAATAATCAAATTTCATGCTTCACTGCACAGGCAGATCACCCTTGCAGACAAGGAAGCATTTCTCACACACAGCTCTCCATACTTCATACAGATGTACTACATTTTAAGGTGTTAATTTTGTTTCTTTGCCTTTCCCTAAAGCATTGTCTAATCCAAAAATTGTAATACCAAATGAGAACAAACAAGAGAGATCTGAGCTAGTAGAGAAAAGGCTAACGTAACGAATCTTTGGCCAGTTAAAGGACTTCAAGGGTAGTAGTTTTTTGCTATAAAATAAATTGGATATTGAGTTCATGCCTGTGAAGAACAGATACGCTAGAAAACACTGCTCAGACAAGGGTCTGCTTTCATGTCTTATATTCTATTTCCCTATCCTTTCCCTTGCACGGATCCTTTTCCTAGCTCCAGACTGATAGGCATTATCATGCACATATGCCAGCAAAGCTGTCTCCATCATCCTGCCCCTCCCGAGCATCCATCTGCACACAAAAGGCAGTGAGAGCACATTGTCTATTCACTGGGAAAAGCAGCTGCTGCTGTGAGCCCTCCATCAAGAAGCCCAGACACGAAGGCAGATTTCCCTGTGTGCCAGTTACCATCACTTTTCAGTCTGACATTTGAATATCTTTTTCTTCCAAAAACTGTTGCTTTTTCCACATATGAAGGCAACCTCCTTCTTTATAGGCAACACCCTAAGCTCTCTAGGAATCAACGGGGGAATATATTTGAGGCTAAAATACAATTTAGTAATTTAACCCAAACCAGCTTTTGCCAGCCATGTCTTTTCAGAGGTATCTTACATGTCACCATTCTCCAGTCTCATTACAAACAAAATTAACAGTCTGCAGACATTACCATTAAAATGGTTTCTACTGTACCATGCAGGCATAACAAAAAAGGGTGGTTTTTTTTCAGTACTTACCCTAGCACAGCTTTAAAAGCAAGGATGAGTGTGCTTTAGTCTAAAGAGAAAGCAGCTGTTGAAGCCTTTCCTGTGCCTTTAAACCACAAGGAAATGCAAAAGACCAACAGGTATGCTTTTTCATCTTCTCTATCATCTCAGAGCATTCACACATCACCTTTCTCCAAGGCTGGGTAGCCTTCACCACAGAGTTCATTTCAGTTCATATTAGATAAGAACCAAAAAATAATTTTTAGAAGGTTAAAAAAATTGAAGCTTTTTTTTTTTTTTCCTTAACAAAAATGTCAATTAACCTGGGAAAAAGCCTTGGGGAGCAGACACTGAAGAGGCAATTTTTAGAAACACCGGGTGTTATGGAGTGTGCTTTATGTGCTTCTGAAACCCCAAATGTGCCCTAACTGATCCCTGTAACACTCTTGCCGGCATATGTTGTTGAGCATGATCACATGAGAGAAAACATTGCAAGAAAAAGACCAGGAGCTTCACTCATGTTCAAGGTTACGTTGCCGTGACAGACACTAGGCAGAGACAGAAGGGAAGTTAAGCTCTGTTTCATTTCCCAGGTTTCTCTGCCTTCCAGGGTAAGGAAGGTTCTCCCTGGCTGCTGAGATACTGAAATGACACAGGGCTTTGGTTGGAGAAAGGAAGAGTGAGAGTTGCAGCAGCAGCAGGCCTTATTCCAAATTACCTCAGACTTCCTGAGCCAGCTGCAGGCATGACTCAGATGCTCACAAAGCAGCTGCTTAGCTGCAGCATATTAATATATAATCAGTGCCAGTTTCAGCTTTCCTCAATATGCCAGGCTGTTATTTGTGGTATTCAGCGCCACAAACAGTTGAGTCACTGCTGAAGCAGGGCCAGATACCTCAGGGGGAAATAACTTCTGAGTCAAGGGCATGGAAGCCACGATCTGCATCAGTGCAAATTTACATTTTACTCATGGCTGTGAGTCAGCACCACAGATCACAAATACAGAACTATTAAAGTTTCTCACTGCAAAGGATGTTTTGCACTTAGTGAGCACAAGCGATAAATTTCTTCAATGACATCCAGGTATACAAGCACCTCAGAGTTATAGGCAAACACATATTTGACCACATCTACAGAAGAATGCTACGGAAGATAAGCAGCGATAGTCCCCATGTACACATCCACCAGAAACTAAAAGCAAGATGGAAATGCCACTTGTTCCACCTTACCTGCTAGATGCTTATACTGCTTAAGATTAAAATTAAATATAGCAGATAAATGGATAATCTTATTGTTAGCAATGCTATTGCTTGTCACTTAAGTCTATATTTCAGGGAATGGACACTCTTCAGGGTACACAGACTCTGTTGGGCTAGGTCTTGCTTTCACATCAACATGGTCAGGATGAGTAATTTTGCTTCTGCAGTTCTTTTGTGGAGGACAGTAGATCCTGCTATAACCCAAGTGAGATGGGCTGGAACTTTTGAATCTATGTCCCTCTGACACCCAACCTGGGCTGCTGCTAAGAAAGTACATCTCAGATGCACAGGAGGCCAAAGACCCTACAACAGAGTTCTACCAATTAGAGAAGTAAACATTAATAAAAGCTACTGTGATACAATATTTACTTTGTCCTTGCTTGAAAGACCATGTCTGTTAGAGCTTTTAGTTTAATGAAAGTTTCTGCTCTACATTTATTAAAAGCCCTGCTTTGGCAATGAGATCCAGTTGTGGATCCATTTTTAAAAAATTGTGCAGGCTTTAGCAACGGCTCTTCTAGTTCAAAATACAGATATCCACAGCACTGTTTGAGCCCACTAGAGTAGGTGCTTGATGGCAAGCAACCTAGCTATCCCATCTCTCTGGTGTCTTTTTTTTTTTTCCCCTCACAGATTTGCAGGTCTCAATTTACAAGCAGCACAGAGGATCCCAGCAGCTGAATCACCCAACAAGCTCTGACTCTCAGTATCTGATAGAACAGGACACTAGAGGTCATACTCAGCTCGCTTGGTACCTTTGCACCAACTGAGAGACTCAAAACCCCTCCCATTAGAGCTAGGACTTATTGACTAGTACAAGATACAAAGCAGAGACAGCTCTGGATATTGCAAGATATCACTGACACTCACCTGGACCAGGTGAGCAAGGGCTCAGCTGACCAAAGAGGAAAACCTTTGCCTGCCCTCTCTGCTACCATGCCACCCCAGGTCCTAGCCTGCTCTACCACCCTGATGTCACCCCACCTCCCATAGCCCAGCAAACCCCACAGGGACCATGTCCCTCCCCTATCCACCCACTGCCCATAGCAGGGGTTCTGGAAGAGCCCTGGCCTGGATCCTGTAGGTAAGACACACATTCCTTCCAGAGGGAGCCCTTCTCCAATAAAGGAGAACGCTTGCTTCAGACATCAAAAGGTACTTAATAGAACAGAGGTTATTGCTCAGTGTCTTCTCCTGCTCTTTTGGGGATTTGCTCAAGCCCAGCATATTGCCTGTATATTTAGAGGGGTGCCAGCACTGTACAACAATCAACCCCATACAACCTGCTATTAATGTAAAGTTGAAAAAGAGAGGTAAGTCTCTTAGCAGATGCAGAGAAACTACTTATATTTGACTGATCCTGTAGCCCCACTACACCAGCCGTAGCAAGGGGCTTCACCAGCTTGTGCTAAGATGGTGAGAACAGCACCTAAGTCAGCAATGTCAGGGCAGAGATAGAGCTCTATGGGGTTGGAACTGCTATGCTGGTAAAAGAAGAGAGCACATCTGCTAACCCAAGAGGACAGTGGGCACAATGGGAAATCCTGAAGGCACAAGAACTGACCAGTTATGGAAGTAGAATGAAGATCCACAGCTTGAACAAAACCACAGCAACGTGGCTTAGGCAGACTATAACAGAAATGCATCATCATCTGTTTGTCCTGTCCTTGTACTCCTCCCCAGTCATCCACTGTCCATCACTGCTGCAAGACTAGCTGGAACTTTTGTCAAAATCTAGTTGTCTTCCTCTAGCTATTTTGAACGGGCTCCAGAGCAAAGACACAAAATGGACAAGTCTCATACATCCAGAGAGAGGCAGTTGTGTCTATGCCTGGCCCAGGGAGCAATGGAAAAACACATGAAGGACCACAAGCCTAGTCCTTCTGTACAAAATACAAAGTTCTTTAATTATCCTTCATCTTTTGCACAGCCACAGAAGTCTAAAACACAGCCTGGATTTAGATAAAAGAAGGCAAAAACAAAAAAGCCACAACAATCAACCACATGACAGGCGCCAAGAGAAAAAGCATTGTTAAGATCTAGTTTCTTTGCGTGATATATAGTCCTCATAAGGAAAAGTGAGGGAAGTTAATAGAAGACAACGCATGGAAATGGCATTTATCATCAGCCATTTCAGCATGCAACAAGGAATGACACTGTTTAATTAAGAAGGTTCTTATTAATCTAAGTTGGAAATTTGTTATTAGACAATAAATGCCAGTTTGCTGGCAACATTTTACATCCCATAGTTGCATTTTGGTCCCACCATCTAATATAAACTGCTGAACATGTGTTGTAAAGTTAATTTTAGCACCAAGTACACAGTTTCTCGTTGTTATTTTCTGTAACAGTTCAATTAAAGGCCATCTTGAGCATTTTAAAAACACTATGTGGAGAATTCTGTGCTTTGGTTTGATTAATAATATAATTTGTTTTCATGGAGTATCTTCCAGGAGTCAGCCCTTATGTTAATTTAAAAAATTACTCAAAAGTATTCCATAATACTAGATTAAAATATTGTAGCACGTTTTTATTACCAAGATGAGATACACTATATTGAAGCTATTGCTATAGATTATGTGTAGTTTTCTCATTAAAAATATTAGAGGGGTTGAATTGATTAATCTATAAATTACAGAGAACTCAAGCACACCAAGGAAAATGCTAGAGATGCAAAATTTCCAGATTTCTTCTAAGGAGGCTGAAAGAATCTCATGTCTCCTGCCTTCATTTAATATAATTACCCACTCCACCTCCTAAGTTTAAAAAAGCCTAGGACAGCCTTTCTATACCTTATGATAAATATTTGGGGGGATGGAACAACAGCAACAAACTCAAATTTAGTTTCACAAGCCAGATTGCAGAAGAGTAATTGTGATGGGGACAAGGAACACTGCCTACAAAGCTCATGATTACTTTCTCAGAAGAGCAACTGCCATGAAAACAGCCTCTCATCTAATATGGGAAGGACACAAAAGGAAGTAAAAAAAAAAAAAAAATATATATATATATATATACATATATATATGAATATATATTTATATTACCAGATGGGAATGAGATAGAAACACAGCTAGTGGCTGGGGAAAAAGCAGAAAGGATGTCTTAAACATACAGAATCCTGTGTGCCTCCACCACCAAAAGAGCTTGGCATTTTTATATTAAACTGTCCCTCCAATTGCTTTCCAAGATCACTAAGTCAGTCCATAGGCCAGGATCCAAAAAACACCTGTTACCTTTTGTGATATTATCTGTTTTCATTTATTCTTAAGCCTTACCACTAAAGCATAGCTCCCACACTTCATCCCTCCAGTAGGCACCTATTTTACATTCTACAAAGTGGCTCTGCAAGCCTTTCATTCACTCTCTGGTCCCACAAAGAAGATCTGCCTGGTAAGGCCAGAGTCATGCCTGTAGCAAGGCAGCCAGGATGACCAGAAAGCACCGAGCCCAAGCCTCAACATCTGCTCACTCTCCTGCTCTGGACCCACACAATGAACAGGCACCAGGGCTCTGTCAGTCTCTACCTTCCATATGACATATAAAGCCTATAGGTGCTGCAGATGGCATGGTTTCCTTCCCCACATTCAAAAGGTGAGGTAGAATCACACTATACACTGTCTCCTTCCCAGAACGTACCATTCTGCCAGCACAGCACCACCTGAGCCAAGTGCGATCTTCCTTCCTGTTGATCTTCATACATATTGGATCACAGCTGTTATGTTCTTATCACACTTAAATAAGCCCTATGTTCCTCCCTGCCTATCCTAGAACTGGTTGGTAGCTGGTACAACCCAGGAAAGTAGGGATATTCAGGCTGAATTTAACAGTTGTAAAGGTATCTTTAAAGAGTGCTTTGATCTTGAGGTTTTAATGCTTTAACCATTCTTCCCCATTCTACTCACCAACTCAAGTAGCAATGCAGTCTTGCCAGTATGGTTTTCTTTGGGTTTTTATTAGTGTATTTTTGTTTTGGGTTTTTTTGGTTGGTTGTTTGGATTTGGGTTTTTTTTCTGTAGCAAGAGAAACTTTACCTTCCTACCAAAACCAGAATGCTGGTCTCTTTAAAACGTTTAAGGACAACTAGTTTAGTTAGTAGGGGAATTTGACATCATTTCCAGATGATTCATAAATTTTCCCTGGGTCATTTGAGTTGATTACTCAGTCTGTACTCTGCTTCTGCTTCTCATCCCCAAAAACAGGGCCAAAACTTCCCTATATATGAGCTCTGTCACCAAAGCTACTTACATAGCATTCAATATCCCAGTCCTTCCGTCAATGCATCAGATTTGTAGGCAATGTTCCAGAGACCATGAATTATGCCTTGCTGGCATGTTTAGTGGTAACTAGATATTCCTGGCTTTAACTAACTCCATTGAGAAACCAGAGTGAAAGGATGAAGTAAGTTTTGTCCTGTGGCAGCAAGAGATGTAGGCCACATTTGCCTTGTAAAGATGCACTTCATTTCTGTATGTCAACACTTGCTGTCTGCAGCTCTAATAAAGGCACATAGGCATCAAGAAGATTATCTGCCATCATGGTCCAAAATTATTAATATCATCATTAATGACAGGTCCCATCCTTCACCCATAAAGCTATGCAAAAAGCCTCTAAACACATATATAAAGAAAAAACGTTGCATTCTTCCAGCCAGGAGAAATGAGTAGCCAGAGCTGCAATTACAGAAAGAGTAACCTGCCAAAAGTTTCAGCTTTTCCTGTCCCTCCACAGTTAAGCAGAAGAGCCTGTTTTCAGTCACATTATCTACTTCCTCATTTTCCTTTTCCACCCATTTCCAAAACACTCAGGAAAGTAAATATTTATTTAATAGTTTTTATCAATTCCTATTCCAACAGTGAACTCTCTAGGTAATGCCGATGCAAGTTCAATGTGTATCCAGCACAAATTTTAATGATGCAGGCAGCTTCCTGTTTAAAACTACACTGGAAGAACACATAAGACAGCACACAGTACTTTTGCTTCCTTTTTATGAATGCATCTTTAAAATCCAGTGTGAAAAAAAGCAGTCTTGGGAAGCAAATGGTCTAGCAGACATCACACAGTTGGTGTGTGCATATATTAACCTTTATATTTAATCACATATAGCCAAAGAAAACAAAATTATCTCCTTTTTAGACAGAAGTGGTAGAAAAGATTTTACAGTAGAAAGGCAAAGGGCCAGCATTCATGTCTCTGCAATACTAACTTCAATCAGTCTGTTTTCACCAGGTCTGCTCTAGAGATACAAAGCTTCCACAGGAAACTGCATTTGTAATCTAAGTAATAATGGAGAAGGAATTTAGTGATCTGCTTTGGATTTTCACCTAGATGCACAAACATTTAAATATTTTCTACTATGCAATGCAGATACCCAAGTATCTCTTAATGGAATTTTGTACTTTATCCCCTGCCAAATCTTTGGCATGATCCAAGCTAGATATTTTAACCAAAAGCAACCAATCTGAACAAGACACCTAGCTGAATTAAAGGTTCCCCATCACCTAAACACATCATAAAATGTTCATAAAAGCTATATCAGAGCCAGCATTATCATCAATATTTACTTAAAAGACATGCCTGCATTTATATAGCTAACACTGAATATTTTAGAATGCGGCATGTGTTTCCTACTAACTGATTTCCTGCTTGCTGATATCAGATATCCAGAGACCTGAGACTTATTGGGCTTTATAAGGTTTGAAGAAAGCTGAGGAGGTTTATCCTTCATTTTACATTTTATACTTTCAGCCCTTTTGCATCTGCATGAAATGTTTTTAAAACTGTAGAGAGTCTTTGCAGAAAGGCATGTGTCTGTGCATATACACAAGTGTTTGTATGTACAGAAATGTATACGAGTATGCACAACTCCTCTGTACGTTTGTGCAAGTGTGCAATTATACACATGTTCTATCTTAAGAATGGGGTATCATCTCTTTCACAATCTGAAACATAGCTTGGAGGAATACTCTCTTTTTTTGACTGTTTTATGTTTCTTGCCAAGTTTTCCATTTTACCTGGATGTATAGAACTTCAAAGAGGAACTCCCCTGAACAGATTCTGTTCTTGGCAGGTTATTTCAGATGAAGGTTAATAGGCTATTGGTATCATTGATTAAAGCTACAGTATCTAGTCTTTATTTACTTGAGCTTCAGGGCTATTTATGCAGAATTCTTTAAATCTGGTCTAATAGGATCCCACTTCAACTAGTATTACATACTTCTCTACACAAGATTTCATTCTTCCTGAATACCAGAGGTATTGCTGTAAAATTACCCTTATTTTCTATAGCCTGGTTTATTAAACTAATCAGCTAAATTCAGAATTCTTCTCCATAGCCCAGCAGCCAACAAAGCCTGCTTTACTAATATCTGCTACAGGGTGCTGCTCTTTTGCAGGGTACCCATGCAAAGCATCACTAGTGCTCCCTTTCCTCCTTGTTCCCACTCAGGTTCCTTGTGTGGGTATCACCTGGCAACTGCAAGATCTTCCACTCTCCAGCTTTATCCAAAATGAGCTTGGCCTATCTTTACAGTCCACACTCCTCCTCTCGAGGAGGAATTGCTGCCTTATAATTTATCTTCCCTCCCTGCAAACCTACTGTCTGACAACATTGCTCCCCCTCCTTACAAGCACATCCCCACACTGGGAAAATACTCCCACCACAGCGTGCCGTGCAGGTGGCAATTTCCTCCTCATTTAGATTCAAAAGCAAAGCACAGCTAAAAACTTCTACATGTTAGAAGAGGCAGTCTGATCACTTGAAAAGTATGATCAGTGACTTTTGGTCAGAAAGTAAGAGACTTCAAACCACCAATTAAGACTCCTTATGTCTTCTATAAAATGGAGATAGTGTCCTAGGACATCCAGGCAACTGAGTTTAGTAGTGTTTGTGAGTTCTTTTGAGGTTTCCAATCAGAAAGAAGCTGAGAAAGAGCAAAGATTTTTCACAGAAATATTTTGGTACAAGGCATGCTAAATAAAGCGGCCACACGATGCCAGCATTGTCTGGGAAACAGGCGAAGACTCTAGTCCCAATCAAAGTGCGTGTGGACTAGTTTCTTTTTCATTCTGATCAGGGTTTTAAAAAAAAAATTTTAGTCCACATATCCACCCTCCCACTTCTCATTTTTCTGCAGCTTTTTCATCCAGCTGTTTGCAGCCTGCTTAGTCCACCCCATGAAGAGCACGAAGCTCCCCTTTTCACACTTCAAGACCTACAGAGTTTCAGCAAGCCTATGCTTTAACAAATTGCAGCTCCCACCCACTCCACAGCTTGTTTCTCCTTTCTGCTTTATGTAACAAGCATCAGCTCAAACTTCCTGCTTCTACATACAAGGAAATCCCACAGACAGGTGGCATTTGCCACCTCATTGCTCAAGTTTGCTTTTAGCAGAAGTCTGATTGCATGTTCAAAATCTGTAGTGGCCTGCAGTAACACACTGATCTCGATTGCAGGAAAGGAAAGAATAAAGATGTTTATTCCTCCAAAATATAGAGTCTCTCCCTATCACTGTATTTCTCACTTCAAAACTGTCCTTGCAAGAAGGCCCAAAATATATACTTGCTCCCTTCCGTGAGATCTTACATTCATCTTTGAGTTGTACACACATTTCCATAGTTTTCCCTTCAGTCTTGAAAACACTCAGAAAGGGCAAGGGAGAAGTAGTAACACAGGAAAACCTCCAGCCATGCTCAAAGGATTCAGAAAAGCCAAGTGGAAAATGTGGTCTGCAGGCCTTCACTTCCCAACTCAACAGATGCAATTGCATAAGTAGTATGTATTTTTCATTAATCAGTGGGTTGCCTGCATAACAACCAGCATGGCCTTCTGCTTCACTAGCCCACTGCCTGGCCACCACCATCTCAGTTTCAGGCAAAGCTCAGTCTTTAAGGATCAGCAATCTGATCTCCTTGCTCTGAGACAGTGACCTGAAGAATTCATAGGGGCTTGTTACATCTATGATCAGAGGACTTAAGATCTTTCTTCTTTTACAAAAATGAAAGAGACGAGACATTTACCTGTGTTTTATAGTGATACCCAGCAGTTAAAAACTATTTTTTTTCCCAAAAAAAGCATTTTATTTGTATGTGCATATACCCCTACTTTTATATGTATGACTTCTAGGTGGAAGAATTCTATTACATCTTATATTTTTGTACAAGTGCGTTTGAGATATCCATTGATTGGCAGACTAGCTTGTCCCACCAAAATAAAACCTTCCTCTGATGTCTGAGCTGTCACTTGAACTCCAGACAGAACCACACTTGTCTCCCATCCCTCACCCCCAACAGGGCCTTGCTTTGTCGACCTTCAATTCTTGTACTGAAACAGAGCAGCGTTCTTCAAATAAAAGCCTCGATTATTTCTATGCAGTGGGACAGTCCCATATTAGGGCAACATGATCAATGTGAATTCAGATAGGACTTTTACAAACAGTCATAGTCTATTCCACAAGCTGACCATACAACAAGGTGAAAGAGCTGGGTTAAGTGACATGAGGCAAGAGAAGGCTGAGCCTGGGTACTGCTTACCACCAGGGCCCTTCTCTAGCCATCCCACTGGCATTGGTGGGCTATGGCAGCACAGCTGCTCCTACATCCATCAGCCAGACTGATGACAGCAGGATTTATGTTCATGCCCTGACCATCATTCCAGAGGCACCAGCTTGCATCAGGGACTGAATGACAGTCCTTGGAGGCCGTGGGTGCCAAAGCACCAGACTACCTGTTGACTTCAGCTTCACCCACTATTTCGGGAAGCTGCATCATTTCCCTCTAGCCCCACCATCTCTCAAAAAAATAAGGTATTGTGCCTAATGTCAACAGTGCTGCAACAGAGAAGTATTCTTTCCCATGGATGAGCTGCATCTGCCCTGGAGGCAGATCCCACATCTACAGGAGAGCCCCGATACACAATTATACCAGAGAACCAGGCAGCAAAGCCAAAGCACCTCTGTGTTCCTTGGCTGCTGCTCATCATTCCTTCATACCAGAGTACACCCTTTGGCTCTTCCTCAAACATTTTTTAAATTTAAAAACAGAACTAGCACTCAACTTTAACATGCTAAATACCTTCTGCCCCAGGGGTGTACGTTGTAAAATCAGGGCACTTCCAGGAGATGGTGGGAAGACCATAAGTTTGTCCATAATAAAAGAATTCATCACAACTTTACTCAGTCCACTACAAATAAAGCATCTCTATTTGACTTACGCAGAAATTCTTGGTGCAAGACTTAGAGTGTTTGAAACAACTTCATATTTAAAGAAAACTGTTAAAATGTCAGAGTGAGAAGGGTGGGTGTTCGAACAGGCTAGATGATCCTCAAAAAAATCTGAAAAAAAAAAGGCATAATTTAAGTGTCTGAAGAGTATTACAATTGCTTGGAGCTTATTGTCTAGCACTCAGTTCCACATTAACAATGGTTGCCAGTTAAGTAGGGAAAGAAAGGGGGTTTGCATCAGAAGTTGCACCAGCGTATAGATCATAATACACAAGTGTCAGCATCAGCCTTTTATTCAGGCAATGAACAGAGACACTATCTTAATGTGAATGTCTTTGAAAAATTGTATGCCCTTGTCAGAAAAAAAAAAAAGCAAATTTTATTCAAAGTCACAATACAAGAGTCGTGTCATTCTCATTCTTTGCAGGAACTGAAATTCAGTTGCACCTTACAATACAAGTCTTTGGTTACTGTAAAGATCCCAGAAACATAAAGTAAGCATTGCAAAAAAACTCAGGGTTTTTGTTTGACTTTTTTTGTTTGGTTATGGGGCTTTGGGGTATTTTGTTTGTCTGTTCATCATGCTTACTAACCTCAACTGTTCAAGCAGTTATAGCACTGAACCTCTGTTTTGTTTTTAATTCACCAATCTACTCCTTGAAAAAAAGAGCTAAATGTGGAATTTCCAGTCTTCACTGAATGATGGATAAAACTCTATAAGCTGAAGAAATGTTAATCTTCAGTACTAAGGGGCTCGCTCTTACTTCAAGAGGAGATTGGGGAAAATAAGAAAAGTCTGAGTTTACAACAGATTTTTTTCAGCTATAAAACTTAACTATTTCAAATATTCATATCTTTGCTACACTAATGCTTTCAACAGCATTGAAATGGACAACACTTGAAATGTAATTGAAGTGTTTTTCTAACAATTATTCTGCTCCAGATAGCTACACATTGTCATGCTTAAGGTTATGACAAGTACCTGTCATCTATTACACAGAAGCCTTTATTATAAGGCGATGTTTTCATACAGCTATGTGTCACCTGGCTATTTGTTCATAAAATATGACTATGCTGGCACTGGAAGAGAGTTAAGTGTCCCTTACCATATCATGGCATTGCTTCAGTTTCCTGGCAAAGATGCCTGATAAAATATCACCTGCCAAAGCAGCTTTGCAGAGCCTCTGGAAACTACTTTGCTTTCATAAGTGACTTGGCAAATCTTTGCTAGTAAGGCCAGAGGAATGTAGATAAGTCTGTTTGGATTTCTGTGATAGTTCATGCCAGCATTCATTTAGCTTACAGGATGCCAGGAGATGGGACCATGTTTTATTTGCATGTCACTCAGCACAGTGAGGTCCCAGATCCATAAACACTGCTACTGCTCTGTACTAAGACTAGGGTTTTCCACTTTACCCTGCCCAAAACCCATTTGGTTGGCACCATACACTATCTGAAAAGTAACAGTGGGCTTGACTGAGCCACTTGCAAGGCTGGTGTTCACCCTGTCTCAGAGCCAGGAGCTGAGCCTCCTCTGTCACAGCCAGCCCACTGCTAAGGGTTGAGGATCACAAAGGTGAGGGAGAAGGGAAGTGGGAAACACTGCATTGTTCATAGAGGTTATTTGCTGTTTAAAACCTTGACTCATGGGGAGTTCCTTGTGAATGCAAAGAAGATGGTAAAACCACATGACCATAAGACTGTAAAAACCCTTAATAAGTGCATAACAGAAATTCCTGGGTTATTTCAGGAAGTCTTGTTACTTTTGATAATCCCTTACAAGAATATTGGGGAGCAGTAACATGCACAGTTGCCTTGCTCTTCCTTCCACCAGGGTACCTACTTATATGGTCACTCTTGGAGACAGGACAGTGGCCAAACAAGCCAGTACAGCTGTTCAGGTATGCTCACTATGGCATTAGTGGAGATACTTGCCCAGAAGATTCCAATCCTGACCTTGAAGTGAGCTCCCTAAGACCAATATGCATACAGCATGGGAACAGCACAGGTTTAAACAGATACAAGTACAGTTACATGAGGCTCCACATTTAAAAGAGCTCCATCTCTCCCAGATGCATCCAGGCCACAATACACTGCCACAATTTCTACCCCCCACCACGTACTAGTTAGCACAACCATGCACATGCGCATCTCCTGCTCTGGAACAGGTTGTGCAGAGAAGTTGTGGATGCCCCATCCCTGGAAGTGTCCAAGGCCAGGCTGGATGGGGCTTTGAGCAACCTGGTCTAGTGGAAGGTGTCCCAGCCCATTGCAGGGGGGTTGGAACTAGATGATCTTTAAGGTCCCTTCTAATCCAAACCATTATATTATGCTATGACATTCACAAAGGGGCCTGCTCCTAGCAGACAGCAAAGAAGGAAGCAGAAGTGCTGAACTGGTAAAAAAAAAATAAAATAAAATGTTGGTCACTGCTTGGTCAAAGCAGGAATTTTTTTAATCATAGTGGGAACAAAGCATGCTGTTTGTGTCAGCCATATCAGACATTTCCATATGGTGAACCAGATACCAAACTCTTCTGAAGACCTTCTAAACCTACCCCATTTGCATCCATAAAAAATACACTTTCTGTAACCCAATCGATATACTAGCTTCCACACATGAAATTAGTAAGCCATTAAATATTTTTGAGTTTATTCAGTAAAAAACTCAAGTGGTCCTGCACTGAACATAGAATTTCCCAGTAGGACAGTCATATGATCTTTTGGAATAGCTGTTCCTGTTGACATCTTTCTGGCCTGGGACCAAGTCATCACAAGTAACAGTCTAGAAATTTGCTGTACCAGGGAGTGGAGCTCTTTCTGCACAACTGAAGCAAAAGAAACTCCAGCTAGTGTTTGATCCAAGAGTTTACCTCATTCTTCTTTTGTGCCAAGAATTTGGTTTGCTCCTCCCCTTTCTATTATCTGGCCTGAGAAATATCAAAAACTTCATTACAGAAGATTTTAAAATTCTTAAAATGGATTAAGTAAAAAGTAGTTCAAGAAGGCCATTCTTGCTGGTTTTATTGGTATGATTTTGCTGACATCAGTCTGCAATAGCAAAGATTTGCAGTGCTCTCTACAAGTGCTACATAGCAAATGTGTTTAATATGTGTGGAAGGCTGGATTCTGGCAAGCTTGCACACTCTTTCACACCAAGGAGGAACGGACAATATGCCTATGCATGCAGCCCACACAAAGGCAAAACAAATGTTTAAAACCATGGGGTCATTTCAGACACATTCCCCACAGAGGCAAAGTGTCACCTCAAGTAGAGATATTAAGCAAAGCTCCTTTACCCACATGTCAACAGAATGACTAGCCAAACTACCAAAGGCCCAGGTGAACCCAACTCTGCACCAGTGATAGAGCAGTTCATGTCTACCTCAGCAGACAAAGGAGCTCCAATAGCCACCCTGAACACCTCCACCACTTCTGTCCCCTCTTCCTCACAGCCCTGCTCCAGAGTCTGTGCAAAGAATGGATCAAGAGCACTTCACAAGCAATCATCCACTCTTCACATCAGCCCTATGAAAGTTGTTACCTTTTACAGCCCAAAAGCTGAGAGCACAAGTTTCCTAATGCCAAGCTACAGCATGCTAAAATGCACAGAGACACACTGAATGTTAATGCCTCTGAAATGATCCCAGTCAGGTAAAACAATCACTGCAACTCTATCACAAATAAAAATGCTACAAATCACAACAGATCCGATAGTTCAAAAATCAGTCCATGAACAAGCTTTCACTTTTCTCCAAAATCTTTCCATAATTATAATTTTTCGTCCAGATCTTTTAAGTAATACTTAGAGATTGGACAGAAGGGTGTTCATTTTGTTTTTAAAAAATATGCTTTTGATGAAAGAGCACATTCAGGCTACATTTCCCATACCAACACCATGGAAAAAAAAAATCAATAGTACTACACTTGTATAACATCTTGAGTCAAAGTAAACAACAGTAATAAATAGGTCATAGTCTGTTTAATGGGAAATGGGAGCAGAAGAGCATTTGGATTCTAGACAAGGAGTCAAGACAACTCTAAGCTTTGCTCAAGGAAAGAGATTAAATGCTCTGCCTCCTGAAGAGCTGATAAAAGTCAGTTTTATTGCCTGGTTGCAGAAGACAGACAATCTGACACACAGGTCAGACAGACCTTTACTTTGTTGTGATTCTGGATAACCTACAGTTCCCTCTCACACTGCCCCTCAGCCTCTCCTCTGACGTTTCATATCTCTGTCACCTGCTGTTAGCAGATTTCCAGGACAACAGCTCCTTTTCAATAAGAAACAGAACACAGCGATAAGACACTTGAGATAAAGCAATGCTTCCTCTGACAAAGAGGGCCTAATGTGTTTTTTCCGTAGAAGACTTCAAAATATATCTAAGCATCAGTATATCCATCAAGCCATTGCTTTTAACAGTCACCTTTAAAGCACTAGGCTTTGAACTGCTTCTCTGACATTATGATGGGGAGGCATGAATAAATTCGTGAACTTGAAGAGGGCAGAAAATAACCATTGGAGAAACTGGGTCTCAGGGTGTGCTTTGTTGGTCAGTTAAAGAGATAGACGTGGCAGGGGGGAGTTAATAAAACAAATTTAGAGTTACATTATTTTTTAAGTTATTACTGAAAATCAGAGAAAGTTTCTGATCCTGTGGACATCAGAAAGTGTTGTATTCAACCTGCTCAGATTCCTTTAGAGCTCCAGCCAATACAGAGGGTTTGCTTGGCCATGACGAGGAACCCATAACTCCACTTCTGTAGTCCATCTCTGATAGATCTTCAATTAAAACAAGAGGGACATAGACAAAATGAAAAAAAAAAAAAGGCAAGTAGGGGGGATATCATGCCCTTTATTGAGCAGATATGACAGAAGTGAGGTAGTGCTTACCAGAGATCATGAGCATCCTGCACCCAGTGCCAGGCAGCACTGGCAGCAGCTCCCTTGCAGCCCCCCAGAGCTCACCCTGTGGGGTCCACTCTCTCCCTCCTGCACCCTGAGCACACCAGCCTCCTCAGCCTCTCACCTGTGCTTCATCAGTCTCCTGTAGCTCCCAGCCACTTATTACTTAGATAATTAAATTTGATTACATTTAATTAATAAGTTCCCTCAGAAAACACATGCATATGCACAAGCTTTCTCCTGCAGCCCTGTCCAGGTCAATAGATTGCTGGACTGTTTTAACTTTCAAAACTTGCCGTCTTATGGGCTGTTCCTGGCAGGGCAGGGCAGGAGCAGGCAGCAGTTACGGGAATTCATGTCAGCAAAACCATTACTTCACCCTGCACTGCTCATCCCCTTGGCTGATAGCCTCTGAGGCTCCTCCCTTTGCCTGCCATTCAACAACACTAAAAGAAAAAAGAACAAAAAACACAACACTACCAAAAGGAAAAAGAAAACAAAGAAAAACCTAAGAGACAGAAAGCAAAAAGGCATTGTGACCCTGAAGATCCATTCATGGGGAATGTGACGAAGTAAACATTGGGAAAGGCTTTTTAGAGTAACTGACAGCTGTGGTAATATGAAGGGCCAGAGCATGATAGGAACACTTGAACTGGAGGCACTGTTTCTCACTAAAGAATGTCAACATGGGTCTGAGGGTTGGTTGTTTTTTTTAGCTCTTTCCTTCTGCCCAGGGTCCCAACTTTAACCAATTCAAAGCAGGTACAGAGATGTCAAAGTCATGATTCAGAAATACTGAATTTGAAGTTCTTGACTCAGACACTGATTTCCTGCATGACCTTGGGCAAGGCATTTAGTCTATGCTGCACTTCAGCTTCTAATCCATATGGCAAAGACAATGCCTTACAGGCAATTTATGAGGTTATTAGTGGCTTCAAATAGCCATGATGATGGGAGGCAGAAAGGTGATCAGGGAGACAGGGAGATCCACCTCCTGTAGGATCCCATTCCCTTGGGGATTCTGTCCAAGATCAAGCCTCTCACAAGTAAAATGGCCACTGTCTAATTAGCACTGATTTCTGGTAATTTTTCAGCCTTTCATACTGCAAGTGCATTTATTACTGAAATATGGTTAAATCAGAATAAAATGGACTGTGGGTCTCTACCAAAAAAAAAAAAAAAAAAAATAGTTCTTTGTCTGCCAGGGAGAGAAAAGGTCTTGTCCAGCTCTTTGGCTTTCCAACTCCACACTCATTTTTTCACACCTGCCTCTCTCCCTCTCCATTCCCCTCCTGCTAGAAGGAGTACAAACATCCACGATGTCCTGATTATAAAGGGTCATTGAACATTAAAGTCTGAAGGCTAGCAGGGAAGCAAATGCTCTCCAAACCATTTTCAAGTTTAATCTTCTGTTCAAATTGCACAGCATTGGTTCAGGAAAAGCACAGGGAGGTGGCTATCATTGCAAGTCTCTTGTGGGTCTCCCATGAGGGTCCCCAACTTGCCCATCAGCCCCTGGGCCCTCCAGAGCATTTCACAGTTGTTTCAGCACAGCTATGGCACCACAGCCCTCACCCAAACGTGGAGCTCAGTCATGGAGGGTACTGCTTTTCAGGAAGAGGCATCCCTAAGGATGCAGCTGATTACTGACCCACCTGCAGGGCTGCCCTCCAGCCTCCAGCACTGCAGACAGCCTTTGCTTCCAGCTTGGGGATAATGTTCCAGCAGAGCTGGTTCCTCTCCAGCACAGAGGAGGCTTCCTTGATATTTTATTAAAACAACTGAGAAGTCTATCAACAAACTGTTTTGCTGAATGACTTCTGACTTGCTCCAGTCAGGAACAGGCTCTACTAATTCGTAGCTGCTGAGTTCTCAGCCTTTTTTTTTTTTTTGGCTGTACATACTGTATAATTACTCATGGGTATGTTTATAACCAGCAAAGATGTTTTACCGAAAGAGTTATGGTACATGAAGTCATAAATTGGGAAGAATCCAGTAACTAGTTGTTAATTAATAACTTTGCTCAATTGCAGGTTTTTGACCTTCACCCGCTTAAGCTGGAAACCCTAAAAATAATCATGTTTCCATTCTCTATTTTTCTTAGTTTTAGAAAGCACTCTAAATTACACTATTTATTTTTTAAAAGTGAAAAGAAAGTGAGCAAGAAGACTCCAGCCCTGCAATCCGCAACACACAGTGTTCTGTGCTGGCACAGCATCCCATTTGGGAACAAAACCTGCTGCAAGTTACAGGATCATGACTAATTTAGCATCATTACTTCAATGATGGTGTTGACTGAGGCAAGAAAACATTACAGCCATGTTATAGAAGACAAATATTTAAGGTAGAAGGGATGACTGAAGACATTCCCAAGCACAAATACACCTTTTTGATTTTGAAATCCCAGCCTTCACTTAACTTCAATCACTGATCAGCCAATTGTAAGGCATAAAGAAAACCCACAGTAGTATTTCACACCACCACACTGAACGCTTCATAACAAATCAGACTAACACTGGAATGATTTTGGAGGCTATCACCAGAAAGATGAACACAGCACATGAAAGAGAACTTCCACTAACACATGTTGTTCATATTTCTGTTCTGCCTAGCAGACCTCATCATGAACCACAATATAGTTGTCTTTTCAATTTTCCTATCCTCTTGGACAGTATCTCTTAAATTCTGAAGCCAAGCTTTTGGGAGCAGCTAATGATTTCACTCCTCTCCTGAACGTATCTTAGAGGGACACAAGTTGTAGGAGACAAGTACTTGCTGTCTGAGAAGGTACCTCTAACTAGACTCTCAGGAAAACCTAAAATTCTACAAGTCACTTTTGAAAATTCTCCAGCAGCACAGCATCACCTTATTTTGGAGCCCAGAATATTTTACATCTCTTTTTAGCTTCTTTTAAGCTTCTTTTATTCAAAGAACCAAGAAAAGTGAAAATTTAAACAGAAACCCAGAGACTTTGGCTTGGTGCATTCCTACGGCGTTCGTCAGTGGGGAGGGGAGAAGTGCAAGAACTGAAAGCCACAGCTGCCACGCAAGGAGGTGTTGCAACAGCAAGCGTGTGCCTGTCAATGCCCCAGGCTCACCCTTGCTCCCCAGCAGCTCCTGCATGCACGGTGACTCTTTCATGAGTATCGGTCAGGGGTGGTGCAACCAGGTTCCATTTTGGGCTCCATGAAGACAAGAGTAGGGAAGACAGGACCCAAAGGGGACCAAGGAGCCTCCAGAGGAGCACAGCCACTGTGCTCAGGCTGGCACCACCATCAGGAGCGCCACACAGGGAAATCTCTCAGCACTGGTGTGGGGCACCAACACACCTTTCATTGAAGCATCCTGTCCCTACTGCTGGGCAGCAGCATATGTGCAAATGCAGATCCTTCCACCAGTGTGCTGCTATCCCCAAGAGAGGCTTTAGCAAGAGAGCAGTAATCAGTCACCGTCCTCTTCCCCTCTTTCAGTGTCAACCCTCCCTGACAGGTCCCTGCCTGAGGAGCAGGGGCTCTGCACTGCTACCTGCAGTTCCAGGTGTCCCAGGTTCTGAAAGCACAAGATGCTTTTTTCTCCTGCCCCCATCTACAGATCACAGTCAGGTAAAACAAGCCAAGTATGTGTCAGCAATAAATGGAGGTGATTAGGAGCAGCTTACCACAGGCAAGCACAGAATAACCCTTCAAAGACATGTGAACACCTCAGCAATTTAAATAATATGCTAAACACAAGAGTGATTTCTCCAGAAACAAATGCAAGCAAAAACAAAAAAAAGTTCTGCTGCTTGCTGTTGTATCTTGGTTTGGATTTTAGGCTGAGATCTTATTCATAGGGCAATGTAGAAAGCTGCAGGCAAGCAAAGAGCAGCAGCAGAGATTACACTGGAAAAAGGAAGGAATAGCATCTGGGAGAGGGGAAGGAACGGTCACTTTTGTAAGCACAGGCATCAAAAATTGTTCTTTTAAGCTACAGCAAGTCTTGCATAACAGGGTTACCCACATTTAATGAGAGATAGCATAACAGAAAGCAAAAGCAATCCTCTTCTGCTCACAAGAGAGACACAGCTTCCTTGTAGCTGTAGCCAAGCAGCACCTGAACAGGTTTATCTTACACAGATATTCAGTGCCTAGACGTGAAGTATTTACTTGAAGAACTGTAGACCTAACAAGTCCACAAATCAAAGTGATTTTGGGGGTCAGTCCCATTCATGCTCCTGTCAATAAGTTAACAGGCTGATGAGCTCTACTCACTATCTTGAATTTCAGCTACCAAAATGCTTTGTCTTCTCTTGGCTCCTACTACATGTTAACTAAAGTATGTTAAGAGTGTACCCCTTTTTGTAACAAAAACAAGGCCCAGGCTCCAAATACTTCCTAAAGCAAGACTTTTTGTCAGAAGGAAATAAAACCACAGTTGCCCAGTGACAGCAGTTATCTCTGTTAAGAACTACTACCAGTTTGGTAGGTACAGGCAAACAGTAGAGGTAGCTCAAATTAATTAGCAAATATTCCTTTAGAAGCCACAATGATATAAGTTCATTTACCTCTTCATTGACGGGTTTTGAGGTAAAAAAAAAAAGGCACTGAAGAAACTGCAGTTAAGTTGACTCAAATTATTCACAAAATCTTAGGAAGAAGTGAAACCTCACTGAATTATTGAGTGCATCAACAAGGATAGCATCAGCACAAGCAAAGGCACTTACTTCCTGGAAACACACGTAGAAACAAGGAATAACTATACCTTTTGGGTTCATTGCTTTTGTCACCATCTGCTTTCAGAGCCAACGAGAGAACCAACATACAAGCACCTATTGGCCACAGCCATAAAGGACAGGTCCCTTCCCAGTTTTCTGTCTCTGTTCTTCCCCTCATGACAAGCAAGCAAAGAAAAAATAAAGCATTTCCAGGCCTTTTATACCCAAAAGGAGGCACACCAGAGCCCAGTTAACTCTTATTCGCAGGTTATTCTCCCTTCTGCAGCACATTTGTGCAAATACCCACAGCCTCTTCCAATTTCCTCAGCCCCACTGCTGCCTCCCCATCCTGATGAAGTCCAGCTGGTCCACTTGGCATCCTTCACTCCATTTAAATAAGCAGCAAAGTTCGCTGGTGATTTATTAGCAAATAGGAATTACAGTAGAATAATGGGAAGGAGAGCCTGGAGATGCTCAGCCCTCCAGAAAAATCTCATGCTATTAAAGATGGTGCCATTTTGTCTGAGCTTGAGGTGGATCAGCCTTCACAAGCCATATCCTGTTTTGCTGGAGTCAACAAAAGCCCATTGACTCCAGTGGACACAGGATCCAGCTCCAAGGGTTTGTAACCAAAAATGAGCCTGTTTCTTGACACATGCCGTTACAATCCAAAGAGCACAAGCTCTCCAGTACATGAATAAGTATCATTTCTGCCTTCTCTCATCTCTGGAGCTTTGAACTAATGGTCAGAGCAATTAACGTGGCTTGGCAAAGAGAAGTCTGCTAGCAGTGATGTGTACCCACAAACACACGTGCTCATGCACACACATTAAATGAACTGACAGGGCTTAGCATCATAATGATAAATACTGGGACAATCAGCTGTGACAAAGCAGTTTTTCATATCTTCCTTAAAAAAAATAAACAGAGCTTTCAGGCACTGTGTGTCATATCAGATGTTGAAAACAAAGGCACTCATGACTAAACCTCATGTCCATTAACTAGAAAGCATTAAGAGCCAACCACACCTGAAAACTGGGCTGGAGAATAAGACATAAAAAAATTACTCACAGGTTCTGGTACACCTCTGGCAAGTATCAAAGGTCTCATGATTTTTACTATTTTTCTTAAGGCTGCCAAGTATCATGCAATTAAGACAATCTGGACTCTCATTATAATGGAATTAAGTTCTCGGAGCTCAAAAGTGCTTCAAAGCAGGTATCTTTCAAGGATCAAAATCAAAGGCAAGTGAAACCTGTGTCTGTAAAAACATTTAATTTCAAATCAGTCTCAAAGTTTTAGAAGCTCAGCTGCTAATCTGTGTGTGTGTGTTGGTGTTGGAAATACTGGATTATGATAGCATTGTGGAATACATACTTATCACTAACAAAGCCCAGAGCAAAACACAGATGTGAATGAGAAAGGGTATATAACCCTGCCAAACACCAAGACCTAAAATCATTACAAATATGGATTTTGTTTTTCTAACCCGTAAGAATTGCCAAATTGCTAGAAAACTGCCCCAAGAAGCATAATACTGATGTGCTCCCACCCTACTGCTTGGACAACATAGGTATGGGTAGAGGAATAGTAGAAAAAATAACCAAGCCCACAATATACTGGTTGTTTAGGAGCTGTGAGTCAGCCAGCATGAAAACTGATATTAATCAGTACATGCACAGAAGCACAAGCCCTAACACAGGACAGCTAAATCCACTCTTTCATCTCAGGTTGGATGCTACTGAGTGCTCATGCTTGCCTCAATATTAAATCCTGGCCACTGCCAGACAGCTGTGTGGTGTGCCCTGGGTGCCACACACCCAGATTCTCCCATGCACATCCCCGTCCCCACCTCAGCTCCTCACCACCACCCTCCTGGTACACCTCCCCTCACACAGCCCAGCCAGAAAAACCCTGGAACGCAGGGAAGGTCTGGGAACAGAGGAGCGGACGCACACAGTGGTGGCTGACAAAAAGCCAAGGACACTTTGGTTTTGCTTCCAGTACAATTGCCTTCAGTTCAGGTCAAACACTGCCACAGTCATTAAAAGCACAGCAGTGGAAACTCCCTCTTGGGTCATTTTGCCCACTCTCCTGGAAGACAGCTCAGAGATGGAGAGCGTTGTCCATCTAACAGTTCTTGTATGGCTCTCAGGTATTTATTTATTTACATTATTTATTTACATTATTTATTTATTTTAAAATAAACTTTCAAGGCAAATCGATCAACCAACCCACAATGCCGAATAGGCACTGGTAATACTTTCTCTAGTCTTTTGTCCTGTCTTCTGTGAAACTCCAGATGAAAGGGACCTTGCTCTCCAGGCTGCCTGCATCTGCCTCATAGTCTGAGATTTCATGGAGAGATTTCATCATTCCAGCTGCACACTCATTTGCTTGACAATGGTAATAATTTACCAACGAACCATTACTTCAGTAGACACTTTTCTAAACTAAAATTTTGGGGTTTGGGATGGTGGGAGTTACTTGTCTTTGTATATAATCCTCTAGGCTTCCAAGTACCTTAAGCTCTGTCTTTTTTGTCAATGCACAGAGCTGCCGACATCAGTAGCTTTCGGTTGCCTGGACCAGAGAAAAAGGAATAACCGAGATAAAGCAGAACAAGAGAGAATGCAACACCTTAACTCATTATGTTTAGAACAGTAACCTACCTTTGCCAAAAAAGAAACCAAAAAAATGTTGGAGATGCAGAACTTGAAGAGTCATATTTCTGCCTGGGAGACCTCAGCTGTGAGAGAGCGCAGAAATAGCTTTGGTCAGCCCAGATATCTCCATCGGAGCTGTTCTGTGCAGGCCAAGTGGGCACCTCTGAGATTTTGGGACACCCAGAGGTTCTGGCAGAGCAGCTGCGATTCCTCCCCTGCTGTGTCGCCAGGTGTCCAGAAACCCATGACAGATGCACAAATTTACCACATTTTGGGGAGTCAACAGCAATATGCCGTCTTCTTGCTCCAGAAGGAGACCACAGATGAGAAGGATTTTAGAGGGGTGGTTTGAATCCACCACCCAGTTCACCCAGAGCAAACACAGCCATTGCTTCCTGGGGTGAATGCAGCAAAGACACACTGTGCGTGTAATGCACCTTTACCTGATAAGACTGCTGGGCCCTGTTACTGTCATCTTATCATAAAACTCGTCGCACCATCCTTATGTTCCATACAGCACTATGCTGCTGCCCCAGGAGAGGGCTGAAGGAGACATGGGGCATGCAGAGGTTGCGGCACCCGTTGGTGGCATGAAGTGGGGGGAGAAGAGGACCCCACATGGTCTTGTAGGGTCAGAGCAGGATTTAGTGTGTGGCTTGCCCTGCTTTTCCTGGGGTTTAAGCATGTGTGCCATTGGGGACAGTGCACAGAGCTCAGACTTGCAGGGCACAGTTGCTCACAGCACTGGCTGGCACGATCTCACACAATGACATGGCAGCGCAGGAACCCAACCCAAGGGGACACCTTTCTTCCTCACACTCCGGGGCTGGCAGGGATGCCGGCAGCAAAGAACCTGTCTCCTGCCTGGCAGGGTCATCAGGGCAGCTCAGCAGGAGCAGGATTAATTCATCCCTCCTAGCCACAACTGGAGAATGGAGTGAAAAAGCAAGCAGGATCACCACCCCCACATCCCTGTTTATTGTAGACAGCAGTGACCAAGGTTCAGAGTTTGGTTTTGTTTCATTCCCCCATAACAATGAGAAGTCCCAGCACAGGGACAAGCAATGCCAAAATGGGAGGGTGTTTTCCAAGCCTCTAGCTAGAACTTCTCCAGAATAATGATATACTTGGTAAGGCAACAGCACCCAGCCTTTTCCTCAGCCAAGCACAGACGGGAAGCGGTGTCCAGAGTCCAGCCCTGCCGCCGATTGCAGGCACTCCCCGCCTGCCCCCTAACCCCATCTGCCCCTGTGCCCACCTGACGCAGGGACACATCATTTCTTGTGCAATCAAGGACCAGTGGCACGTGCAGTCCATGACCCTCAATGCCATCAGTGCCTTCCCCATTTGCAGGGACCGCCAGGTCAGCACTGCTGTCCTGGTCCGAGATGTATTTTGGATGAGACTTCTGAGGGGCTCCAAGAGCACACCCAGCCAGAACTCGCTTAGGCAGAACGCCAGCTGTGTTTTATGCGACACCAGCTGCAAGTGAACTTCAAGGGTGAGCATCAGGCTTAATTACCCATTTTGACAAGTCCCACATGGCCAATCCCAGGCTAAGAGAAAGAGAGGTGTGAGACAATTGTTTTCTCAATGTGTATTAGTAATAAGAGGCACAGTACCCAGGGAGAGGGATTGTGTGACTAAGCTAGAGCTTATGAAAAAAAGAAAAAAAGTGTGATCATCTCACCCTGTGAGAGACTGGGTTCAAAATATTAATGTTTTTCAAGCTTTTCTCCATAAGTAAACAAAGAAAGCAAGTTAGTGGTCTCACATAGAGTCACAGAGATGAAAACTGCTTCTGAACACACCCAAATTTCGAGAAAGCTTGGGATTTTATGACTCAGACCCTTTTTTCCACTCCGTCACCTCAAAATGAATAGACACCACTTGAACTTGCTATGTGAGACAGTGTGTTTTTTTCACACATCATAGATAAAATCCACATGCTGGGAGGCTGGGAAGCTGGGAAATTCCCAGCTAAGGACATAGTCTTTGCTGTACCTGCACACTGTTTTGGTAAATTCAAAGAAACAATATTCTAAGCCAATCATTGTGGTCATGATTCAAGCATATACATTCACAGCAGGTTAATAAATAGTTTCTGAACATTTTAACAAAAGCTGAATCAGTGACAGGAGATAGTTACAGAGGCCAGCAAAACAACAGCTTGTTTATAAACGTCAGCGTCGTGTTACCAAAATGACTTCGTTGTGGTCTGGATTGCTTTTGTAAAGGGAATTAAATGGATGGGAATATATTACTTTTGATTGCTAGTAGCAATAAGCAACAACAGAAACTCAAATATAAAATACTACATTTTGGTAAAGGTGGCAAATTAACAGAAAAGAAGTCATCCTGGTCCAATCCCCTCAATCCTATTCCTTCTAATTTCAGAAGATGCCTGGACTAAAATGATGCGTGATTTTTTTTTTCTCTTTTTTTAGGATCAACCACTCAGACAAATTTTGAGCCTCTGTTTATTTCATGGTAGGGCCAACTGAACTGTGGTCCTTACAACAGGTGGAACAGTATGCTGACAACTTATCACCTTCTTCAAAATTGAAGGCTTATCTAAACTTTGTGAAAGCAAAAATTAAAATCTGAGTAGACCATTTTGCACACTGTTGATACCAGTGCTTTCATCTAAAGCCAAATGTAACTTAGGTTAAGGTTTAATAGTCGCTATTGCCTTTATTCCCCACTTCCTGTTCCATGGTCTCCCTGCTCAGATGTGGATAGTGTGCATTATCCTGGGTTTGTCCTGGGTTTGACCTTCTTATGTCTATTGTCTGTGCCCTCACTGACCACCACGTCATAGACTGAGACATATTTTCACGATCTGCTATCAGAAAATTTTGCACATTATTCCATTTTCCTTCTCCTGGTCTTACTGATGAATTTCTTGCTGCATAATCATTACTCAGACATACAAAGAAATAATAATACCCATGAAAAATATTTACAGCTTTGAGTTGTTTATAAGTTTTCCTAAATGGCATACAGACAATTCATAACTTGACCTGATGATCTAAATTGCCTGGTGTTGCTTCTGTTTCCTGATTGAATGCCACTCATGTGAATGGGAGGTGTTCACAAACATGCTGTGAGGCACGGCCACTGCTACAGGACAGTTACCCAAATATGCGCAAACAAGGAAACATCTCTACAAGAGGGCAAGGCAGAGGATCCTGCAGCATGTGAGGATCTCACTGATATCTTCTACACACCAGCATGACTGTTCACCTGCAAGAGACCAGTTTATTTTTTACAGATAGCAGCTGCACCCAGCACACAGTTTCTACACATGGAGGCTGTACCTGAGGGACAACAGGAGATACTTGCACACCCACAGTCTTTCAAAATCCTTTCCTGAGGAGCAAATTGCACAAAATTGTGAACGACCAGGAGAAAGAGATGAGTATACACCTTCCACAGGATAGAGAAGAGCTTAAGGGAGAAAGGAACCAGCAAGGGGCACTGGGATGGGGATGCCAGTGGTGCCTGTGTACAGAGCAGACAAGCAGGTCCAAGGCTGCTGGGGTTTGTAAGATGCTGGTGTGAACAGGGACATGCTAGAGATGTGCACTGTCATGTACGGTGCTGGCACACATCTGTGCTTGCAAGGGAACAGTTGCACGGGCAGACATCCCAGCCCCCACCCCTTTCTTTCCACAAAACCCAGTGGAGACCTGGCAGGAGGGGAAGCAGCAGTTTTTCATCCCCTTCTTTGCCTCCAGACCTCCGAGACCTGGCCCTGGCACCAGGAGACACAGCTCCACATCCAGTCTGCCTCCACACCCCATCCTGCCCTGCGTTGTCACCACCCTGCTCTTGCCACCTTCCCCACAGGCAGTGTGAGATAGAAACCATCATTTTCCTCTGGCTCAACGAGGTTAAAGGACTGTGAAGGGAGGGGGTGCAGGTCTTCCTTTCTTCCCTCTCCCCCCAGAACAAGGTTGCACCATGTTGACAGCAAAAGGAGAAAAGAGGAAAGGATCTGGGACTCAAGGCACTCTCTAGGACTCAGCAATGCTATCTGGATTCTGGCTGAGACCTTCTGTTTATTTAGTTTATCAGATACTTTGGTTGTCTTTGGTTTGCCTTGTTTATCACTCTAACCTATATATATAACATTCTAACTTCCATTATTCACAGTCACAAGTCTGATCACGCCCTTCATTATTTGTGCCTGAGTGCAATAAAGTTTTTTTTGTCGGTTGAAACCATAAATGTTATCCACCCAACTATTGCAAAGGGGAAACTACAGCTTTGCAAAAGTGAGTGTAAAACAAACAAACAAAACAAACAAAATGATCCTGTACGTTGTAACAACACTTCTAACCCCTAAACTGGAACAGGAGGTCCCATTTAGGATTAAGCAGGGATGTGGGCTCTGTCGTAGTCACCAGCATCTATCCCGAACACAGAGTCTGCAGGGAGCCTGCCTGTCCTAAGTGCAAGCATATGGTGGTGTTTCTGAAGCCAGAGCTGGGGCACAGGCTTGGGAGCTGACCTGGTTTTGCAGAGGCACCAAAACTGCAGATCTCCAAGGGTTCATGCAACTACCTTCCTGCAGCTCTCCCACCCCACCAGGGTGCCAGGCTGAGGCAGAAGAAAAGTGGTATTGTCACCTAGAAAATATCCAGTTTAAGCAGTTTGGCTACCAACAACTGTTGAGACAAACATCTGCAGCTCCATTAGGAAAATGATATATTTATACCTGCAAGCTGAAAGACTCAGGGGAAGTACCTGAATTTATATAAGGCTTTCAGGCAGCGGGGTTTCCAAATAGCACCGGGGCTGCTGATAGCCAGCACAGGGCCATTATTTGCCCTCTCACAGGAGCTGGCAGCGCTGTTAGCCTCAAATGTGCCAAGTTTTGAGGGGAAGGCTTGTGCAAAGCAACATGGAAGGACTGGCAGAGGTGCCATGGTGAAGAGTGTATGTGAGTTTGGGAAGGCTGGGTCCATGCTCCCTCACAATGGCACTGTAACTGGGAGCCTGGTGCTTTGGGGAGCCTGCAGCCCATCATCAGGCAGGTTTTCCTGAATGAAGCACATTCTCTGTCTCACCACCTTTCCCACAGCTGTCAGGTTTACCGCTGAACACGCCTCTGACGAAACAGAGCTCTCCCTTTTCCCTCTGAAATGCACCTGAGGTCTGTAAAAACATTCTGTCAGGTGACCAGATACCATCAGAGCCTACAAGACTGTTTGAATACATCTTTGATCCAGCCTCTTCCTGTCTCTTAAATCAGTGTATGTCATGCAACAATGTTCTTTTCAGGTCAGCTGTCAGGGCTAACAGGAAGAAGAGGAGACACTGTTCCAGCCATAGCTGAGCCAAAAGCAGAGCCTGTCCCCTTCACCCTGCCGCCATGACAGCCCACAGAGCCAGCTCCTAACCCACTGACACCAGATGAACTCCTGTTATGCCTGAGTTTCTCTTCAAAGCAGATCTTTTTGACTGAACTAGATTGCAGAGCCTATAAATCTATTTACCTGCCTTGTGAGATAACAAAGGCAAGAGGCTGGGCTGATTAATTCCTCACCACATGTGTACTTTAGTCCAAAAAGTGCATTGTGCAATGGCTCAATAGGGAGAAAGGTGAGAAGCTGTGGATAAAAACACAGCAAAACAGGTGTAATTTTTACGCCCACTGTCCAGTCTGTGTTTGCAACATAAAAAGCCCTTGGCAAGGAAGTCCATGAAAACAGTTATAAATAGAAAGTTGCTTCACCTGTTAATAGTGGGAAGCAAAAAGGAAGGCTGCAAGTTTTAGAGGAGAGGTAATTAACTGAAATCAAGAGTCAGCAGTTCACGACCTGGTTAGATCAGCCCCAACAGAGCAGCACCAGCATCTTCTCTGAGGGAAGCAGAGGGTGGCCAGGGGCTCGCTCACCTTCCTCCAGATCACTGAGGGCAGGGCTGCCAGTACACAGGCAGCCCAGCGCTTCATGGGCACACGATTTGGAGTAAATGCACCCTGTGCAGGGCTCATAAGGCAGTGTAAAGCTGCACTGGAGTCCTGTCTCCGGCAGCAGCACGTCGCTGAGCCTCAGAGCCGCCTATGAGCAGGGCACACCTGCAGTCAGGTCTCACATACCCACCCTCCCTGCACAGGGTGACTAGCAGCTCAAAAACATCCTGGGTGGGAGCAGCCCTTCTGCCTTTCATGCTCTGTTTAACCTGTGGTACAGGAGCTAACACGGCATGAAATGACAGTGTCAATACTTTGCTAAACAGTAGTTTTCTGAGCTTTCCAGTGCTCAAAAAGTGGCTCATTGTACTTCACATGCAGCTCTGCTGGTTAAACCACAGAGACTTCAGCAAGGTAGTTTCTAAATGCCTTCTCTTCTTCTCCCTGCTTCAAGAGCTCAAGTGTTAGGTCACACACACCCAGATTATTACACAAGGTCTGCATTGTTTCAAAAGCTATCAAAACAGCGAAATCAATTTGATGTGATTATAGGTGGAAATTGGAAGATTAGATGATCTTGTGATGAACAGCAGAGACAGGTCTGTGTCAAACTGAAATCTCTACCGTGCTATTATAACCTTCATGGCAACATTCACTTTGCAATTTAATTTACAGCTTGGAGTGTAAAACTCCAGCAGGAGTACAAAGCACCTTAATCCCCATTAAAGTGTTTTATTCTGAGGATGCCAGTGGTGGAGCACAGGCTACCTTAGAAGAGTCAACTATGAGAAAGGTCATACAGACTGAGACAGCAAAAACAATAAATTATCAGTAAAGATCTCTCTGGGGGAAAGGTGTATGTTTTCTCAGCCTAATTCAAAAAAAAAGAGAGAAGGGTTTTGAAGGCAAGCAGCTTCCTGATGCAAGAGGTTGAGCCCAGGCAGAAGGACCTCAACACAGTCTGGATGGGCTCAGTAGCTGATAGGCACCAGACAAAATCATTCCTCTGAAGAGCAGCAGCATCCCACCTCACTATGCATTCAGGATTTGTTTTGATGTAACTCCGTCAGCTCTGTTTTAAGACTGTGTCCTCCCCTTTCTGCCACCATGTTGCTGAAGAGTTGAACAGGAACCCATACCTTCCTCAGCCAAACAGACTTTTTTGGGGAAATATCCTAAGCAGGAGGCTTGGGAAAGAGGTGATGCTGCCACTGGTGCCCAGGGTGGCTGATGGCAAAGCTGGCACAGGAGACCACATCTCCCTGATAGGTTAAAGGTCACACAGTTTGAGAACTGCTCATGTGTGCTCCAGGTGGGATGGCTCAGGCATGCTTTCCCAAAGAGCATGCAACAGCTGCTTCTTGGAGACACGCATGGGTTTCCATCTTCCTTTCACACAAAAATCAGCTGAAATAATTGATTTGATCCTGATTTCAAATCACAGGGCCTGAATGTAGTTCTTCTGCTAATAACAACTGCTGTATCCAGTGGTGGCTGTTCCTATATATCAAGGCTGATTTCTTGTATTAATGTACAAGTGGAGCTGGGATGGAAACTTGGCACCCACCCTTCCCCAGGCTGAGCCCCGAATGATCCAGTTCAGACATGTTCAGACACTGTGGATGAAGCTGACAGTCAGCAAAGCCAAGTGGGAAGTTTCTCTGGGGAGATGACTGGCACCTCAACAGCTTAAGAATAGAGTTCATTCCCAGATGTAGATTGTTTATAAAGTCAGGTTACTCCTTCCTACCCCAGCTGGCTGTATGACACAAAACAAAACAAGTGTACTAAAATAAGGTAATTTTTCTGGTAGAAGAGAGCACCTTTACAGTTGGGCAGAAGCACGATCCCCCACACTTGTCCGTGTAAGCCCATACACAGTGTCACTCAGGAGATCATTCTGCATTCACTGCCTTGCCTCCAAACAGAAGACGTGCCAGTCTGTGCGCCCGATTCACAAGTTCACAGGTTACCTAATGGTTGACTGAGGACACATTCTGCCAGCTTCCTAGTAATGTAGCTTACTGCCATTCCAGAAGAGATAGGAGACTAACACAAAGAGGTAATGAAAGGACCTCAGGAGGCTTCCAGGTTGCTTTAATTCATAATTCTATCTCAGTGCTGTAGTGGAGATATAAATAATCTCCTTGTTTCCACTCCAGTTACTTTCAGCCTCACTGGTGCCAGAACATAGTCTTGCATCTCCCAGGTACCTCAGAAGGAATGCTATTGCACCAGAAGACAAAGATGGTTTTTAAAATAATTTCCACATCAGTTCAAGTGATAATGCAGTCACACGGGTGTTGTATAACTGATATTATATTCTTAGTAGCTTACTCTTTGGAAGCAAAGTATGAACATTTCTACCGTACATGCTTGCAAGAAATATGCTTGCAAAGCAAATTACTTCCTATGAGGAAAAAAAAAAACAAACCAAACCAAAGAAAAAAACAAACAAATGAACAAACAAAAAAACAAACAAAAAAAAAAAAACACAAAGACTTAAAAAAACAAACAAAACAAAACAAAAAACACCAAAACACACTCTCCTCTTTAAATGAGCAAACAAAATACATTTCCTCGTCCCATACCGCAGTAAAGGCTTACACATGCATGTCACATACACACAAACAAACATTCACATGTGTAAGAACCGCCACAATCTAAAAATGAAAGTGCTAGAAAAGAACCCTGTAGTAACTGTGCAGCACATCATGATGTAAATGAGTTTATCTCAGGAAAGCTGCAAGCCTTGTTGTCTTGTTTTGCAAAGTTAACCACATGTAGACACACACACAGAGCAAACTACTTTCATGTTAGTTCAGTTCTCCTTCCATAAAGGTTGGTGGTAAAGCTCTCCCTGATGTCCATCAAAGTCAGGGACTGATGAGGTGAAAGTTTTGAATAGCCAAGGAAACTGATGATTCAAATAACTTAATTTCTCCCATCTTAAAAAAAAAAATAATGCTTGTTTCCCTGGGAAAACTCATCAGAGCAGCTATTCTGAGAAGAAAAAACTCCTTTATTCTCCTTGCCATACCCTGTCCTCAGGACAAAAGGCTTCTTCTGGCATGTAACTACCCATCTTGATTCCAACTATGGGCAACTAAAAAGGATATGTAGTTTTGGGGCACTCTTTGTCTCATCCCAAAGTAAATACGTAAAATAGGTCACATGAGTTGCTCCCAAAAAATGCATCTTTCTCTCTACTGATGGTAGGACTCTACCACCATGAGCTCCTACACAGACCTTAGAAGTGCACCATGCCCTACCCCCATGGGTCGAGAGCACCAGAGAGAAGAACAGGACCAGTTTTTTACTTTGCTGTACATTCTGCCACTTTCTTTCTGTAGCTGACCTCCAGGTTACCATCGTGGGGAGGGGACAGGGCTTCCTCCATGGCTTCTGCACCCTCCTGCAGGGGCACCTGACCACAGGTTTAAGAAGGGGCAATGCAAACAGTGATCTAGTCTCTTTTCCAGTCCCTTTGGACATGCTAGGTCTTGGTTATCCAAGGACGCATCCTGTCTGTTACAAAGAATTTACCTCCTCAATAGCTTGGTACATTGAATTTTAAAAAAATATTTAGGTCATTTCCCTTATTACACTGCTTAAGAAACTGATCCAGAACTTCAGTCTTTGAATGCTTTTACTAATTTCAAGCCTAAACTCTCTTGTGACCAACTTCTAGCCAATTGGCTTAGTGCCAGCAGTGTCATTTAACATAAATACCTCTTCCCCTTCTAAGATTTTTACCCTCTCCTTGTTCCCCAAATATAAAGAGCCATCACTAATGTCTCCAGTTCCAAAAGCCAGCTTCTTTGCATGCTTCTTCCAAAGGAAGACATGCTGTTCTCACATGAGTCACATCTTTTCCCATTTAACTAATTAATTATTCTGGAGCATGGGTAAGCAAAGCTATCTAAAATATTTCATTGAAATGTAGAAATGTACCAACACTTCCCTGTCTCTTTTCAGGAAAAAACCCTTACCTGGTAAGCAAGTTTATCATTGTCTTTTTTTTTTCTTTCCAGCTCAGTGGCATAGTGGTGGTTATGGCATCCTCTTACTAATCAAGAAACATAAGCCTATTTCTTTCTTCAGCTCATCCCTTCACAATAGCATCTCATGTGAAAGGAAAGCTGAACCTAGAGCAGTCTCATCTCTAAGCACTAATTGCAAAGCAGGGACAAAAACAGATTGAAAGGCACCAAAGGCTGGACACTAGAGGCGATGCCCATGTTATCTGCTGGGAGTGGTGCTGCAAGATACAGTGCTCCAGAAGCACAGGTGCCTTCTCCAGTCCCTCGCTCCTTTCACTCCCCATTTTCCAGCCCGGTTTCCCCTGCTCAAAAAAGACATGGACACAGCTCAATTGATCCTTTTGTCCCTGTTTCCCAGGAGGAGGCCGAGGCAGCGAGGGAGCAGGCAGCAAGACCTCTGGCTGTGCTGTGCATCCCTGCCAGGCAGACAGGCACCGCGCCTGGATGAGACGTGACCTCATGCTGCCTCCTCTCAAACCTTCCTGTGGGTTTCCCCAGGAAAAAGGATAAAGTTAGCATGTGTTGGGGTACATTAAATAAACACGGGTTTAAAATAAACCTCGCTTCCTCCTTGTTTCCTTGCAAGGCAGTATGATTCAGCCCTCAGTGTCTTGTTTATTTTTGCACATTGAGAGGCCTTCCTCTCCAAGGAAGGGGGAAAGCACAGGGCCTGGCTCAGCCTCTCCAGCATGTTGGCTTCTCCCTGTGATGCTGGAGGTGTTGCAATATCCACCACCAGAGCAGGGCACCTCCTGGCCTCAGCCTCACATAGAAATGCTGCTGGGATACCCAGCTCTTTGCAAAAAAGGAGTTCTCCTGGGCTACAGCAGCTGCCAAAAGGGCTCAGACACAAAAAGCAGCATCAGGACCCAGGTCCCAAATGCCCTTCAGACAAGCAGCCAGACAGATAGAGGGAAAGACACGGTGGTGCCTAGGCTGTGGTGCTTCCCATCAGGGCTCTGGGATTGTAACATCCTTTGATAAAGCAGCTCTCTGCCCAATAAACTTTCTCCTGTTTCAGTTATTAATTTCTTTTATACCCATACTTTACACCGGGATGTGACAAAGATGAGTGTATAAGGTCCCAAACCAGTTGCCCTCTGGGGACTTTTATTCAGCCTGAGAACAAAGAGTACTTCTGGTTTATGGCCTAGATTCTCAACAGGACAAATGAAACAGAGTGTCTCAGAGGTTTTCCCAACTGCTTTCCCCCAAACCATCTTACTTTATTCCTCTCTGTGGAAGAAATTGGTTAGTACTTGCAGGTTTTATGCTGAGGAGCACATTTGCCAGTCCTTGCTGATACAACTCACAGTGATGTGAATGGAAGTTGCTGGATTTTTAATGTGGAACAGAAGAATGAAAACAAAAAATATTTAATTCCAGTCATAACTGCAGGAGTTTTGCAATGTCATTCATTTTCCTAAGTAATATCCAAATATATTTTATTGCTGTGCTCCAGCAAATTTCCACTTGAGCTTTCATATGAGGAAAATAACAGATGTGGATTACTCAAAGCTAAAAACCCCAAGTCAACCACTATACAAGTTAATGGCGCAAACAAAAGTACAAAAGTATCTAACCTATACCATTATCCTCCATTAAAAGGAGGTAACAAGGTGTGGGAAAATAACCACAATGAGATATTAATAGCATTGGGTATCTCACAGGAGGTGAGATTAGCCCACAACATAGGCATCAGCAGCATGAATTAATGCAATTATTGTTCCACTGAAGAAAGACCCCCATGTCCGATCCTCGGTTAGATTAGCGCTGTTTCATGTACATCAAAGGAATCATATCTGATAGGCAGTGTTAGCAATCCCAGCTCCCTCAACCTTTTTCTAGTTCGCGAGAAAAACAACCACATTTAGAGCAAGCTATGAGCCTTGTTCCAGCCTACTCTGTTCTGCTGCATGCCAGTCCTGTTTCCAGTAACTAAGGCAGAGAGAGCTGGACAAGCTGGCCTTTGTTATACAGCCCAACAGCCTTGACATCTGCCTTTCAGAGGGAAAAGGGGAAAGGAAGATTGGCAATCAGATGAGGCATTGTGAAGTAACTTACAACTCTTGATACATAAAATTTACCCATTTCACACCCACCACCAGTGAGGTGCAGCTGATGACAGTGCTCTATGCACTGGTTGTGTTTTGGTAGCTGAAATATGGTGGCAGATAGGACTTCCAGCAACGTCCATAGCAGAGAAAATCTTATTAATATCATGCTGAGTGGAGACTTAGTCATTCAGCAAGAGTTTTGAATTAAAGCGTGTAAACTGTCATCCTCAACTTGCTCAAGAGAATGAGCAAACCTGGGCCACAGAAGAAGGTAACAAAGTATTATTTTATTCTACTTAAACCTTCTGTCTTCTAACACAGGGAAATGAGAATAGCCCTTCGGATATTTTTCTGGAGACAAGGAAATGAAGATGCAAAGAGCTGTTTCCTCGCTGAAAGCATTGTGTTGAACTGTTTCCCTGCCTCCAGTGGCAAATTTCACATGGTGCTGCAGGGTCTATGGTGTAGGTGACTTCTGGCTGACAACTGTAACTTTACTGGTACAGTTAAACTACAGCTGGTGTAGGAGCTGTTGTGGTAGTAAAGTCACCGCTACACGAACCCTAAGCACCCATGCCAAGCGACCAAGCCACATGTAATACACCTTTTGATTCTTTTGCTAAATGAACACCATAGGCTCCAAAGCTACTTGCATCCTTAAAAAAATCCTTTTAGAAGTGCTAATGGAGTTTGGCTCACAGCTGTTGTATGAAGCAGAGCACTAGAGACTTTTGAAATGAATTATTGAAAAGAATGAAAGGAAATATTTTGCAAATATTTTGCTGTCTGTATTTTGTGAGACAGTCCTGATTCCCAAGAATGTATTAGTCATTCAGTTTCTTCAACCACAGTGGTGGTCAAAACAACTTTTAGCCCTATAGTTGTTTGCAAACAGTTTTGTTCAACAGTTTATAATCCATTAAAACTGTTTTGTCATGCCAGCATTATTTCTGCTTTTGCAATCTCTGACTGAAGCATTCTGAAAGGAAAAATATGAGTAATGATCAATAAATAATAACACACTGACTATGAAAATAAATGCTTGCAGCCACGCAGAGATCCAAGCATTCTTCTGAATCAAAGACAGCCTGCTGAACACATAGACAAGCAAAACCTGACCTGCCTGAAGCAACTACATCTCCCTGCATGCCTGGCCTCTTCTGCATCCCTGTCCCTTCCCACTAGCCCACCTGGCATTGAAGCAGCACAGCAGCACATGGGAACACTGTGGCTGAATCCCCACTGACTTTTCAGTGCTATCTTGCCATTGCTCCAACAGCAGGCACTTTGCTACCAAAATACTTTTGGGGCAAAAGGTCACTACCTCTTATTTATGCAAAGTGACATGGCCAAACAAACATGCTGAGGGCTGGGCAGCAAGAAAGCTTTGAAGGCTTGCCTACCTAACAGCTTCTGGGTGCTTTGTGGAGTGGTGGAGCAAGGTTTGGGTTTACTCAAGCCTGGTATTTGTATCCAGTTTGTCACCGGAGGCTCCGTCCCTCTCCATCTGCCTGGCATGCAGATGGCCTTGCTGTAGGACACTGACATGAGGACTTTCTGTAGCACGGAGGGGAGCCAGCGAGGCTGCCTTGTCTTCCCTTTCTGAAATCGAGGCAGTGACCACCTGCTTGCTGAAGGTGGCCCCTGGACAGAAATTCCTGGTTAGCAGCTTACAAATTCACATTTTGCTGGAAGGGACAAAATTGGGCGCTTTTATAAATGGAGATTGCCTACACAGTGGGGAAAAACAAACAAACAAATAACAACAATAAAAAACAGTCCTACTGCATTTAGCCCAATTTTCATTTAGTTTTCTAACAAAATTAGGTTTATGCAACTGTGAAGCTGTCTCTGGGTCTCTTTACACATCTGTTCCCATCCATTCTCCTACTGCCCCATCACTAAACACAGCCAAATTTCACCAATACCAGGCTTTCAAAGACATCAATTTTCTAGAAGTTTCTCAAGGAGGTGACAGGCAGCAGGAGGGAGAGCAGCACCCCCAGGTGCCCCCAGTTAAGGTAGGCAGCACAGAGCCATCTCTGACCAGGCAGCACATCTCCAGGATGCTTCTCTCCAACACAGGAACAACATCAACCAGCACCTGCTCTGTCCTGAGCCCCAGAGCAGCAAACCACAAGATATGGAGATGTAGGGAACCGGGTTTCACCCACTCTGGAAGTGTGTCATGACCTGGTTGCAAGTGTGCAGTAGATACGTGCCAGTACGGCAGAGCAGGTTGATCACAGGAACTGCTGAGAGCAAACAGCACCTGGGTTTCCACTGCGACCAAGACCAGGTCTTCTTCATGGGCAGGGTGCTCAGTTTCCTGCTGCTGCTGCCCAAACACTCAGATGAGAGGGACGCCAGCTGCTTTTGAGAAAGAACCCCCTCAGCTGTGTCTACATCATATGGTGCCTGGTCATTTTAAGGAGAATAAAAGGCATGGGGATGGGGGGAAGGAGGACAAGTATAATATTTACTGAGAAGAAGCGTAGCAAAAGCTGGCAAGTGCCCTGCACTTATTGAACAGCTGCTTCCAGTCTGCTGCTCTTCAGGCCCACCAGATGTAAAGAGTCAGTCCAGGGAATGGCAGGCCTGGGTGAATGCTCCTGTGAACAGACAGTCCTGCACAGAGGAAAATTACTTTGCAAAAGTGTTTGGAGGAGGCTCAGTAACTGCCACACACAGTACAATGCTGCATCGAGCTGTCTGCAAAATAATCTCTACTTCTGGTTAAGACCTCCCAGGAGGTGCTTAGAGTAACAGATGGAGCCATTTCCCAGTAATTTTTATGGATGTGAATGACTTGGGGAGTGGGATACAGTTACTATGGAGTTGCATTGAGGAAAAGCAGGAAAATATTTGTTCTGCAAGAGCTTTTTTTCTTCCTGGGGTTTGAGGGCTCCAACACAGACAGGGATGAGCTTCTGCCTTCACACCTGAGAGCAGAGGTATCTAACGGGGGAGCAAAGGTATAATGAAGACAGTGGAAGGACCTGAATGTGCTCCTGAGCACATCAAACCTATGGGCAGAATCTGAAGTCATGGGCAGTCCTTCTACCTTGCAAGGAGCCACTCTGCTGTTTTCTTTGATCAGTTTTCTTTGAAGAACATTAATTCTGAACAGGCCACTGCTACCACCAGGATTCTGAGGAGTGCGTAGGAGCCGTAGGTCATGGAGGGGATATGGCTGAGTGTCAGGGCCTACCTCAAACTAATGCCATCACATATCATGCCTGGCTGCTGCAGCACAGCAATCAGTCTTAGTGCAGAAACAATATTCCTCTCCTCTCCTCCACATCCATCCCCTAGAAAAATAATGGCTGGAAACTTGATCCAGAAGTACTTGCATGAGTCAGACAAAATACGTTGCAATAAGTGTTGAATCTTAAAACAAACAAACAAACAAACAAACAACCTCAAAACAACACTGTGCTGAAAAATTAATGTCTATGGTAAGTCCACACCATTCATATAGTTTTTCAAACCTGTGCTAACATTTGCATCGCAATAAAAGACATCTCCCTGGTAACACAGGACAGCCCTTGGAAGGTAATGAGGGCTGGGTATCCACCATGTAAAGCTAAAGGAGCTCCATTTCCGTGCAACCAGCCAGTTAGTGAAAACTGAAGTACTACAGGGGGTGGAAGGAGAAACAAGACTCAGTAAGTCACTTAAGTAAGCAGTTTTTGTCAACCCATTGTGAAGCGGAATGTTCTTCTCTGTTTCAGCTGAGACACGCTTTCCACTGCTGTCTGAAATTTTTCATTTTCCATTTTCAAAGACTATAGATTTCCATCTCTTACTCTAGCAACTGTTTCGATGTTTTTTCCAGCCACTTCTGATTTGCTCAGAAAATACAGATAGGCCAGATATAATAAACTGTCACAGGATGTGCAAAACATTCACAAGAAATAAACATCTCCAGCCTCTTGTTACACCCAGCAACAACACGCACTACACTTTAAATGAGTTTTTTAGGTTTTTTTAAACAACTACACAGAAAAGCACCCCTGCAGTTTGAATGGTAAGAGAAGTCGGGAAGCATTATTAGTGGCTTTGATTTAAGAGGTTTTAACCCCATAAGGCTTAGCCACCCAAACTGTGAGATTCACCCAAAACTGCCAAGCACCACATTTTCACCTAGCAAAACCATAGCGCATTTGAGCTGAGGACGCTGTGGGAAACTCAGTAAGTTCTGGTTAAAGGAAAAGAAAAATCAAGTTATCTGTTCTGCTGACATATTTAAATTGAACCCGACAGATGGGCTGATCCTCAACAGACATTCCATCATCAAAAAACTCCTTAGCAGCTTCCTAGGTGTTTCCAGCCTGGCCATGGCAAACGACAATGACTGTGGCATTGCTGATGATAATCAAACACATCTAAAATCCTCCTAGTTCCTGCTATTCTCCGTGTTGGTTGCAACTGCTCAGAGGGGTTTCAAAGCTTTTCACCAAGCTTCCAGGAGGCAGCGCAACTTTGATGAACAAGCTGATATTTATAAAAGGAGGAGCACTCAAGGTTAACAGCCCTCTTCTCTAGAGGAAGCTTTGAACAATAAAATCACTCGTGATCGTCCAATAAATTCTCCATATGTTTTCTCACAGTCAAATAATTATTGTCACAAAACATTTTCAGCATAGGAGTTGAACATAGAAATAGGAGTGAAAGAAATAGGAGTGAAAAACTGGCAAATATTCTAAAGGAAGCTCATTCTTTCTCATATGTCTGCCAGGAAGTAAAACAAGCACAGCTTACCCTCTCCTCTCCATCCATGAGAAGTCTGTAAAACTTTTAGAAAGAGTGGCAGGCCATGATGATTGCTCAGGTCTGTTCAAAGTAAAGCTAAGAAATTGCTGGAGAGACATTGATCAGTAGTTTTGTCCACACCATGGAAGACTTTTTTTTTTTTTTTTTTTTTAACAGTTTGCTAGGAAACTATATAAACTTCTATATTAGAGTGATGACAGCCCAAAGAAAGGGCTGATGGATTAACTAACTGCTTGGCCCAGAGAAAACAGCTTCAGAAAGTGTTGCGGAGTGATTGAAAAAAAAATAAAAGTAAAAATCTTCTAAGCAAGTAACTTAACTGGGAATGCCTGGGTTCAATTTCCAGCTTGGTTTCCTTTGTCACCCTGGGAAAGCTGCTTAATCTTTGTGTCCATTACTAGCTATAGGAGCCCTGAAGCAGCAAGTCCCAGCAGTAACATAGCACGAAGAAATTATAGTTGTGGAAATCAGGTAACGCTCAGAAATCAAGCCTCTAGTGCAGAAGTTGGTGGGAAAGGATTGAAAGAGAACAGAGAAACAAGCTAGTTACTGAGCATTAGCAAGCCCATAGTAAAATCCTAGAGGAGATAAGGTGCCCGTGTTTTTTACCACAAGATAACTAATGAGGACAACTTGCTCCACTCCACCCATGACTAACCTCACCACCTTCTTTGCTTCACTGTACATATGGTATTTGCAGTGAGTAAACCATATGTAAACTGCAGATAGTGCATCCCTAATAGACTGCCACGACGTGCATGTTCTTTAAATCTATTATATTAATATTTTAATTAACATTCGAAGTCCTAACTGACGGTTTTGAAAGCCCCATTTCAAAAGGCTTCATTTTCCTAGGTGTGGATTGGCTTGCTTCTCCCACAGACACAGACATACAAAATCAGACACAGCCTTTGAAATGGCAGATCTTCACTTCCACACACATGCTTTCTTAAAAAAAGCAAAAACCAAGGGCTGAACATGGCCACTCACAGCCATGGCTTCACAGAGGTTTTTCCCCACTCTTTAGTCAGTAATGTCTCAAGGGGAACATGGTGCCAAAAGGTCATATAACACCATCTGTCTGTATGTGGAAGTGTCACAGGCTATGGGGTTTTCCTGTTGTGGCTTGAGAACAGCTGTGCCAAAAAGGGTTTGCTGTTGTTTTTGTTGTTACTTTTTTACTAAAAAAAAAAAAAAAAAGCAAGAGGCCACCACCACCAGTTGTTTCATTTAATGGGGCCTCCCATATCCTCTTGTGCTTGAAACCTGAAGGACAGAAGCAGAAGAGGGTCCCTGGGCAGGACCAATCCCAAAAGTGAGGACAGCCACCCAGGCTTGGCTCGCACGCCCCACAGTTCTGCCTCTGCTCCCACCTATCCTGCAAGGAGCACCTTGCTTCATCCCTTTCTGGCTGGGAAAGCAGCCTGCACCACTGAAGCAATGAGAAGGAGAGATTCATCACAACATCACAACTTTCTTTCAAACATTAAGAAACCTTTCAAAAGCCCACTGCCTTTTGGAGTGGGTAGGGAAGGAGTGCTGTGGACTGCGGCACCCAAGGCAAATTTTCCTGTCCCCCAGCAGATCCAGCAAAAGGACAGAGCAGAAGTTTGGGGTGCCAAGCACCTGCAGTTCCCCTTGTCTATGGGAGAGTCTTCCTTTGAGAGCCAGTCCCCAGACTTCAAAGGATGTACCAGGCTGACAAACTGAATTACATGGAGATGGAAAAACATTGCTATTGTTCAGAATTGCAAAGAAAAACTCAGGAACAAGAACACCATAAAAGCATTGAGAATTTCTAAAATCTTTTGTAGTACTAGGACTTTGCAACTCTTGAGTCACAGGACTGGTTACACAGGACATGCGATTTTCATTGCGTATCCTGACGTTGCTTCTGATGTCCAAGAAGACACTATGACAACAACAGGGTACCAGAGCCCTGCAAGCTGCATTTCCCTCCACAATCTGCATCTCACACAGCTCCCCATCACTGTGCTTGGCCACTCAGGCTGGGAAGCAACATCAGCGTTTCCTCTTGGAAAGACCCAAACAGATTTGGAAACACTGTATACAGCCTGTCATCACAGCTGAGAAGGAAACTTTATGGGGCATACTGGTCTTTGCATAGAATATCCAAGTTTGGGTCTGTTTGGGCCAAAGTGGCTACTATAATACCATGAGAACTAGGTGCCCCATTGTTGGCTAAAGCTTGCCTGGAGCATATGCTGCTCCCTCTCCCATCGGTGGCCCTGCCAGTACCTGAGTCAAGGAGTACCTCCTCCTCTCTCCTCCAGTTCCCATCTCCATCCCCACAGGGTAATCCCCAGGGGCTCCTGGCCCTTGGCAAGGGGCAGCAAGGGCAGAGAGATGACAATGATCCATGAGTGCCTTGGTGCATCCAGTTGCCATCAGCAACTCATGTCATGGGGATGTCAGGGTTGCAGGTGGTGACCTGACCACAGGGCATCCAGCAGAGAGTTCTTGGTTACCTACACCAGTAGGTGCAGCCACCATACGCTGGAGAAAAACAGAAGTGATGCTGGACATGTTCAACCAGAGCAGTGCTAAGATTTCCCCAGCACGAGTGGGGCTCGGCTGAACTGGCACTGCTCTCAGCCATGCTGAGATAGAGGAGACATCGCAGTTTTCCTGGAAGTGACAGAGCAAGTGACCCACCGTGACAAGAAATCCTGCATCGCCCCTGTGCTGGAACACCATAGGAGGGGAAAACATTGATTTTCTCACTGCTCAGGTCACACTGAGGTACAGAAGGTGCCATATTTACTGCCTTCCTGGTTGGAAGAGTATAAACCACCTGTAATTTACCAGGATCTCTCTTTAGTATACCCAGTATATATAAACTGGAAACTTTGCCTTGCTGCTGCTCCTAGCCGTAAAATGGTAGCTGCCACTTCTCCAATTAAGAGAAAAACAGAGCAGTTTATTAAGCACAGTTGTGGGAACATAGTTTCAGTCTTCATTGGGCTCATCTGAATATTTTTCCATTTCAGTTCGTGTAAGTTCACGCCCTTTGGGTTTCACATAAAGCCGTAGGGCCTGAGCGACTCAAAATCTCAAAATCAAAATGTCAAGTTGAAACAAAACCATAAAAGGTATTTGGATTTGCATGAAAACGGGCCCAGATTTGCTTCAGGAGTTCCTGAAGTCTGGTAAAGCTTTTGAAGAGCCTAATCTGAGTTTTGTGGTTTCAGCGCAGACTGAAACCAGCGCGAGAGCACAGATGGGCTCCTTTCAGGAAGCCAAGGCAGAGGGGAATGATTAAGAAGTTATGAGAACAAGAAGCACAGGGGGTGGGAGTGAGGGGGAATTTTTAAAAAAATCTCCAAAAACAGATTTTCAGGTGCTGAATGCTGTATATTTGAAACTAAGAGGGCAGAGGTCACATTTAGGTGCTACAAGGTAGCAGCTCTTTCTGACGATCAGGCCCTAAATGGGGGTATGGTCGTCTGGAGGAAAGTCCTGCCATAACAGTGCCATATACCCTGCTGCCTGTGCATTGAATGTCCTTACTGTTGCATCTCATATTGCACACCCTGAGAAGCATAAATCCTCCAAAACTCTCATTTTCATGAGGTTCTTGTCACCTTATAAGTAATCCACTTCCCACAGTACTGCAGCCACACATGAGGTAGGAAAACAAAGGAAAAGAATAATCTATCAGTTTTATGCTGCCTTGTTAACATCTATAAACCTGTACCCAACATCAGATATTTTAAATTCTGGCTTTGATCTATTTTTTGAAAGAGCTCTTTTCATTTCATGTACTCTATACTTATTCAGTTTTTTTTAAGACATAAAAATAAACCCTTCAGAGTGGCAAGTCAGTTTATTAGCTTACCTGAAAAGATGCAAACAATACAGTAAGTTTAACTGAGAAATTAACTTTTCTTTCCATTAACAGCCTATACACTTTTTATGTTAACATCATTTACATTGACAGGATGCAAAGGAGGCAACTCCTGAGTAGGCACTCATTGATTATTTGAGATTCAGCCTTCTGGCTGAGCAAATGATTATCTAAAAAACAATAATATCACATCATGATTGACATAATGTGGGTACAAGGTATTATGAATAACGTAAGCAAAAACTGTGAAATTCACAAGAATCTTGCTTTGAGAGAGCATTTTATCTCCTGAGTATGCAAATATTGAATTTGTATTCTGCAAATTAAACTTTCAGTCCCTTCTTTATGCCTTTTCTGAAAAGAGTAACAGAGGAAAATATAAATTGGCTGAAACACTGGGTTTTTTTCCCCCATCAACAGAATATCCAGTTTCACATCTCCTCAATGATTCTTCTTGCCAAAGAAAATGAAATGGTTTCCCGTAGCTTCAGTATTCGCTTGAATTCACATGAACTTGGAGCGCTACTCGAATGTTATGTTATCCTCCCAGGAGTATGCAGTGGGGGCTGCGATGCTCCCCACGGATGTTCTCATGCAGCACCGCAGCCAGCGACCTTTCCAGCGTCCACACACTTCACATCCATGGTTTGCAGAAAAAGAGAAATCAGTATTTTAACATCCGAATTTCATCTTGCACCAACATTTTGCAATCTGAAAATTTCTTTTTGTGCAGCATGTTAAGCTTACTTAATCTATCAAGCCATTTACTCTTCTCACCCCTTCAACAGCATCTTTTGCAATTTAAACAACTTTGCAGTCCTTTGGCCTGTCCTCATAGTACGGACTCTCACCTTGGCAGTGTCTTCTGTTTGAGAGTCCATCACAAGTGCTATCATGTACTGCAGCTATGCCCGTGATGCAATCCTTCAGCAGAGAGGATGATTTGGAACTGTTGCACCCTCATAAGCTTTCTGCATCCTGTCAGCCAAGATCAAGCCCTGATATTCAAAGGATGCTTAGTCATACCATTTCAATTGAAATCAGTGGGGTTAAGTGCTCAAGCAGGCTTACAGGCTGGGCCAAACAGTCTCATCTATTAGATATGAAGACAAATATGCCATCCCACAGTACTGCATTGCAAAGATAACTACTAGGTTTGTTTGAAAAATTGTAATGGGTCTGTTTGGTCATCTGACAGCTCAGCCTCAATTTTGCCAGTCAGGGTATAACTGACTGAGGGTCAAAAGTTCCCATAACCCAGATGCAGCCAACCAAACTGCTGAGGGATCTTCCTCTTTCCAAATGGTGATGTTCTGATTTAATTTCATAGAAATAGGTTATAGTAAAATACAAAATCTTAATAAAATCTTAATTTACTGCATCTAAATGAAACTAAAGAGTTTAATTTTCTCTCTTGCCAGGAAAGGTTACAGGGGATCATCTGAAGTCCTATTTTTCAGACAGCTTGACCGTCAGAGAGCAGTTTCAGAAAGAAAACCCAAACAATCCAAATTTTCACACCTTCTGTAAGCAGGATTCGAGCATCCAGCCCAGCCCTGGGCACGGACTGCAGAGCGTGCAAGAGGCAGGCACAGGCAGCTCTCCATCCCTTGATGCTGGCACCCCAAACAGCTCAGAGCCTTATAGTGTTATTGACCCTTTTATGGTCACCCTTTTTTCCTTTTCTTTCCTTTTTTTTTTTTTTTTCAAAAGAAGCATCAGCTTCAAAGGATCAGCTGCTGTGGCAGCCAGACAAACAGGAATTTCATTAAATGTCTTCCATGTGGACTTCAAGCTTCTACTCAGAGAAATAACAGGCTGCCCAAAAAGCCAAGCACCTCTCCCTGGGTCTGTGGGCAGCTTGCAAGGTGGCATGGGCACGGCAGCGGGCATTTCTCTTCCTGAGGACATGTGTAGTCTATGTTAGGGTTACTACTGCATTGGGGGGTGGATAAGAGCCATAAAGAGGGCCCCACATCTGCAATCATTACTGAATTACAGCCTCATGAACTGGATGACCTACAACCTGCTACCACACGGTAGTGAGCAGCTGGTTCTGGCACCGCCTCTGCCAGTTTCACAGAGTTTTTCAGAAGCCATTGCCATGAAAGCCACCATCCAAATCTCAGCATCACTGTAGAACATCTTGGTAGTGTTAAGTAAAAGAAGGGTAGTGGGGGCAGAAAACCTCTAAACCATATTAGAATAAATTTTAAAATAAATCAACAAAAAAAAAAAGCACGGAAAGAATCCTTGCATTATCTATCCACCAGCAACATCCAAAAGTCATGGCAAAATGGGGAAAATGGGAAATAAAAATGGTAGAGAGAAAGGGAAGACACAGTTGGCGAAAGGCACGACCCCCAGTGTAGCTGATCACCACTCCTTGGCTACATGCATGAAGCAGATATACTTGCTCACTTGCTTGCTGGTTGTAGATGCGGGGAACGCTGCAAACAGTCCACTGGACATAACAGTACCTGTTTTGACATTTGCCTCTGCCACTGTGTATTGCACAGTGGCACAAACAATAAACAAACAAACAAAAAGCAAAACAGGAAAGTGGTAAAAATGTTATACCTCAATGTTATGGAAAAAGCAAAGCAAAGCTGGGATCATTTTCAGAACATTTGGGGCTTTGTTCTGTGACAACCTCATCTCTGTGGTTTTTCTTGGTATCGATGCAGCAAGGAAAACATACAGCTGTATTTCCATTTTTAAAACTAAACATACAGTCCTAAGCAGAAATTGCTTGGTACATGAGGGAGGTGATTCTGTCTGATCTCACATAGTTGCAGGGGCAGGAACTTCCCCAGAGGCACTACGTTCATCCCCAGGAGAGCCACACGTCATTGCATAGCCCCAGAGCAGATGCACAGGGCACTGAAGTCTGTCCCATTTCATATATAGTCTTCCAAACCAGCCAGGTGATGCCTCCCTTGAAATCTGTTCCCAGCCTCCAACAATTTCTGGCTCAGGGACTACCTGAGCCAGAAGTAGTTTCTGTGCATTTAATAACCTCCACTAGATTTTTTTTCTTTTTTTTTTCTGTCTTTTTCTATTAACTTTAAATACACCAGTGATGCTGCCTAGCTCTTCCCGGGCTTTGCAGGGTGCAGGTTCAGTCTCTTCTCCCCCTGGAAGAGGCCCAGAGAGCTCTGAAGGCCAGCAAGGCCCAAGGGCTGGCACTTTGCCTCTCCAGGAACGAGGGCAACTAGAGGTCATCAAAGATGACATGCTGGGAGTGCATAATCCCACCCAGAGCAGGGGCATCGTACCAAGGGAAGCAGCACAGGAGGGTCTAGGGAGGCTGGGTTCAAGCCTGAGCAGAAGACACGAACCATGGTACCCAAGGAAATGCAGCTCCTGCAGCAGGGCACCAAAATTTCTTGGGAGCTCAATGCTTCAGCAGACACCTAAACACAGGGCTGTTTTTTCCCACAGCTCAGCACATCAGGCACTGTGCTCTTTGGAAAGCTTGAGTCACAGCGTTACAAGCAATGTCAGCAGCTCGAACCCTATTATTTATCTGTAGGACAACGATGTCTAGAGGCCCCAGGCGTGGCGTAGCATTGCTCTGTCTGGGCACTGCACAATCCCACTGGCTGCAAGCAGTAGCTCCAGGAGAGCTGACCTGGCATCAGCATCCATTGGCAGCTTCTTGGGAGGCTCTTGAAAAGACACGGCTTCTCACCAGCCGCTAGCCACCCCATTTCTCTTTTCTGATCAACCACATCCCTGCAGAGAATATTTAGCTTTGAAACCACAGCGCCAGCCTCCAGCGCAACTTTGTTGCTGTTGGGGAGGCATCCCAAGCTCCTATCACTCGGCTTCATTTCCCCCATGCAGACTTAGCCCCACTGGGTTTGTGTCGCAGGCAAGACAAACAAAGGCAACCACAATCTTTTTCTGTGGGTCATGTACGCGCTCCTAATCCTCCATCAGCCTTGAGGGAAGAAGCTGCCGCTCCCTACCTGAGCTCATGCTTTGCTCCAGCCTGTCGGGATTTTTTCCTGACATGCACTGTGGGGAGGCAGCGTGGGGTTTCATCTCTCTTGCTCTCCAAAATCTCTTGGAAAGATCCAGCTGTGATTTCTCCCACGCACAATCATTCAGAAGATTTAGTAAAACAAAGCCCATGCTGATGGGGAAACAGCCACAATTCAACTGGCATTAGTTTCAATGTAAAAAGGACATGGAGCAAAACTAAGAGGTTGCTCAACCTTCTGATCAACACAGGGAGAGTAGAGGGAGCCGACGGGCATCATCTCCCAGGAGGGAATACTCACTGCTTAGTGACTTGCATCGGTGATCCTGCAGTTTCAGAAGCTCTATGAGGAAGGAAACACTCTCTGTCAGCTGCAAGGGAGGATGTTTTGAAATGCAGAGGAAGAAGGAAGCTTCCTCCAGCAGAGGAGAGACAGGAGGAATGCAGGTCTGTCAGGTGGGGAAACAGTGTAGCATTTATAGATCTAGATTCACTTCTTTTGTTGCCTGACCTTCCCTGTGACTTCAGGCAACACGCCATAATCTTCTTTGAAGAATTTTTGAGTATTTTCCACATGGACTGGAAGGGCCAGTGCTCAGCATCCTAGCAGATGGTCTGCCTGTCCACCTGCTCTCCATTACCCAAGCTGGGGACAGCACAGCACCACAGGAACATGGAGAGGAGGCCCATCTAGAGCAGAGACACCTTTTGTTTGCAATCCTTTACAAAACAAGAAACACCCCAGCCATGCAGAACATGTCACCATCAAGAAGACTGTAGTCAGCTCTGAAATGATGCAGGAGTCTCATTCCAGAAACCAAACCGTTCTTCACCACTCTCCCAATCCTAAAATAACAGACAAGAAAGGAGACTGATACCACTGCTGCAAGATGTTATAAGTCTTTCCAAACCATCTGGCCAACAGGCAGAAGAAAAGCCCTTGCTGAACCATAACAAAGAGTATAGCATGTTCACTCTGATTCAAACCTGGTCTTGTAGCCCTTCTCCAAAATTATGGAATATCTCCTTACCTTGTGTGAGTCAGCAGGAACAGATGGATTCTCCTTACCCTACGTGAGTCAGCAGGAAAGTGGATTTCCATGGAAAGGAGGAACAATTCCCACAGATACACAATAAGATGTAACTGTACACTTTTGGTAGGCATACCCGTAGTAACCTGTTAGCCAGAAACATGGGCTTCAACAAGATATCTGAAGAAACAGGCTTGCAGTTTAACTTTTGACAGAGAACGAGCAACGGGATGGGTCCTTGTTTCAAGCCTATGCCTCTAAGACAGGCCTCGGAGATTTATTGCCAAATGTGAAACTATTAGCTGAAGCTAAACAATAGAATCAGGAAAGTAATTTGAACAATTACTTGTTATACAAATACTCAGGTTTCAGAATACACAGTCAAGAACTGATGCACCTCTGAGGGCTACAACATGTATGTAGAAATACGAAGTCAGAAAACTGAAGGCTTAGCTGTACACTGTGTGCCACCACAAGGCTGCTCACATTTGCCTGGCAGACTTCCCAATCTCATATGAGAAGGAGTGTGAGAATAAGCTTTTGCTATCAGATTGAGACTTTTTTTTGCTTGTGCGATTGGGTATAGCGGGGTTGTACATCCAACTTCAACTCACTGTGGCGCATGGATGTTTGGATTCTGATTTTTCATTACCAACAGGAACATCTCTCAGCTGATTCATGCTAAAAGCAACAGGGGATTTTTGATATTACCACAACACATCATCTTCCTGTGCCGGCAAGGGTTGTTGAAAATGACCAATGTGACTTCATAAAAATATCAGCACGCGTGTGTGTGGTGTGTGGTCTGTTGCTCTTCCACACTTGTGTTCCCTGTGGTTTCTGGGCACACAGCAGCTGTCTGCCCACGGCAGACCATAAACCAAAATACAGGTTAGGAAACCAAGAAAGTGGGAGAGGATCCATGCATGCACAGACATAAGATTTCACAAGGAGCAAAAGATAAATGCCTGGACAGACCTGCATCCAGTTGAGGTCAGCTAATATTTGTGGCTGAATCAGTACAAAAGAAGTACATTAACAGGAAAAACATCAGTTCCTTTCCTTCAGAAAGAGCAACAAAGTGTCGGGCACAGGAAGTACAGGTTTAGATTTTCAAATAAATGTCACACAAACTTAAATCAAAGAGGAGAAGGAAAAGCCTGGGAAAGTGGGTTTTTTTAGTTCTTCCTGTGCTTTGCTATGTATAAAGGCAAGGTTTTGCCTTATTTCTACACTTGCAGTTTCATCAAAATCATAGAATCATAGATCATTTTGGTTGGAAAATACCTTTAAGGTCATCAAGTCCAGCCATTAACCTAACACTGTCAAGTCCATCACTAAACCATGTCCCCAAGAACCTAATCTATGCATCTTTCAAACACCTCCAGAGATGGTAACTCAACCACTTCCCTGGGCAGCCGGTTCCAATGTCTGGCAACCCCTTCCATGAAGAAATGTTTCCTAATACTCAATCTAAACCTTCCCTGGTGCAACTTGAGGCCATTTCCTCTCATATCACTTGCTACTTGGGGGAAGAGACCAACACCCTCCATGCTACAACCTCCTGTCAGGTAGTTGTAGACAGCGATAAGGTCTCCCCTCAGCCTCCTTTTCTCCAGGCTGAACAGCCCCAGTTCCCTCAGCTGCTCCTCATCAGACTTGTGCTCCAGACCCCTCACCAGCTTCATTGCCCTTCTCTGAACTCACTCCAGTCTGTTATCTCCTTATAAATACTTCACCAAGAGAAAACAGTGACAGGATCCAGCACACAGGAATTAATTTCTCCAGCATGAACATGAAAATATTTATTTTAAGTTGTTTTTCCTTGAATAATCTATCCCCCATCTTCCTGCATGTAGATCACTTTTTCCACACCTGGTGGCACCTTTCCAAGGTCCTTGCACTGCTTTAAAGTGCTCCTATCATATTTAATGGGCTCGGTGGAAAAAAAAAAAAAAAAAAGAAAAGAAAAAGTGAATGTTATTTGTTTCTGCATTGCTCCTTTACTTCTGGTGCACCAGGTTTACAAGCAAAAGGGGAAAGGCATTCTAGATAAACTGGGGATGTTTTTGCCAATGATCAACTGCGAACATTTTTTTCTGAGAGCTGAAGGATGTTTCCCATGTGTGATTTGAGGTTGGGACAGTCTTTTCAGTTTCCAGTTCAGCTTTAGTTTTTTTCCATTTCTTTTTTGTCCAATTTTAATGTATTTCTGGGTATCATTTCAACTTTGTTCCTCTAAAGGCAGCTTGTATGGACTCAGTGACCCTTCGCTACTCCACTGATGGTCTGAGAGAAGGAGCAGAGACCTCTGGCTGGGAAGGATCTGGCCTTGGGGATGGCAGGCAGTGAGTCAGAGGTAGACTCATTCCCAGCATTTCATGCTGAGCAGCAGCTGCTGGGAAGTTACTATTTCACAGGCCTCCTTCTTGGGGATGCTTCGATCCTGCCAGGTTTTAGGGCTAATACTGAGAAACCCCGTTTCAGCATGAAGTGGCACAATACAATGACCTCCATGGATAGCTAGGGTGGTAACTTGTGCTACCAGAAACCAGATATAATCTGAACTCTTCCACTGTGCTCAACCTCAGTCTGATAGCCAGCGTGCACCAAGCACTCACACTGACAGCTGGCAGAAAGGAGAGGCAGCACTTATGATAAAATCTTGTAAGTCAGGTCTTGCATGTAGAGATCTGGCACTGCACAGGAGGCATCAACACCTTGAAGTAAATATCTAGCATCATCTTGCTCCCTATATGGTCTTCTCCCCAGTGCATCAGGTTAGGGATAAATCTGTGAAAAAATAGCTTTAAAGGACTCATACCCCAAACTCACCTCTATCCTGAAAACAAAAGCTAAAGTCTGCTCAGGTTCACTTTTTGAAGAGCAGAAGAGAGGATGGGTCAGAGTCCGTGTCCTACAATCCCACAGGCTTGTTCCTGGAGAGTCCTTCTCCTTGCCAGCCTGGGGTGGTGTCTCTACTGACTGTAGCCTGCCCACACGCCATGGGATTTTCCTATCAAAGGATCCCTCTTCACTGCATTTGCTGCTTAGCCAGTGCTGAAGCACTATCATCTTATTTGCATCCATCATATGGCAGAGGTATTACTACCTTTAAAACAGTGAGCACAACCTCTATGCAAGATCACAGCCACTGAGTTCAACATGGCTCAGCCAGAGCAAGGTCTGAGCAAAGTCAGCTGCCTTCCAGCAGCAGCCTTGAGAATCAGAGAAATTCATATCTAGGGAAACCCTGATTAACATACCAGCTCCTTTAAAATCACAGTGCTTTTAGGAAGCAGACAAGATGTTCATATGTCTCAACCTATTTCAAGAGAGCTTTTGCTGAGTAATTCTTCCACAGATTAGTTTTCAGCAAGATGGCTTAACAAAGCCTCCCGCATCATATAGCAGTATGCAGTGATCCCCTTTGTCAAACAGAACCTTCTGTTTTTAAAGAAAGAGAGAAACTGAGAATATCACTCTCATTTTTTTAAGATACATTTATTCTGTTTTCAGAAGTGTAGGAAACTGACTTCAGAAAGGTAGGTTGGGTGATTCAACTGAGCCAAGCATCTTGGTAGTCACTGGTTTCCCCTTCTCTCTTGTCACTTCCTCTTTTGTGGGATTTATTCATTTTGAAAGTGTAGAGTAATGCCTATTTTAAAAGATAAAAAACACACAGACTTGTGTTTTTCTTTCCCTTTTTTGAAACCAAACCAGCTGCCAGTGGGTACTGGAGTTGCAGAAGCCAGGTGGAGCTGGAGGAACAGAAGCGTCTTCAGGTAACCTAAGCACCCAGAAAGGTACAACCTGCCTGCACACACAGTGCTTCTCTGTCTCATCAGAGAGAAACACAAGAGTAGAATAAGATGAAAAGGCAGTGGAAGGGGCAATACTAAACAAATACCCTTGAACCAGCCTGCTTCAGGGTTTAATGCCTAGCATCCAAAGTGGGGCAGCTGGTGTATGGGTAAGAGGCTGCAGGGTCTGAGCCCTGTCCTTTTCACGCAGGAGTTCCCCTGAGCCCTTTAATGCCTGGCAATGCCTGTGCTTGCACCTCTCACTCAGATGATTCCTCCTCCTCCCCATGTCTGTTTGCGTGCCATGCCAGTCTCCTGCCCTCAAGCAGAGGCTCACCAGCAGCCAAGCACTGCAAATGAGACTGACTCAACAGATCTGCAGGAATTGCTCCGCACACCCACATGAGAGGATGGGGAGGTTCATTCTGTTGCCAAATCCTGTCTCTCGCTGTCCTCAGCTCAGCACCCAGCTCACCTCCACAGTGTGAATAAACAAGCCCCTCTCATGAGTCAGCAGCCACCACTTCCAGCCACAGTGCAGCAACGTGAGCTGTGAGGGGGGATTCACTACCCCTGATTAGGGCCATAGCCTCCTTCTGGCTGCTTGTTATGCACCTTGCCAATACTCTTTCTGAGAGAGGAAGACAAGACTTGCTGTGTAAGAAATGAAGAAGGGAGAAACCTCAAGGTGAGCTGATGGGTGGAAGCAGGACCCAAATGGAGACCCCAACACCCCCAGTCCAGACACTCCTGTGCCAGGAAAAGAGACAGCCAGCGAGGGAGGACAACACTCCCTCTTCCTATGCCATGTTCCCAGAGAAACACCAGGCCTGTGTGGGGCTCACTTGGCTGCTACCAAAGCAAATTGGAAAGAAAAGCAAATAGGAGATGCTTGCTATGCTTTGGTTCAGGTTTTTGTGTCAAGTTGTGGCTGCCTAGCTCCTCTCTCCTGCACACTTCCCTGGTGCTCCTGTCCCAGCTCCTGCGGCTGCTGTTCCACATTTCTCTTCCCTCTCCAGTTACACAATCAGCAAAGCTCTTGTTAGAGTGTGAAAACAGCTATTGTCTGCCACACCACCCAGATGTATCAGATGCAATGATTAAATATTTTGCAAGACCTCATCCTCTTTCTGTGTAAGTCTGGTTTAAATGAGAGCAGTTTTCACCACCTCCGGGGTTCAGCAGAACATTAGTGGAAATAACTCCTCAAATCTGGACAAACTCTTCCAGCCTTGCTTTGACAGGTGTCTCCTGCAAATCACATTAAGCATGTCCAGAGAGAGATGTGGTGTCCCTCAACAATGCTGCAAATGCCAACCCTGACAGAAACAGTGGAGGGATGAGCTTGGTTTCCCACCAGGCTCCCTTTCCATCCCCTGCTGCTGCCAAATCCTGCTCTTCCCTCTCCACCACACTGCAGGCACAGTCCTGTGGCTCATGTGCACGTTAAAGCCACTGGAAGAGCTGGAAATCAGGCCCTGGTTGCTGTTTCAAGGCAGACCTGTATCTGGAGCAGCATGCTGAACTGCAGCCTCTCCACCTGCCACATTTGCAGTCTTGTTTGTGAATATGGGTGTTTTGAGAGGAGAGCTCATCCTCAAGCCAGAAATTCATTAGGGCAGTGTCAAGCTAGTTAGGACAGTAGAGATCTGCTTTGGCCAGCTCACCCTCTCCCTCGGATGCAGTCAGGCATGAAGGGTTTAGATTTTAATTTAATTAACAAGCAGGATATTTTCCTGCAGTTACAATGATTTGCTTTCATCAAAGTGTGATTCAAAAGTTTTCATGCCATGCAGCTGCTGAAAGGGAAACCCCTTGACACATCTTAAGTAGAAGACACACTCCAACTACATCATCTCTGGCTAGTTGGAAAGGAGTCCAGAAGCCTCCCACCTGAAGGTTAGTTGCAGGAATGCAAGGAGACCACTGGTTCCTGATTACGATTACTTGCAGAGGGACATTCCAGCATTTTTCCCTCCTTTCTTTCTTTGAAAAGCTAACTGTGAAAGCCTCACTGAGACCATCAGCTAGTTTCCACTTTGGTAGGTCCTGAGTGCTTTAGAGTAAGAGAAGCTCAAAGATGAACCGCAGGAATGATACATCTGATAATGAGAAACTATAGATTCCCCACTCTCCAGTAACAGAATTACTCTTACATCACATACAGAAGAAGTAACTCTCTGAGCTGTGAAATGTCTTGTTTGATGCTGAAACAAGGAGTCACCCTAATATGTAAAGATCACAGGCAAGAACTGAAATTACTTTGGTTGACTTTCACAGAGCCTTGTCACAGAGCCCATGGAAATCCAAACACAGATGTCAGCATTGCTTCCATCATATGCAATATCATTCTGCGACTTTGAGTGTCTGAGAGCTCAGGGTCTACTTTAACTGCAGCAGATACCCTAAGATTTGCTGCTCTTTCCCTCCTCCACCATTTAGAAGTACCATCAGGCACCTTCCCATTGCTGGGGTTACAAGCAGATTCTCTTGTTTCCAGCCCAAAACTACTTGTGGTTCATTTCACTGCTACTCACTGCAGCCTGCTCTAATTCTGAAGTCAGGGATGGACAGGACTTCCACATCTTGTTGTGTCAGCTCTACAGCTTAGCATCCTAACATGCCCATAACCTGCTTTTCCCCTTAATGTACTGCAGTCACAATGTGCTCATTCAAAGAGTTTAAATAGGCAAACGGGGCTCCTTTCATCTCTGGTGGGTTGCAGATAACAAGCTGTTTTGCTGGCAGATCGAGTCAGGGCTTCATGTTGTCTTCCTGCCCAGCAGCTTGCCCTGTGCACTCATGCTGAGGGCAAACCCTCAAACCTCCAGAGCCAGCTGCTTGCTTGAGGGAGGGGGATCATGCCTCATAACACACCAGAGAGAGCTGTCACACTCACAGCTGCCTCCCTCTGGCACAGAAGCATTAACCAGCAAGAAGGCAATGGTAATATCTTCCTTTAGCAAAGGTGGCTTAGAGTGAACTTGCCTTAAATTGTAACTGAGCAAGCAATATTGCTTAGCCAGGTATTTAAAGAAAAAATTAAAAAAAAAAAAAAAAGCCTTTTCTGAAGCAGCAACCAATTTATAGTTCAGCTGTTGCTCACACAATTGCATCTTCATTTTGAGGTTATTAGTTTTGAGGTTGAAGACTCTTTTGTGCAAGATTCAGATGGGAAGTTCACTTCTAACATGATAATATCTTTGAGCTATGACGCAGATATTTTATCTAAGTTAGACAAAGCATTGATCTCTAAGAGGAAGGTGCTTTTGGCAAGCAGAATTTCTCTTTTTCCACTGATGCAACAGAAATTGTGTTTTTAAATACTCCCTAGCATCAACCTAACTGAACATGCATCTCAGACCACAATCTTGAGACACACAAAGAATAGATGAACCCTTGTTTCAGGCCTCAACAAAGATTTGTAGAATTGTGGGGGACTACAGTGGGTCCGTGGATTCCCTGACGGAGGGCGTGGGAACACAAATTAGCCTTGAAGATATTAAGGCTTACCCCTGAGAAAGGTGGGAGTAACAGAGTATCCGGAGATGTTAAGGATGTACCCGTGAGAGAGAAAGGAGTGAAAGAGTAACATTGATGATAGCGAAAATAACCAATGAGATGTTACTGCTGTAACTTGTAACCAATAGTGAAGAGGCACATGAATTGGTAAAACTGTGTAAAAATGCACTTGTGGCAATAAATGGCATCTGCTACTTTCATCCTGGAAGAACTTGGTCTATGTCGTTTGTCCGTCTCAACCACGACATAGAGCAATGTTCAGCATGTTGCAGTTACCCACTTCACAATAGTGAATGTATGTAAAAAGGCCTTCAGGTGGAAATGAATGGACACAAATCATACATCAGACATATAGAAATGTAAATGTGGGTTAAAAAAGGGCACGTGGAGAAGGGATGAGAGGATTGTCACACCATCTTAGGTTAATTTTAGACTTGGGTGCTTGTACCAGCTCAAGGCAGAGTATCCAGAATGCAACTGAGATCCCCAGAGCCCAGGTTTGGGATGTGCCTCTCCAGGCAGGCTACACACCTGTGCCCATGGCACAGCCACCACCTCAGGTGCCTGCAGTTCTGCAAAGCAAGATGCTCCCAGGCCCAAAGAGTTTGTCGTGTAAGTAGACTACTGGTTGCAGAAATAAAAGACACTTTGCTTATGGCACCTTACAGTGGAGGATGTGAAAGCAGAGCTTGGAGCTTCCAAAACTCTGGTCTCTGCCTGGGGTGCCACTGGGAGATGTCCAGCTCCACACCTCCACCCACCTGTACTTTGCTGGCTGAAGAACTCTCCAAAGACATACCACTAGCCCATACATTCAGTTGCTTTTTTGAGCATTGAGACCCCATCTGCTCAGCAGCAAGCAATGCAACATAAAATTGGCTCCCAGCCAGTCTTACCTTCCCTGCCAAAGCCTGTCACAAGCTGCAACAAACATCTAAATGCGGGCAGCTTCAGAGGACCACCAGCTGCCTGGCACAACACCTCTTCTAGAGAGGTGAGGGTCTAGAGATGGAGCTTCACCCAGGCCAGCATACTCTTCCTCACAGCTTAACAGGAGCCACTTTTTGGGGAGAGGTGAAACTGAGCTCTACCTTCAATCAGCTGCCAGCCTCAGCTCCTCTCTGGGATGCACAGGTACTTCTCCCAATTTAAGATGCGGATATCAGGTGTTGGACTGCAGCCAGAAAAGCATGCCAAGGAGCTTCCTTTTCAGGAATAAACATTATTTTCTCCAGGCCATGAGCTGGATTTAAGCCACCCAGTTGCAAGGGTGAAATTCATTATCAATGCCCAAATTACTTACTAGCATGTGCAAGTTTCTTTTTCATCTCTGCTACGTACACATATACTCACAATAGCAGTTCGTTTCCGCCACTCCCAGCAGTACCTGCAAGCATAGTTCGCAGGCAGCAGGCACAAGAAGTAATGTTTACAGCACTCACAAGCTGACCAGCAATTGCTACTGTCAAGCATGGCACGCAAATGTGCAATGGCACAGTCTCTGCCCCTCAGTGAGCCATGGCCAGACACCATCATGCTGCAGGGAGGCCATTTCAGAGATGTCAGTGCAGATGGTGAGCTGGCCACCCCTGAGCTGGACACAGCATCTGCTGTCAGCTGCCTTTGGGAGACTGCATAGAGCTGCAAGGTGAACAAGAGGGGCAGAAGAAGTATGCTTGAACTATCTGACCCGCAGACTTGGCACTGTAAGCCAAGAAAGGCTTGCTTGCCATAGCAGAGCTGGTTGATGCATGGAGGGCAATCCTGACACAGGAAAAAACCCTAGCAGAGGCACAATGAAGGGCTCAGCGTTTAGTATGACCATGGTAAGCCCCAGAGTCTGTAAGCCCCAAAGTCCCTGAGCCTGGAGGCAAACTGTTATCCTGAATATCCTGGACCATCTAAACACTAGGTGAATGTGAAGAGTGTGGAAATGCCACAAACCTGCCAGATTCCTCCCATGATGATGGGAAGGAAACTGTGAGGGAACGGTGCACTGATTTGCAACAAGTCATCTTAATTCCCTGCCATGGTGCTTAAACAGAGAGAGCTTCCCTGGAGCACGTGTCAGGCCTCTGAGTGTTTATGAAACAAAAGCCATTGGTGTTTCTGTCATTTGGGACTATATCCCTGTTGCTGCTGTCAAACAATGAGAACTGGTAGGACTCTATGGAGATCTGCTGTTTCACATCATCTAGAAGAGTACATTTGAATTACTATAGCACTGTTTTTCTCACATAACTACTCTATATGATAAAACTTCTAATTAACTGTATGGTAAATGTGATGGGAAGACTCTTCTTCTAATTATTTCTATACCTTTAGGCAACAGAATAAAATCAATATGTACCAAGAAAACAATAGTGAAAAAGCATCGGCAACTTGTAAATTAACAGCATGATGGCAGATGAAAATGCCTTCGCAAATCAGGATGCTGGTGAAACTGGGCTGCAGATATGTGTCACCTGCCAAAGCCACCTCTGCTTCCTTTGGTATGGCCTCACAGCCCTCTCCTCCACAGCTCCTCTGGGGAGCCTATTCAAAGTAGAGTAGGTTTCCCTACACTCTGTTGTATTGAAAAGTCTACACTAACAGTTGCTTGCTTTAACTCTACTGGAACAGCCCAAAGGTGCAGAAATTACCTTAGAGACCATGCAACTGTACTGACATTATTTCTCACAGGGGAATCAGTTCTTGGATTTAGTCATGCTTGTATAAAATTAGGGTGCACCATGGTGTAATTCTGTGACCTCTCATTAATAGTACCTATTCCCACATGCAAGGGAAGACCAGATCTAAGGATTTTAGTCCAAAGGATTGTCATTTCAGACCCTCTGTTTTGTTGTGCCCACTTTCATAATCCCTGAGAGGATCAGCATTTCCAAAAGCTGCTCACAGCTTGGTTGCAGTTAGGCACCCAAAACTTGAGTCAACCTAAGAGTTACATATGCTTGAAAGCCTTAGTATGTTAACTTTGTTTGTTGGCCATGGAGTTAGTTTCATTGATCTGAAAATGAGATAATGATTTACAAAACAAAACCACAACCACTTGTTAGCTGTAAGCATCTTCATATACACTGCATTAGTTCAAATGTGAATTAGATGGATTAGACATGGAAATGCAGCTGAAGCATCGGGTGCTGGTGGAGCGGCCTTCTCTTCCAGACTCCTCCTGTCAAGTCCCATCCTGCCACATTCCCATGCCAAGCTGGCAAGAGCCCAAGCCCTGCCAAGAGATACAGCCAGATGCTGCACAAGAAGGTGCATGCAGAAGGCATGTCTAGTGAGTATGCTCTCATGACTAACCTTTCATTTCTGCGATAACACGCTTGGCCACCTACGCAACTAGCCCTCTGAATAAATACTTTGCTGCATAGGTTCCCATGAGCAGCAGACCGATGGGAGAGCAAGATAAGCGATAAGATTTTGCTGTCGCTCTCACAAGGGTTTGCTAGGTCTGGACTATCTTTCAGATCTCACACACAGATCTGGTAGCTATGTTTTCTACCTGTCATTTCAGTCACATCCACTGCTCCACTACTGAGGCACCAGACCACTGCCTTTGTTCAAGCTGGACATGGGGAAGAAATTTTTTACAATGAGGGTAATAAAACACAGGAATAGGGTGTGCAGAAAAGTAGTAGCTGCACCATCCCTGGAAATATTCAAGGCCAGGCTGGACAGGGCTCTGAGCAACCTGATCTGATTGAAGATGCCCCTGCTCATTGCAGGGGGGCTGGACTAAGTGACCTTTGAAGGTCCCTTCCAACTCAAACTACTCTGTAATTCAATACCAGCACATCACTGAGCTCCCAAAACACCCACATGAGCACAAGCTGCAGCAGGGCAGATAGGGTAGCACAGTGAAACTCCTTCCCATTAGACCAGAGGTACAGACCCGTCAAGCCAGATGGGCCTTTCATACCTAATGTTCAGCAGCCCATACCTGGTAAAGACACCCTTCACCTCCTTTCTGCCTTCTCTCTCCCTTCACAGTGTCTCAGAACAGTGTACTTTGACAGGCATATCTCATGGACCATACTGTCACCACACACCAACAAAAGCCTTTGCAGCAGCTTCCAACAGAAGTTTCCTGGCTTTCAAATATAAGATCACAGACTTGTTCACAAGCGTGAGTTTACATCAAAGGAAGCTGTCAGCATAATTGCATTAACTGGCACAAGATAGGCACATCCAAGTGTTGGCTTTTCTATCAGCACGTCATTGCTTCCATTTCCTCTGCATTACACTCTCAGCACCATGGGCAAAGTAACCTACTCATTGCTCCCAGGCCCTGAGCACTGTGGGATCGTTTCCACAGCACATGATGGGCCAGCTAGGAACAGCCATGTAAAAATCCCTGTGTCCCACACTGGAGGTCACACTTCTGCAGAAGGGCAGTTGGACAGCCTGCCCTCACCAGGCACCAGGGAAATAAAAAGCAGAGGAGCCCTGCAGAAGATCCAGGACCATGTCCATGTTAAGAGAGAGAGTCATCCTGTTGTCACGGGCATGGAAGAAGCCAATCCTCCAAAATATATCAGGTGTTTGGGAAAGCCCCCACAAGTCTGGGAACAGTAGGATCCCAGTGTGGGCTGGACAGGCAGACAGACAACCTAGGCAGGGAGCTATGAGGCTGCAGGCAGGGACTCGCAGAGGGACCAGCCCTGGAAAGCAGATTGACAGGGGCAGCTTTTAAATTGAGTTTTCTGATGTCTGCCATCACTGAACAGTGAGGGGCTGGTCTGGAGGAGGCAAGAAGGATCTGGGAAGCACTGGTAAGCATCTCAGCCACCAGCACTCTCTGAGTCCAGGCTCTGTGCAGGAACTCAGGTGGACTACCAGAGCAATCACAGGCAGCTTTATTTCTCAGGGTTCTTTGAGCCAGAACCACCTCACCTCTTTTTTTTTGTTTGTATGAGAAGCCTCCTTCCCCTGATATCTTTAATTAAGAGGGTTGTGTGTTGTTTTTCTTTTACTGTGTGGTAGCTTTTATCTAACAGGTATATGTAAAAAGTGTGCCTGGGGAAAATCATATTCATGGGAACAAACTTAGCAAAGCCACTTTAACCCGGCTGCTTTTTTAAGAAGCACCTTAGGGCAATCCCTTGAAGATATTTATGCTCTTCTGGTGAGTTAGAGGCTTTTGAAAACTCCCACTAGTCCTGTTTCACTTTATTACCCTGGGTACAAGCAGTGGGAAGCGACACTGTCCCTCTGCTCTCAGTCTACAACATTCATGAGGAGCTGCTTTAAAGCAAGATGATGAGCTCTACCCTGCAAACTGCTGAGGGCCGCAGTCCCTTCCAGCACCCAGGGAGCGCTCCAGCAGCCCAGGGGCTTCAAATGTGATTGTGAAACTCCTACAGATCTAAATATCTGCATAAACCACTGCTGACGAGACATCTTGTGGCTACATTACATAGTTCAGATACACATTGCAAGCATTGTTTGTTTGGGGTTTTTTTTTGCTAGGGAAGTTGTCAGTTAGGCATTGTGATGTCTAAATGGTGCAACTTGTGCTGGCAAAACATAACACAGCTGGTACTGCAGGCCTAGAAAAACCCCAAGAGGAGGTTTTAGGTTAGGACTGGAGAAGTATAGGGGCTTTTTGCAGTAATTTGTCTTTCTTTTTGGATAACACCAAGCTGCAATATTATTTCTATTAATATATTATAATCAAGTTTCTATCAAAATTCTATACAAGCTAGCTTAAAAGCTTGATCCAGGTCCTCTTGAAGTCCACATCAAAAGGGTTTTCAGGAGGGATCAGCCCTAGACCTCAGACCCATGACTTTGTGAAGGAGAGACCCACAGCAGAAGAAAGGGGAGGTGTAATCAGGGTGAATAACAAAACCCTGTTGCCCATTTCAACAGCATAAAGTATTCAGACATTGGGGGCCAGCCCCATCCCTCTTCCCAATGCTGACCTTTCCCATACCAGTTGAAAAAATTCCCCACAAGACCAGCTTGTAAACTCAGTACTTCAAGAAAAAAGAGAAAAAGACAAAGAAAAAGACGAAAAAGAAAAAGAAAAAGAAAAAGAAAAAGAAAAAGAAAAAGAAAAAGAAAAAGAAAAAGAGAAAAAGTAGAAAAAGAAATAAAATAAAAAAAAAGAAAAAGAAAAAACAAACCAAATAAAATCCAAACATCTGGGTGGTTTCCCTTCAGGTGCCTGAGCGAGGGGAGTTTTCCAGCCACAACCCCAAATATTTTCCAGCAACCCCAGGGGCCAACACGGCTCCCTTTTGACAGGCACAGCAGGGCAGGCAGCTGGGAAGTCAATGGTGGCTCTTCAGCAGACAAAACCTTGGGCTGCAGGGTATAAGGGAGCAAAGAAGAGTGAAACTAGCCCAGCATAGCTGCCATGAACCCAATTTGCAGAAGCCAGCACAGCCATGCAGGACTCACTGGCATGTTTTCACCGTCTGCAGAGAGGGCGCCCTGTGGGGAGAGGTAGAGAGAGAGGACCCATTTGACATCTTTCCTCAGTTGATGTTGGTGGAGCTAAAAATAGCCAAAAAAGGGCAAAAAAATAGGCTAGGCAACTTCAGTTCAGGCTACTTCACCCAGCAGCTGCAGCACAACCCTGCGTATGGGGAAGGAGCTGTGGTGTGAGGGCCCCACTGGCATGGCTGCTGCTGGGTGTTGTTGCCTGCGCTGCACCCAGACAGCAACAGCTCTCGGGAGAAACAGTCTCGAAGCACTTCCAAAAAATGCATGCAGGGCCTTGCTACTGAGGAGGCTACGGCTAGCCCCGGCCAAAAGAAACACGCTTGCACGCCTGTTCCCCTGTCTACACCCAGGGTGGTGCCAGGGTCAGTACTCTCTGCTCTTGGGGCACAATCACCCTCCACATGTGCCCCACTGGGATGCTCTACACTAGCACCTGGCCACAGCACCAGGAGTACAGGGGGGCAGTGGTGGGGTACAGGTTGCGACCCTTGAGGCAGGCGAGCTGCAGGAGGGGAACCTCGCCCTCACCATCCCAGTACCATGGCTGCTGCCATGGGGCAGGATGCAGGATGCTCAGCCGGGTCCAGTGACTGGTTGCTTCCAGATAACTCGCCTTGGGGATTCTTTGGCATTTCCTATCCTTTTCTTGGCCAGTTACTTCATCACAGTGTTTTTCCTGCTCCTTTTCTGGTTGCAGCACATGCTGTGAGAGGGAAGAAGCAAAAGTACGGAGCTGCTTACAGAGACATTACAGATCCTCTCTGGCTGCCATGGTGAGTTGAGATGGGTATTTGCTCAGTGCATGGGTATTCATTCAGCACACAGTCATCATTGTTATCTCTGCAGCCCCACCAACAGCAGCCAAATGCCCATGCACAGGCCATTTGGGTGAAAGTAAACAGCAGAGTGTGAGCATGATAAAATAAAAACCATCAAACATTCACGCGTTTTTCTTGGCTTTTATTCGCTCTGCAAACATGAATGACTGAGGCAGGTCTCTTTGACTGTTGTTAAGCCAGGAAACAAAAAGGGCCAGGTCTGGAGGCCCAGCGTCACAGCACAGCTTGATCCCCTGCAGCCAACCTTTCTCCCCCTGGCAAGGAGATTGGGACCCATCCCATGCTGCCCTCAGGGACAGCCCAAATGGACATACTACCCCTGTCCGTGCTGGGTCAGCTCTGTGCTCATCGAGGCACCACGCTGGCAGCAATCCAGGGCTGCTGCTCAGGGGATGTCCCTGAGCCCACTCTGGCCCTGCTGCCATGGCTGGTGAAGATGTAATGGTTCTTACTGTGTGTGTGTTGGGCATTTTACATAGGGGCCTCTGGAGAACACTTTGGGGGCCCTTTGCAGTCCAAATCCCTGTCTGGCAGTGGTCTCGCATTTGTGATGATACACACACACCTCTTGCACTCACAAGCACAGCAAAAACTATCCTATAGAGCCCCTTGCACTGGTAACACCAAAGAAATCTCCAAGCAGCACAGACTTCACAAGAGGCCTGGAGCATCTGCTGGTGTAACCCAAGCACCACTCCTCTGACAAGGATTGGGCAGGGAGTCTGCTGAGGTTTCCAAACTACGATACCAAAATACAAGTATGTAGATATTGGCCACGTTAGGGGTTTTGACATAAAAGGTGGAACAGAATTATTATTATTATTATTATTATTATTATTATTATTATTATTATTATTATTATTATTATTATTACTACTATTATTAAATTGTCTGCTTCCAGTCTTACTCTGGACTACACACATAACAGAAGGATATTCCTGTCCCAATGAACTGCTCAGCTCATCTCAGACCACAAACTAGCAGCCCCAGGTATCACAGATAAAATCACGGCTGCATAACTTTATGTTCTACCACCAGCCTGGGCTGTGTGGAACACGTATCACTGGACTAAATCTCCTAAAACACCTCCAGCCCAGTGTTATATGTCTAAGTGTCAGTCTGCTCTCAGCTGTCATATCAAAGGGCAAATGCCGATGGGAGAGAGGCAGAAAAGTGCAGCAGAAAGGTAAATAAAGGGAAAGGCGTTAAGAGGCTCGCAGCTGCCCTGGTATAAAAGAAACATCTTTCAAGCTGATAAAAATAACGTTACAGGCTCTGATAAGAATAATCTCCCAGGCTCTGATAAAAATACAATGAGAGTGAGCCTTTTACAATACAGCATTAGTGAACCACAGCCCCATCCTGCCCAGAAATACCCTTTCTAGGTGTCGCTTTCTTTTGTTCTCCAGCAGCACAAGCACTAAAAAGAGCTATTTTAGCTTCCCCCCCCCCCCCCCCCGTCTAGCAAACTTGAGCAGCACAGCCAGTAAATGACTTGATGGGCTCCGCCCTATTGAATATGGAGCATTTCACTCCAAAGCAACTAAGGCATGCAAATAATTACATTGACTTCAAATGAAATTATTCCTATGTCTAAGTGCTCTACTGAATCAGGGCCAGGGTGCTTGGCACTCTGGAGCATCAAGACTTGAATGTTTTAGAATGCTTTAAGTGAGAGGGATTGGTTTGGGAAACAAGGGGGAGGAAAGTGGGCAGGAAAGGAGTTCTCCCACTGAATAATAAGTCAATTAATTCTGAAGTTTGTGACAGATACAAACAATGAGAAGAATAATGGTGGAAGTTCTGAATCTGCTTGGACATTTGTGTTAACCATGACTTACCACCTCATATCTACATTGACCCAGAAACTGGACTGGCTATGTGGTAAGCAAATTGAATTAAGAAATCCCGTAGTAGCCTACACACAAAATCACCTGCTTTCTCTTCCTCTCTCCAACACAATACAAGAACGTATTCAGCCAACCTGCTTTTCTTGAAGGGATGGGATGACTTCCCAAGCTGAAGAAGTTAGATACTTTTTTGGGGGATAGAGCCGAAAGTCCGTAAAGCTCCATGAAGCCAGCTAAGTATAAACACCTACCCATGCACAGGGGGGGACACCTGTAACATGGCGGGTACAGCTCAATACCAGTTTTGCTGGGTAAGTCACGTTCACAGCAGCAGGTGCAGGGATTGCTCCCCCAGAGCCATTGTTTTGGCTGGAAGGAGCAACACAAGACCCCATGGAAAGGACCTACTGAGCTGGGCCACAGCTGAGTGCAACCTGGGTGTTTGGCCAGTGTGGGAGCAGGTAAAATTAAGGACAACGAGAAGTGAGAATGGAAAGCCATAACCTCAGCTTCATGCTGAAAGGTCTGGAGTACCCTTCACCATGTTATGCTCCTAAAAGACCTCATGCCAACAACCTGGACACACCGGCCAGTTCATTCCCAACCTCTCCCAACATATTGCTGGCTTCCTCCTGCCCTAACAGACATACTTTGCACTTCTCATGTCTGATCTCAGTTTATTCCAAAAACAACAGATGAAAGCCAGCAAGTATTAAAGTAAATAGAAGTTTTGCTCTCAACCACATTTGGAGCAGAATTTGACCCAGAATTAAGAGGACACTTTCTACTGGGGATCCAGCAGGTTTCTGATGCTGTTCCAGTAGCTCCAGGAGGCACACCTGCTCTTGGATCTGCATGGCAATTTCTGTGGTTTGGCCACTGAGGAAGGTTTTACATTATTTTTAAACATTACCATTAAAAACAAGGAGCTTTTTTTTCTCTTTTCGCTCCACTTCACTTGTTTTGCAAAAAGTGTAGACAGAACTGAATAACCATACAGATGACAAAGCCATACAGAAAATATTCTCAGGGTTGTGCCCAGAAAATATTCACCGCAGCTGGTCAGGACGCAGCTTCAGCCTCTCACCCAATGCCCCCTCCCCAGCCACCCACCCCCTGCCTCTCAGGACCAGCCCCAAGCAAGATAACCACAGCAGAATTTGCACCACTGCTGCATGTGGGGTGTTCCCAGGGGATGCCAGGAGCCTCTGCTCTGTGTTTGTGCCTTGCTTCTCCCCCACTAACCATAGGAATTGAATGGCGGGTGGTACCAGGCTGATAGACCCCATAAGCTTTGCAATCCACCCATGTTATTGTCCCATCTTACACAGGGAGAGTGAGGCACAGCCACTGACTCATTCCACATCACAGAATCAGGCTGGGGAGGAGGCCAAGGCTGTGGTCTAATGCTTCTCATCACTAATCTCCGGATATGTCTTATGCTTTGACCATTGCATAAATAAAATCAGATAACATTTGCTATAAATGACCAAACTAGAAGTGAAAACATTTATAACAACATATAAAACTTCAAGAAGTGGTATTGAGCAGCCGTTACAGCAGTTTTCCACAGGAGTTGCCAGTGGTGCAGAGGACTATTCCAGTTCACAAGTCATTGTGAAATAACTTTGTAGGATATGCCTGCTATAGGAGAGTTAGTCCAGGTACCTGGATGAAAACCAGGGTGCTTAAGCCATTGAATATGATTTTAACAGTTTCGGATAGTAAAAAAGATGCAGAGTAAGCATGTGTGAAATGATACTCAGACAGTCACCAGGAACAACTTCTACCTATAATAAGAGTGGTGTCAGGAGTGGAAGCCATGGTTTTAAACCAAAGCAAAAGTGACAGAAAAGGGTATTTAACTCCAGAAGAAATGCACCTTCCGATATAACCTCCCTGTGGCAGGAACACAGCACCTGGGGAATTTGCAGTCCTGCCTGCCACCAGGATATAGAGAGCAATAATAGTTGAGCAGGTCATTCCTGCCCGGGAGCTGGCAGCGGGGTTGAAATTGGACCCCGGCATTTGCGTCATCACCAAACAATTAGTAACTGCTGCAGGTAACTTGGGCCACCAGCCAGGTCTTTTGAAAACCTCTGTGGCCGGATAAGGGCTGTCATATTCCTGATGTCAACACTGAGGCTTTGCAATGAACTTTGCATGGTCACGTAAGAGCAGCCAGGCTGGTGGAGAAAAATGCCTGCCAATGTAAAGAGCTGCTCAGGGTGATGGTAGGATGGATTTGGGACCCCACGGAAGGAGGCGCCGGGGCCAACTCGCTTCCCGCCAGCACACAAAGGTCAGGTTACAGTGGGGATTTCCATGGCTAAAGGCTTACAAAGACAGCTAACCACAGTCACAGACGAAGTACCCACAGCTTGATGATGCTCATGTTGGCCAGTAAAAATCATGACACAGAAGACACTCTCACTGTTAGGGTAATTTTCAGCATTTTGCTGATTAAACTCACTGAAAAGCCTTTTCTTGGAGTGGGAAGACCAACAACGTAGCAAAATTGGGACCATTATGCTTTGATGTTTTCTATAAACAGGCAATTTCATTATTCACTTGAGATCCAAAAGGAAACATTTCTATCACATATTGCAAGTTGGCCAATCCAAATACCATCTGTGAGATGTGGTTCCTCTCTGGCTTAGCAGCTCTTCACTTCTCCATCATTAGGTAGATGCACCAACAACCAGAAAAGGTTGTTGATCTCTCAGAGAAACCTGCAGACCCCAGCTTTAGCCCTGTCAAAGAGGCAAGTATTTTTTAAACCAGGTAAATAGGAATTTTTTTGTACAATTTCAAAAACAAAGAAGGAAAAGATAACATTACTGCCATTTCCACCAGATGTCCTTTTGGTAAGACTTGGATAAATGAAATCAGAATTCACTGCCTCCATAGGGAGAGATGTGGGGGTAGACATTCAGGGGATTTTAGGCTTCTAGTGTGGCAGTGAGTTACGACATCAGATGCAGAGGCATCACTGAGCATCAGAGACACATGAGGAGCGTGAGCAGGTGAGGCAGGCTAAGCACAGCAGCTCTCGGATTGCCTAGTGCAGCAGAATTTACAAACCAGGGCTTTTCAGGTACTGATTTTTTTTCCCTCAATAACAAAACGTCAAAAGTTGACTGGGAGACCAACTACAGTTCATTTAAAATTTCTCTCACTCCAAATCCAGCTTCCCATTAAAAATTATATAATGTTACAATTCAAAAACACTTTGGTAGAAGAGAGGGAACAAAGGATCAACTACCCCAGTCCATATGGATAAAAACAGTAGCCAGAAATACTGCTGTAGATATGTGGTAGAGTTAGTCAATCTCTCTTTCAGGTCTTAAAATAATCCTATTATTAGCTTGTTAGTCTAGTCCAGCTATTAGCTTGTTAGTCAGTTGAGCTCATAGGCAAGATAATCACCAACTTTCATGGCTTTCAGATTAGATCTTTAATAGGGTTTAGGTCCTGGCATCTGCTACCTTGTTTACAAATGAAACCAGAAAAAAAATTCCTCATAAAATAAGAAAAGTAAAGGAATATAAATACTACAGAGCTGGAAGGGAGATCAACTACTTAATAACTCCACCGCTTTTAGTAATAACTCCCATTAGAAAAAAAAATGTTATTAATGTGCATATGCTCACATTAATTCTAGATCCCTCACACTTATTACCCTTAGATGTTTTCAGTGGATTAAGTCCATTGCTGATGTAATAGTCTGGAGCTGATTGGAACTCATACCTACTGCGGTTTGGGTAGGTTTTTAGGTAAACCCTGGCTTCCTGCTGTTAGGCATATCCCTCTTCCCGGAGCCAGATCATGAAGACAAACTGTTTGTTTCCATTGCTTTGCCACTGCTAAGCTGCATTGTCATAACATCCAGACCCAGTTCCAAGAGGCAGCAAAACCATAGCAAAAGCCAGGATGCAGGACTGTGCCAAGCAGGCTTGATGATCCATAGGCTGCATGTGGAAGTACATATTTATTTTAACAGAGAAAAGGTGCATTGTAAGAGTGCAAGAAGTATTTCTATGCCATTTATAGAAGTTAGAGAAGGGGAGAACAAGAAGGTAGAGAGCTGTTGGACTAAGCGATTAGCGCCTTTATTGAACAGACCTTGTATCACTGCTCTTATTTTCCCAGCACAAAAGCCTTTGCTTGGGGAGCTAAAGTATATGCCCATGTAACCTACCATTAAAATAAAATGTATGTGCAGATTAATGGTAGCACTCACATGCCAGCCCAGTGTCAAAAATTACCACGTGTCCAAACATCAGCTATAACCCCTGGACCCCTTGTAGTAAAGTAACAGGATAAAAGGTAATCCAAAGCAAGTGGTAAAACCAAAGTTCACTGCAGCCTTGTTGTTACACTGGAGACCACTGCACACATCCTTGGGGCCATGAATCAAGCTATATACAGTAATCAGAAAATATCAGTCCAAGTGTGGAGAGATTTATGCTTAACGGGAAGACTTAACCTGAGCTAATAACACGAAAATGCATGCCTGTTAGGAAGATCTCTCCAGGAGCAAATAATGAAATTCATTTGATGCAAATGTAAGCCCTTATTGAGAAATGCAAACCAGATATTGCATGTGCATTTCCAAATCAGCACAGGTATTTCTACTTTCATTTTGCATATATCCCCACAGATTTTTAGAAGAGAGACTGAGTGCACCCTCAGCAACTTTACTGATTATACCAAACTGGGAGGAAGAGTTGGTACACCAGAAGGCTGTGCTGCCATTCAGCAAGACCTGGACAGGTTGGAGGACTGGGCAGAGAAGAACCTAATGAAGTTCAACAAGAGCAAGTGTAGGGTCCTGCACCTGGGGAGGAATAACCCCAGGCACCAGTACAGGTTAGGGACGGAATTGTTGGAAAGCAGTACTGCAAAGAAGGACCTGGCAGTTCTGGTCAATGACAGGTTGACCAAGAGCCAGCAATGTGCACTTGTGGCCAAGAAGGCCAATGGTATCCTGGGGTGCATTAGGAAAAGTGTGACCAGCAGGTCAAGGGAGGTTTTCCTCCCCCTCTACTCTACCCTGGTGAGGCCGCATCTGGAGTACTGGGTCCAATTCTGATCCCCCCCAGTTTAAGAAGGACAAGGAATTACTGGAGGGAGTCCAGCAATGGGCTACAAAGCTGATTAGGGGCCTGGAGCACCTTTCTTATACAGAGAGACTGAGAGAGCTGGGTTTGCTCAGCCTGGAGAAGAGAAGGCTGAGAGGGGATTTTATCAATGTTTATAAATGTCTCAAGGATGGACGTCAAGAGGATGGGACCAGATTATTTTCAGTGGTGCCCAGTGATAGGATGAGAGGAAACAGGCACAGACTGAAGCATGGAAGGTTCCATCTAAACTTGAGGAGAAATTTCTTTACTTTGAGGGTGCCAGAGCACTGGAACAGGCTGCCCAGAGAGGTTGTGGAGTCTTCTTCTCTGGAGACATTCAAAACCCACCTGGACACATTCCTGTGCGATCTGCTCTAGGTGAACCTGCTTTAGCAGGTGAGTTTTACTAGATGATCTCCAAAGGTCAGTTCCAACCCCGGCCATTCTGTAATTGTGTGATCTGTCTTCATTTCACTAGTCAAGACATCCTCAGCATCTTGTCTTTTTATGCACAGAGTGGTTTTGTCTCATAAGAAGCTGTATGTGCTCTTTGTCTCTTCAAGTATCCAACATTTCTATTTTCCATAAGGAACAAGTCCTTTTTTACTCAGTTCAGGCAAATTATCAAGGGAAAGGGATGATCTTCATGAACTCCCAGTGCTTTTATGTAAAAAGCTAAGGTCATTCTGAGCAAATATTTTTCCACATAAGAATTTTTTTTCCATTCCAGGGTTACAAACCATTAGCAAACCATATCTCAGTTGGGAATTCAGCCTTGTCAGAAATGAAGCACATGAGTGCCTCAAGAGTGAAAGAGGGTACCAGGGTTTCAGCTGTACCCACAATCCATAATTTCTCATTTCATTTTCCCACATCGGTCCCACTGGGGGCCCCCACTGCCTGCACCAGCTGGGTAGCAAACACCTCTGGGCTCCCCCAGCAAAAAATGGGGAGCAGCGTGGTGCCCAGAAACAGGAACAGGAGCCCACCCACCACTCCTTTGGTGGGATGTGAAACACATCCCAGCTGCCCAAACCTTCCTTGCATGCAGCCATGTGTCCCTGGGCTGAGCTCTGCCAAAGGGAGGGCTCCCCATGGGCAAGCTGCCTCCCCAGGCAGCGCCAACCATCACCTTTTCTCTACCAGTACTGACTGACTTGTTTGTGGAGTTGAAGTTGCATATTTGCTGGGACTCTTTATTTCCCAAGGAAAACAGAAGCATGACTGTGACAGAAGTTTGTCTGCTGTTATGGAAAAAAACACGTCAATAGAGAAGAAATAAGCAAGTAAGAAGACATCAATACAAAAAATATCTAAAAATAGCACACTATGGCTTCAGGGAAGCAAATGCAAAGAGCTAAGTTTAAATGAACATATTTTTATTCTGCAAATAAAAGAGCAGTTTATTCTGCTTCAGTCCAAAAATTTTATCAAATAGCGTGTCACAAACAGCAGCAGCTCCACCTCAGTAATTAACTGTATAAATACATACACATATGTGTTTAAGTATATATGAACACTCACATCACCAAATATACGGGTATAACTTATTGGTTTTATGTATTGTATAATAAAGTTACCTGCTCTTGATTTCTTTGCTATTCCAGCTATTATGCAGAATCCCAATATTTAAGTGATTGTATACCATTTCAGCTACAGAGCTGATAGAAGCACCCCCCACTGAGCACAGTCAGGGTTTATTCATAATTTGTACGAAGGGTTTTTTACCCCTGGCCAGATGCCACACGCTGTCCAACTGCAAATGCAGACACTGGATGTCAATTTTGTAAATGGATATTGAGCAAGTTAATAGTACATAAACTCCTAAGGCCACTAAGGAATTATTCTGAATGGGCAGAAATGAGTCAGTCTTATACCAGGGTGAGAATTCGTAAAAGGCACTGATTTGGTTTAAAACAGGAGAATAAGTTCAAACCTTCTGATATCTGCATGATCATTCAGCAGCACTGATTTTGACAGCATGGAAAGAACCTGGGACAAGATAAAATCTGAGTCACTCAAAACACAAGCTCGCTCTGCAAGACACGTCTGGAGCTCACACAGCTCCTGCAGCCCATGATTCAGCCCAGCTATGCAGAATTTTGTCTCCATCCAAATTACCCCAGCGCACCAAACACAACTGTGATGTGCAGCCAGTGGCAGAGCCAAAGTTGCGACATGACGAAATGACCTGCCACTGTGCTGATCAGCCAGCTATGATTTCTGACACAGTCTCTGGCTGACCTGCATGTGGCAGCTTTGCTGAGTTTTTCCTGAAAACCGGAGAAGAGGAAGGCACACTGACTAAGCAGGAATCCTGCACCTGGGTTTCATGTGAGAACTAGAGCAGGAGCTCCCTGAAGCTTTAGAAAGTCAAATCAGATAGGATGCCCAGCACATTGCCACACTGCTCCCTGTCATCCTCCTCGGCCTGAGGTGACATTCTGAGGTGCATCTGGAGACATCCAAATTCTCACTTTCCACATGCCAAGAGCCAGCAGAAAGAGGAGCTCTGAGAGAGAGACATTTCACACAGGATCAGTGTTGAAGGAAGGGAAATACCCAGTCTAGCAACAAGAACATCACCCACCTACCAAGAGAAAGATGGATCAGCAAGTAGGAGTTCACAAACTATGTGAAACCTTGATTTATTGGTAAGCTGCAACAAGCAGACTGGGCAGTTCATCTCCTAACACATTCTGCTGTTCAGGTGGATACCCCTCACATCATTTGCAATGTGAAAAAGTACTGATGCGGAGCTGATGCAGAGCTCCTGAGCTCATCGATAGGAAGGACCCAGTTTCTTCAACTGCGGTTTTACTCTGAAGAGTGACTACCTCGAAAAGCTACCTTCCCTCCATGGGCTGTGTCTCTGTGGGGTGAGTCAGAGTGCAATAGACATCTTCAGTGACTAAGTTTGCATGGCCAGATGAAAGCAACACAGTAGGTGCACTCTACATCCTGAGCTCAGAGCCCAGCCGTGCCTGGGGGCCAAGACCACCCACCCCAGGACAGACTTGTGCCTGGTGGTCCGAGTGGCACACCAAAAGCTACGCCTCCTCTAAGGAGCCTTTCATTTTCAACTGTTTTGTATTATATTTAAAGCAACTCCTTCTATTGCTTCCAAATGCTTTTTACCTTGTGATATTAAACACAAAAGAAGTCACAAAAAGCACACCATTAAAATGCGTGAGACCCAATTTTTGCTTTGCACAACACAAGGAAATTATAAGAATAAATCACCACAATTTCTTAATAAACTGGGTGTTCAGTCTTCAAATGAGAGACGTGGCAGGTGTGGAATCAAGCTCTCCCATTTTCTTCACCCTGCATGTACCACATCACATAACTGGGTTACCATGGATAACAAAATTTCCTCTAAAGCGTCAGGTTTTGGTCCCCTCCAGACCCACATACAGGGGCAGTGGCCTGAAACAATAGATTACTATCCCAAAGACATGTCATGTTAAAAGTCACCTGAAAGAGGAGGGAAAATGCAAGTTCACCCCTTTGTAGAAGAGGAGACAGTGGGATTCCTCAGCTGGCTTCTGCTGTTAAGCATCAGCCTTGTCTGCCATGGTTTTCCCTGAAGGCAGCAGAGCTAACACAGAGAAAAAACCCTGCAAAACAGAAGAAAAATCTTGTTGGAGACCTTGTTTTACTGCATAGCTCGAATACCTGAAAATAATTAGGGGAAAAAAAAAGAAAAAGAAGTATTCTTGCTCTAAAATAAAAACTCGTGGATTATCCAAGAAGGCTCAAGGAAAACTAGTAAATGTGCTGAATTCTTCATTAAGTCTCTGAGCATTTTCCAAGGAGATCTACAGACACACACTATGTGTTTTTAATGTAGCCAAGTTATGAAAATGGAAACACTTCAGGTCTCAAGTCAGTAGTGTCCGTCTTAACACATAAACTGCTGTTACTGTAGCTTGAGAATGTCATCTCTTATATTTAATTTAAAAATCCTTTAGAGCTTCTGAAAGGGAAAAAAAAAAAAAAAGCTCAAAAGTGGGACACGACGACATGTAAAACCAGAGGGAAAAAAGCATTCTGCTAAGCCCCTTGCTTCAAGCTTAGCTTACTGGACTGGCAAGATCAGTCTCCACTTACGTATCATGGTGACAAAAAAGAAGCGGGAAAAAAATATGAGCCTTTGTACAAAGTCAGATCTGTCTTAAGAAACCAAGAAACACTTGATTTTTCTCATCTTCCAGCTCACCTTTCTGTTCTTGGGTGATGCTTTGGAGGACATACACACGTTTATGCTATCCTCACTTATGGCCTTCACTGGGGGCTCATAAAAATTAATTCAAGCTTTAGTCAACTCACAGAAGCATAGAAAAGTTGAAACCGACAGATGAGGGCTTTGACGTGCTGAGATTTGACAGTGGGCTCAGTGGCAGAGCCAGACACAGCTGCTGAACACGCGGATTTCATAGCTGGAGAAACATCCTCATTGGAGTTCCAGCAAGGGTTTCAGTCGGGGGCCGGGGGGAAGCCTTGTGAATCACGATGGGTGCATTTCCAAGGGCTTCTCAGGGGATTTACAAGTCTAATCCTAATCGTAGTTTACTCAAGCATGGCTGCTAGCAGAGCTGCAGGCACACCACCTCCTCTTGCTCCACCCTCGCATCCCCCAGGCGAACATCCAGCTCTGAACCATCCCTTGTGCCCATATACCCACATCCCTGGGCTCCAACCCAGCATTCTTATCTGCTTCCACTGTCTGAGACCCGGCCTCATCCCTCACCTATGGGAGCTGGGAGCTGCCCACGCACTCCCTTCACCACCAGCTGCGACCCATCTCTGGAGTCTGTGAGTAGGGCTTTCATGCAAAAGGCATAATAACATTTACCCTCTTTTTGTACGCAGTCAAAGTCTTGTTGGATCTGCTAGTTAGCACACAGACGAAAAGCAGGAATGGCCCCTGCTGCTGGAAGGACACAGCTTGCATCTCCCTTTTCTCCCCATTATGGCCCTGATCTAAAAATGTCTTCTGGCATCAAGACCACTTTAAGGCATCTGAGATGCTTAGATGAAACTTCAACCCCCAGTGCAACACTCTCCTCGGGAGGACAGCTTGCCCAGTGCTGCCTAACTCTCAGGAGATTATTCACGGCCATGCGAAACTGGGGAGAGAGAAAAATAAATATGAGCTCATGTCCACTGGTTTAAGCAAAGAAAATCTGACAACAGTGGCGTCACCTGCACAAGGACCCCAGCCAGAGCTGCAGGAGGCAAGAGGAGGGGGAACAGCCCAAACAGGCACTAACAATGCAGGCACACATGCACCAAGTCCCTGCTAGACAAGTTCAGCTCATGCCTCCCTCTCAGAGCAACAAAGAACAGCCTTAAAACCTGCTGGTTCCACCCTGTCCCACAAAATATTTGCCGTAGTCCATCTTTTCTGCAGAAAAGAATATTTTCGGGCAGAAGAAGGTGGTTTGGTTCCATCATAGCAAACAATTTCTGAGGTATATCTTCCAGTTTCCCAAACAGCTCTAGGAAATTGTAAGAGAAAGCACCCAGCAGCCATTCCAGCTGTCCTTCTTCTAGACAGTCAAAGTCAGGTGCAGCAAATACCATGGAGGCAGCAAAATGAGTCTATTCTGGGCAGAAATCAGCAAAAGTCTGCAGTTCACCGCCTTGCACCCAAACCTAAACAGCAGCATGCAAACCCCTCAACTTCCCAGTCAAGGCGGGCAGCCTGCTTTGGTACTGAAAACTGAATGAAATACTTTCACGGCCCTCGCACAACCGTCCTGCTTGGTGGTATCTGTGCAGCCATTGCCCTCCAGTCAGCCCAGCACTTACTGGAGAGAGGGAATAACCTCGAGCACTCGCACGGGATTGACCCCTCCTGGACTTTCACATAACACACGGCTTTGTGGGCATTTTGAGAATCATCCCTCATTTCAGTCTCAGCAATCAGGGAGGAGAAGTAGAGCTTCACCATACCAGCACATCTACTGGGAGGGAGGGATGGTGCTTGAACCAAACGTCTACAGCTTCAGCCACAAACTGATCTCCCTCAGCAGGTTTGCGGGTGGGGAGGAAATATTGGTATGAAACATGCTGGTGAGAAAAAAAAATCACCCCAAGAATTTGGGCAGGCAAAGCAAGGTATACAAATATTTTTCTCTGAAAACCCTATCAATGTAATTGATAGAATAAATTGCCGTCATTTAACATTTAACAGCTCTCCAGATTATTGCTGACAATTCTGTTTTTTTCAGCAGGATTACTCATGCTGTAAATTGTTACACTTGAAATGAGAACCACAATCACCAGATTATCATTAGTCTAATTAAAACAAACCTAAGTATTTCACGTGATATATATGGTATGGTACTCATGTGCCAAACATCAAGGTACAGAGTGATTTGGAGTTTATATTGACGTCAGTTTTTTGCTTCAATCAACATTTACCTTTTAGGTCAATACATTTTTATGTTTGCCATAACAGAAGGTAAAATCAACATGCTTATACCTGTAATTATTTCACTGAACTCTTTCAGTGTTTGAAATAACATTTCCAGGCAAAAGGGAAAGCTAAATACAAATGCACAGTAGCTTTACCCGGCCTTTCAGTTAAATCCAGAAAAAATGCTATTGCAGGGCTGTTATCTGGAAAAAATTGCCTTGCTCTTTGCCAGCGCTGGCACAGAATATAAAACAACATTGCCAGTAATATTAAATACCAGTAATAGCCCACCTGAATAGCCGGGAGACAAACATTCAGTTATTAAAAGTGATGGTACAGAATTGCCTCATTAAGCCCGGTAGCTTGCTGTTTACAATGGGCTACTGCCAAAAGAAGAACAGAGTTTTACAGCTTTTATTGCTATTGTCTCAGTGCATTGAAAAAGTAGCCTGTTTTCAAAAAACCTAAAAAAAAGAAAAAAAAATTAATCAACATGAGGTATTTGAACTCTGCAGCCATTATTTGATTCAGCCCTGCTGAGATAAGTAGAACAAGTGTTCATCTGTTTGGTTTATACAATAAGTAAGTAAACTGTTTGCTTTCATTTACCACACTCTGCTTGTCAGCGTTACCCACACCAGTTCAGGTGCCGATGGAGGAAACAACATCTGCCCAGGGACGGATGATCCACACCATGTGTGCCGCAAAGGCCGGTTGCAGGTAAACCATGACCACGGGTACCAATGGCTTCCTTGCCACTGCCATCCCAGGGGATGATTTCATGTCCCCAGATGTTCAAGCTTAAAATGTGCTCAGGATGAGGAGAGTATGTAGAAATCATATAAAATGTGCAGGCATAAAGTCACATGGGGCCTGCCAAAAAAATATATACACACACTCACATGGTAGATTTGTTGGCAGGATCTCTCCCTCACTCTTTCTTTCTCATATGTATATGTATATATGCATATATATGTGTGTATATACATATATATGTGTGTATATATATCTTTTTTTCTATGCTATAAGTCTTCCCTGCAAGCCTAGAGTTGCCAAAACCTCCTTTTGCTGGCCTTTCTCCAAATTGTTGACAAGACAAACAGCTGTTCTTCTCCAGCAATAACAGGGGAAGGAAGACATGCTGTACATACTGAGGTGGGGAGAGGAGAGACCATAGTGGAGAGAAGGGGAAAAGCACAGGTAAAGCACACTCTGAAGAGTGTGTCTGGGAGTTTCTAGGCATCTCCCTAACACAGTCTGTCCCCATTCTCGGGGTGGGAACACTATGTCTAGTTTCTCTCTAGGCTGTGGGCATGGGGTGTTTCAGTGGCTGCCCACGTCCAGGGCAGAGCCCCGATGCCAATACTGGGGCTTCTATCATGCAGCACCAGTTCTGCACCTCCCTGCCCCCATCCTCATCCCAATTACAGCTCCTCAAAGCAGAAGGGAGGAGGAAGGTCAGTGTGCTCCTTTGCAGCCTGAAAATAAACATTAAGAAACCATGCAAAATTGGCTACTAGCGCACAGAAGACAAACGCTGTTTCCCTCACTTTCTAGTAACTCACTACCTTAACGGCCAAAGATAGAAAATTAGCCAGTGTGGCTTCCACATTAAACCACATTGGGGGCTATGGCTTAAACCCACTTTAAAGAAACTAGGCCAATCATTTTATGAGTCGTGGGAACTGTTAAATTGGGCTATCCCTTCTGCTTCATACAATTGCATGAGGACTGATATTGTGGAGAGGTTTGTTGTGTTTTTTTTAATGAAGGCCTTACATAGCTCTAGGTCAGGACGTTTGCATTTGTGAAGATTACATTGAAAGCATAAGAAGCGAAAGAGCATGAACAAACACAGCAGTGTTTTCATCTTTAAAAAAAAAAATCTGTCCGTGGGAATATGGTACAAGGGACTGAGAAACAATGGTTTCTATTTCCAGCTCTGCTGTCAACTTACAGGAGTCTGACCTTAAGCAAATCATTTTACTCTGGAACCTCATTTGCTGCCTCAGGTGTACAGAGGCTCATTAGTACCCTTACTAATGAGCTTCATATAATCATATGCAAAGCACAGCATTTTAGTAGATTTTGGAAGACTAAGATTTCTGAAGCCCTTTGAAATTCAAGATGATGTAGATATGTAAAGATCTCCTTCTTGCTCACTTGCGCTCTCTCACACACACTCTTTCCAGGTGATAAAGACAAATTCCAGTTAAAAAGTTTCAATTCGCAAACACAAACAGTGTAAACTCAAAGTCCAGGTTTTGAAGTTTTATTGCTTTGGAACAACAGTGCTAACATATACACTCAAAAGAAACCCAAACAGCAGCAACTTACTGGAACAGTTGGGCTTGAGCGAGCAGTAAAAGCCTAAACAATAAAAGGCAATAAAAGCCTAGACAAAGTTGAACTTTGGATTACATGCCACATTGAGTTATTGAAATTGACAGGTAATTTGTTTATTTCTTTGACCTGATTTATACACTCACTGTATACCTGCAGAACTCCTCCTGTTCATGTGCTACTTTTATACTTCTTGCCCTGTTGTAGTCTCCAACAGTACAGAGGCAGTCACCTGCTATGAGTGCACAATTGCATGCCTGTGTCTTTTATTAAATTAATTGGTACAGGTGGAAAAAAAAAAACAAAAAACAAAAAACAAACTAGTTTTCATGCCTGCAGCCTCAAAGCAAAGACTGACGCAGTTCCCAAAAGAGCGTCTTGTTTTTTCACAGTTATAACAGTTGGTCTAATGAAAGATTTTAGCTTTACCTACAAATCTTATCCACCCAGTGTCCTTTGAACAACACACTTGTAACAAAATACCAGGATAAAAGCTCTGACTTCTTGCTCCTCCTCACTGGAAATAGCAGGTGTACAGGTTTGGGCTGGAATAGAGTTAATTTTCTTCATAGTAACTCACATGGTGCTGTTCTGGATTTGTGACCACAGCAGTGTTGATAACACACTGATGTTTCAGTTACTGCTGAGCAGTGCTCACACAACATCAAGGGCTTTACTGCTTCTCAGGTTGCCCTGCCCATGAATAGGCTGGGAGTGCACCAGAAGTTGGGAGGGGACACAGCCAGGACAGCTGACCCCAACTCATCAAAGGGATATTCCACATCGTATGGTGTTGTGCTCGGCAATAAAACCTGGGGAAAGAAGGAGGAAGGGGGGATGTTTGCAGTCGTGACATTTGTCTTCCCAAGTCAGCGTTACGTGTGATGGAACCCAGCTTTTCTGGAGATGGCTGAACACATGCCTGCCATGAGAAAGAGTGAATGAATCCCTTGTTTTGCTTTGTGGGTGCATGCAGCTTTTGCTTTACCTATTAAACTGTTTTTATCTCAACCCACAAGTTTTCACACTTTTTCCCCTCCAGTTCTCTCCCCCATCCCACTGGAGTGAGTAAGCAGCTGTGGGAAGCTGAGTTGCACACCAGGGCTCACCCACAGTAGCAGGCTATTTCTAGGAACCTATGTGTGTCCACAAAAGGCTGGAGTCCATCAGTGCTGCTTTAACCAGAGCAAACTGTAGTTATTTACACTAGTTTAAAAAGTCTGAAGTGGGAGGTTGAACATTTTCCAAAATTGAATTTAACTGCTTAAAGGGAAAATTGAAATGAAAATCAAGGGGCTTTCTAGAAAGTGTGCCAAAAATCTGTCTTCCAAGCAAACTGCTGTGTCCTCATGCAAAGCAATGTCTCATTTCCCTGGTGAAAGGTATATCCCACTGATTTTTACTGTCCTTGAGTCTAAGCCAAGGCTCCCTACAAATGGCTCTAGTACAGTGTGCTGGTAAGTCTCTCCTGCACAACCAGATACATGAAATCTGAGAATAAAATAACTCTTATCTGCATGTGGAAAGCTAATTTGGACATTGAGCATTGAGGCAGGACTCAAGTGATCCATCTGTCACACTCACACAGCCTCTCCTCTCTCTCTCTCAAAGCCCCCAGGGAAGAATTGCAGCCATTTCATGGACATGAAGCTAAGGCCCTGGTGTCACATTTTTTTAGGATATGTAGCTACACTGCGGAGAACCCCTGATGTCCATCAGGTGCCTTAACCCTCGTGGGCACTGATCACTTCCAGAGGTATGTCCTGGGCAGGCTTGTCCAAGCCTTCACACCTGGGCATGGAGGAGAGATGTGCCAGTTTCACCTCTGTTCTCCACTGGCATGGGGGAGCTCTCACTGCTCAGGGAGCCACGTGTCTGCACTGAAACCAGAGCACTTTCCTGGGGGAGAAAAGAAGGATTTGCTGTAAGAAAAGCAGCCAGAGCAGCTCTGTATAATGCCTCAGGTCCCCAGTGAGCTGCAGCCTTCCTGCAAGGGTATCCTGGCTATTTGAGGGCAAGGAAAAGTGTTGGAGGATAATTACAGCACTAGGGAATTTGTCCCAGTTTGTTTGGTGCAAGCTTTGCGCACGTGAAATATTTGCTTGGTTGGAGGTTTCGTGTGTTAAAATTAAAGAGGAATGATATTTTTGAATGATAGATGAGGCAAAGGTCCACTTGACATTTGAGATTTTGATAAAGTAGCAGAAATACAACCATTTTGCAGAAGATTAAATCAGATTCTTATCTCTGATCAGTTTTCTATCATTTTTTTTTCCATTGAACCTAATTGCATTACTTTGCATTTATCCTTGGGTAAGGAAAAATAAAGTAGATTTAAGCTTTGATTTAAGAGAAATTGGGTAAGACGAGGAGGTTGAAAGACTTTAGTTATAGCCTTGTCTTATGAACTAACTAGATTTGCTCACCCTTTGCACTTACCATAACCACTCAGAAACACAAGGAAAGATCTCCACACGTTTCTACAGCCAGTCCAAAACCCCACGTCCTTCCACATGGCAGAGGAGCCACAGAGCTCCCTTTGGGATTTTACTACCTCAGGAGCAGATCTCAGACCTTCCCCTGGATACAGTGGGCTGCAGGGCTCCTGAAGCCAGCATCACTTTACCTCAATGGGCTGAGCAATCCCCAGTGCAACACCCTCACCATGTGATTTGGGGAGAAAGCAATAGCAGCACAGTCGTTGGCTTTCTTGTCCCACCACCTTCCTTCCTGTACTGCCTGTCATCCATCCGCACGCTGCAGGGCTCGTCTCTCTTAATGGCAGGAGTTGTCCATGAGACAAAACTTGACAGTGAAGCAGCTGAGGTTAAATATCATCCCTTTAAAAAAATTATAAAAGGACATGGAAAGAGTTACTGAGGCCATGCAACACCTGGCAGAGCCAATGAGGTGGTGATAAGTGAGAATGGGCATGAGGCAGGATGGGGCAAAGCCAAGCATCTCAAACTGTATCCCTGAAGCAGTCAGAGTTGGGGTCCATTCTCACCACTTTCTGATGTCCCCCATCCTGCAGAAGCAGGCACCGGTGCTTGAAACCCTGGAGGGGTCAGTGTCAAGCCCTCCTTGGTGGAGACAGGGATTTCTGTTCAGAGAAACAGCCTTCAGGAAAATAAAATTTTGTTCTCAACCAGAGGCTGTTATCTTGCCATGGTTTCCCTCTCTGAAACAAGCCTATTTAGTACTATTGGCACCCACCCCATGCCAGCACCCACAAGAAGCTATGTGCAACTGACACGGGGACAGTGCTGGAGGAGTCGCTCAAACTGCTACCAGGGGAAGCAGACAAGCCTGAGGGCCCAGCGCCCAAGGGAGAGGGTGCTGTTGGCACCCAGCAGCTCAGCAGCCTTTCCCACGGAGAGAGAGGGGATCTGGCAGAGCTCCCATGCTCCTGGCTCTGCCCGGTACTGAGCTACCCTTGTTATGTGTGTTTTCTCCTGGGAGGGGACTCCCTTACTATATTTGTGCCACTAAGGCAATGTCTGATTTTTTAAGAAACATCAAAATGGATTTAAGGCATCTCAACCCCCCAGCCAGCTATGCCAGAGCCACTCCTCATGCTGTAAACTGAAATGGAGAGGAGACTGCAATTCCCCTTCCTCTGCTGCAGAAAAATATCCTTTACTTTCCAGAAGCCAGTGTGGGATAGGGCTGTCAAAAGTCCCCATACAACTTGCCATTACTAACACAGTTGTGTTGCCTACTTCTGGAGCCAGAACTGATGCTGGGGTGTTTCCTACCTCCCAGGCCCAGACAACTAACAGTCCCACCCACTCCTAAATTAAGGGAAGGCTTGTTCCCTCTTGGGTGCATGAGCTGGCGCTGCATGCATTTGCATGTCTTCTGATAACACCCAAAGAGTTGCTTTCCCAAAATCCTCATACTACAGACACCGGGAGTCTAATGTGATTTTTTGATTATTAACACCAAACTTGGTCCCAACATGCAGACCTCTATCCCCATGCATGCCTCATGAGCTTGTATGCAGCTCCGGGACAGGTTATGTGTGACAATATGCTTTCCCTCATAGGACAAACAGCACATGTTAGCCCTTCAGCCTCAGCCCTCTCCACACACTCACACATACATTTGCACAGACAGCTTTGGGAGTGGGGTCACCACGAGAGAGCACCTTGGGGTCTGAGAGCATCCTCCTGGCATCACTGTCCCAGGCAAGCTTCTGCATGATGCTGGGACATGGGAGGTGCTTTGCTGCTCCTCTGAGAGTCAGGGAAGGAGAGGCAAGAGAAGGTTTATAAGAACAGTCCTCTGCTCTTCCCACTGCTGAGGATCTCTTTCACTTGCACCCGTGTCCCTTCCTCTCCAAAACAAGATCTAGGTCATCAGAAAGTAAAGAAAAGCAACAGGGAGAATGGGAAAATGGAGCAGAGCAGCAGCGAGAGCCAGGGCCACGTCTGGGCAAGGCAGGAGAGAGCAAGCCGAGCCATGTCCCCGAGAGCTCCAGGCTCACATCACCTCACACCCACTTCTGCTGGCACAAGCAGGGGCCACGCTGCTTGCACTGCCACCGTGCCAAGGCGTATCTCCCCACGCATGCCCCTCCTGCTCTTCACCCATCCCAGCCCAGAGAATGCCAAAGCAGACGGGCATGGGACTGCAGCCACATGCAGGTTTTAACTTCATTCACCCACCTTCTACTCAGCAGCCAGGTCATCACATTTGCAGCTTAACCATCAATCACAGCATCATTGCCTGTCCTCACCCCAACCAGCCACAGGGCATGAGGGATCTGCAGAAAAGGGCACCCTACACTGATGGTGCAGGGGTTTTTTTCTAGGGCATTGTGTATCATACAGGCAAAATGATCAGGTATTTCCAAAACTGTTTTGTGAGGCCTTCTTTTCTGGCTAGCATGTCTTGTGGAGAAAAAGAAAAAGGCAGTCTTTAACACCACTGGATCACAGAGTGCTGCAGTTGTGACCTCTGCAAGAGCAGAGCGGGAATTCCTCCCCCACCACCATGGGTATCGCCAAAGTGTTATCAAGTTATGCACCAAAAGAGGTTGGTGGTATTAGAAACTGGATATGAGGGTGGCTACAGGAGTTACAGTGTTTCTCTACATTGCCTTACCCCCAGGACAGTTCGACTTGGAAAGGCATTTCCAGCAGGGCTGACAGGCTTGGAAGTTGAACTCCTATTTATCAAGAGAATAGGCATTTCACAACGGCTTTCCGACAAGGACATGATAGTTGGCAACCACACCTAGAGAGGCTCTTTCTGGGCTTGTCGCAGTCTATAAGGGCTCTGCCAGCCCTGGCCAAGGATGGTGCCCAGTGGGTGGAGGGGGGCTGTGTTGTCCCCTCCACTCACAGCCCACCAGGATGTCCCCAGGCAGCAGCACCAGCAGCAGCATCCCACCTGCTGTGGTACAGTCGGGGCAGCACAGGGAGAGATGGGCACCACTCTGGCTCTTGGGTACATTTCCTCACCGAGGGAACCGTTTCCACACAGGAGTTTTGAGAACTTACTAAAATTTATCCTTAAGTCAACAATCTGTTGTGCAAGAGGCCCTGTGAGAGGTAACAGCAGCTGATAACTGCAGTGATGCTACAAAAGGAGTGTCAGAAAGCCGTGTGCCCTGCTCCAAGATATCACAGTGTTTTTACAGCTTATCTCATGCACCTGATGTATTTCAAAGGGCCAAATCACCTACTTCCTGGTGACCAAAGAAGTTAGCACTTTATTAAGAGGGAGACCGAAGATAGGCAGACAAAGACATGCAGGGAATATATTGCTTTTTTCTTTTTTTTTTTTTTTTTAAAAAAAAAAAAAAAAAAAAAGGATAAAATATAACTTTCTGTGGGAGACATAGTCTCCCCACAGGAAGAAGTAGAGGTTTGTTTTAAGCGGGTTTATTATTTTTAACATTACAAGCATTTTGTTTTAAAGGAATGATGTTTCACCTGCAAAACCAGAGTTCATTTTATTTCCACCCACGACTCATTAATCAACCTCAAAGAGCATTTTTACAATAAAGAGATACAATATTAGTTAAACTAAAGACTTACATAGGAAAATCATTCCCGCAATCTTGCTGAATGCTTGAAGCAAGTAGACAGGTCCTGAGAACTGACAGCTCTGGCTGAGAGGAATGAGGACTGCACCACAAAGGACTCCATGGTCCCAACAAAAACCCCCAGCCTCACCAGCCTGTGTCAACAGCATCGATGAGGCACATGACCTAGGCCACAAAGATATGGCACAGCAAAGAAAACACTTATGGGTGCACACAGACAGCAGCTAGAAATTTTAACTGCCAAGTTTTGGGAAAGAAATGGCAATGCCAAGGCATTTCATGGTCCCTGTATCAAGAGGCAGGGTGCAAAGAAAGCCAGAGAGGCTGTTCTGGATAAAATCTCACACTCAGGGTGGGCAGGAGGGTGATCTGCAGGCTGTGGCCAGCCTATAGTGTGGGTGAGTGACAAGGTACAAGGACTGGGGGACTGCACGAGCATTGGGACCTGCACACCAGGGAGAGAAGCAGGCACTTGACATTTCAGCAACGGGTGATGACCAGAGGAATTCGAAGAGAAGGCTAAGATGGTAGAATAGGTTAATTCTAGGCACATCACCAAGGCTTGGCCGTTTCTAGCTTTGACCACTTTTCTCTCCTCTTCTGGTCTTCCTAAGTTTCAATTTGCCTTCTCCACAGCCAACATTTCAGTAGTGGCAGACAAAAGGAAACACATTGGTGGTGCTAGAAAGGAAAGCTTAAGCTTTTAGGATTTGCACAAGTGGGAAAACAGGCAGGGGAGAAGATGGCTGCAACAGTGAGGCTGGGAATGGATGCAACTTTGGGAACAGCAACATAGAGCACGACAGAGGGGGTGGTGACTGGAAACTCAACGCTGTAACAACACGAGAAGCCTGAGCTGGTTAACAAAGGCAACTAAATGTGAGGCCAGGATGGAGACATGGGTCTGATTAGTGCTCAGGTGGAACCAGATGAGGAGGTAAAGCAGGCACAGCAGGAGACAGAGGTGGAGCACTCAAAGGCACCAGGAGAGACAGGATCTGACTGCCCAAGCACAGGCATGGTGCTCCAAGGAGGAGACTGAGCAGGAGACAGGGAAAAGCAAGTACCAGAGCTAGACATGGTGGACTGAACACAACAGGATGGAGACCCTTGGGAGCAGCTCAAGAAAAGAGGCAAAGAGCCATCAGTACCAGTCTTGAGTAGAAAAGTAGGTCTCAGAATGAAGTTTGGCAGCAAAAGGGAGGAGGAAGTTGCAACGTAATCCCACCAAAGTAATTGGGACACCAGCAGAAAAAAAACCAAACCACTCCAAAGCAAGAAACAGGAGAGATGGGAGAAACTAGGCAGGTGGAGAACACCAGATCATGTATAAAAGGAATCGACCAACATCCTCCAGCCCCAAAAAGGTATGCATGACACAGGCTGTGGAGGCCCAAGGCAGCAAAGAGCTGGTGGCACAAGACAAGACAAGAGAGTTGTGGTAACACCATAAAGGCTCACAGAAAAGGGTGAGGATGATGCTCCACAGTATCAGCACAAGACACAAGGAGATAGGGAAGGAGGGGCAGGGAGAGACGAGAGAATGTCCAAAGCAAGCTGAAAGCAAAGCTAATGGATTTAACAAAGGCACATGGGTGTCTCCACCAGTATGGCAACACTAATTAAGAGGATGTGGCACCAAGATATGGTGGCAGCAAATAATTAAAGGTTGGTAAGAGGCAGTAATTTAAGGCTAATAAGAGGCAGTAATTTATCAGGAGCCAGTAAGAGTAAAGAGTCCAGGAGCAATAAATTCAACAATGGAGTAAAAATAAACAGGCAGAGCAAGAACCAGAGCCACCAGCATGGTAACAAGGACAACAAAGCAGCAGTATATACCCTCTGTACACAAATGGAAAGCAGCTGATGGAGACCCAGATGGAGCTGATAAGCCTCCTCCCTCTCCTTATTCAAATCTTCCCCAAATATCCATCTGCGCTGGGAGGCCTTTGGGAAGACATCAAGCCAGTGACCAGGGAAGACACACCTTTTTGAAGTAGGGCCCCTATTGCACTTGTCTCTCCACCGGGTGTCTAGACCAAGAGCTTTTCGGGCACAGAGTCCACCACAAGATCCCTACTGCACGTGGGGTAGACAGGGTGGGGATGGTGGAGAGGCATTTCCAGGGGATGGCAGCCACCAGTAGATCCCTGAAGAAAGATATCATTGCTAGGCTTGTGGAGCACAGGTAGCATGAGGAAGGGGCAAGCGGCCTTAACAGTTGCAGCTGCAGCTAAGGAGCAACAACCAGGCACCTCCCTGGAGAGTAAAAGACCATCCTCCCATGACTCCCAGGAGTCGACTTGGGAGCAGGAGGGCAGGAGGAGCAGGCTGCCTTCCCCACAGCTCTTGTTGCATCTTTCAAACAGCTTCCTAGAAAGCACATAAAGCTCATCAGCCATGCTCCTGATGCTCCTGCTCTGTCCAGCCCAAATGAACAGGAGACAATTGCCACTGTCCCTGCAGCAAGGATACCTCTCATTCACTCATGTCCAACGGCCAAAGCCAGACACCCAGAAATAATGCACCCACCCCATTGCTCTCTGCATTCGAGCTTGAAAATCACAGTCCTTATCTCTGGCTGCTTCAAGGGGGTCACTGCCTAGTGACTGGACACTGGTGATCAGGTTTGCTCCAGCACTCCCTCCCATCAGCTGTCCTCAAGCTCAGCCATGGCCACTCCAGCCCAGTCTGCACTTACAGCTGAGGACACAAGATGTGGAAAGAAAGTGATGCCATGAAATTAAGAGAAGTGCCTTGAGACACCGATGCAGAGAGAGCGTGGGAAAGAGACTAACAACATTCATGTTCATCAGGAGACAGATAAAACCACTACAATAACAGAATTTCATTATGACAGCTAAGGAAGAAGAAACAAAAAAATCTTTGTTTACTGTGTCTATAATAAAGTACAAAGGTATCTGCCTTTGCCCTACTGGTTGCACAAGCAGGTTTCAGCCCTGGGTGAGGGCTAGAAGTTGCTTAAGTCCTGCATGTCATTTTCCAGGGAGCAGATAGGCCCTTTCCAGCATTAACTCAGCCCTCTGTGCCACAAGGTGCACACAAAACACCTTTCCTGGGGTCCTCCTTGTTACAGGAACAGAAGGAGGAGACTGCAAGATTTATGAGTTCACATAGACTTACAGATTTATTAATTTATTGAAAGAAAAAAGGGGAGGACATGAGAGTCCTCACCAACAGCCAAGGATTGTGCTTCATCCTTACTAGGCATGGGAGAGTCAACATGGGTGTTCATTCTCAGGACAGTAAACCTTTAGAAACCTGAATTTTATTCCCTCTAGAGCTTTGGGATTTTACTACAGGTCTTTAGTAGTGCATTCAATTTGCAAATCCAAGGGAATAGTATGGGAAAAGTTTCTATTTTTAACAAAAGAAAGTAAAAACTTCTGAAGTAATGAAGTACTGGATAAAAAGATTCATCTTCTTGAAAGAGTTTTGCTGCTTTATGTACTCCCACACAATACGTTTTACATACTTACATTTTGCATGCATATATACATACAATTCTCCTACAAAGTACAAAAATAAATTGATCCATACTATAAGCTTACTCTACATATGCATTATTTTTATTCATAGATGTGTGTGAGAAAGTTTGAGAAAAGGAAAAACCATACTAGCTTGCAACTAGGGTCAGGGGCAAGGATAAAAGCTGTATATTTTAGGCAGTAAAGCATCCTCTTCTATCTGCTCACTTTTAGAGACACTTCTTTTTCCCCCCTATTATTTTTGTTAAATTAAGTGCATCTATTCCGAGCACTAGAGCAGTTGACTCAATTGCTTAGTTACCTCCTGGTGAGTTATCCATGTCCTGTCTTTCTACCCTTATCCCAAATGGAAGACTTATTTTATGTAGCTCAGTCAGAGCATTCATGGTGATGCCTTAAACACTGTTAAAAAGCCATACCAGTAAGATAAATATTTCTCAGTTTGAACCATCTCCTTTTTTGAGAAATCCATTAATGACTAAGCATGTTTCATGATCCATCTTTCAAAAAATGTTTTTACATTATTTCACCTCACATAAGAAAAAAAGTCTTTTGTAGTTTTGCCTCAAAAGTTCACAAAATGCAATGACTAGAGACACAGATCTACCTCAGAGTTCCCTGTAGTCACAGCATACTCAGTTTCCTTCCGTGCATTTTTTTTCTAGTCTGGTTCTGCTTTTTCTCTTCCTGTTCCAGCAGTCTTGGCTGAAAAAGATGAACATTTTCAAGGAAAAGGAGTTTTCAGCTCAGTCTTGAGTCTTGGTCTAACTGATTTGAACAGTCTAGCAATACTAGCAGTGAGGAAAAGCAGTATCTCGGGCAGGGTCTCTGATCAAAATGAGTGCAAAAGAAGACATAAACTAAACATAAATGACCTACAAATCAGCCATCGCTCACTACATTATTCAGCAAATTTAGAAAGAGCAGGCAAAGCAGGCAACTAGAAGGATAATAGTATTGCCTTTGGATGAAGTTCCTGTTGTTCTTTGAGTATCTTCAGATGAGCTTCTTTCCTTTTCTCTGCCTCTGGTTTCTTATCTAGCTGATGGGATTAGTGATTATTACCGGCTTTTGAAGCCACCTGGTAATCTACTGATGAATAATGATAACAGCCCACTACCATCTTGATGGTTTTCCTCAAATTGCTCCTGAGACATTTCCTCTCAAAACGTACGTGGGCTGCCACTGGTGACCCTTTTCTTACTCCTACACAGTATGCCAAACTGTAGTGCAGCAAAAAGGACAAGGTCATAGGTAGCATCATAAGCACCTCTCAAGATCCTTCACTTCTGTGACCTCAAATTTCCAGTTCTTCTTATAGAAACCTCAAATTTATTGGCATCACTTACTGGGCTGGTTTTAATGGAGTGAAAGTCCTTAGGTAAGGACCTGTGGTCTTCCTGAGGCTAATAACAAGATGTACCTGCTCAGCTCCACAGTGTTTAATGGCTGGCCACAAACACCAGTGTTTATGTAGCCCCAGTCCTCTTTGATGGCAAGCCTGAGTTTGAAGCTTACAGGACACCTCTGGGCATTCCCAGAAAGGCCTTGAGAGCCTCATGAGCAGTGACTGAAGGCCATCCCAAGGAGCCACAGACTGAAATGATACAAGGGTAAAGCAGCTGGTGAGGGGCCTGGAGCACAAGTCTGATGAGGGAACTGGGGCTGTTTAGCCTGGAGAAAAGGAGGCTGAGGGGAGACCATATCGCTGTCTACAACTACCTGAAAGGAGGTTGTAGCATGGAGGGTGTTGGTCTCTTCTCTCAAGTAGCAAGTGATATGACAAGAGGAAATGGCCTCAAGTTGCACCAGGGAAAGTTCAGATTGGATATTAGGAAAAAACTCTTTGCAGAACAGGTTGTCAGGCATTGGAACAGGCTGCCCATGGAAGCTGTTGAATCACCATCCCTGGAGGTGTTTAAAAGATATGTAGATGAGGTTCTTGGGGACATGGTTTAGTGCCAGTGTTAGGTTAACAACTGGACTTTATGATCTTGAGAGTCTCTTCCAACCAAAATTATTCTATGATTCTAACTTCTATCTCTCTCCCAGGTCGAGTTGTTGGAAAGAGCTCAGCACTACTGAAGATATCTTTTATTTGGGGCCTAAAAGCCAGCCACAGGCAGCCAACATACAACATTTGGAACTATGGCCTACCACAGTACCAAGTGTTACCTACCGTGGTACCAGAAGATCACATATGGGACTGAGATCATCTGAAGAGAGCTACAAGCTTTCATTAAGCATACATGAAAGCACCTCTGCACTGCATCCATGTGCAGACATTTCACTCAGACTGTTCGCAGTCTGACTCACAGCCCAGACAAGTTTACAGAAGCAATGAGCAGCTTCTTGCAATTGTCTGCTCCCCCTCCTAAATGTAAAGCACCCCCTTAGTCAAGTTTCCCTCAGACTCTCTGACAAGCAAAGGGGAAAGGAGAAATTTCACCAGAAACTAAGGGGAAAACCGCGTGTGAAGTCTAGGTTGGTTAGTGCAACAACCACTTTCTCAAAACAGCCTAGATTGACTTTTCAGAGCTAAGAGTGAGGTTTACCAGGTAAAACAAAGGTTTATTGAGTCAGCCTCTTAATCACAAGAGCTGAAAACAAATATACACTAAACAAACACAGCCCAAGATATGTAACCTTTCTCCAACAAGACCAAGATAGCTGCCTGAAGGAAAAACCAACCCCCAAATCTAACTATTTGAAAAGAGACAACCACTGGTGTAGCATCTCTGCACTACTGTAGTTCCCAATTTCATTAGTGCTGCCTTGAGTTTTTTGCTAATGATGATCTGATCTAAAGAAATACTGTAAGATTAGACATTGGACCATTAGCCAGCATCATTCAAGAAATTTTACCAGGAAACAGAGCTGCCCATATGGCCTTTGTGTACAGATGAGCATTCCCAGATAGCAAGGCCACCTGTCATAAACAACTTCATTCAGGAGATAGTTCTGTCTCATTTAGAGGCACAAATAGGAGCAGTCCATCCCTTGAGCAAACTAAACCTTTTTCCTTTCAAATTAGTATTTAATCTTCGAGAAATTCAAAGATGCTAAGAGAGGCTTCCTCTCAAAATAGCAAAATGCTGTCAGGTGAGCCCCCACTGCAATCCCAGGGCATTGGGGAAGGGAGGTGGGATGATACTTGAAAGGTGCCCTGATTTTCGGGAGTGCCGCTTGCCTTTCTAAACTGAGGCACAGGCCAGTGTCTGTACCAGCAATGCTGGTCCTCATCCTAATCATGAAAAGTGAAAGGCAGCCAGTATAGAAGGCTGGATGACACTTAACTTGATTAGTCAGTTGTATGATTCTCGGGCAAAGACCACCACCAAACAGTCAAGAAAGGTAATAGATATCAACAGAATAATTTGTTTTGAATGCGTTGAAAGACCAGGTCAAGTTTTTGTCAGGTACTTAATTAGAGGAACCTGTTCTTTATCTTCCCATGTTCACTGCACTTTAATCATCCTCAGCATTTCCCTTACACAGGAGAGACATATATATATAAAAGCAAACTGTCAGGCGAGAAGAACAAGCAGTGCATGTCATATCTTTGAAGTTGCTTCCACCACACCCAACCTCTCTAAGAATGCACTTCCTGGAGATGTTTTCTTTTTCTGATAAAAATATAAAATGAGCAACAAATGTGGGAAATGTACTTTTTCCATCCCCAGAAGCAGAACACATTTCTTGTAAATCATGGATTGCCACCTTCCACAACTCCAGACAGGTGGGTAGCCCACAAAAGTCAAAAAGCAACCCTTTCCTGAGGTTTGGCTTACTTAGGCAAACAAATCAGAAACAATCTTGGGAACAAAGCTTCATGTGTCTTAATACCACTACTCAAATCCAAGCCAAGCCTTTTCTCCCTCTACTCCAACCAGAGAAATAAATGGTGCACCTACATCAGCATCAATAAAAGCTCTTCAGCGCTTTCCACGAACCTTAAGTCTTTGGGTAAACACTTTTAGCTTGCTAAATATTTAGAATCACTTGCCCTTCAGTAAAAAGGGATGGTTTCTAGTAAACAGTTGTATGAAGTTAGATACACCAAACTTCCTAATATCAGAGGAGAGAAAAATGAGTCAGAGTAGGGATGCCTTCTTGAGAAATTACCCATTGATCTCTTCAGACATTTAAATTAGGCTCTAGGCAGATTAAATTAGCTTCAAACTCTTCGGTCTACCCTCAGGAATTTTCTGACTTGGGGTGTCAGGCTTGCCCCTTCCAGAATGGCACAAGAAGTGCCCCTGAATATGTCACACTGCTTGTTGAGTGCCTTTCATCAGCAGCACCTGCTCTCTGCCCAAGCATTGACTGAACACACACTTGTGCTCTGCCAGCCTCACAAGCCCAAGGCACTTCGTCGCTTGGTGAGATGACTCAGTCAACACCACCCAGAAAGGAGCACGAGGCAGTCAGATCAGGCTGATCTGAAGGGCCAGAATTTCTCATCAACAATTATTTTACCTGTGTAATCACATCTTATAAAGAAAATGGAAATGAAGTGGAAAAAGCACTAGAAGGCTCCTCATATATATAAAGAAAAAAAAAAAAAAACGAACACCACACTAAGGCAGAGTCACTTGCAGGGAGAGGTGCAGACAACAGCATCTTCAACACAATCTAGGCCCTATTAGCTGTTCATATAAAGAAGTACAACTTCATCTTTGCATTCCCTAACTAGAAATTCATTTTCAGTCTCCATCATAACTTTCTGCTCTTATCTGCTAAACAGCACACAGCCTACTCTCTCCATCACCTTACCTCAACACCAAAAGCCATTTTTAAGACTTTCAGGGATGAGATTTTGCACAAAGTAGTAGCAGAGCAAAGGATCTGCAAGCAGTACCCTGAAGCACTCAGCTGGCTGCAAGATCATTTTCCTACATTTTCTTCTTATGAATAATGCAACCAATAGCAGCAGAGCCAGACTGAACCCATGAGCCACTAAAAGCCTAACTATAATGATTTGGGTAAAGGGTATAATCTAGTCTGGTATCAAGTCTGTGAGAGTGTCCCCAGGGAAGTAAGTCCCCATAGAAGAGCTGAGAGCAGGACAAACCTGCAGTACAATATTCAACCTTCAAAACAGATGACTGCCTCACATGGTTAATCTCTTTAGTAACCTTCTAGAAAAAGGTCCTCCTTCTAAGTGTGTATCCAGGCCCTCTCCCCATCAACAAATAGCTGAACAATGTGGTAGAAACAAGATATCTCAAGGAATCACATCCTGTTGTCTGTAGTGTACTTGGTGCCATCATTAATAGCCTCCAGCTCTCATGCTGGGGCAGCGAGCAGTTCATTCTGATCCAGTTTCTCTGGCCCAGTATGACTCTGCAGGCCTGTCATACCTGCTGCCAGCCATCGCTTTTGCAACTGAAGCCCCCTCATCTGCTCTGTTGCTCCCTGCAGGGAAGCTCCTCCAATCCTCTGGGCCACTTCCAAACCTAACGCATTCATCTGAGGGGACAGCCAAACCACACACAGTTGTAAGTCGGGGTGGCCAACAGGTTTATACAATAGCATGGAAGTGCTCCTGTTTTCCTTCAGTTCCTTTCCTACAGATCCTAATGGTTCATCTGCTTTTCTTGACTGTTGCCATCTCACCAACTCAGTGCTCAGCAAGGACCATCTGTGATGACAGTTCCTCCTCCTGAAAGGTCATGGCCAGCTCAGAGCCCATCTTTTTATTTGTGAAGCAAGGAGATTCTTTCCCCATGTATAGCCTCATCTGCTCATACAGACTTTCACCCATGCTAAGGTACAGCTTGTACCCCAGCTGTAAGAATTGAGGACCAAGGCAAGGAAGTCAGTGGGAAAACATGACTTTGTGAGAACTGGTATCATTCGTCCAAGTATACAGGGATAAGTGTTCAGGTAACTACCTGCAATCTGGACAACCTGGTGACTATTAACTCTATTTTGTGTACATCTACTGAATACACATGCAACACAACCACATGGTGCATGGTACCCAAAACACACAAGCAACAGCTTCAAAACCAGCATCAAGAGGAAGCACAAACAGCAGGAAAGATTGCATTTCATCCTTAACAAATGGACCTTCATCAGTCTCACAGTATTACTGTGCTAAATCAGCTTTATCTCAAACTTGAATTCATCATTTGTGTAACAGACAGTAAGCATAAAAGTGTAATTAGCATGTTTATTCAAACACAAGTTACATGAGACCCTTCAAGAAATACATCACAAATAGGCCTCCACATATCAGATTTCTTCACTTAGCTTGTCTACAAGACATACTTTGTCAAAACAGCACAATCAGTCTAATTAAACAGTTATGGCAGAGAATTGCCTGTGATGCAAAAACAGTTTAAGAGCAAAGACCATACAGAGAACATAGTACTGGATTACAGCCTAGCATGGATCATTCAGAAAGTGATAGGAGGAAGTTTTCTCCAACAGAACACAAGTATACAGCATCATTAGTATACATTTTGCATTAACACCCATAATTATTAAAAATAGAAAAACATTAGCTTCAAATATTACTTGACTAGCCACTATACCTATAAGGTAAAACCATAAATGGACTAACTCTGTTTAGGAGGTGAAAAACAGTAGATCTCTAGAATTAACTAGAGCCCAGTTAAGCAAACTACTTATGCATGTGCTTAAGTCCTACTAACACAAGTGGGGCTTACACATATTGAATTATTATAATTAACATGGAGAGATTTCAGCATGCATCAATAGTTAAAGTCCATGCTAAATACTTTCACTGAATCAGGATCACATTCCTTAAAGTCCAGCAAAGTTATATACACTATAAAAATCTTTAACTTTTCTCACTCAATCTATTGTCCCACCAAAAGGAAAACCTCTACTGGGTACAAGAAAAACTGCTACAAGTCCTCTAAGGAAGCATGGCTTTTCATGTTTTATTAACAATTCCAAAAGCATGCACAAATCAGTGCTCAGGACAGTCTATCTTAACTGTCCTTTCAGTTTTCAGTCTTTCAAAACAACAGATTTTACTCAATTCGCACCAGTATAGTATTAAAACTGTATATGCAATTTGAAAGTTCAATATCAAGGAACTTGTTCCTTCAGTTCATTCCCAGCAATCAATAGATTCTTAGAACTATAGAGCTGTACAATAATGCCAGTGACTAAATACAATCCTGCACAAGATACTGGAAAAAAGCTAAAAAGTTACATAAATAAATTTTCAACTTCAAAAATATGATTTCTCTTGCACTTAATATTTAAGTGTTATTAAAAACACAACAAAAAAAACTCTGTAATGTTAACATGTATCATCCCTCTCTAAATAAAAATATTCCCTGTAGTATTGTCCTTGTTTGGAAGTTATCTGTATGGCTGTTTAAATAAACTCAGTCTTGCCATCGCTATGAAATCCAGGTATCCGGGCAAATCTTCCACATATTTGGGAATGAAACATTCCTGTTTGCTCAGACGAATTTGATTGTTGAGTTTTGTTTGTTTTTTTATTTTTTTTTAACTCTTATATAACCCACTATATAATAGTGAACAAAATACTTTTGTTTCACAGAAACAACTAACATTTGCCCACACTGGGCAAATGGTCTATTTACAGATACATTAGGACTGCCTGACTGACAGTGAGTGTGAGTTGCTAAACTCCAAGAAACATGGAGCTTAAAATGGCGACACTCTCTGCTGAATCGCCTTGCCTTTTAGGATACGTCTTATCTGGAAAACACAAAACCACAAAACATTAGTGTTCATCATCCTAAAATGAGTCATAATCTGAAGGAAAAAAAAAAAAACCACACAAAAAACAAAACACACCCACAACCTGGACCCAGTTCTGCATTCCTCATTTATCTAAGCCTAGGTTTGAGTTCAGTTCCACCAGAACTGATCAAACTTTACAGTATTTGAACCAATGAAGGGCAACAGAATTACTCATTTGCTTAAGTTATTAGCTGCTTGGGTCAAAAGTCATTTTTCATCATGTATTTGTATAGTTCCTAGGAAAAGGGGATTTTCTTCATCTGTTACTCAGGCCTAAGAACTGCCATTACTAACTATGACAAGAGCAATAAAAGCATGATCTCGGGCCACACTGAGACAAACAAAAGAAGGGATATTATCTCCAGTATGTTGCAGGGTTACAAAGAACAAACCTAGCTGGCTAAGAAAACCTTTTGAGATGGAAAAAGTAAAAGCTACAAGTGAAAACTAATTTTAGTTCTTAGTATATTCTGCCTGATCCTGACATTAAAACCAGAGATCCCTGAATTAAACTGCATTTGCTCAATCTTTTCCTTAAAAGCTGCAACTCAAAACCCAAAGGAAACTTTGGTAGAGGAATAAGGCTTTTGTGTAGATTGGGACAGATGGGAGTAAAGGAGAGGGCTGGTTTTGGTGGGTTATTTTTGTTTGGTTGGTTTGCTTTTGTTTGTCTGTTTCAGGGGAGGTGGAAAGAGGGCTGTTTGTTTACCTGTTCTCCTACAAGGCCATCAGGAACCAGATGAACTGGCTGCTCATTCTCCAAGTTTCTGGCACTTGGATCAGCTCCCTTTCGCATTAGCAGGCGCACAGCATCCAGCTGGCTCACCCGATAGTGCAGGCTGGCCGCTACATGCAGTGCTGTGTTGCCATTGTAAGCCTGGAGAAGACAGAAGTAACTCCATGAAGAAAAGACAGGGGCACAAGGTTCAGGACACTTGTGGTGCCACACTTGTGCACATCCCATATCACATCTGCATTCTGGAAAAGTCATCATACCTTTGCATTGATAAAAGAGAGGCAGTTGGGCAGCTCCAAAAAGAGACGAATGAGCTCCAGGTTCGCTTCTTCTGCTGCCAAATGTAAAGCCGTGCGACCACTTTTGCGATCCTATCAAAAAAGAACTGTTAGTTTTCCCTGAAGGTGCTTCAACCTATCAAGGGTATAGATGCAGACAAAACAGGAAGCAGAGTAACTGCAGAGTGTTGAGCAAACATATTAGCACTACAATTAATTGAACGTCAATCTGAGCATATATTTAAATATGTAATGAACAGTGGACCAGATCTCATTTGGCACTTGAGCTTACACAACCAAAATAATAAATGTTATACTAAGTTAAGTAACGATCTGACCCTGCACAGACATAAATTGGACAGGGAAGCACTTTTTGACTAGAATTTGCAGTTCAAGAACAAGGTATCATCAACACCCTATTATTACAGATACCTCAGAGTGCTCCAAATATCTTTATTTTAAGACACAACCAGCTGCAGCCAGCATAGCATCATTCTTAATCCAGAAATTAGACTATCACCTCCCTTTTCCTCCATGGTTCATTTGCATTGATAATACCTTGTTCTGAATAAATGCAGCATTCTCATTCCACTTGGGCAAATCAAACTGTAGAGCGGCTTTCAAATTAGTCTTCTTCCTTTGTAATAAAGCTAAAATGTGATGTGGCAGAAAGGGACATGTTCTGCTTCCACCTTCTCTCTGGAACTGGCACTTCACATAGAGCTGCTGTACTTACTTTTGCTTCAACAGATGCTCCCATTTGTATTAAAATCCTGATGGTTTCTACCAGGCTCTTGTTTCTCAGCAGAAGTTCCTGGACCTCAGGGGAGTGAGGTGGCTGACTGTTTTGCAGTTCATGCAGCACAGTATTATGGGCCAGAACAGCACAGTGCAGTGCTGTCAAACCTTAACATAAAAAAATAATAAAAACTCAACATACATCATTAATTAACAAATGCAATATACAAGTATTGACAGGTTGCTTGGTTTGAAGGGTGGTTAAAGGAACTTCTCTCCCCGTCAAGCCAGGGACAGTTCCACATTTGTGACAGTGATTGTTCTTGAATGGCTCAGGATTTGGGTTGTCCATTGCCAGAGTGGTTAAGTAGCAACCTACTCTGAGCTCTCAGCCAGCAGACAAAAGAATCCGTTTCTGATATACATATACATATATACATATATATATATATATTTTTAACACATTATACTTTAGAAAGAGTTGTTACATGGAAAACGGTTCAATTAAAACAGCTCTCTGGTGTCAGAGATACTGGTTGCTGTATCCACCAGTGTATTGCTGGCACTCACATGCTTTCAACAACCTATTACCACCTACGCTCTGCACACCAAACACGGTAATCACATGTAAGAGGGAAGAGGCCCTGACAGGCACAGACTAACCATGTTTTTATCTGGCAGATATGCCAATTGTAATGTAATCTCAATTGTAAATGTAAATTTCAACCTGGCAAAGATATACTCAATTTTATTGCTTCTCAACCCAGGATAACATTCACATCAGCAGCCATAAAACATAACATCCAGTAACTCTGTAAATTATAAACTTTTAACAACTCACCATCATAGTTTGTTGCCTCAAGGTCTACATACTGATTGCTTCCCATGGCTCCCTTTTGGATTGCCTACAAAAGTGCGAAGATGCATGCATTTAAGCCTTATCCAAACCACATACTGCTTTCTCAACTTGTATACAGTCTCACTGCAACGAATTTGCAGTAAATAATTGCATTAAGAGACTTATTTTTTTCCTAAGCTAGAGGATTCCACCAAATTACTTAAATGCTGGTGAGAACTTTGATGTGAAATTCAGTTTCACTTTAAGCCATTACTGTAGAGCCCTGAGACATTCACAAGGCTACACAGAGAAAGAAAGTGAGGAGTGGTGTTCTCAGAGTTTCCCCAAGAGGACTAATATGAAATATAAGCACTAACAGTCAGGGCAGAGCTACGCCTTCATGGTTCTTACCTGAAGGACCTGGGCATGCCCCTTCTCAGCGCAAACATGCAAGGGTGTTCTACCCCAGCAGTCTGTGGTGTTGACTTGAGCCCCCAAGCTAACCAAGTCCTGCACAATGAGATGCTGATTGGCAGCCACAGCAACCTGGAAAGCACTCTGCAAACATTGAGAAGAAAATTCAAACTATTAGTCATCTGATCTCCAACAGGAAAGAGCAACTAAAACAAATAAAAAGCCTAGCTACCTGGTATTATTTAAGCAGTGATTATGAATACCAGGAAGCCAGGACAAATGAAGCAGAGCACATAGTTTTACCAGCTCAAGGTGATCCCAAGAAGTATTAATAGCCCAAGGTTAATATTAGTATGCAGGTTAAATCTTGGGGTTAATATTAAATAAGCCTTTCACCACATCTTCCTCAAGGTCCAGACATGCAGAAGCACTCAGGTACACAAAGCAGGTGCAAAGATTTTTGAGAACCTCACCTGGCCATTGTGCTCTTTAATATCCAGCATGTGCATGGCAGCCATCTTCCTTGCAAGAACATAGGAGAGAGCTCGTCTGCCCTGGGCAACCGCAATGTGAAGGAAGCTGCAGGAAAGAGGGGAAACAGTTACACTACCAGACAAATTGGAGCTCAAGTCATAGCATAGATCCAAACATATCAGAGTGGTGTTGCATTGCCAGCTTCAGACCTTCTCTGAGTTACTGAGCCAGGAATACAAACACCTTCTTCCCAGGGAAATTAAAAGCATCTAAATTAGAATCTTTTTCTCCCCATTTACAAGATAAAAGTCTAATGATAAGTACCTGAAATTAGACAAACACCTTAACTACTCAGTGTGCCACAACTTTGTGCAGAGCCCATCAGCAAGACCATGAGTTTCATTTGATTAGCAAAACCACTGCACTCATGACACACAAACACTGATAATAAACAGCTTCCATTACAATCCTGTGGCCCACCAAAACCCAAACATTCCCCAACCTTCCACATCAGAAACACAGAGATAAACAGCACTCACGTGTCTCCATCTGAGTCTTTTGCAAGGAATTGGTCCTGAGAGATATTAGCCAGTTTGCTTTCCTCCTGCTCCACTTGCCATTGAAAAAATGACTTGCCCAGCTGTGTCGTGCTTCTGGCAATGTTTTGGTCAGGTAGAGAGACATTCAAAGTAGACAAAGAGACACTGCGCTCCAGACTGCCACAGACATTATTGGAAATCAAGCTGAAGTGTGGAGTATGGGGGCTGACATCAGCCTGTTGGTGGGCACTGGCCAGTGGCTGGAGGGGAGCAGAGATGCCCTCTGAGCCTTCAGAGTCGTTCAAGAGGGAGGAGAAGCTCTGCGGCTGGCAGTACTGCAGTTCATGGTTCTCAAAGGTATTCTGCTGGTAGCCAGGAGACTGGTCACTGGCAGCAAATGGCCTGTACTCCAAAGAGGCATCCGAAGGATAGCTCTGTGACAAACTCTGGTTTTGTGACGGAGGGAACTGGTAATGCTGTGGCGCATCAAGCATATGCTGGGAGGTGTGATCTTGGAATGCTTGGTACTTCTGGGGTGAGGAGAAAGCCTGTGTTACTGGGCTCTCCTGGTACTGTTCACTGGGCGAGCTGTGACTGGAGACAGCGTGCAACCAGCTAACCTGCACCGTGTTCAGAGAGATGGGGCTCGACTCGTTCTTGATGTTTATAATGTTCTGAAGCAGATCGGAATTGCTGTCACACTTTGGGTCGTTTTTATGCATCTCTTCCATGTTATCCATAGAAGTTGGCGTCTGTGGTGGTGTCTGTCAGGAAAAAATAAAAATAAAAACAAGCCCCAGAAAGCTAGAGGTAAAATTTTTGTCTGGGTGTTTCTGATCACACAAAGCAAACTAAAAAATAAAAGCACAGGTAAAAAAAATAAATTACAAGTTTACCAGGAGGTGTGAGTGAACATTCGCTTGGCGTTTGAAAGAAGGTCCATCAGAAAGGAGCTCGGGAGCCTTTCTTTTGCCACTGTGACCTAGTATGTTCTTCAGCTCTGCTGAAAAGAAAAACAAATTTAGAATGCATTTGGAGGTTACTCTTACAGCCAACTTTTAAAATCTTATTGCAATATATTTTTAAAGAGGGAGTTTTTACCTGTGTACTGCTCGTAGTTCACCAGCCCTCCTTGTGCCTTTTGAGAAAAAAAAAAAAAAATTATTCTATTATTATAATGTTATTTCAAGGGAATTAAAAAAAAAATAGACAAGTAGAAAAAAACAGAGACTTGCTTCTATAAACATAGGATATACCTTAGAGGAATTATAGTACACAATTGGCTAACCCTAATGTAATTGTTTTTAATTAATGATAGGATTTGTACGTAACTTAAAATGAAAATCACCCTTTTTCTTAAGGCTTTTTAAGCTATTTGTTACAATACCACAAAACTCAAGAAAATCTAGAATGATCTTTCTGAGGTCAGAGGACTTCCTTTCAAACATAAGTAAGCCAGTCAATTTCATACTTCTTCAATGCCATGAAAATCTCTATGCAAAAATTTTCCTGTAACACCACTTATCTAGGGCACTTGCAAACACACACTCAGAAACACTAATCCAGAAAAAAAAAAAATCCCCTTTAATCTTCTTGGAAATTCCTATTTTTTTTTTTGGTTTCTATCTTTTCAGACTGAAGGGGGTCTGTCTTTATACTGTGTGCTCCTTACAGAGCAGCACAATAGCGTGGCAAACAATTCTCTTTAGAGAAGATTCCCCAATTCTTACAGCGAATGACCTCATTCAAGTTAACAGGGAGTTTCTGTGGTTTCATAACACAAACGTATCTTTAACCAAACACCCTTTAGAAAATAAAGCTTAGTAAGGACATTTTTAAGCGCCTCCTCTCCCACAATAAACCTTCTCACTAATTTCTTCCCAAGCTCTGTTCTCCAATTACGTATTGAAAAGGAAAAACACCGACTCCATCCACATCAGATAAAGCAGCAAACTCGCTTCTAGCATTATCACACACCTTTTTTTGCCAGCTTCAGTAACCATTGAAAGCAATTATGTCAGTGCTGAAAAATGCTGGTTACCTTGCCTTCCTCCGTGGCGGAGCCCGAGGACATCTGTTTGCTGCTCCTGAAGTGCAGCAGGAGCTCCTTCACCGAGTTCTTCACACGGACCCCCTGGAAAGGTCCTCTATGCTGCTTTCCACCCGCCATGTGTTGGTCAACTGTTGAGATATGAAAACAAATCCCGAATTTAAGGCACCGACTCCGTTTTGACTTAAAAAAAAAAAAAGAAAAAAAAAAAGCGGGGACGCTTGTGAAAAACAACCTAAATCCCAGGTTTCGCTGACAAGAGCCGAGGCGATGCTCTCTCCGCAATCTCACAGGCGTGGGACTCCCCTTCTCACCCGGAGACCCCCCCAGGCCGCTCCCGCAAGGCTGGAAATGCCCCGGGCGCGGGGCACGTAGCGCCAGCGAAACGCTACTGCCCGACGCTGAGCTCCCGCTTTTCATCGCTTCGGGGGCTTTTAAGCCCAAAAGGGTCCGCGACCAGCTTCACTCCCGGTAGGGACGGAGTGGGAACCGCGGCTCCGCGCCCCCCCCTCCCCGGCCGCCGCTCCGCGGGCGCAGGGGACCGGGACCGGGACCGGGACCGCCGCCGGGGCACGCCGTACCTTGCAGCGCGGGGCGGGCACCGCCCCGGGGATCCCTCCGGCCGCCGCCGCGGCTGCTCACCGAGAGGTCCGAGTCGGAGCCCGGCGAGCCCGGGGCGGAGTGCGCCGGGGAGCAGCTGCCCTCGCTGGAGTGGGGCGAGGCCCCGTAAAAGTAGGCGAGGTTGATGGGGCTGCTGAGTGCGCCGCCGCCGTCACCGCCATCGGACGCCACGTCGCGGCTGCTCTCCACGATCATGGCGGTGCCGCGGGGCAGCGGGTGGCGGCGGAGGAGAGCGGCGGGCGGTGGAGCGGGAGCGGGCACGGCCAGGGCTCGGAAAGCGACGCGGCGGAGAGTGGGGGGCGGCGGTGCTGGCGGCGGCGGATATAGAGGCTCCGCCCACCCCCGCGGGGGCGGGGCTGGAGTAGGGCGGGGCCGCGCTTCCCGTAAGGGCGACGGGAGGTGGCCGCGCCCGGGGCGGGGCGAAGTGGGCGGGGTTTAGTTCCCGCCCCGCCCGGGCCCCAGCCCCCCCGGAAGCGGGGCAAGGGACGGGAGGGGCCGGCGGCAGCGCCGCACTCCCCCAGCCCGGGCGTTAGGCAGCGCCCCCGCGGCCCCGCCGGAGTGGGAATGATGGGTGGGACGGGATGGGGATGAAGGGGATTGGGATGATGGGGATAGGGTTGGGGTGGGATGGTGATGATGATGGGGATTGGGATGATGGGGATAGGGTTGGAGTGGAATGGAGGTTATGGGGATGATGGGGTGGGATGGGGATGATGGGGTGGGATGGGGATGCAGATGGTGTTGGGGATGATGGGGATGGGAGTGACAGGGGTAGGGTTGGGGTGGGATGGGGATGATGGGGATGGGGATTATGGGGATAGGGTTGAGGTGAGAGGGGGATGATAGGGATGGGGATGATAGGGATAGGGATGGATGCCACCTCATACACTGTCCTCCAAGATTACCCCTGGATGCCTCCCACAGCTTTCGCAGCCCCCACTCGCAACACATGCAACCCCAAATTTCCACTCTCTTGTGCAGCTGCAGAGATGGAAACCACAAGCATCGGTCTCAGGCCCCCACCACTGCTGATGCAGGCTCACATCCCCACACACACATACCCTCACCCCAAGTGCGACAGCATGGGAACATTCACTCTGCTCCTGCCAGGTCTCAGCTCTGGGGTTACAGGCTTGAGAGAACAGGGATTTTTGGTCATGTGAATCAAGTAGGCAGCACCCAGAGAGAAGGGGAACGTGAGCAGTTATTCACAAAGAGATGAGTCATCTCTTTTTCTCTATCATCAGAGTGTGTAGTAGGCAGGGGGCAGACACAGAAGTTACTTTGGTTTTAGATTGCACCATGCTGTGGTGGCAAAGCCTCTCAGTCAAGACCGACAGGGAGAAACAGGTAAGCAACACAATATCGAAACAAAAAGTGGGCGAAACTGTGTGCCTGTGATTACTGTTAGCAACACCGCTGAGTTAATACCCGTATTTACAGGGGAGACTTCTCAGATTATTAGTTTTCAAACAAATATCTCTGCTTTCCTTGTTTCCACCGAGGTCACCGTCTTCTAAAATACGTGCATGTGTTTTTGTCCATGAGGTTGCAATTAGGATGTTTTTAGCACCACAGCTGCCCCAAAAAATACGTAGTAAAGCAACACAGTATTTCTGAAGTATATTATGCAAATTGGAGGTCTACAATTTAGATTATTGTACATGTTTTAATTGTATTAAAATACATGGGACAGGTGCAACATGAAATTATATTAATCAGCCCGTGAGGAGGCAGGAGAGAATTACTTTATATTACTCAATTATTTTTTCCACTGTCATGTAAAAGAAGGGTTTCACTGGGAGTTAGCCAGGCAGTTTTCTACTCAAAAGACTGTTGTTTTGCACCATAGATTGAATTTACGCAGTCACAGTATAATTTGCAAGTGTAGCCTATAAAATGAAATCAGATGCCAAGTAGCACCAGAAGTAGCATAGTCTAATAAAGGTAAAAATTCACTTGCTCCCTGATCAGCAGCTGTCACCCAAGCACACATTCTTCCTCATTAAACAACACTCTTTATGTAAGTCAGTGTTTGTGAAATCAGGTTGTATGTTTTAAACACACAAGGAGATGGTTCTCTGCTTTTCTTCAAGTCTTAGATCTCCGTTACGATACCTTAGCCTCCGGTAGACACTTCTAAGTCTCTCCTTGTTAAAAAACACCTTGCTGCTTAGAGACCCTTCAGCCCCTGAACGCTCTTTGCACACTCAGTAGCTGATAGGAGGACCTACAACCCAGCTTTCCAAAAGCAGATCTGACTGATCAACCTTTGCATTTGCATCCCTCCCAGGTAGCCAGGAAAGCCAGCTGTTGTAACCTAGCCAGGAAGGCCTCCAACTACTGCAGCAAATAGATCTTGTCTTTTAATGAGCAAATGGTAATGTGAATCTGAGAAGTCTATAATCCAGAAAATTAGATTGGGCATCATAGTTGCCTGCAGTTCCCTTAAAAATGTTGAGACGAAAAGTGGATTTCAAACAGAAAGTGTATTTTTCTCATCATAATCCTACTGTGTTGCGAAAGGCCCCTAAAGCACACATAGACAGGGACAAACGGCACCTTTATCCTTGCTATTCAGTAGCAATTTTGGAATGGGTTTAATCGAAGATTAGTCTCTACTTATGAATGAAAACTATTCTATAAAACAATTTAATAAGGTTTTTGTCTTAAAGAGGGTATGGAATTTCTTTTTCTCTTCTATTCCAAGGTTCCTGCTCTCCCGAAGGCTGACTTCTGACTTGGTCTCTTTTAACCAAGGAAAATCCACTTTGGGCAACACTCTGATACCTCAACTCTTACTTGTTTCATCAGCGACATCTTATTTATCAGGTCTTCTGGCATAAATCTACTCCAAGTCAAAGCAGATTAAGACAAGTCTAATTCCACCGAGCTCTGTAACAAAGGGCTCTTTCAAAAATACACACACCCATCAGTTGCACAAGATGAGCTGGCTCCCAGAAGCCTCATGCTCTCAAAGCGCTTCTATGCAAGTTACTGGTAAATTATTGCTACATCTACAAATTGTAATTATTAATGCTGTGGACCTTGAGCATTTGGGTTTTGGCCCAAACACTACGTAACATCTGTGGTGACCCAAACCCTGTGAGGCGCCTTCAGCCTAAGAAAGTTCCTTCCAGGCAGGGTGGTGACCAAAAGTGCTTGTCACCTCTTCTCCTGATGGGAAACCTGGCACAGTCCATGCAGACAGCAATCAACTGGGGAAAAAGGGGGTCAGCTGGGAAGGCGTTGTGGGGCTGTGGTGTCCAGGGTGTTGCAGCTTTCTTTGGCCAGGCTATGACACAGCACAATCCATCAATCTCCACAGCTGGAGAAGGCTGTGAGGCAAGCACAGAGGAGGATGCCTCAGCTCCTGGAGCGCTGCCTTGCTGGGTTTTTATTGCACCACCTCCATGTACTGGGATGTATCAATAATGCCAACTAGTGGCCAATATTAACAACATTTATCCTGAAAATTTTCTCATTTCCCTCTGGAGGTAGTGAAATGTGATTGTCTTGGAATCTCGGATCACTGCAAAAATAAGAAAATGTGTTTTGTTTCCGAAGACTCTGTTCCTTCCCCCTCTTCAGAGCACAACCTAGACAAATATTGTGGAATTAAAGCTAACCACCCTTGGTTTAGGTTATGTCGATATACTTGATTAACCAAAACAGATGTTGAGAGTGTGACTTCTGCACAGCCATGAGTTACTTTGAAGGGATCTGAAAACTCAGTTAAGAGCAACTACAACAAAAACCCTGTTCTCTCAAAGCTTGCACTTGCTGGGTAGCTGTCTTGTTGCAAAAGTCAGAGAGGCTAAAACACAACACCTTAGACTTTCACCACCAGCTAGGCTAATCTAGGTCATGTGTCTCCCTTTTGCTATCCTAATCAGAGCAAACACAAAGATGAGCTGGACCTGCCGTGCAGGGCTTCCCTCTGCAGTAGGCCTCCAGTAACTGTGTCCTTTCTACACAGAAACAGTAGAGCTACTGCACTAATTCAAAGCAAAATCAAGGATCTTGCTCAGTGTTTTGGAGTTTTTCTGTTAAAACAGACTTCCATGTTTCCAACACCCTTTCTATTTGGAACCATGGTATTTTCTCTCATATCTGGACTCTCGTACTGAGAACAGTATTTCAATAGCATTATCACAAACTCAGACTGAGGGAGTCTGACATTGTAAGGCAGCAGAGGGGATACCAGGCAGACAGGTTGAGCACTCTCAGCTCAGAAAAATCTGAGCTGCAAAGCTTGGGCAGACAATTGTTTATGCTTGCAAGTACATCTTCCCAACATGCTGTGCCAACTCCTGTAGCTTTGTGTGTAAGTGATCACTGCCGATCTAATTCCTGATGTACTATAACTAGTCCCTACCTCCATATGGTCGAACAATTTACCCTCATGTCCTGATACCAGGATTGGTAACAGTGCTCTTACGTGAGCTCAGTTCTTGGGTCACTGATGAAAGAAACTAGCTCCTTTGGGCATGGTTTGCTCCAGGTCAGCTCCCTAACGCAGCATGGGCAAGACTGCCAGTTGTCTCCCTCTAGCTTGCTCTCCAAAAAGGCATCCTACATCCTCTCCCCCTCAGAAAATCCTCTTGAAGCTGTAGTTTCAGGTCACACATGCAACGGCTGGAAAGTAAAACACCCAAACCAATGAACAGAAGATGCACCCTGGAGGGCCCACATGGGGTTCAGAAGAGACCAAGGCAAAGTGTTATTACCCTGCATGGCTGTGGCTGGTCTGTTGCAAGGAAAGGGCCAGCCTTTACAGTATCAGCATGCCTGCACTGCTTGGTCCCTGGGGCATGTACTGGTGTGAATGTTTTAGGAGATGTAGGCTTTAAATAAATACATACATAAATAAGTAAATCAAGGCCAGCAAGTGGAGCTTTGCCTTCCCTGTAGAGCTGCACGTAGTCACCCTGCCAGGCACGCAGTCCCTCCTAAGCGCGAGTGAGGAGCGTGCCAACTCTCAAGCAGCCCATGGTTCAGTGGGTGTGGGAGCAGAATAAACATCTCTCTTCAGGCCATCTCCTAGGCAGAAGTGTGGGCAAGGTTCAGCCTCTTGGTAAAGTGGCAGAGCACAAAATACTAGTAACAAGCACTTGCTTTTGCAACACATTTCTGGAGCAGTAGAACTTTTGTGCTATTTCTTAAACTGGAAATAAAAATAGTAATTTACAATCCAGTTGCTTAATGCAAGTGAATATTTGCTGCATGGATGTCAAATACTCCTTATTCTCCAACAGGTGTAATTAGCCTCCTGCTGCAGACTGCAAGTCAAGGTGTGTGAGCTCTGCAACCACTCCTCTGACGCCAGCAGCATTTTCACACAGCATGCAAACCCCTTGTAGAACAGCATCGAGAAAAACAGAGGTAAAAGCTTAGTAACTATTGCACTCCTAGAGGCAGTTCGGAATCAATACCTGTGTCTGCTTTAACGGTTTAGGAGACTGCACGTCAGTAGGTTGGAAACGGTCCATGACACTTTTTTCCTCTAGGAACCAGTACAGAGGATTCAGTGTTTCTTCCCTCTTTGCTACACTTGTATTGCTACATTCTTCCCAGATGTTGGTCTCCAAGACTGACATTCTGGGATTAGTCTGAACTTCAAAAGGGGGCATGTATAATTCTTCATATTAAAGGAAAACTCAGACTGTTTATTTAACATATAACTTTTGGGGCTTGCTCTTTTGATCCAAAGAATGCCCTCAATTCTGCTTTTTTACTCACAGGTTGTTTGATATTTAAAAATAAATTAATAAATAAAAAAGTAGGTTGCTCCTAAGTAGATCCTTTCACACTGTGTACATGAAGCAGCTGAAGTCAGTATGAAGGAAAAGAAACCTCGAACACAGCAAGTGTTACAAAGCTGGCTAAGTAGATCTGATTTCTGTACAAGTAAACAGCTCCCTTGTATGTACACCTTGAGTTTGTGGACATTCCTCTCAATGTACTCACTGCCCCAATTGGTAATTTTTCCTCATAAGCTCACATATCTCATTAGTTCGTTAATGCCTTGCAGTAGGAATGCATGGCTGAGAAATACACGCAACCGCTGATGTCACAGCATGTAAACGAGGAGCAGAAGGCCATTTCCCCATAGCAAAGGGCAACATCATATGTCACTTGTTAAGGACACTGTGTGTACATAGATGAGGTAAATAGCGGATGTTCTTCCCTGGAAATACTTTTCTTGTTTTGATGTTAGGTAGGGAGTTAGTGCAGTTTCTCAGCACTGTTCAGGACTCTCAGTGGAGGTTTAAAGGGGTGAACATTGGTTTTCCTTGTGACTCATGTTGAGGACCTTTTTCCTCTTAACTCAGGTGACCAACTTGGGCCAAAAATTGTTATTCTAAGCCCGCATTAATTTTATTTTCTGCTGTCAGATATAGAAGCCTATACTGTTGCCACAGCTCTGGTGGACTTCTGTTTCAGTCTTCTTCCCTTCCACAAACAAAAAACACTTCAACTACCTGTAAAACAAAATCACTTTCTAGCACAGACTGTGGAGCTGTCCCAATGCAGCCTTGCCACTGAACTCTTTAGTACAGGAACAAGAGGAAAAACAGCTTTATCTCGGTCAGATCAACCCAGAAAAATATTATTTTTCAAATTGCAATCTACCCAGAACCCTGCTTTTCCAGCCTCTCCATTTATGTGTAGTAATGGATAACCTATCTAAGGTTAAGGTTGCCAGACATCCAGGCTTCCCAAACACACGTTTTTTCCACTCAAAAACATTGTCCAGGCAGATTTTGAAAACTTACCCACTTCTTGGACACAGAAAACCTGTCACATCTACTACACAGCATATCTAACTGTGTTGGCCAGTCCAGAAACCCAAGGCACACTGGCAGCACTCATGGAGATCACCCATGCTGTGATTGTGTAGCAGGATTAACACCTGCAGGAAGCCTCAGCATCGATATGAACAATCCTACACAGCCTCTGAGCGCATCCTCAGCTCAGTGCTGCACAGATTGGCGTGCAGGAAAGCCCGGGCAGAAATAAGACAACCACAGTAGAAGACACTTGTACCATGTCAACACTGCAAAGTGAATTAGAGTGAATTCCCTCATCTTATGTCTTGATCTTATTTCACTGTGTTTTCCAGTTTATAGAGTTTAAATGCCTTCAATTCAGACTTCCATTCACAGAGAAATCCCAGCTTTCTAAACACATGGCTGTCTGATCTTAGGAAAGTCCTGAGACTCAGCTGTAGAGCTGTCCTCCATTAGTCAGACAAAAATTCAATAAACAGGAAATTTTCTCATTTTAAAAAGCACCTAAACCAAGGCAGCCACATAAAATTTTATTATGGTAGGGAAAACAATAGGTTGCTTCCAAGCATCAGTACAAAACTTTCCTGGTGCTTGAGATGAGTTGCATATAATAGGACAGCTTTTATCTTCAGTTAAATGTGTACAGTCATCTTCAACGTGGGCAGCATCACTCGATCTATGGTTCAGAATTTACTGCCACATGTAACTCAACCACAGATGCCCTATGTCTGCATTAAGGATATTAATATAACAGAAAGAATACTACTACCATGTTCTTTCTTGCTTCTGCAGACGTAACAGCCAGATGCTGCACATTTAGAAAGAAATCCATGAAAGTAATGACAAATTTACTATAATACATAAATCATGCATGAGTTAGCATAAAACATCAAGGAAGTTGAAAATGAACCCTTTGATTTGGTGGGGCACAGTACAAAGCTCTGTTCCCAGGCCTTGGCTCCCTCCTCCAGTTCTCAGCCAGGAAAAGACATCAACTACAGCCAGACGCATCCTGTCTAACAGGACGCCACTCGTCACAGAAGCTAGCCCTTGGATGGTTACGTTTCCTTCCAATTTCCTGCCAATTTCTTAAGAAAGCAAGAGTGAAGGCAGCTCTTCGTTCCACCTTGCATGTTTTGTCTCAGGAGCTTGTGACTGGGAACACAAAAAGTCACACAGGGCTTTCTCAGCAGCACCATCAGGATTTAGTTTTGCTGTCCCCAAAAGCCTGAGGTGAGAAGCAAAACCAGGTCAGCCCATCTGGGCTGTGGCAGGAGGCAGAGCCAAGGGGCAGGATGGGGCTGCGCCCACCACCCTGATGCTCAGGGCAACCCAAGGGTGGGGGAAAGGAAATTCTGATGCTGCCTGTCCGCTGGCACCCAGAGCCAGAGGGCATTTCCTCCCCACACACACCCTCCTCCTATCCACTGCCATGAAATGCAATGGGAAACACGTGGCTTGCTGTAAAGAAGGTTGATAAAAGGTCTAGCTCAACAAAAAGAAATCACTTGCCTCGGGAATCAAGCTGATACTAGAGTTTCATTTGGAGCAGAAATATGTGCCTTCTTGCCAGTGTCCTCAGGTGACATTTGTCCCTGACTGATGAGCACCCTGTGTGGCTGAGGGAGAGCCCTGGGTATCACCCTTTCTCTAATCCCCATGTGCCTCCAGGCAAGTCATGATGTCCCAGCTTCCATCTGAAATAATTCCAAGCTACTCCTCCCCAGCCACACACAAGTCTCTGATGATGTCATGGTACAAACATGCCCCCAAATTTTGGGGGTCTAAAATCCAAACCACATTTCATGCCCTACAAGAAGCTTAGTGCTGAGCTGCCTTCCCTGCCTGCCAGATACAGGCACGGATAATGAACCAGGGTGCTGCATAATCAGCCTCATGTGGTAAGCCAGAGAAACCCTCACCAGATGATGAAAATAAGTTTATGGTTTGGTTTAACAAACCCCTTAGCATAAAAAATTTTAAAGTGAACTTCAAGTTCATTAAACTTACTACTTTTCATTCCCACAGATCTTTTGCTAAATTACAAGATAGTAGGCATAGACCCCTATTTTTATGTTTCCCTGTGTTGTCTCACACTGCACCATGACAATTTACTCTGATCCTATTGAAGCTGGCAGGCTTGTATGCTGATGATGCTCTGCTATTCCAAAATTACTGATGAGCTGCCAGAAAAAAAACTGTAATCACGATTATGTAAAACACTCTCTTTCACCAACAATGTTTCTTCCATCCAGTGCTCTCAGAGCTTATCTTTCCATCCATCCATCCATCCATCCATCCATCCTCTGGAAAGCCACTATATCCTCCCCTGAAAAAAACAGGTTGTTTAAAGAGAGAATTTCCCGAAACAGGTAACCTATTTAGAGGTATTTTGTCCCTAAATCCATTGTGGGCTTTCAAAAATCCCACCATTCATTGTGGTTTCTTCACACTTGGTTATTACCCATTACCTTCCCAAAAGCCAGCCATTCTTCCATACCCAACGCCAAAATACACACAGAAAGTTACAGTACAAGCCACTTGCAATGCTGTTTTAAGTCAAAAAATGAGAAGCCAATATTGTTCCAACCAATTGCAGACTTTAAGCAATAAAGTGAATAAAATGGAGTACCTTCATGTCGGAGGAATTAAGTTGGAATTAGCTCTGCGGAAAACAAGCCAATTCTCTGCACCCCACTGGCAACCGATCGTCCCTTATGGCCACATCTGAGTGAATGGTGAATGACTGAAAAGTTCCTCTGAGGTTTAATGATATGAAACAGAGAAACAGCAGAGAGGAAACTTTTTTCCCCCCCTCCCTCACAAAACTCCTGCTTACTCTTGCTTTCTGGTCACACACACACACAATAGATGCCCTGAACAACCCTCCCCAAGTTTATTACAGTTCCAGGCTGAGTACCCACAGGACTCTTTTTATTGCAGCGGGTCACACACCACTTATCTTTCAGCCCTGGTTAACCGGGGCGGTGAGGGAATGTTGTGACATGTGAGAGGAAATGGCAGGGTGGAGGAGAAGGGTGGTATGAGCGTGGCTCGCTGGACTTTTTCTGCGTGGTGGAATTTCCCAGGCGGGGTAAGCACTGGCAGGGACATTCCCCTGCCAAAGAGGCTGGCAGGAAACCCCAGGCTGGCGTAATGCTGCCAAAAAAGGGTCTAGAAGAAGCTGAAGCAAGTTTCACAGCAAGAATAGTGAGAAACGGATGTACAACAAAGGGGCAAAGAGAAACATGTGGAGTACAACATGGCAGGGTTTCTTTCCTGATTGGGTCAGGTTCTCCTCCTGCATGGATGGCTGCAAGCTGTCAAGCTGCATCTCATAATCCTTTTATGTCTTAGCATGACAGGGTAACCTGGACAAGCAGGTGCCTGTGTAGTGGCTGCATAGGAAGCAAGAGAGAGGCCATTTCCCATAGAAAAATCAAAAAACAGCTCCAGCCTTTGGGAGGTGAAACAGGGCAAACGCCTCTCCTTGGCAACTGCCTGGATTTCAGGGGGATTTTGCTGCCAGAAAGGTCAGAATGAACGAGTTTCAGAGGGGCTCGTGTCAGCTTGAAAGCGCCATACAATCAGCAGCCTGATTTAAAAGGAGGTGGGGCTGGAAAGGAGGAAAACAAAAATTAATATAAGGAAAATAAGTACTCCCCTTAGTCAGAGATATATCAGATGTAGAATAATCACCTGGATGCAGTAGATATGATAACCTCCAGCATGGAAGAAGTTTCCAGGATCTTCCTAAAAGGTGAGCAGATCTATCTGAATCATACTCCCTTTTCTTCTCCTTTCAGCAGTGGCACAGGCCAGGATTCACCACACTTACCTAACATGGTGAGCAAGGACAGGACACTCAAATCTCAGAGCAAACGTCCCTCTGGCTTCAGCGCTTTTTGTTACCCCCTCCTGAGTGCAGTTAACCTATACAGTTCCAAGTGGCTGGCACCAACAAGATAAAAACACTGAACAACTTATCATCCTGCCCACTGCATCCGCAGTGCCTCCTGCACTGGAACATCGATGCTAAAAACAAACAAAAACCCCTCAGGCTTTACCCTCACCCTGCCTCAGCAAGCTGAGCCAGAGGGAGGTAGGAGGGAACACCTCCTTTCAAAGGTGATCATTGTGAAACCTTGCCCCTGCAGGCAGGAAACACTGCGTGGGCTCCATCTTCCTGTTCGCGGATGTATTGTAGCGCTGGAACGCCTTCAACTGATAATCTTGATGGGCTCAATATTTTCCTTTGAAATAAGGGCAATTTGTTCCAGACCAGGCTAATATCTGATTGTTTGTTTACTGAAGGTCCACAGTGCCCTCAGTCTTGCCAAACACATGGCAGGGCAGTGCCCTGGCCAGACCCTCACCCTGCTCTCTCCCAAAGCAACTGTGAAGCAAAGCCGGCAGCTGTGGGGATGTGTGACACCTCTGGGTGCCTTCACAAAGGTACCAAGACCTCTTTTAGCAAAGAGAATGGGCTGCAACCCCAGAGAGTCACAGATGTCCCAGCATCACAGTTGGTAGGAGCAGCACTTGGAGTACCACTCAGCTCATCCAGTTTGTCCATCCCTTTCTCCCCAGGTGTTGCTGCCTCTTAAATTAGGGCAGCTCAGGTGTAAAGAAACAAACAGAGGTACAGAAGGGCAGAGTAACAACACCAAGGCCAAACAGCTGATGTGTGGCATGGCAGGATTAAAAGTCATGGCTTCAGTCAGAAATGAAAATATCTACTTGTAGCAATATTTGGTGCACAGAAGAACTGGGACAACAGGACATCAAGAAGAAATTTGTTGATGTATAGAAAGTATGTTGCAAACAGCAGATACGAAACTGTTGGAATTGGAAGATATACATATACTGGACACATTTTACAACAATGTAAAATAATTGCAATATCTGCTTGTTACTGTAGCTTGAGGGTTTTTATCAGCTGTTTAAGACACTATCTTTTTTCCATAAAATAACTTTTCTTTTTCTATTTTTATTGATCACGACAAAGGCAAAATTGAGACACAGCAGAAACAAATAATAAAAATACAAATACATGGGGCAAAAATGAAAAAGGTGGAGCAGAAAGCAAATAACCCATTAAAAGGAAGAGACAACTAAAGACAAAAATAGCTGCCAGTGGAGCAAGTAACAATTCCCTGAGAGAAGCTGATTCAGGCAGAGAAAGAGGGCAGGCGGGACTGGAAAGCGTGACTCACTCGGCCCAGGGAAAACCAGATGGTAGAAAGGAGTAGAAAGAATTGAGTGCAAGATGGTGAAGGGAGGGGAAAAAAAAAACAACCAAACAAAAAAAAACCCAAGGTGAATTTGTCATGGTTCTTTCATTGCAGGTACTTTTTGCTGTGTATCTCACTTGCTGAACTCCAATGGGCATGTCCCGCCTGGAAGCTCTTTTGTGAGATCCTTCAGAGCGAGCTGCTGTGTTGCATATTACTAGTCCTGATCATCGCAAACAACCCACAGCAGAGATTTCAAGTGAAAAGGGAGAGAGCCCCATATCAAACTGAAGGAAAAAAATATCAAAAAAAAAAAAAAATCACAGGTTCATACAGAGGGCCAAGCATGAGGGCACCAGGTGTAAAGCACTTGTTTGTTTTCAGAGCCGGCCAAGGGAGAGAGAGAACAACAAGTGAAGAAGCAGGACAAAATGTTCAATGGATGCCTGAACCATAGAAAACTGGCTGCCATAGCATGGTCTTGCTGTCAGATCACAGAGTCTGCTAAATTTTCCATGTTGCAGGAAGAACTAGCTTGAGATGGACTGTTCTATCCCAGTAAAGTTTACTTCTCTGGATCCTTTTGTGTCTTAGAAAAACAAACAAACAAACAAAACCCACCACATATTTAAGATAATATTTAGGGGAAAAATAATTCTCTGAAGGACACTCCTAAGCCAACCTGAGAGTTATCAACATCTGTGTCATCAACTGACTTTCACTCTAAAATGAACTCCAAGTAAAAGAGCTTCATCCGGTTGTGTTTGCGATATTTGGTTTCAAAACAATACTACCCAGGAGTTATTACAGAAAGCAAACCACCACTAAAACTATTACATTGTGGCTTATGTTTTCCATTTGAGAGTCAGCCCAGGCTCTTTTTCAGTGCCTCAAAGCCCTCTTCTGGCCACATTCATTAAGGATTGGCTGATCTATGAAGCCTATGCTAGATGACACAGTCAGGATGTCGGGGAGGACACGTACTTTCACTTGGGCTTAGTGATGTGCTCACTCTGCATCTGAGGCTCACACAAAATAACTTGCATGCTCTTAGTTCTCTTAGCATCTTCCCACATAAACCCTCTCTCCCATTCCAGGCAGAGAAACCACTGTGCAATTCACCATGACAGACTCACAGAGCAGACGAGCTTATTTCATCACAAGAGGCTAGTAACACCAACAGTGTTACTTTGGACAGGATTTTAGAGAGTCACCGCCCAGATAGGAGCTACGTTACCTTATATGAGAGAGTTCAGGTCTGGATGATAAGAATCACGATGAATTAACATTTCAGGAAAGGCTCAAAGATCCATATTTAGGGAGATACTAAAACTTTTCCTTGATTTCAAATATATTGGTCTTGCATTGTATATAGGATAGGTAATGTTAAAAGTTATATAACACCTTGCTAATTAGGAATGCAGCTCTGAACCATGGGTTGAACACAAGAAGCCTCATTCCAACCAGATCAGAAACCATGTGGTCCCAGCTCTTTGCCAGCCCCAGTGAGCCTCCTATCCCTCTGTCCAGCAATGTGAGGCTCAAGCCCCTTCCTTGCCAAGTACCTGTGCCATCTCAGGCAAGTTACATGCCTTCTCCGAGTCACTACAGGCTTCGAAGCGCACACAACACACAATGAAAGCCTGCCTGTACACTCCTCCTTATTCTAATTATAAAGGCTTTGGTTTAAAACGTTCCCCCCACCAATGGTATCTGTCATGTCTACAAATGTGTGAAAATCTAATACACATGGCTTCAAATCAACTGTAAGCAAAAAGTTTGGAACAGTGCCTAACATATGATTGCTATGCAATTGCTGTCGGGGAGGGAGAAGAGGGAAAACTGTTCCTTTTTTGACACATTTGGAGAAATATATGTCTGTATATTTCAGTGTGCTACATCAGAGGAGTGACTCTGTCCCAGACAATTGAAATTGCCTTTGGAAACATCCACATGACCAAATCCCTGATCATCTTCCTCTCCCTGGTGTCACAGAACAAGACCTTTGCACGCTGTCTTTCCTTCGACCCCATTCCACCCTTTTTGCTTCCCTTCTCCTTCCTACCCGTCACTTCCATTTCCCCTCTAAGCATGCCAGAGGCCTGACCTCACACCACACTGAAAAGCAGCTCACACTTTGCAGCCCCTCTCCTTCTTTGTTGGCTAAGTGGAGGCTGGAACAGGTGGGACACAAAGGCAGTACACTTCACTTTCAGTTTCCAGAAAAAAAATGCTGGGAAAAAGGTATTTTGCTCTGTTATCTAATGTCTGGCAGGTGGCATTGCCAAGAGCAGGCTGGGGCTCGAACTCAGCTCTTTGTTTTAGAAGAACATAAGAGCAGCACCCTAGATGACACCACATGGCTGTTGTCCCCTACCATTCCTGCTTCAGCAGTCACCATCAAATGAAAAGGGGAACAGAAAACCAGAACAAACACTTCACAATCCTGCCTCAGTGTACTCTCTTCCAGTTTCCAGAAATACATAGTACAGGGATTTTTCTGAGTCAAGCAGGCTATTTTTGGCCATACATACAGGAAACCAGTACACAGGGCAATGCAGGCTGCTTCCTTCTTCCCCAGCTGTGAATCTTGGCTGCAAGGTAACTCCAAGACAACCCTGTCACCACACCCCAACTCCTCCACCCTGGCCCTCCAGCCACCCCAAAGGCTCCCCCCACCCTGCATTGTGCAGCCACTCTCCTTCTCTCCCCATGACCCCACAAACTCAGCTCTTGTGCTGGCACAGCAGCGGGTACACAGCCTGGTGCCACACGGAATGTCCTATGGCCCCTGGACGCAGTGACTGACTTGCAGCACAGACCTCTCCTCAATTTTGTTTCCATTACTTACAGTAAAAACTGCTCGCAAGCTAGGGAAGCAATGACCATGTGGCATCTCCTCTGCTCTTCATGCTGCTTTTTTAAAAGAAGTGGTTTAAGGACATCCTGTTGGCCAGATGAGTTGCAAAAGCCCTCACAGGAGGAAGCCCAGGTTGCGTACAAGCTTTTATTATGTGCCAGGCCTGATACACTGACAACAGGGAACATCAGTGTGCTGCAGCTCTAGGGCTAGTGCTAGGCTTGTGCTGGTTGCACAGATCACTCCCCTCCAACTACACATTATCGGGGTGGGGGGAGACACTTAAAAATCACTTTTTGAAATTATTTTTATCTATAAGCCACAGTGTGAAACTTCTAATCAACACAAAACACAACAACGTAATCGGTAAAACTAAGGGAACTACTATGCAACTACAAAAACTAAGTATGTGGGGTTACAGCAAAAAAAGATAAACTCAGGCTAAATCAGATTAAACAGCTTAAGTAAATTTACCCTCTTTATCAGGAACTTTTTATTCTTTGAGCTTTTTGGTCATTCAAATGGTTTTCCTGATCACAACAGGAAGTAAAACACATTAGAGCCTTCTTCGTTTTGTAATCATTTCAATAATATACATATAACAGAAAAAATACCTTTGAAAACAAGTTATTTTTCTAACACACAGATATAGAGCCCTTTGCTGCTACCAACAGGAAACAAGAGTCTTCCAAACACTCTGAATATATACTAGTAGAACTTAAGCATGAAATGATCTGGGCTTAACAAGTAAATGCTTTATACGTTAAATTTGCATTTGTTATTGAAGTTTTTTGCTGTTACTTAAGCTGTCATGAGTGGAACAATATTTTAACCCACACTGCTGCAATAAAAACTAAGCAAAGCCCCAATACCGTCACCATTCCCAGGAGACAGCTTCAAATCTTCCTTTTTTTTTCCACATACACATGGAATTGTCACCTGTAGTACATAAAAAGTCATACAGACCTTTCTATCAAGAAAAGCTCCCATTTTTAAACACTTACCTGTAACATGTAAAACAATGAAAAATGATAATTTGAATGTCGTAAAGCAGAGCTGCCATCGCACTGCATAGCAGATGAAATAAGAAGCAACTGAAGACTTGAAAACAAAGGGAAAGTTCTGCTTTTTGTCCTCTAGTTTCATTGACAATTCAACTAATGTTTTTATTTGATTTCCAGAATGAAGAAATAAGTTTAACATAATAAATATATGAAACAGGATTCTCAAAATAACCAGGTGCAGAATATCACCATGCAAGTCTGATCTATAAAATGGAGTTTACTTGTCTTGTAAATAAATTGCTCAGAAATCTTCTAAGAAATACCATAAAAATGCAGTCTTTTTCACCGAGATTTCAGTGAGCTGGATTTTGCATAAATAAAAAGGGAAAAAAAAAAAATCTCTGTATTTAAAAGTTAATAATCAACAGGCTCAGGACAAGAATGAAAATATCAAAAATAATACAATTTCTTCCCTTCAAGTGAAAATAATGGGAAAAAAATGAATACAGGGCTTCAAAAAATCTTGTGAAACAAATTTTTACATGTAAAGGAAGATACTTAACTGGCAACTGAGAAATTCCTTTCCAGTCCTGTTTTACATTAAGTAACTTGAAAAATAACCAACTTCTTAACCTAAGTCCCCATTAAAATCCATTTAGAAGCTTAAAGGTTTAGAGAAACTGATTTAAAAATATTTTATTGCTTCTATGTTTCCATATACAGCACACACACAACTAGTAACAAGATGAGAATAGAAATGAAAAATCATCCATAGTTCAACTGAATGACATATATAAGCACAGCTGTCATCAGTCCTCATCTTAAAACATGAGTAAACCCTCAGTTTTCCCTTTTCTCCTCCCTGTCTCAATCAGAATGCAAAGAAATAAAATATTGATCCTCATTCCAAATAAACTGGCCATTTCCCTCATTACCTAAAAGTTAATTCATCTGTTATTAAAAAATCAACTGAACTAATTTATAAGGGAGAGGTTCTACCAGAAGGTGATTAGGCATCTTTGCTAGTAGCAATCCTGTTCTCTTTCCTTCAATTGACAAAACATTCAAAAAATATATTCTTCTCTATCTCTTCTTGACAGCTGACAGTGATTTAAAATTGCTGTTGAAGAGCCTTGGTGAGAGCTACAACATTCAGAGAAGAAACGTGCTGCCACAACACTTTCACACATGATATGGCTTTATGAGGAAAACCAAATTGTTAGTCCACCAATTAAGTAGTTTCCTTCAAGGTAAAAGTTTGAAGTCTTATTTTCATTAACATTATTTGGATAGATTTGTTATTCAGGATGAAAGCCTTACACTCTACCTATTTTAAAAAACACACTTGGAAAAGATGAAAGGTCATTTTGCATTGCAGTGGTTTACCTTCCCACACCTGAATTGGTGTGGTCTCTTTTTAGCAGAGGATAAATTGCCATTCACATATTAAAGTAAGAAATAGTAACCTAAAGCTAATGTATGGGCAGATACTATGTGAGGCTGTTGTCAGTAGAAACTGGCAAATCGGACTTCCTTAATTCTCATTTGAAAAGCTAAGAATAAACGCTATTTCAGTGTACACGACTCCCTCGGTCATTTTTAAACACTTTAAAGTCGGTAAGTTTATAGATGGATGCTCCTGCCAACTTTTACGTGCTAAAAGCATTAGCATTTGTTTTTAAAACACTTCACAGTTGTCTTTTAAAATGAACAAAACAAAAACTACTGTTTCTGTAGCTGGTAGCATTAGCCCTCTTGGGGCTCCAGCAATAAGAGCACAATCTTCCTAACATAGTAGCAAACCTGGCAAAGAGTAAAACATCTCTAATATTAAGACATTTCCATTATTCCATGCTGTGCGACCTACCAGTATGCCTTACTAATTTTTAATCTTCTAGGTTTACTCAAAGTCTCAACTTCCATGTTCTCCTTAAGCATGACAAGCTGCTTCAGAAGCACTCCACTCCTGTTTTGACACATTTCTCAGTAAAGGCACAGGTAAAGACTACACTGTTGGCCTGAGTGAGACATACTTATTTAAGATGACACAGAATGCTTCTCTCATGTTTAATTTGTGGGCTGAATTTAATCAAAACTTTGTTTTCAGAGTGCCACTACTTAAAATATAGACAGGCTCCATCAAATTAGCAGCAGAAAATGCCACACCAAGAGGCCCAAGAGCCACCAGCTTTCACACAAGCAAAACTGCAAACACGTACCAAGTACCTGCACGAAGGGTAACCCTGTGTGCCTTTGGCTTTTGGGTGTGAATTTTTTGACATTTTTGTATTGGCAGCAGCAAAGCTCATGAATAAGTGATAAAACTGCCAAACACAGAAGTGGCATCATCGCAAGTCCCTGAGACTGGTATGTGCCAGTCACTGTTACCCATTGCCAAACATCATCAGGCACATCCAGGTCACTTGGCTTCTCTGTACAGATGCAACGTACGAATGATGCACAAGAGTAGTTGTCAGAAGCTCAGCTTTGCAGGAGCATAACGGAATAGCTTTATCTAATGGAAACCCTTTCATTAGTTATTTCAAGCTTAAAGTAGACAAGCCTGCAACTTAAACTTGCAGAAGCTGCCTGAGACAGTGTCTTCACTGAGGTCATAATATACACATTTCTGCATGACAGATAAAACAAGAAGTAGACAATGTATCAAAGCTCAAAGAGATTCAGTAGTACAGGAAACCAAACTATAATGCCGTCTATTTGCATTATTTAGCAGCTATCTGTAAACACCAAGGATGCCTACCTAGTGTACTCTAATAAATTTCAGCAAATTCTTGATGACTTAATGCTATAGATATTTTTATTGTGCTTCCTTGCTTGATATTAGTGATTTTGGTACACCCCCTTCATATTTCTGATTAGGACTTTGAAATAAGAACAGACACTGTGCTTCTCTGACACACAGCTGGAGGGGATCTCCCTCAAACTCTGGAATGCTGAAAGAAAGACTGCTCCCAGAAATCTTTCCCAGGTTTCATACACAGTTCTGAGCAGCAGAATTGGTGCTGTATGGATTAAATTACACACACACAGTGCAGACAAATAGTAAAGCTAATAACCCACATAATTTCTTACTGAATTCTGTCAATTTAATTTAAGGTGCTCTCTAATAATCTCAGATATGAACGATAAGGTTGAAAGGAATCAACTCCGTAGGAAGATATGGCCTGAACAGTCAGCTCCTCTTTACCACACTTCACAGCTACCCAGAGTTAAGGCCACCCCACTTATACTGTATGCAAGTACAATAACCAGAGTTCTTCCACACCACCCAGCATAATCTGATAGCTCTGACAAAGAGCAACTTAACTGCAGCTATAGAGAAAGATAACATAGGGATAACCACTTGTGCTAAGTTTGCAGAGGGCACACATAAGATAAAAATACATCTATTTGATTCTTAACAATGACTTCTTTTGGGTGCAAGTTATGTGGCAAGTAATGAGCCAGAGACATCTCCCAAGCATCCACAAAGTGCACAGCAATTCCTGAGAACATTTTCCTCATGATAGAGTCGAGCTGAAAGGAATACCAGTCACTGTTAAAGAGGCTCACTTCTGGCCCAAGCTCCTGAACATTAGCGGTTCTGATGACGATTAAAGTCTTGGGGCTGCGATCCAGCAGTTGAATAACCGATCTCCGAATGTTCCTCAGCCGCTGGATGTACACTTCCACAGGGAAAGTGCTGAAGTGGGACCATATAGTTATGGCGACCACCGTGTTTCGCCCACCCACAATGCCGTTCAGTTCGTTGGCAATGTAGCGCAGTTCGCTGCTGAAGACTGTTGAAAAGCGAATGGGTGGCCCGTGACAGCGGAACTTCAGTAGGATATTGTGCTTCAGGTCCACAGACATGAAAGGGCCCACGTTCTTAGGACTCCCCAGGTTAAATTCCACTAGATCTGAAAACCCAAGAGCAAGCATTAGCGAAAGAAAGCATGAGACCAAAACTATCAACAAGATGCTACAACTACAGTGCAAAAGTAGCAACAGGTTAGGAAACCTGAACTTAATACTAAGAACTCTAAAATTAAACAGAAGATGAGCATCACGCATGCGCTAGCTGCATATTTCAGTGGGGTTTATGGGTGCTGAAATTTTTAAGACAGCACACTTCAGCTTCACAAGGCTGTCAATGCCTTTTTCAGGTTTCCCAAACTATTTTCTTCTCTCTCTCACAAACAAGAAATTTTCCAAATAGACTCCTTCAGTCATTGTTGCCCTATGAATTCAGCATTCATGGGAACCCTTCTGGCAACTCTAAGAGTCCATTAAATTTAAATATGACTTCAACTTGTAGGCATTAAGGAGTCTTAAAATCTTTGTTCTGATACAGTTTAACTGCTTTAAGGGTAAGGGAGGAATATCTATTTGGCTACTGAAATTCTGTTTTTTTCTGTTATTTAAGTTAAAATAAGGGAAATACAAGAAAGGGCCCAAACCAGATCAACAGAAAGGGAAGTCATTTGCTACCTCATTCCAAAGTCACTTGTGTGACTAGGATGCTTCAAGGCTTTATGCAAGCACCCTAAGTGACTTCTGCTGTGCCCCGCAGGTGGCCACGTTAACTCAGAGCCACAGCAGCAGTCCTCATTAATGAAACATTTTACAAGGACAACTTTGCAGATACCTTGTGGCCCCGTTTCCAAGGCTTACATGTTTCCAATGTCTGCTCAAACATCTGACTAACTGCCTTTCTGCCAGGACTTCTGCTCATGTTTTACCTTTTCCTTTGTTTTGTCACTGTCATTCAGTGAGATCAGCTCTGTGCCTGCAATGTGAAATATAAAACTTTGCAAAGGTCTTTAAGGACAAAACCAATTTAAAAAAAAATAACCTGGAACAAATTCTGTCAGATATTCAAACCACTGTCTTATTGTAGAGTCTCCAAACAAGTGGACTACTTTTCCTTGTAAGCACGTGGTTATATCATCTGACTTGTTAAAATGATGGATCCACTGTGTTCTGGACCTCCACTGGTCTTCATAATAATAACCAGAAGGGGAAACTGTGGGATCTTCAGCTCTGTCCATACTGCTTGAATCTGGAAGAGAGAATTCTTTGAAATTAACATACAACAAAACTAGCCTCCATAACCTTCATGGACATATAGCCAGTGATGTATGAATGTCTTCCCTAGTTTAAAGCAGAAGAGTATGATGTACTGCGTATACTCAAAAAGTTCAAGGCCTCATGCTTCTCTGAGCCCAAGTATTTCATCCCCTGTTTCTGCAGCAAAACCTGCAACTGCTGACAGAGTTGGTTGACCAATTATAGTTTAATTTGATTTAAATTAAATGGTATCTCTGATGAGAAAGTAAAAATTAGTAAGTATCTGACATCTTTGACATTTAGAAGTTCTCAATCATGGATGCTTGCAAAAGGTACAGAGGAGCACAGGCAGAAAGATCAGCAGAGCACCTTCATCTTCCAGCCTGGGTTGGATCCCAGAACCCCGAGGCCCCACCATCCCTCAGCTGCCAACCCCTGCAACACTCTGTGCTGAAGCGCATGGCTCCTCTCCAGTGCCCAGCCTGCCAGCAGCAAGACCACTGTAGCTGGGCCTGCTCTTCAGGAGCAGCCTCTGCCCCTGCAGCACAGGACACCAGCCCCAAGGTGACAACCTGATCCTACTCATATTTGCTTAAAACAAACAAACAAACAAAAAACCAACAACAACAACAAAACCTCACACAACACACACACATAAATCCATCCATCCATGGAAGAACACACACACTGACACTCCTGCTCCAACCACACATGCTAGAAGAGTGAAATTTGAATCATAAGGACTCCAAAACCAGGAAACACTAGAATTAAAGCTGCAACCAAGAATTTTATCTGTGTCCTTCAAATGTATGAATTATGACAGTCTCCAATTGCACAGATTTCATACTTTCTCTCTGTCATCCAGCCCCTTCCATTTTCACTGCCTGGGACAGGTCGCCCTCTGAGGAGTAACTAGAGTATACCAGAGAAGCTGTGTTCTGCCGAACAGTCATTTAAATGCAGAAGTTGAGCAATACATTGCAGCAAGAGCCAGAGATTATGGGAAGAGAGGCTGCAATCTCATGGTTATGTCAAACATTGCTATATTTATCTTAGCATCCAGCATAATACTAGTGCGTTGACCTTCCATTAGATTGTTGCAGGTTCTTCCTTTACCACCTGTGTACTCAGACACCTAAACCAAAGAAGCACAGAACTGTTCCCTGGCACAAACACCAGCTGTGTGAAGCTGCCACATCGAGCTGTTTAAACACTTTCACTCACCTTGGCATGGAGACTACCTGCTAAGAACAATCACTGCCCTGTCCTAACTTGCAGCTGTTTGGGAAAGCACACATTGCCACAGCCAAAAACCATGCCACGGACCATTCTAACTATGTAAAAGTACAGGCAGTGGAATTCCAGGGCCCAGAAGCATTCTCTGGTACATGCTTCATTATAACACCAGTTTAGCCAAAATCTAAACGCTCAAAAAAATCAGGCCATAACACCCATTCCTAATAGGCGTTTTTGTCTCACTGTTTCTATAAAATATTCTTTTTGTCTTGCATTTGTAGATGTCAACCTCCTTAGACCTCACAGGAACACTTTAAAAAGCAAACTACTATTATGTTCGTGGAACATAAAGCCTATAATTACAATTACCATAGAAAAAGCCATCAGAAAATTTCATATTTGGATGATTGTTTACATCAGGCAACAAGGACAATGAAGGAAGAAAACAAACAAACAAACCAACCAACCACACTAGTAACGTTGACTCATCCAATATGTACGAAACAGGAATCCTACAAAGCAAATGAAAAAAAAAAATCCCTTCATGTGGTCATGTAATTAAAGGCTAATTCATAATGTGAATTCACAACTTCAGTTAATTTGTTTCTTAAGTCTTGATGTAAAAACAATTCAATTTTTTACCTTTTAAATTGATTCTTAGGCTACAGACATACGTAAATAAATGGTACTAGAATAACTTTCTGGTGCCTCACACTAAACCTAACATAAGCATTTCAAATCTGTGTACAGTATCACACCAGTTTTGCTCCAGAATTCAGAAAGCCACTACTTTGAGATTTTATAGAAGAGAGTAAAAGCTCCAATCTGACTAGTTACAAACCAAGAATAGAATAAAAGCTTGTATTTCAGAAAAATCCATACATTCACAATCATACTAATTTATTAAGTTTATTTATTCAGAGACTGCTCTTCCTAGAAGGAATTTCCATGAGGAATACTGTACTACTCCCGTCAACCCTTTCTAACCCAGCATTAATCCCCAGGAAATGCAGGCAGGCTTTGATCATCTGTAACTCCTGAAAGAAGGGCAACACAATTGAATTTCAAATTGGCAGCAGTTTCCGCGAGGAAATATCCAAGATTAAGAAAAGCAACAAAAAATATGTCATCTAAAGGATCAGAAGAAAGAAAGCAGGGAAATGGCTACTGGCCTAATAATAGCACTCTGTTTTTTTAGTGAAAGCAAAACTAAAAGCAAGAAATGCTGTAAATTGTTTTCTATTACGACTTTATTGCTCAGGTCAGGAACTCTACCTTTAAAGTCTCCTACAACCTTATGGAAAAAACATCTGAAAACTTTTCAATTAAGAAGTAGTGTGTAGTGTATCGCATTTTATGCAGGCTTTTTAGAGGCACAAAAAGCATGCACATGGATATGAAAGAGAAAAAACCTCTAAATTTAACTTAGTCTGCAGTGTCTTTTAGTTCTGTTTTCAGACAGGGTACAGAACGATTAGGTTCTCATCCACAACTGCAGGTTCTTACATCCTGTGGTAACAAAAATCACAGTAATACTTAAATGCAAATTGTCAAATTCTGTTAGACAAAATTCTTAAGAAAGAAATTAAGGAACACCCACAGCTGGTTTTGCTATATTAACTTGAGAGTTTCGTGAGCAGTTACTGCAAGACATTTTACATCTCTAAGTAAATGCTACAAAAAAGGCACTTTTGGCAAGAGAACAAACTTTTTAAAAATACTTTTTTGCTAAAAATACTATTTTTATATGGAATTTTAGACAATTTTGTTATTAATACTGAACTTACTGTAACACACAAAAGCCTTCATCTTCTCAATACAAATTTAAAAGTTAATTTACATTCCATGCTATGTAAACAAACAAATCAATTATTACTTCATGCCTGTTGGTTTGTATTTATTTTTTTTTAATAAATTTAATTATGAATTACAAACACAAATCTTATAAAGTTCACTTTACCTGTAAATGCCTTGGGCTTTACCATCACTGAATCAGGTCCACTGGAGAGTATTGGCCTTTTGATGTTCACATCACTTGAACAAAAATTAATAATAATATAGTATGGCTGTAAAATTTGAAAGCAATATTAACCTCATTTTTTCTTAACCCACTTCAAATAAGTACATAGGATTCACAATAAGAAGTTTTTACTTCACGTTTACTCTACTTCCTATAGCTGAATTCATTCTGTTTTAATTTCCTTGAGACCACTATCACTGTCCTGAGTCAGAATTCAAAGTTTCGTAGCGCTAGGACACAAATGTCCTTCACGCATTTACTGGCACAAATCCAGATAAAGCTACCAGAGATCTGCAAGCAGCTTTGGGGGATTTACCACAAAGATGGGGCGTTCCCCATTTGTGGTACATGCACCACTGCCAGGACATAAACCACTTGAAAGGGTGATTGCAGCAGCAGGTCCCAGCTCTCCATTGGTGTTTACCACAGTAAATGCCTCTGTGGAGGCTGTTACCACTGCCAGGCCCCATAATCCCACATGGAATCATAGAATAGTTTGGGTTGGAAGGGACCTTCAAAGGTCATCTAGTCTAACCTCCATGCAATGAGCAGGTACATCTTCAACTAGATCAGGTTGCTCAGAGCCCTGTCCAGCCTGGTCTTGAATGTCTCCAGGGATGGGGCATCTACCACCTCTCTGGGCAACCTGGGCCAGTGTTTCACTACCCTAATCATAAAAAATTTCTTCCTCATGTCTAGTTTGAATGTCTAGTCTCATAAGCCATGTCTAGCCGTATGCCATCACACAGAAAAGCATGGGGCAGTCCAGCACCACCACCATCCCTGGCAGTTCTAGCTCTGGCCCAGGCTAGCAGTGGTGTGTTCTGCCTCTAGACAAGATGGTGGTACCAGCCAGTGTCCAACCAACTTCAGAGATCGTCATCAATAAGGTCTTTCAGTAGGACAGCAATTTGCTGAATGTAGAAACAAAGCTCATCCCCTCTGAACACCAAGAGACCTCTTAAGTATTTGTGGACATCAGTGAATTCTGATCAGCTTGTGCTGGACACATGTCACTATTGTACAGCTGTGATGCATGTGGAGATCTAATACTAAGCTCTCCTTCTGTCTTTCATTGCTGTTTTAAAGAGAATCCCTGTCTAATGTTTTTCTGTAATAAACAAATTCTTTTGAATTTCTAGAAGCCATTTCAGTCAAGGATCTCAGAACTGAACAGAACAAACAAAAAACAAACAAAAGAAATTTCCCATTTCCATTTGGAAACATCACCAGTCAATATCAGCCATATCTTACAGGTGAACTGCCTGAGGCACAGGAAGTCCAAAGACCCACTTGCAAACTTGATAAGGAAAAGTCAAGAAAACAATTACCCTGAAAATTTATTTTTTATTTCTGGTGTTCAGTTACAAACATGCACACACATGTTTTTAATAAAACTATTTGGAGCTACTCTAAAATCTTTCCCAATCTAAGCCTCAGGTGGACGCACTGCTGAAACGCGTCAACACCTGTTCTGGAGAGCAAGGTAGTAGCTTACATCTACAACTGTGACACTACACAGTAGCTGACTTGGTCTAATTTCAGCTGAAGGTATATACAGGAGCAGTTCTATCACGTCTACTCATGCTCTAAGAGATGGTGGGGTTTGTTTTAAATGCTGAATACAGAAGAAAAAGATGACTCTGAAACTAATTTAATTTGACCCTTTATATAACATGCACAGATCCTTTCCACACAGGTACTTCTCAGTAGTTTGTTCTACCAGGTGTTTTCTTCATGACTGACTTAGAACTATTCCAAAGATTTGAAAGTTATACCAAGCAATAAAGAACACATTGCATTACACATAAGATGGCCTTGGTTGAGGATAAAAGCAACTGCTATTTTGTGTAAAAATAAGCCCAGAGCCTGGACCTTTTTAGGTAGCTCAGACTTGGCCAAAAATACATCTCACAGTATTGTTACTGATTTTGCAAGTGTAGGTGTGGAAACAAAAAATAAGGAAACAGTCCCCCAAACCACCACCAGATTTAGACAGCATGTTCTTGTGAAGTTTAGCAGGTGCACCAGGGCTGAATTCAAAACATAGACAGAGAATTACACTGCAAGTTTCTTTAGCTTAAGATTACTGTGTTCTTGCACGGCTGAATGGAGGGGAAGAGAATATTCAGCACCTCACATCACACACCTGTTCCTGCAGATACACAATACTTCTAAGGCAACCTGTCACATTTCAACAATAACCTAAAGTTTGTCTTAAAAAAAAAAAATCACTGGACTTGGTGTGTATATAAATTCAACAACATACATACCTTTGGAAAAAGAGGCTTTCTCCTTGTGTCAGAAGACCTTTTTGATACCCACCCTTAGCATGGCTGATTCGGCTGGCACAGGACAGTTTTCGGGGCTTATAACAGAACCATGGCTCACCCGTGTAGAGATCTGTGAAGTTACAGACCGGGAGGTCTCCAGGCAAACAAACATTGCACTCGGTGGTCTCTGAATATCTCCCAGACTTGAATGAGCTTTTGAAATAGACCCTGTCTGGCCTTTCTTCTCGTAAACGCAGGAGGACTTGGATCGCTTCACTCGGATGGACAAGTGACACAGAAACTTTGACCTCTCCTGGCCAAAGCAAGGTAAAGAATACTTTGTAAAGGCCGTCATGGCAATCTACAATTTTTCCTGTTGCTCCCGCTTTCAGCAGAGGCGAGTGAATTCGTGCCTGTAGATAGTCTCCACCATACTTCTTGGGTTTTCCTTGGAAATTCTTCATGCGAACAAGCACCTCCAGCTGATCACCCACCTTGAAGAACCCTCTGGGTTTCACAATCACAAAGTCACTATGTGCAGGATCAGTGCTCTGCATAAAGGCAATTTTGCCATCAGGGGGTTTTGGCCACTGTATTGCAGCAAGCAATGATTCCTGTTCTGCTTGTTCTCTTTTGGACAAAACCTGCTGCTTATACCCACAGTAAGGCTTCCTGCTAGTTTTGGTTGTCTGTGATAGAGAATGCTGGACATTGTTTTCTGTTATCCAATTTGATCCCGAAACCGCATCATCATCCAGGTGCTGGGGAGAAAAAAAAATACCTGAAATTGTGCTATTAAATGAAACACTATGAATAACCAATGCTTTGTCAGGAAATTATCCCAAGAACTGGGCTTTACTTTACTTGACTTTGAAGCTGACCAAACAGAGCACCTTTACTAGAAGAGAAAAATCTATAGCTTCGACCATTGGCTTTCTAACGAAACAGGTGGGCAACCTGCAGTTACCCTGCTCTGGCAAAGACAAATATTTTCTCTGGCAGTATTTTAGCTACCAGTGCATATAGCAGTACTGTGGAAAAAATCACAAGATGTCATATGATTAAATAGTAAATTGTAACTCATATTTCATTTTCTTACCGTAGTAACATCTTAGTCTTTGAGCATAACGAGGTCTAATAGCTGTCCAACATACTGCAAGAAAACAGGGCTTAACTGAGACATTACGCTGCAGATAAATCTGATGCAGTCCCTGCACTTGCATTAGCAGCTGCAATCACTTATCTGGTCCCGCTCACATTGCTTCTTAACTAATTACCTGAAATGTTAGTTTCCCTATAATGTACAGATTGAAAGAAATGGAAGAAAATAAAGGAATGCTTCAGGGGCAATGAATTAATGAACTGGTGGCAAGTAAAATAGTATAGGACAGGCTAGGACTAAACAGGAAAAAAAAAGTTGTTTAAGATTTTAAGATCTATGTAGAGCTTCTTCTAGAGCCAAATGAAACACAACTAGAGAATTCCCTAATCCACACAAGAGTTTAAAATCTAAAGTAGTTCAATATAATGCTTGATTAAGAGTGTCTTCTGCTGTAACTTGAGAACAGTGTCCAAAATGGTATTTTTATGCAAATTACTACAGATACCATCTTATTCATGGTATCACACAATTTTGCAGGGTTGCATTAGGGAAACTTTAAAAATAGCACAGTCTGACTCCAGAGCTACCTGTGAAGTTTCTAATCAGCAAATCCAAACTTACATCTCAATTATGCAAAAAAAAGCAGTAGTTAATGAGTACTTAATTATCAGGTATATATAGTAGACCTTATCCATAATTGTATTTCACAGACAAGCAAAATACAACAAATAATTTTTCAAGTAAAGATTAAAATTGTACAACATGTTATTCACATGGCATCAGAAATATGTTAGTTTAGATTTGAAAGATCACTAAAAAATTAAAACTACACTATTTGAAGTTTTTAAGAACATCATTATACTTACCAGTATCCTAGTGTTTTCCATTTACTTCCTCCATAATTAACTGCTCAGTAATGTACTAAAATTCCAAGCACTTATATTAAACCCCTATTAATTGTTACAAACATTTCTTAGTCCATTGAAATATCACCTAGAGTACATGTTCATACCACATAGGTTTTGCCCCACTACATTTTATTTGAATTTGCCAGTATATTAAATCCATTTGAAGAATACAGAGATTCAGCATACTTTTTTAGAAGAAAGATAAACGTAACAAGCAATAGAAACACACAGGCTTTTGAAGCCTGTTACATAATACGTTGGTTTTGATCAGCTTAAGAGTAAGAGGATAATGAACACACTTGGTTGTAGGATAGATACAAAAAAATCTTCTCTGTTTGATACCCATGTTAACTATAAAATCTGAAATTATAAATTGTTACATTTTAACTATAAAATGTAAATTGGCAGGTACTCACGTGTACACAAAATACTATTACCTCAACAGAAGCTTTTGCTTCTGTTTTACATTTCCACCCAGAATTTAACAAATTTTCCTGAAGGCCATCTGGGGTAATTCATAATTATTTTTATTTTCCATCATAGCAGGCAAAAATGCAAACATATGACTGCACATTACTTTTCTTAATACAGTACACTTCAGGCAAAGCTGAGAATGAATCTCAGGCACAGTTCTACTTCAATTCTTGCATACATGCATTCTTGAATTAAGCCAAGCTTCTATTTTTTTATACCTTTACAACTTCTTTTCACTTGCTCATGCATATACATAACACAGAAAATACTGCTGGGAAATATTTTTAAAAGTTAGCTATATATTTTGATGTATCCAACAAGATGGTAACCATATCTCAGCAAAAATATTTAAACATTTTCCTAAGGAGAGGTAGAGAGGGAGAATACACATGTTTGATGAATTCTTGTGTTCAGTGTAAGCTCCCAAGAGAAATTTTCTATATTTCAGTTGGTTCTTCAACGGTTGGTACTTCAAGGGTGGGGGGCTGGCCATGGAAAAGAAATCCTTTCAAATGAAAAAGAGAGATGACCATCTAAGAAAACCTTAAAAAACAGACCTGTCACTATTTTTAACCTTCTAGAAATGTCTTCTGCCTTCTTAACCTTCTATAAATTTCTTTCGCGTTTTTAACCCAGCGTCTCTCTCAGACATTTAGAAGATGTCATTTATGGCCTAGCTGCCCTTTTTGAAGCCTTTCCAAGGGTCTACCTATATCTTCCAGGGGGAAACGGTACAGGGAACACCAAGCCAACAAACTCGCACATTCAGAAAACAGAGCAGAGCACAGTTGCAGGTCTCTAAAGCAGTCCACCTAGGCAGCCTTCTTAGCAAAGCACAGGGCAAAGCTCTTCACTTTATGCAAGCTGAGGTCCCAGACAAGCACTGTCACTTCAGCATCTCCAGGTTATGACCCATTAAGCAGAACATATCATACCACAAATATTTCCTCAGTCAGTCTTCAAGGAGAGTAAAAAAAAAGTCTCTATGAAGGTAAAAACAGAGATTCTTCAACATCCTGAAGGACCATTCTTTCTGCAGTGTCCTCGCTCCTCTTAACTGCCCTCTCTCAAGCCCAAACAGGACCGTGCATTACTACATAATTATAAGCTTACATATGAAAGTAAACTACATCATGTATGCTATTCACATGAGAAATTATTGCAGAGATTCCATTTCCCAGTTAAGGCAGGGAAAGCTTCAGAGTCAATTAATAAATCAAAGATCCTTGACTGGAACAAGAAAGCTTTCCAAACCATCTTTCTTTCTCAAGTGTTTCCCAGGCCCAACTCTAAGCAAGTGTTCAAGCTCTCCCAACCCTATTGCTTGCCCTGAGGCAGGTTTAACAGCTCAGCCGGTTCCCACTCCATTCCCTGTCCTCTTTCACTGGCATTTCCACATCTCTTTGGCTCCTGTGTGCTAAGACACACAGAGCCCATACAGTACTGTGGGCTCTCTGTTCTAGTCAGCAGCCAAAATAAACTTACTTTGAGGAGGGCAGATAAAGAGCATTTCTCAATATTTCTCAAGAGTCCTCTTCCTCTATCTTATGACACAGATTCTTTTTGTTTCTAATGGAATCTCCATATTGAATAACCCTTGCTTTGTTTTTTTCCATATATACTCCATTGAGGATGTCTTGGTTTCAAATGCAATTCCAAAGGTGTAGAGGGTGGAATGTTGGTTTGTTGGGTTTGTTTTTTTGGTTTGTTGTTGCTTTTCATTTTGGGGGAGGATGGTTTTGTATGGTTTTTTTGTTTGTTTTCAGTTTGGGTTGGTTGGTTTGTTTGTTTGTTGGGGGGGGGGGGGAATTTTTATTTGCTTCTTTCTGAAGTTAACCAGAACCCAAATGTGATCACGAAGTAATTTAATGGATGTTTGCCAAGTAACACAAGCAGGACAGAATGGATTACAATGTTAATTAAGCACAAACAAATCCACAAGCTGTTCCTGGTACATGAAAATTGTCATAAAAAGGGAAAAAAAAAAAAAAAAAAGAAGATGTATTTTCTGGAGAAGTAATGAATGTTTCAGCTAAACTACTGAGCTTTTAGCATTCTCACTGCCAACTAAGCAAAAATTAGATATAACATAAAGTCCCACCCAGGCAATCACGCTCTCAAAAACATTCTAGAAGGGTCACAGGGTGCTTGGTTAGATCTGCAGTGAACACTTGTACTCTGTTAAATGTGATAATATTGGTGGCTGATAAAATTTGTGGAGTGTTTCAATTGCTGCCGAGAAGGTGGAACTCTCATCCTGAAGCCCAGTATCTTACACCAGCTGTAACCCCTAGCTTGGCCGAGTATAGTCAGAACAACTGCTGCAAACCTGCATATGTCACTAACATTAGAGCAGGAAAGATCACAGGAGACTCCTGGGTGACAGGCATGGGGATCCGGGGAAAAGCTGCAGTTTGCCCAAGAGAGTCTTAATTATGCAGCAAACAATATTTGAAACTGAACACATACCAATTACTGAAAGGTCAGTCCCCTTATTTTCAGTAACTTTGCACTCTGAGTACTCTATTCCTATTTGTTGTCTAAGACAGGCATAAGATTAGTTCACTGTCTTTCCTGATTCACAGCACTGAGTGGGTGCTAAACTACTCTAAATGTGAACGCCCATCCTAAAAAGCCATCACCTGACAGACAAATGTTCCAGCAATAATCTGATCGAGATGATACAGTCATCTTTTGTAGGCACCTGCAATTTAACAGCAAAAATGTTTAAAATGTTCGGTTTCAGCTGTTTGATTCCACACAACCCTCATTCCTCCAAGAAACTTCCCCTCTCCCCATACAACTCTCTCTTCTAAGTATTTTTAAATAAAAGAATGCTCACAATGAAACCTGTAGTGGTTCTGTCACTCTAAAGGCAACTGGTACAAATATACAAACTCCCCTGTATCCTAGAGGCACGATGTTGCTCCTCAGCAACAACCTGATACTTTATGAGAAATTATTGAACATTTTATCTGTCTGGCTGCTTTGCAAAAACAAAAAACACCAAAACCCCCACATTTCTTCTGGTACTATAACTCAGTGGTCAGCTCTGGACCTCAAGGGTGGAGTTACCACATACAAAAAGTAAATTAAACAGTAAGCAGGCTATCAAATTGTTTTGTGGACAGCTTGATTTTTTTTTTTTTTTAAACACAAGGTAAGAAAAATAAAATTCTGACATGAGTAGGACTGTTGGGAGAGCATCATTAGTAGCTTAAGAATTCAAGAGAGAAGATTCCAACATGAAAAAGTTTAAAATCCTATAGACAAAAAGCAGGGAAGCTAGCTGGGGGCTAGTTGATAATTGCCTTAGCTCTGTAGCTTTAGCCAGCTAGATTAGATGATTTGGGGATGAAACACATACCTGATGCATTTACAAATGTGTTTTCAACAGTAACCAACAATAAACCCTGTTTCCAGAGCCTGAACAGATTTGGTTACAGACATTCCGTGAAAGCTTTCTAAGACTTTTTGTGGCTTTGATCTCTGACTGAAAAGAACCAGTGCAGATACCTATACTAGACTGCCTGGAAAGCTAAACTACAGACAGATACCAAAGCAGGTCCATTCGAAAAAGTGGCAACAAAAGGGGTTAGAGTTGCATGTTACAGCATAGAGATTTAGCAGTAAGACAATACCTAACTGAGATTAGAATATCGGATACATAAAGGTCAACAGAGCCACGTAGATACTTAAAATGAATAGTGGCAAGGAAAAGCACAGAGTGAACACCCATACTGCATTTTTCATTTCATTCTCAAAGTTCTGTCAGAGGCCTTTTCTCTAAGAAACATAATTAAAAAAAATAAAAATAAGAATAAAAATAAATAAATATATATATATATATATATATATATATAGTCTAAGATTCAAAACATCAAAACTTCTTCATCCAACATCCAAGGACAAAAAGAACACAGAAAGAGACAATAATAAAAAAGCTACCTTCTACATTACACAGAAATAATCATGCTAACACAAACCAAAGATCCATCAAACACAGTGTTTTGATTTCCAGTAGTTTCCAAGAGTGAGTGTTTGGGAAAAGAATACAGCCCAGACATGTTGTGATACCTCTTCCTGAAAACTTGATCCAATTTCTAGCACTTTATGGCTTAGAGACTTATTAAACACCAAGGTGGACATCTTTAACATTTAGTATCCCCTAATGGATATTTCCCTCTATTAATTAATCCAGACTTTTTGAATATATGCTTTTAGCAGCTACACAGTCTTACTTGGGCAGCTTTGCTGCTATCCATAAAAACCCAGCCCTGCTTCCTTTGAATATGGCATCTGCAGTTTTTATTCAATGTCTCTCCTAGTCCTGGAATAGGTAACAAACATTCATTCTTTTGTTATTGATCTTGTGCCACTTGTGATTTTAGACCTCTCAAAGAGCTTCCTTGCCCTTGTCTGAACCTCTTTCAATGCAATTATATGCTTTGGGGAGGAAGAGGGGATTTTACAGCCCCTCTTTCGAATCATTTCATTTGGGCATCATGAGCCAGGAGAAAAAAAACAAAAACAAAAAAACAACCAACCAACACAAAAAAAAAAAAAACACTCTGCAAGCAGGATACACACAACTCAAAAGCATAAAGCAATTACTGATTGGCTAACATACATAAAAGATAGCTAGAATTTAACAAGGTATTAGGCTAAGCACCATTATTCTCACCCAACAGGTGCCACACTGGATGGTCTGGCCAAGCAGGCAGCCAAGGGGCAGGGTCACCCTCCAAGGCTCCCTGGAACAGGACCTTGGTGACTTTCTCTCTCTTGACTTCAGTTTGTGGTTATTGATTAACACGGTTGGAAATTAGGTCTGCACTGAAGTATTTATATAAAATGTCTGACACAGCAGAAGGAAAAAGGAAAAGGCAAAGAAAAGTTCCATCCGCAGAGGCTCAAGATCAACTAGCCAGCTAACAGCTCTGCAGGGAAAGACTCAGGGATACCAGTGGACAGCAAACTGACCATGTGTCAACAGCATAGCTCTGTGGCAATGAATTAACAAAAGCACAACCAGCTGACCCAGCAAAGGGATATTTCTCCTCAACTTGACCTTGGTAAAACCATATCTAGAACACTGTGTCTGGGTTTTGGGCACCCTGTATCAGTCAAACTGGAGAAACCAGCTAAGAACCCCAGAGATTATTAGGGGACTGGAGTAAATGACCGAAAGGAGACAGACTTTTTTTTTTTTTTTAAAAAGTCTGAAGATGACCAAGAGGAGATCTAACTGTAGTCTTTCACTACCTAAATGTAAGTTATAGAGCAACTAGAGCCACAAGTACACACTAAAAGGAAAGAGGCAACTTCCACCCACATGCAAGAGAAACATTCTTCCCTATGAGGGAGAGGCAGCCCTGCAACAGGCTGCCCAGGAAGGTTGTGAAACCCAGTCATGCTCAAAGACCGTCAAAACCCAACCCAACAACACCCTGTGCAACCTAAGCTAACTTTGAAGTTAGCCCTTTGAGGAGGGTGTTGGATTAAACACCTCCAGACATCCCTTTCCGTGCGAATTTTCTGTGATTCCAAGTTGTAGCTAAATGCTGCCACAATTCGAACCTTACACTCAAAGGGGAATAATGTTGCTCAAGCCTTCTTGGAGGAGAAACAGGTTTCACTTACCTCTAACTGAAAAAAATTATGGACCAGTACCACAATAGCCAGTACTGCCATAAGCAGGCAGAAGATTTGCAACCTGAACGAGTCACGCCACATTGTCCGTTCACGTCTTTCCCTCCCATGTTAGACGCTGCCATGACTTCCACTCGCCACAAACACGAATCTCATTTCGTCTCAGTAGTGCGCAAGAGAATTCAATTGACTTCCACTTCATTCCTGCAAATGCATTTACAAAGCTTATATTAAGTCCCCAAAATATTATTAAAGTCGAGTTCAACACTGAAAGCTTTTAAATGGCAGAACTTTGCACGGCAGCAACTATTACAACAGAACTGTAAGTCAGGACAGATTACTGCGGCATTCATTTTACCAGTACTATCAATTATGTTACTTAATTCTCTTGGGCATGTCAAGGCAAAACCTCATCATAAAGCAAATCTCACCTGTAATTGATATATATAAAACAAACAAACAAAAAAAAGCACAGGATTTCTTTCTGGCATCCAAAACAACCAACCACACTATTTATCCATTAGATCATACTATCACCATGATGAGCCCAAGACTTTAAATAGAAATTTGTGGATTTAGACAACTCCTTATTTACCTAATTATCAATTCCAATAAGTTGTTATTAAAGACGAAGATCCAAAGCAAATCTGGATAAGCAAGATAAAAGATACTTTCTCCGGTTTTCTGCTACGGAGAGGGGGAAAAATAGCTGCAACACTAATCAGTTAAACAGGAGATATCTAACAGAGTTGAGTGCACCCAAATTGAATTTCAGAAATCTTCTGTAACGCTAGACTACATCCTCTCTGTTGTGTTTTGCTTTTGTTTGTTTTTGTATAATTCCTTTTACCTCATGTACTCTTATGCAGGTCTAATGGTAAAAAAAAGTAAACTTCCGGGAAGAACGCAAGGTGTTGTTCTGGGTTTCTTGTTTGTGATTTTTTTTAAATGAAATAAAATAATAGTAATGTTTTTAATAAAATGTAACTTTCATGAATTATAATGTTTCTTTGAGGTTCTTTGATAGCTAATCCATTATAAAACCCAGAGACTTAAAAACCATTGATAAACAGTTTTCACAGTTCAGTGTTTGTTCATTAGGACCTTGTATCTTTCTTCTTTTTTGACGCAGCCATTTTGCAAGCAAAAAGGTACCATTCCTGCAGAAGGAGAAGCTCTAAACTTGGAAACAGACAACAGATGGCAAGGAGAGACAGTCAAAAGACAGTAGTCTCTTCAAACCTAATATTCCCAAAGCAGTGTTACTCATACAGCCATCCACCAAGTGCAACAACATAATCAAATGATTAGATAAACTTTGTATAGCTTTCTATAAATAGTGTACCTCAGGAGTTATACTCTTTATTAAGACTATATGAAGAATACTGTGTAAATTTAAATCAAACATAATGATATATTAAATATCAAAATTAGCTAACTAAATCATTCACTAAATGAACATAGACTAGAAAACTGAAATATATTACTGGTATAACCAGGACAGTCTCAAAATAGACCACACATGAAATTGCTTTACAAGGTTTATAGGGATTATAACTTCAAACGCTTCGCTGAGCATTACAGAGATTGTATTTCTGACTCATGAACAAGCACTGAAAGAGCAAGACGTTCTTTAAAGTAGAAGTATCAAACTGACAAAATGCAACCAAAATGCCGCTATGTTGGAATACTGCACTAAAATAAAGTATTAAAAGCGTATAAAACATCAGCTTGGGTTTTAAACAACAACTGATACTGAAATGCTAATTTAAGGCCAGATACGACCATTTGAGGAACAGAAACAGATACAGTAGAGAAATAGGTAATTCCCAATTTTGTTGCTCAAAATTCTCTTCAAATCACTGAAAAGCACAAGACACCGAAAATTAATAGAACGTAAAAATGTAATTTTATATACCTAAGGAAGCCACAGAGGCTACTTCCAGGTATTTTTGTTCAAATGTTTTTGATCAAAATTTTCAGTATTTCTGTAAACATCATATGTTCTAAAAAAAAATAAAAATCAAATATACAGGCTTAGAGCTTTCTTTATACTAAAGGCCTTAACACACTTCTAGATCAATCATTTGCAAGTAACTATCTAGCTCATGCTTTATATAACAGAAGCACATAACTATGTCAAAAAGCCTTAGCCTCTTACCCTGTTCTTGGAGCATTCTCTGAAGCCATCCATGCAAAAGGCCAATAAAATAACCCTGGAAACAACACAGGAAAAGAAATAATGTATATATATATATATATATATATATACATACATACACAGACACAACTATTTTTAAATAAAATCTCATACACTAGTGGTTCGCTTGCAGTGATACAAAATGACATGGCAGTTAAGATTCCTTACCCATAAAATTGATCTTGTTTCTACAATAATCCAGGGGTTTTTTTTAAGTATTTTAATTTTTTTAAATTCAGCCCTATACCTTTGAGTTTTCTGCTATTTATTGTTAAGTATTACTCCTCTCAGCTATGCTCGCTATTATTACATGCCTCATTTTGCCCAAGGTTTAAAAACAAAAGCTCAGTGATATTTTTATGAATAGTCTTCAAGTTCTCTCATGCTCAGTTACAGGATTGCTTTCTTTGATTGCTTTTTTTAAATCACTAAATTCTGTCAGCTCTCTATCCCAATACTTCTCTAAGCCAGCTGTGTTACAAAAGCACATATCAGTGCAACTACTTCAAGGAACTGCCACACAAATCACTAAGGCAGATGAGCCACTGACTCTGGCGATGGCAAAACCATTTCATTGAGGCATAAGGTTTCCAGGCCAGACGTTCCCGTGACTGCAGCCACAGAAAAATCAGATTTGCTACTGGTTTTCCTAATTCAGCCTTGCTCCCTAGGATCATGGGATCATAAAATGGCCTGAGTTGAAAGGGATCATTGAGTCCAACTCCTGTCCCTGCACAGGACAACCCCGAAATTCACACAATGTGTCTGCAGGTGTCATCCAAATGCTTCTTGAACACTGTCAGGCTTGGGGCCGTGACACCTCCCTGGAAGCCTGTTCCAGTGCTCCACCACCCTCTGGGAGGTAGCAGCCCCCACAGCAGGCTGACATTCAGAGGTCGGCACAGATGACTGGCAGGAGCTCCCTGCAGCAGCAGCTCTGCCCCGGGAAAACAAGCCGGATCCCACAACGCCCCATGAGCCACGGCCACGGAACGTGCACCCCAAGCAAGGGATGGGGGAATAAAAAACAAGCAGAAAGTGCCGCTGCCGGAGAAATAAATGTCGCAGCTGCATTTTGCTGCCCTTGAAGGTACTTTTTACCGCGCTCTCCCGACCCGGCCTCCGCCTCCCACAGTGCCTCGCACCCCTCGGGGGAGCGGCATCGGCTGCCGGCCGCAGCCCGCAGCCCCGGCAGGAACCACCTTCCGCCGCCGCCGCCGAGATAAAACCCGAGCGAGGCATGCAGCGTGGGGCCGGGGGACCCGAGCAGGACACCCGCCGGCCCCGGCAGCGCTCACCTCTCCCGGGCACCCCCCACGCGAAGCCGCCAGGCCTCCCGGCAACGGCCCCGGCCCCGCTGCCGCCCCTCCCCAGCGCCGCTCCGGCTTCTCCCCACAGAGTTTCCCCCAAGAACCCCGACACCCCTCCTCCGCTCCGCCAGCACCGCAGTCGCAGGCCCCGCGTCCCCTCACCAGAGCCCCCGCGGCCCCCGGGGCCAGGCGGCAGCCTCGCCCCCGGCCCGCAGGCGTCTCGCTGTATATCCATCGGCCCCGCCTGCCGCCCCGCCCCCGACACGGCGGGTCGCGGCGGCCGCGCCACCTCCCGGCCCCGCCCCGCCCGCTCAACCATCGCCCCGGCCACCTGCAGCGGCCGCAGCCGCGCCCGGGCTGCGGCACCGCGGGGCCGGCCTGGGAAGGGGCGCAGGCCGCGGCTGAAGGACCCGGCCCCGGCCGGAGAAACTCCCGGTCGGACGTGGCGCGGTTGTGCAGCGGTGGTTGGGCTCAACCGCACTGAAAACAGTGATCCTGAGGGGAAGAAAAAGAAAAAAACCCGTAAAATCGCACAGACACTCATTTCTGGGCATCCTTTTTTGCCGAGAAAGGCATTGCATAATGAGAGATTAAAAAAAAAAAAAAAAAACAAAAAAAAAACCAAACAAAAAACAAAAAGACCCTGTAATTTTTGACTTGCAGCAGATGAACCAAAGAAAACAGGATGTAGGGAGGCTGGTGCAGAAGCCCATGTTGGTGACCCAGGTGACATTACCAGGCTCCTGTCTGGGACCTGCCCTGCCACAACCCCAGGCAAGAGATAAGGCTCTGACGGGAACCATCATAGTTCAAACATTGCTGAGTCTGACGTGGGAAGGAGCTAGAGAAGCTGTGTCTTGAGCATCAGGAAGATTATGAGTGTCATAAAAAGGGTGAGTGACAGGAGGATGGAGCCAGGCTCTTACCAGTGGCAAATAATGATAGGACCTTCAGCCTGACCTCCTGAAGAGTTATGGTTACTATCCCTAAAACACACAGAACTTATAATTAAAAGCAGAGTTTTAAAGCCCTAGCTCTACTCCAAGAGAAGACAGCACTGCTCCTGTCTTTGAAGACCAGAAGTCGCTTTAGCTATGCCTGTTACTGTGCTTCAAATATCTTCATAGAAGAGCAAAAAGGAAGTTTTTATGCAAGACACATAAAAACCTCAGCTTATTTTTTCAGTGTAATCAAGTGGAAGCATATAGTAAAGAGTTAAAAAAAATACACCCTAACCTCCATGCGTGAAATAAGAGTTAAACAAAAAAAAAAAAACCCAATTTTTTTTTAAACCTTTGGGATGACTGTCCTGCAATAAAATACAATTTTTACATATGTTTGAGCTCCTGGACTGCTTGTCTGTTAAAGTCCGAAAGATGTTTAATTAGTCTTCGTTTATTTAAGCCCACAGCAGGTATCTGACCAAACCGAAACAGCAGGAGAGGGAGCAACACACTTCGCAATTGCGTTTCCCTTGATAAGCCCGCAGCCCAAATTCTCTTTCTAGAAAGCTCTGAAAATGTGGCAGTATTCGGTGCAGTTTTAACACAGCAGGGAGTTAAGAGCACGAAAGAGTGACAGAAACGAAGGTCTGCAAATCACGTGTACCACTTGCAGTGGCATCACCCGATCCATCGGTGCGTAAATTACAGGTGCCCTACCCACACTCCTACTGCCTCCAGCAGGGACCTGCGGCCAGTAGGTGCCGCAGCTGCACCAAGCCAGGAATGCTCCCGCTTACCTTGCCACCACTGTCTTGTATTTCTAAACTTTTTATCTCCAAAAGAGCTGGCCCTCCACTGCTAAAGACAATGAGCATTAGCTGTAAGAGCCAGGACCAAGTACAAATTAATGTTTTCAATAAACGTACAAATAATTTATTTGAAAGTCAAAACTCAGAGATACAAACAAAATATTTAAGGAACAATAAAACCAGAAATGTACACACTTATAGAAAATATACGAACTGTACCAGTTTAACCACCCACCATTCTTTACAGAAAATAGTGAGAAGTAGAAAGACAAAACATTGCCTAATTGTTCTTTCTTCCAGATTCTAGTTTAGAGGTAGAATACTACTGTGAAAGACTCAAAAAAAAGTTGATTCAGTAGAATTATGCTACAGGTGAATTTGGCCCATATACTTCTAAATGTAATGAAGCTCGAAAAAAAGTTTCTTAATGAGAGCTCTTACACAATAAAATTTGGTGTGGCACTTCCCAAGAGATAAAGCACCTTTCCTGATAAATACTGTTTTATGCTTTTGCAAGTAAAGGATCCTGTGCTTCTTCCACTACCAACATAAAGAAAGCACTTAAAAATAGGCAGGAAGTCCCAACTTTTTGGCAGGCATATAGAATGCAAGTGTTTCTCAGTAACCTGTCCTAGAAAGCCAAACAGGAGGCGGGGTGGAAATCAAACCAACTATGAAAAAAGACTTTCTGAAAGACTTCATGAATACGTGCTGCTTACTTATTTGGATGGCACAGTCCTCAAGGAAAAAAAGTTAATACAACATGAAAAACACCAAGTCTCTTTTATACCAGCTAAAAGCAGGGGAACTGACCAGTTTTTATATTTTATTGTCATTTAGCCAGTCTCCACTAAGTGCTACAATTCTATCCTCTCAGGTAAAAGTGTATTTATGCGAGACACACACTGTAATTTCAAGTCCAGTGAAAAGTACCCAGGTAGTCTCAAAGGAATGTATCTTTCACTTTTTTGTTCAAACCACCTGCTAGAAGTAGAAATTAAGATTTGCGTTCTACAGACAATATATACAAATCCATAAAAAACAGGAAGAATTTGCAAGCTCAATGACATACAAATATTATTGAGAAAAAATACACATACTTGTTCTCTATATACAGACAAACTGGCTGCTAAGTGCATTATTTACATTGCTGCATGCAAATAGTAGGATCTATGGTTTAAGGAACTTAACTATAAACAAACAGGCTTTTGCAATTTAGTTTAACAAGGACATTCTCAAGTATTTGCTGAAAGATACTTGTGTTTTAGAAGCAACAGCATAAAATCTGCAGTCTTAATGCCTTCTTGGTTTGTGGTATAAGAACACTTTCGGAGATGTAAATATGATAAAATCCCAATTTCGACAGCCAGTTCACAAGGATTCAGCTTAGGAATGATTCTGCTTCTTGTAAGGAAATGAAAGCAGAGTTAGGCCAATGTTTGGTAAGTTTTAAAGATTCCATCCTTGCCACATATAATTTGTTTACAAAATAGCACCACACAGGAACAGTCATCAAAAAAAAAGAAAACAAACAACAACAACAAAAAAATCAAACATCACAGTTGCTGTATTCATTCAGCAGCTAAATCTCCCATTCATTTCAATGACAGTTTTAGGTATTAAAAACAGAGTTGTGACCATTAAGCTCAGTTCATGGAAGAAGGCAGAAATATAAATTTACTCTCACCAATGAGGCATTGCCTTGTGTTTTTCTTTTGTAAAGAAGTTATCTAACAGAGAGGAGTCAATACAATCCAAACACCTTAAAAAACCCCTTGAGATACAAAATGTGAACAGGCCTGCTTTCATTATATTCTTCTCCCTTTCAAATACCATCTGGAACAGTGTCTATAAAATATCACATACAGCAGAAAATGCATTCTTGATTAAAAGAAATATAAAAATAATTGAGAAAACTGAAATGGTAATACCAACTCTTTCATGATTGCTATCACAGACTAAACCTGAAAAAGCAGACAAACGCATTTCCTCCTTCCCCCTTGTCCCTACCTCCAGAAAAGCAGGCAGAAGAGTAATTTCTGCTATAGACCAGTTGAAAGAGGTTTGCATGTGCCAGCCGCCTCATTTCGGGCAAAACCAGCTGTGTGGCACAGTCTAAATAATTAGTCAGAGATATTTAGTTGATTTTTCTGAAGCAAACTAAAGCAGTGCTAAAACTGTACTGACAGCAGAGCTGACAACATTGCCTGACAACCAACCATTAGTAATCTCTGCCATCAGCACTGGAGGGTCAGCCCAGGACAAACTGAAACAAACAAGCTTTCCTCCTACAAAGTATGTTCTTGTGTTGAATATGAAACCTTGCAAAAGGAAAATGCTGAAAGACACACAATATTAACACAGGAAAACTTCAGACATGGATTTTCATATATTAGGCCTTCTGATTCCTTTAAAAAATTTCAATCATCTCCAAAGGGAGCTGTGCATCCCTATCCAGGTAAAGTAATATTATGTACCTAGATTAAGAAAGCTTACACAAAGACTAAATGTTATGCCATATATTAAACTACGATATTTTCATATCATGACTCAAAGCAGACTTAAAGAAGCCATTTTTAAGCATATATCCAGTTTGATTCCTTATCCCTCCCATTATGTCTTTCTCCGTATGTATTTTAATGGTTGGGATGAGAATATTTTGTGTATATACAACCTAATTACACTTAACCCCATAAAAACTAATCCAAAACGTCAGTATTCTTTGTGATTTCTGTATATTTAGGCAACTCATCTTCTCCACATGCAAGATACTTTTCAGAACATTAAAAAAAACCACCTTTCATCTTTCATAGCTTCCTCAAAAAAGAGAGATAAAGCTGAATATATGTTGCTACGAAGTTTGCTATACATTCATAGAAACCTTTTCGGATATGCAGGCTGCAAGTTAAAAAAAGCCAAGAGTTGACCTAGGCATTAATTAAAATAAGTCATCTTGTGTTTCTGTTTGCAAGCCCTAATAACAAAGGAAATGTAAATAATTTTTCATGGAAGCCCTAGATGTTTAAGTTTCACCAAGTTTTCCCCCTTCAAACCTGCAGCACAAGTGACAATAACACAAAACAGCAAAATACAGAGTCACCCAGCAAGTAAAATATTTTTATCAAGATAGTGATTTAGTTTCTTCCAGGTCTTGCATATACTAATACAGCACTCTGCCACAAAAAAAGAATTGACCATTTATTATACCTAACCACTGCCTCCAGAGTGTAAGGTCCAACCACTGTTTCATAGAGAGGAATAATTTTTCTCAAACCCCAAAAAAAGTCTTCTTAAAGGTTTACACAAGCTTTTTTTATAACAGATTGACAACCAAAGAGCCAAATCCTATGAACTGCTGAGATCTCCAAGCATGGCAGATTTAAATCCAAGTTGAGAACCTTCAGAGGACAAGGGTATGATAGTGTAGACTACCTGCTTCTTTGCACAGTTAATTAGATGTTGTGACACATTAATGCACCTGTACCACTTTTGATACCCATGCACGCTCATGGTCTGTGATGTAACTATGAATATGGTTATGCTACAAATGTGCTGTAATTAGACTGAGTTGAAAAAATAGCACGTTAAGAATCTACCACCTCAGTTGTCCTGTCTTTTTTTAAGATGCTCTCATGTATGCAAGGCACAGTCAAATGTCAGCTTGACTGCAGCGACAGCTCTTTTGAGAAGTCAGTGCTCTAGAACTCGTTTTTTTGAAGGATGGGGAAAAAGAGATGATGGCTACTCTATACACAGAGGCAAGCTTTATTCTTCCAAGGTGAACTTCACCACTGGGCAGATGACTGGTACAAGTCCATTACACCATTTATATTCTAAATAAAGTCTATTCTGAGGCCCCAAGCGGATACTGGCCTCATGCCAAACTCCTGAGTAGTGGTAAATTTCAGCTCATAACTTAAAGTAGACAAGCAACCAAGGCTTCTACAAAAATTATATTATTTAACATGGTAACATGGCCATAAGAGTCACTTTAAAACAGCACCAGCTGATTTTAATGACACTATAGCACCATAAGTTAACCTGTAGATTCTGAGAATTATAACATGCATGTGTCTTTATATCTGAGAAGTTAATATTAGCAAACTATTGAAACACTGGCCTTGCAGTGCACGTTGCAAAACACAGTACTGGCAAACTGAACTAACCTTTAGAAGTCACAATATCAACTTCTATCAGTTTCTATCACAAATCACATGGCAAACCAGATTTCCCTTGCAACTTTTGCAGTATGCTGAGATACCTGATCTTTTTTCCATTAAAAAAACAACACAGCAATGGCTAGGCAAGATATAAATGCTATTGCTTGCCCAGTGTTTAAGCGGAAACCATAGCCTAGGTAACTTAGCACATTTGCCAACAGGGAAGAAATACAGCTTTTCATCTACTTATCATCAGAATGTCAAATACTGGGCATACAGAGAAGAACACAACAAACCTGATGTCAAAGAATGGTTTTAAGTCATGGCATTTGCTTTTAATATTTATACCTGTAGACAGAAGTAGTTGTGATTCATCAAACACATTAATGTATTGAAAGCCATGCAGATCCAAATCCCAGTGACTTTAGCATCCTGGTGGAGGCAAAAGATGTGTCACCAAGCCTGCTGCTGTAACTCAGCAGTGCGGTCTTGGAAACCATGTTCCCAAATCACACGCCCTTTTGAAACGTGTATTTAGTAAAGGCTGCTGCTGGTTCCACTTTAAGTCTTACCTGAGAAAGTGGGGAAATTCGACCCCAGGGCAAACAAAGGTGAAAGTTTGTTTGAAGCTCCCTAAGGTCTGAATGCAGTAAGTCCTTGTTTCAGTGCGTGTGAAAATGACCTAATTCCTAGCCAGCAGCTTCAAGTAAATGACAAAAAGAAGTCACTGACTTAGACACCAGTTTCATGGAATGCATCTTTGAAACACTGACCAAACTATTCTTGTTAAAGTCAAAAGAAGCCTGAAAGGCAACTGCTTTCACCTGTCTCATCAGGCTGTATCCATACACACACACACACTGCCTATATTGACTCAATTTCTTCCCATATTGTTTCCTTCTCTTTGAAATAACTCAATCCTCCTTTTAAGAAAAAAATTGAAATACTTGCTAACACACTCGCCAGAGTGAATTTACAGCAAACACCCCTCCCCCGCCCATTCCCAATCTTCAGAATTAATTTAATGGAAGCCAGTTATTAGGATATCAGTTTTATGTTTTAAAATAAAGTGCATAATGACTGTCACTGAGAACTTTGCTGATTTCAGGTTAGCATAGTGTCAGTCCTCAGCAACATCAACAAAATAGTAATTAAAACATAAATTAGTAACATGAGTCAAAATCTGAAACAGCATACATTAAAAATAAGTTTTGTATAAATGGCAAAAAGAAAAACAAAGTTAAATGGAAGCCCATGTCCTTTGTGGAACTGAGACTACTATACAGCTATCCCAACATGCAACACCTGAAATGAAGAATCACAGTCTGCTTGCTTCCCTTCTACTATTCCCGAATTCAGTTTGCAGCTTTCTGGTGTCTGACTGATTTCACCTCGGGCAGGGGAAGATGTGTCTTGAGGAAGATCTACAGAGACACCATCAGATGAAGAATCTTGGCTTTCTGCTGAAAGAGCAATTTGTGGCCAGCTACCCTCTGTTTCATCATTGCAATTTGTCCCTTCATCAGCCTCTTCCAGTTGCTGAACAGATTTCAAATACTGTTGTAACAGTCTGTTGTCCTGCTCACTACTAGAGCTCTCTTTACTTTGCTCTCCACGGCCATCCTCTACATCTGAAGAATACGCAGAAACAGGATTACTACATGGTCTGACAGTTTCCACTGAAAGAGAGCTCTCAGTTCCTTCTGTTAAACTCTTTTCAGAGCTACACGAGTCACCAGCATGAGTCTGATCAGCCATGGCAGAATGAAAACCAGAATCTGGGAAATGCAATGTAGACTTTTCCTGAAGAACATCACCAGCTGGAACCAACCAAGCAGAACTAACATCTGGTGGGGTTTCTTGCTCAAGTATGGATGATTGAACAGATGGTTCAGATGGACAGAATGTACTGGCTGAAGGGATTTCAGGTTGCCACATGGCACCTACATTTTGTGTCACTGAAAGCTGCCATTGTTGAAGGGACTTCACCTGTAAAATACAGAGAGGATTTCATTATAAAATGCAATTAAGAAAGTATTTTCTAGAGTATTTCTTGCTATCAGCAACAAATTTCTAGTATAAAATTTAAGACCAAGTGAACTAACAAAAGATTTGCTATACCTTCAGGGAAAATATGTTCTTCCCACTGTTAAATAATGACTTTTAAATCTACACGCCCAACAGTGACAGAGCACACAAGCCTCCTAGTTCAAATACCTGAAGAAAAAGGAATCTGCTCTTAAAAACAGAAAGGCTGGGGAACCTTTAAGAAATAACCTATGCTTATTTTTGGAAGAATAGCTTATTAGAACATGTATTATTAACTTTTCTGCTTCAGAAATTAATTGCTCACAAGCAACACAGCTTGTCACAGTTTCATTTGCCCTGGTCTTTTAGCAGTTGCATCATTTTTCACAATTCTGCTACATTTCTTTAGCTTCTCTTGCATTCTGTCCTCCTCCTTCCACCAGGCTATAATTCAGGCTTTTGTAACAAAACCAGTCTTACTGTGCTAGTACTTCTGAATGTTATTTCCTCTCAGAATAGCAGTATAGCAAACAACACAGCAATTAGATTCCCGTAAGCCACCCAAGTCATCACTGGAAAAAAAAATGAACCATATTCACTACCTCTTCAGGATCTACTGTATGCTTTTCAAATTCACATGTAAGCAGAAAACTAAGAGGACTAAAACTATTTACCTGGTTCCAAAGAAACCTGACAGCTTCCTCCTGTACAAGCCTCTGAATCTTATCTTCCTCTCTCTCTTTTCTTAGTCTGCAAGAACACACATGCAAATTTATGCAGCCTAAATAAGCAACATTTGAGTAACGAGATCAACGAGAATACATAAAAATGCCTACTTACATAATAGTACTTTTGAAAGATACAACAGAACCTAACATTAAGACAGTACTGCAGTCTGGCTTTCCTTCAATATTTAGCTGCTGACTTGAAGTTTCTTTTTTCAGAACTACATTAAGATTCTGCTTCCTTTTGCTGCAGCACATTTATTGACTTGCCAATACCTTAAGTGCATTTTTGTAAAATGAACTTAACTTCATTTTAGGTAGACATACTTCTTTTTCCTGCACCAAAAAAAAAAAAAAAATGCTTCTTCATTTCAAATTATGGTCTCCCCATCTGCTATCACTTGCATGTAGGTATGACGTGTAAGCATTGCAAGTTTCTAGAGGTTCACTGAGAGCTCAGCTTGATTCACAGAAATTTAGTTCCTTGTGATAGCAATAGAAAACAGCTAGCCGTGCTGCCAGTCCCCAGGCTGATCCAAAAAGATGTTAACTAAATCCACAATTTATATCTTACAAATTGACGGACTTTGAAATTGATGTCTTTCAAACATAGATTCATAGGATGAAAAAAATACAGAACCAAGCACAGAATCACACTTTAAAACTGTATCATGCAAAGCAAAGATAATTCTTTTCACCAGAAACGAAGGAATAACTGTCAACAGGGACACTTCATTTATAGAGTCTGTAACTGCTAGAGACAAGTGAGGGAAAAACAAAACAAAACAAAACACACTTAGCAATTTCAATTTTGGTTATGCAGTGAAACATGCAAGTCCTGCTAATACATGAATAAAAAAAAAAATGTATTCTAACCAAACCCACTCAGAGAAGGCACTTTGAGAGTATGAACAGTTATGTGCATAACTGTGTTTATCTTACAGGAACCAACCCTTTACTCTAATCAGAGTTTCATATTACCAATGCTAGGTTCTGCTGCATTTATATCAAGACACATTTATAACTGTTCCGAGGTATGCTGGAATGATGGTTATAGTCACTCAGATTTGAAAATACACAGCATGACCTCAACTTACTTTTCTACTTCATCAGTTAAGTAAATGATGTGCTCTTGCATTCTGTTTAGTCGAATTTCGTAACGCACTTCCTTGGCTCGTGGATGGTAGTTCCTCGTGTAAAATCCTCTCCAGCAGGCTTGAAGCTTGGTAGCTGCTTTGGTCATTCTTTGCAGTTCAGCTGCACCTTGATCAACAGCAGCTGGTGAACCAGAACCTTCTACTGTCATCTGATCAGGACAGAGAGATGTAACCCCCGATTCAGCACCTACTGAGGTGCTGGGATGACTGCGCAGAACTTGGTCTTCAGAGGATGCTGAACAGTTGCTAGTGTTAGCAGTCAGGCTAGCTGTTGCTGGATCAGAAGGCAACAGCCCACTCTCTTTGATATTCTCTTGAGTTTCCACACTTCCCACTGCTCTGCTCGAGCTCTCTCTTGTAACACATGAAGCTTCTTGCTTGTCAGCTGTTTCTCCACTATTAACATCTCCAACACATTCGATCACTGTGTCATCATAATCTTCCGAGCCCAAACTGATTCCATGTAGCTTCAGGTCTGAAGTAGGAGACACAGGAGATAATCCTGAAGCAACTGGCATGAAAGTAGACTCTGAGGATAAAAGGCTGCTGTTTAGTTTGTCTTCATCTGTCTGTATATCTTCAAGGTATAGCTCCTTGTGAAATCTTCTTTCAAGAAGAAAAGTGTTCTTTACTGCATAGGAATGATCATCATTTCCGCTCGGTCCAACCCAAGAATTCTTCTGGATGATAGGTTCTAGACAGGCAGAAAGTAATATTCAAGAGTGTCACAGTATTTCAATAACATAATTTAATACATAGGGGAGACTCACAATTTGTTTTAGGTAGTTAGAACCCAGGTGTGTAAGAAGATCTAAAATGCTAGTTATGATAAGCACTATTTCTATATAACGATAAGGACAATAAATAAATATCACTGTAACATCCAAAAACTTTGCAAATACTGTGTACAGTAAATAGCACAAACTACTTTCCCTTGAAGAAGTTACACTGCTATCAGATGGCACAGTCCAAGTAATAACTCTTTAGTTTATTGGATCGTGTTTTTCACCTAACAATTTTACTAGTATTTCAAGACATAAATAACTATAGAATGTATTTTTAGAAAACAAAGTATAACTTCAGTTGAAAATCTCCAAAAATCAACAGAATATATAATAACAGGGCCCTGTTCTGAAATTTTCTCCATGAAGTTATCCATGTAAAGAAAAAACAAAAAAATTCTACAGGTTAGATCACAAGTGCAGACTGGCTTCTTACCACTTTCAAGAACTATCTGTGGTGGCTGGGCTGGACTGCTGTGTTCAAAAGTAACTGGCAGTGTTTTGTTGGGAGTAGAAGATGTAGGTAGTCCTTCATTTTGGTTTTGATGCATCAACTGCCTCTGGTGGAGCCTAAGCACAGAGTTTGAACAGATTTTATATTTATTTTAAACTTTCTTAGTACAGAAGACACCTGAAAAACTATCAACTACTTTAAAGGAAAAAAGTGATCAAACCATTCTAAACAAGGGCCTAGTTATGCAGATCCCTGCACCCACAAGACACTAACAGGACTATTCACAGAGCAGGGGATGCACAAACTGCTCCTGTTCCCCTTCCTCCTGCCCTTTTTTCTTTGTTACATGTATTAAAAAACAAACAAACCAACCACAACAACAGGCAATTCTGACTACAGGCTGAAAACCATGAAGCGTTTCTACGCACAAGAGAGGCATGCAGTTATTTTAAGTGTCTGCTCTGGGACACATCACGCTTGTATGTGTAGAGGAGTTTGAGGAATGGAGGAAGTGTCTTCTATTTTTGAAAATGACTGAATCAAGGGAAGGGTCTCCTGTTACTAAAGGTACAAAATCCTCACGCAAATCAAACATTGCCACAAAAATAAAATAATCTGTTACAAACTGAGAAAACACACAGGTTGTTTCAGCCCAGCTGAATTCAAAGATCATGAGGTAGAGATCAAGTCAAACCACCTTATAAATCATGTATATATGTGCACATATGTATATATTTATGGGTGGGGATTTTGAGGGGTGTATTTTTTGGTGAGAGTGTTTTTCTGATCTTTTTTTAATTTTTAAGGAGTTACATTTTGCAAGCCAACTTCCTGAATTTTCCCCAGAAACATCATGTGAATGTCAGAGCGCTTAGCTAGAAATTACAATGTCAATATGCTTTTCTTGTACCTTCTCCTCTGAAATGGCCCCAGTTTTTCTATAATTTCCTCCTGGAGATCGATCTACACTGACAAAGTATACAGTAGCTCCTTCCAGATGCTCCTGAGCTTTCAGCCCTTTCGATGAGATACCAGCTTTCTGCTTACCGTAACACTTTTGTTACCCAATTTTCTACCGCACTAAGCCACTTACATAGCCTGCTCCTTTGAGCTGAGTCTTCTGCTCTAGTCTGTCAATAAGTCCTGTATTATTACATTTTCTGGCCTTTAATCCCAATTAGTTCACCTCTTCATGGGAGTAAAGGGCATCACAGTAACTTTCCCCATCTACTTGCATAGATCTTGGCAAAACAGCTACTGCTGGCAGAACTATAATAGCAGGCTCTAGAGAGGCCTCTGCTGACAGACCCAAGGTGCCACATAACAGAGATCATCAAGGGCATCATAGAAAACTGTCCCTCAAAGGACAACCTTAGCTTTAAAACCAAGAAAGAACACACAAACAACAACAAAAATGGCCAATACTCCAGTGTGCCACAATAGCTTTCATTTATAATTAGAACGAAAGTTAATCCAAGCTCCTTTTTCAGGTTTTCCTCACTCTCCATGGCAAAAAAAAAAAAATAAATCTCAGTAGGTGGTCTGTTTACTTTAATCACAGTCCTAACACAAATCACCTTCCATGTCCTACAGAGCACAGAATGAAAAATAGAGAATTTGCCCCTAGGTGCCCCAGCAAGCAGAAATACACTCCTACTGCTGCTGTCTTGTCTTGCATTCCCCTCTGGGACACATCTTGCACCTCCATTACTCTTCCCATCTCCTGCCCTCACTGTTTCTTTGAAATACTTAAAAGGAAATCTTATCATATCTAACACATCATAAAACATATAAATATGTTCTCAATTACACTCACTAACAGGAGAGAAACAAGAAGTTCTCACCTTTGCTTACTCAGAATTTTTTCCAGTTTGGCATCCTCTTCAGTCTGGAGACCGTATGTAGATATAAGAGGACAAACAGTAGCCAGGTATTGGACTAGCTGAACATGCTGCCCAGGTCGATAGGATCTTCCTTTACCTTGACTGTAGAGCCATTCTGCTTTCAAACTGTTAGAAAGGGGGAAAATGATCACCATTAATGCATGGCATAAAACTCCTAACTCTCCTTTGACTCCTGTTCTTCTAGTGGGTACCTAAGAGCTAATCTACAAAACAAAAAGTTGGAACATGTGCAGTGCCCAGAGGAACTGTGAATTTCATTTCAGAATAAAGCATTCCCTCATATAAGCATTGATGAAACAAAAAAAAAAACCTCTGACCAAAACTGTGCAAAAAGCAAAACTCTGCTTTATCTGTGTGTAGTCTTTGAGCACTGAAAACACATTTGTGTCAATGAATTTATCAGCAAAACTTCCACAGAAGAGTTCACACAAACATGAAGAATATGCACAGAGAGCAAATCTTGCTGACAGTATTCAACAACTTAAATTGGTTTCGAAATTAAATGCTCTTTAGTGTGAGAACATTTAATATAACATATCTGTACACAAAAATAGAGTTAATAAAGAAATCCCCATTAGTCATGAAAAAAAAAAAATCTAGAATTCTTACAGGTAACTCTTTGAGAAAGTCATAACATGTTATAGTGAAACAGAATTGGTTTACGTTTGACCAGAAAGGCAGCTTTTTATTTCAGTAACAAGCAAAAAATGAGATGTTTATGTCCTGGAATACATTAATGTATTGGACTAGAATGTGTTTATACTGGATAATATTTAGGTTTGGACTATTTTGATGTCAAGAACTTTAAGACCACTCTACTATCATACAGATATCATAGTGATACGACCACAATGACATAGCAACACGTGATTTGAGCACACTATTTGCCTGATTAAAAAAGTGCCAAATCTAGAAAGGCCCATTCAGCTTCCCCCATGATAACAGCTTTAATGTCTGTTGATTGTCTCATTCTGCAAAGTCAGAGGCTATAAGCTTGGAAGGGATAAGACATCACTGATAACTTGCTACCACAGTTCTGCTTTGTAAAAGTGCTGCTGTGAAGTAACACAAAAGAAGCTTAACTTTACACTGCTACTTAAAAAAACTTGCTTTCTTAAATAATAACAACAGTGCAACAGATGAAAAATTTAGCAAAAGCAACAATGTTAATTGGCCTGTATCTCATACGGTCATTAGCAAGACAAACAGAATTTCAGATCATTAGCACTTCTCCATTTTTTTTATTATATAAAAATGCTATGTCAGCTTAGCCAAACTTTATTTAGTAATCTTTGAGATTTAATACTGTCACCTTTCCTTCTGAGAAATCACATATCCATCAAGAACTTTAAGGTTCAGACACCAGCTGACAATATATGGCCTGTAGTCAAAGCCAGGGATAGAAGGTGTGGCCATCACACAAGGATTGTTCATAATCGACAACTGTTCCAACTGACGAAGAGAGGCCAGGAAAGAAACCTTGAGAAAACAAGATATATTTGTTAACTGAACAGAACCCATTAAATGTTTACAGAATACATCATATTTATCCTAGTTGAAGCTAGACATCTCACACAGACCAACATAATTACAAATACCCTGAAAATCACATTTGCTTTTTGAACATTAACATCTTCAAAGGACCTTCTATAAACTACTGCTATTTTCCATGTAATTCTCCTGTAAGTACTATAGCCCTTGGAAAGTAATAGCTTCTCTAAAAACCTAGGAATGAGGCTTTACGTATAGAAAACTTCCGGATGCAAATGGTGGATGAGTCAACTAGGAGAGGAGCGCTGCTGGATCTCATCACTAACAAGGAGGGTCTGGCTGAAGCGGTAAAGGTTGAGGGCTGCTTTGGTTGCAGCGACCATGAAATGGTGGAGTTCAGGATCTCATGTGGCAGGAACAGAGTAGCAAGCAGAACTGCAACCCTGGACTTCAGTAGGGCCAACTTTGGCCTTTTCAAGCAATTGCTAGGGAAATCCCGTGGGAAAGGGTACTTGAAGATAAAGGGGCCCAAGATAGTTGGTTAGCATTCAGAAACTGCTTCTTCCAAGATCAGAGCATCCCGACGTGTAGGAAGTCAAGAAAGAGAGCCAGGAGACCTGCTTGGTTAGACAGGGAACTGCTGGGCAAACTCAAGTGGAAGAGGAGAGTTTACAGATTATGGAAGGAAGGGCTGGCCACTTGGGAAGAATATAAGGCTGTTGTCAAAGGATGTAGGGAGGCAACTAGGAATGTTAAGGTCTCCTCAGAATTAAAGCTTGCGAGAGGGGTCAAGGACAACAGAAGGAGCTTCTTCAAATACATGGCAGATAAAGCCAACACTAGAGGCAATGTAGGCCCACTGATGAATGAGGCGGGTGCCCTGGTGACAGAAAATACAGAGAAGGCAGAATTACTGAATGCCTTCTTTGTCTCTGTCTACACTGCCAGAGGCTGTCCTGAGGAGCCCTGTACCGCTGAGGCCCCAGAGGAATTCAGGACAATGGAGGAGTCTGCCTTGGTTGATGAGGACTGGGTTAGGGAGGAATTAAGCAACCTGGATATCCACAAATCCATGGGTCCAGATGGGATGCACCCGTGGGTGCTGAGGGAGCTGGCTGAGGTCATTACTAGGCCTCTCTCCATCATCTTTGCCAAGTCGTGGGGAACGGGAGAGGTGCCTGAGGACTGGAGAAAAGCAAATGTCACTCCAGTCTTCAAAAAGGGCAAGAAGGAGGACCGAGGTAACTATAGACCTGTCAGCCTCACCTCCATCCCTGGGAAACTGATGGAACAACTTACCCTTGGTGCCATCTCAAGGCATATCAAAGATAAGGGGGTCACATTAGGGGCAGTCAACATGGCTTCACCAAGCGGAAGTCATGTTTAACCACCCTCATAGCCTTTTATGAGGACATAACCAGGTGGACAGATGATGGCAAAGCAGCGGATGTGGTCTGCCTTGATTGCAGTAAAGCATATGACACTGTCTCTCACAGCATCCTTGCAGCTAAACTGCGGAAGTGTGGTCTGGATGCTCGGGTAGTGAGGTGGACTGTGAACTGGCTGAAGGAAAGAAGCCAGAGAGTTGTGGCCAATGGAGCAGAGTCTAGTTGGAGGCCTGTACCTAGTGGAGTGCCTCAAGGGTCAGTACTGGGACCAGTATTATTCAATATATTAATCAATTACTTGCATGAGGGAACAAAGTGCACTGTCAGCAAGTTTGCTGATGACACCAAGCTGGGAGGAGTGTCTGACATGCCAGAAGGCTGTGCTGCCATCCAGCGAGACCTGGACAGGCTGGAGAGTTGGGCGGGGAAAAAATTAGTGAAATACAACAAGGGCAAGTGTAGAGTCTTGCATCTGGGCAGGAACAACCCCAGGTTCCAGTATAAGTTGGGGAATGACCTGTTAAGAGAGCAGCGTAGGGGAAAGGGACCCGAGGCTCCTGGTGGACAACAGGATGACCATGAGCCAGCACTGCGCCCTTGTGGCCAGGAAGGCCAATGGCATCCTGGGCTGTATTAGAAGGGGGGTGGTTAGTAGATTGAGAGAGGTTCTCCTTCCCCTCTGCTCTGCCCTGGTGAGACCACATCTGGAATATTGTGTCCAGTTCTGGGCCCCTCAGTTCAAGAAGGACAGGGAACTGCTGGAGAGGGTCCAGAGCAGAGCCACGAAGATAATTAAGGGAGTGGAGCATCTCCCTTATGAGGAAAGGCTGAGGGACCTGGGTCTCTTTAGCCTGGAGAAGAGGAGACTGAGGGGTGGCCTCATTCATGTTTATAAATATGTAAAGGGTGAGTGTCATGAGGATGGAGCCAGGCTCTTCTTGGTGACAACCAATGGTAAGACAAGGGGCAATGGGTACAAACTGGAACACAAGAGGTTCCACTTAAATATGAGAAGAAACTTCTTCTCAGTGAGGTGACTGGAACAGGCTGCCCAGGGGGGTTGTGGAGTCTCCTTCTCTGGAGACATTCAAAACCCGCCTGGACACATTCCTACATAACCTCATCTAGGTGTTCCTGTTCTGGCAGAGGGACTGGACAAGATGATCTTTTGAGGTCCCTTCCAATCCCTAACATTCTGTGATTCTGTGAAAAGTACAGTATTTCTATGAATCCAGTTCACTACAATAGGCATTGAGATTTTGACAAAAAAAAAAAAAAAAAGGTAAGCCAAAAGGCTGGAGAAACCCTATCCTGTTTTGAAGATAAATGTATTACCAAAACAAGATTTTTCTTCCAACATGGAAGCCCAACTTACAGGTTTGGGTGCTACTTGTATTTAAAAACCCAAACAACACAACAAAGTTAAAAATCTCAGGTAAAATATTTGTTTCTCTTATATAGCATTTGAGAAATAGGTTAAACAAGACACGGGTCCAAAAACATTAAGTTGCAACAAGAACAACTCAAACCTCTGCTCTAAACACCGGCTGCAGAAACCCTCTGCAGCAATTAATCAGCTCAGCCTTCAACCTTTGGACAATCATGAAAAGCTCTCCATGAATTTAGTCCTTAAAGCATACTTCTGACATCCTTGAATAATATAAAAACAAAATAAAAAAGGCAAAGTGTCTTTCAAGGACAAATTTTAAAAGGTATCACCTAGCTCATGCAGGTAATGCAAGTATAATTACATATACACTACTAAAAGTTACTTCTATGAACATGGGTTGTTTCAAAGAAGAGTGTCCATTTTCAGTTACATCCTCAAAAGAATTATCCAGCTATCTGCTTTCAGTCTGCCTAAAGACAAGGTGATATATCTTCTGTATCTTACCTCATTTAAGTCTCTGATTTCATTTTCTGCCAGAGAAAAAACAGTCAGATTCTGAGGTAGGCAAACAGGGGCAGTGCGAAGTGAGGTTATAATATTTCCATGTAGCAACAGAGTCTATAAAATAAGCATACAGTGATGAAATGTATGTTTGTTCAAAATCTCCACATTTTTTGTTCAGGCAATACCTGCACAATACACACAAAACAACTAATTAAGGCTTTCTAGTATCATCACAATTACTTTTGTTTATCCCAGAAAAAAAACCCTAACTTTTGTATTTTAGAGCAAAACCTTCTCATTTTAAAATGCAGAGCTGAAGTATACTCACAGTTAAAAAAATATAATTCTTACATGCTTCCCCCTAGAAATTATAGTGATTAATTATAATGCTTTAAGAGTTAGTGTTTGAATAATTAATGCTTTAAAAGGCAGCAATTTTCAACGAAAATTTCTTTATACAAATAATGTAACAAAAAGAGAAATAAAATAGCATCTACCTTCAGTGACGTAAGCTTGGAAAGATCGCCTAATTGAGCTATGTTATTGTCTGACAAATCAAGATGCTGAAGAGATAGACAGGAGTTGATTTGTTCAATGGCCTACAAAAACAAAGAAGTCAATTACTCACAGTAACTCTTTTTTAGTCATTAAATAAAACCAGAGAACAATAATTATAAATTATTTTGAAAGCTAAATAGCACCGGTAACCCAAAATGAAAAACATGTGTGCACACACTTTCATATTACAGATAACTCTTTTCCTGTTTTGGAAACTAATTCCCAATTCTCATTACATTTTGATAGTAAACCTTCTTTTTTTTTTTTCTCCCCCCCAGACAATTCTTGCCCAAAAGTTGCCCTCTTCTGTTTCCTAAACCAGTAGACACAAAACATCAATACTTGTTCAAATCAAAATCAGAAATATATTCGGATTTCTTTGCAGCACTTTCAAAACTTCTTTAACACTAGATTCTGGAAAATGTGTTAAGACTAAATACTTTACCTTAAGGTTATTTCCTGCTAAGTTCAGCCATTCCAGGTGCACCAAATCCTTCAGCCCTTCCACGTACCCAATACTATTGTGAGGCAAGTTTAGCACCCGGAGCTTAGTCAGTTTTGCTACACCCATCATTCGCACCAAACGATTGTTTGCTACAGAGAGCTGCAGATTGACACACAAATAAAACAAATAGTTTTAACTATTAAGCTGCACAGACAGAACAGGCTTTTATTTTCAATGGTTAAAAATCTAATCCAACAGGAATTTATTCAATCTACAAATTCCATTTTCAAGCAAATAACACAGACATAAAAAACTGCAAGGGCCATGAAGTGAACTACTGATCAAAGAGAGCAGTCTTCACACCTCACTCTGCAAACTTAAGAGGACATCCTCCTAGCAACAGCTGAATAAAGGAGAATTAATGAGGAATTACATCATACGAAAATAAAATTTTAAAATCAGAATTGCCAAATCATTGTGTAAACTGTTTCACCGTCCCCAGTGTAAAAATCATACTTAATGACAAGATGGCAGAGGACAAAGTATATTTCATATGATTCTCAAAAAGGTCCTGCGCTAATAGTACTGTAAATCACTTTTTAAAGGATAAGCCCTGATTAAACGTACACATTAATAACATGAACATCAAGCTGGCAGACTGGTGAAGGTTTGTTGTAGCAACAAACCCCACCTCTCGCATCTCAGTTTAACTTGTCTCTAGAGGCTGCTAGGTGACTTCAAAGTTTATCTGGAGCCACTTTTCGTGAAAATTAACATGGACATGTAAAGCTTTGCCCCAAAAGGATTAATACTCAGATTTTTGCAAGCACCCAATACCCTCACAAACTTAAACGGACTGCTGGTAGTACTAAAATTAAGGGTAAGTACTAACAACATCAGGGGCTACATGACTCAATACATTAACAAGACTACACAGAACCCTCCACCTTCACATTTTCTTATTTGCTATTTTTCTATTTGAACCTAATTCACAATTGCTTTTTTCTTCTCATAAATTAAGGCTATTAATCATCTCCCTTCTGTGAAGAGTTCTGAAATCCAAATGGAGAATAGAGTTCTGTATGCATGTCTGGATGCTTACAATTACAGAGAGGAAAGACAAAACAAAATTATTTTTAAGGTCACAAAGCTCAATTATTCAAAAGCTAAGTACGAAAAAATGGGTTATCAGTGAGTTTTATAAGTGTTCTTATGACACGTCCCCATTAGGATTTATTTAGTTCATTTTCAGTTACCTAGGTAACTAGCAATACAGCCTCCCCCACTATCAACTGTAGAGTTACACTGAAAACAAAGCTTTCTATTTTAGTTAACTATCATTTATTTTCCTAGGAAGACAGCAACTGCTAATTTACTTCAATTATATAATATGGCCTTAAAGCAGGAGTATTTTAATTAGCATCCTAGTACCATTATTTCATAGCAAATCCAAGTCAAGTAACACTGACCTGCATCAGATTCCTGCATTTCTCCAGGTGTTCCAATTTAATTATCTGGTTTTTGTCCAGAATCAGAGTATGAGTATCAGCATCACAGGGTAAGGTTGGGCCCAGTTTTTGCAATCCTTGACCTGACCAGTTGACTACCAAACCTCCACAGAAAAAGGAAAGGGGAAAAAAAAAAAAACAAAACAAAACAAAAACACATTAGACTAACTGGTCCAGTGACCAGAAGATACGGATTCCAGGCCCCGTCTCAATAAAGAATTCAGGACAGTCAGTAACAGATCCTCTGTATTTCAAAGGAAAAATATCATTAGCCAAATATTATTAGCCTACACCTCTTTTTTTTTTTTTGAAAGTGCGCTCTAGGTTCAAACTCAAAGCAGATGTTTCAGCCTGTGAAACAGAAAGTGACAACCTTCTGTTGACAGAAGTTGGATGCTTCAGCTTCAGAGAAGACATGAACATAAGATTCAGTCCTCTATTTAAAACGTGCTATCAGATATTTTACGACATACTTCCTTTTAGCAGTTTGGCTGCTGCAAAACCTAATCCTAAGTGTTTATCTTAGCTTCATGGGTAGGGAATGTGTCTAATTTTGAGCCAAAGATTCCACTCCAGGACTTCAGTGGCCAAATCCTTGAGTGAATCTCATCTTGGAATTTTGATGCATGTGTCCCCAAATTGTATCGATAGGCTATTCCAGCAAAGTGCCTCGTGAAAAGTCAGAACAAAGAACCAATTCATATAGCCATACTACAGTATGGGTGATATTTGGGCAGGAGTAAATTGTAAATAGGCTAGCATATCATTTAACTAACAGAACACACAGTTAAAGTGTTCTGTACAAAACTCATTACTATAAAAAGCTAAAAGGAAAACATTTGCCATCTACAGGGAACATGAATCACCGGGTACCCACGAAGACACTTGCTAATAACAATTTTCACACATTAAGCCTCTGTTGTAGTGCTGCTTCTTCTCTTACTATCTGCTCAGTAAATAATGCTGCCTTTTCAAGTAGCACATTCCAGAATAGTGTTCTTACCCTAATGTGCACTTCATATGGATATTCTTACAGTTTACAGGGTTTGGTTATGTTAAGGATGGAGACACACATTTTTGGTGTACCATTTTGTCAGCTAGAGTATATGCTTTTCTAAGAAGCATCTCTGATGACATTTATTACATATCCATTGCTTCTCAAATCCACAGCCACCTGAAGATCTCTGAAGACCAGCAATACAGAGCCACCAGAAAGAGTCACACTCCTGCCTTTGCACATTCAGGGAGAAGGCACCGTATGTTTCTTACTTAAGTAGTCAGCTCTATAATCACTTGGTCACTTTAACTAAGCAGGGAAATCTTGCATCTTCCCATTTATCCAAAGGCTTGATACAAAATTTCACAATGGGCCCATGCCCACCAAGGAGAGTGGTTGAGACCCACAGTACAGAATCACAAGAATAATCCTTGTATTCATGCACATGCAGTGCCCCATTCAAACTGGGGCCCCCGGAATGTGGTCTTACACATGGTTCTTATACCTTTCAAGCATTCAGGTATAACATGATTTGACTAATCGCTACTTAACACACACACACACAACCACTTGCAAAAAAACTACAGTTCTGTATTGTCATCATGCACCTGCTTCTCTATTGATCTAGACATCCCTGAAGTCAGTCTTGCTATAGTTACTTATGCTGGCACTATCTTGGTTGTCCAGGGGTATCCTTTTTGGGGGCCTCGGAGAAGCAAAGGTCCCTAGTTGAAGGGGGCCTGTCCTTCTCCTCCTTGCTGGGGTCCTTTAGTTTGCTTTCTAAAGCATGACTACTCAGCATACAGCATGAATTATATCTATATATATATCTTTATTAAGAAAGTTAACATTATTTCATACCATAAAGACTAATTGGTATAACATTTTGGAAATTAGATTTTCCTAATAGGTTCTCAGTACCCAGGAAAAAAGTTTCAGAGCTGCATATTACTCACACAGCACCTATGTACACTTACTGAGCCCTTAAGCCTTCAAAGCCAGACCTGCACACAGACCTGCCATTATAACACACCGTCCTTTCAGACTCAGCTACAGGAAGCAAGAAACTGCCCACTCTCTGCCTCCCAAGACCTCTGTACACTGTACTGTAGGAAAAATGGGCCATATTTCAACTCCTGGCCTACCTTCTACAAGACTGTGAGCAAAGCCCTGGTCAGGTGCCCAGGACTCAGCAGGATGAACAGCCCTTATCTGCATGCTCTGTCCATGCCCAGACCCAAACTGGTTGCTGGGTGGCAACCCTGTCCCTGAGGACGGGCTGCACTCCACACCAGTCTCCTCGTCCCCTCACTGGCCTGACCGCTTCCAGCCCTACCTGGGGACCTCAGGTGCCGGCTGTATGCGCGGAGAAACGCGGAGAGAAAAGAGGAGAGCAGCCAAGCTGCCCCCTAATCCCCGACAGGAGGGGGCGCACCCCTACCCCCCCAGCTCCCCCTCAGCCGAGTGTCCCCATCACACATGGAGGGCCGCGAGGGTTTTCGGGATTTGTAGTCCGAATCCCGCGCCCGCTGCGCCCGTTTCGCACTGTCCGCACTACAGCTCCCACAGCGCACTGCGCCCCCGCCGCCCAGCGCCACACAACGGAGACCCAAACAAACCCCCGCCGGCCCGCAACACCCGCAACCCGGCCGCGCAGCCCCCGGTAGGCTCGCTGCCTTGGGTGCTCCCCTTACCCCCTCCACCCGGTGAGACAGCCTCGGTCCTCGCCGCAACCCCCGTCGCCGACATTCTTCCCGCTTGCTAACGCCGCCAGGCAACCGAGTGCTGGACGCCGATTGGCTGCCTCGCTTCCTTGACGAGAAAACTGTGTCTTTTATTCCCGGTAGGATGGCAGGTCCCACATATGGAACCGCCTAGCGAGATTTTAACCGAACAGTGGAAGGTCTGGCCGGCTTGAGCGATCCCGTACGACCCCCCACCCCTTGCCCCTCCGGCTGGGCAGGCGCTGCCCGCCCCGCCCCGCTCCCTTCCCGTCAGGCGCTGTGCGCGGGGTGGAGCCGTCCCGGCGTGCTGCGCGCGGCGTGCACTACGCCGTTTCCCGTTATCCTCCCTTCCTCTTCGGCCTGGCCGCCGCCCGGCTCTGAAGCGCCGCCATCATGAAGTAAGTGCCGCGGCAGCTTCTGCCGCCCCATCCGGGGCCATCCGCCGCGGGGAGGCCGCCGGAGGGCTGGGTCTTCCTCTTCCCTTCTCCTGCTCTCTCTCCTAACTCTTCTCTCCCGCGCAGGGTCGAGCTGTGCAGCTTCAGCGGGTATAAAATCTACCCGGGCCATGGGCGCCGCTACGCCCGCACCGACGGGAAGGTGAGACTGGGGGCGGGAGGGTGCAGCGGGGGGGCCGGGGCGAGCCCCGTGGGGAGGGGGCAGCCGCGGTGTGGGGCGGCAGAGGCTGGCAGGAGCGGGCCCTGCAGAAGGGGGAGGGCAGCAGGTCTGAGGGAGAGGCCGGCGCGATGCTGGGGGAAGTGAAGGCTTCGCGGTGGGGAAATAGGCGGTGTTGCCCGGGTTCTTCGCTGGCCTTTGCTGTACCGTCTGTTTGAACCGCTCGTGTTGAGCCGTGTATAGGGAATACCATCGCACTGCAGCCGTCGGTGCCTGGGTGTCATGGCTGCTGTCAGAGCTGGTTTGCGGGAGAATCGTGCTTGTGCTGTAGCTTTGGTTTTTGAGTCGGGTTTTAAGGTTGTAGTTTGGGAAAGGTGTGTTAAAGCATCTGGTCTAAACTACCAAAGTTCTGTAGAAAGTACTATTTATTTGTATAGTGTCTAATGCTGAGATTTGCTGAAGTAAACAAGAGGACTTGCAAATAATTTGAGTATGGATCATCGGGATAAATAGAGAGGAGAGGCTTTTCAGGCTCTCATACATGTAGGACTGACTGTCATAAATAAAAATACACTATTCGTATCTACAAAAGGAGGGATTAGGGTTTGGATACCCCAGGACAGTAGTCTTGCTGTACAGAATCTCTTGAGATGATAGCTAAGTAAATGGACCAACTGAATCCTCAGGTGCTCTTGTTGGAATCTGTTTATACTTCAGACTTAATTTTATGGTTTATAATAAACTAGCCTGTTGATTCCACTTGTGATTGTAGGCAAGAAGCTAAGTCCAACTGTGCAAGAAGGAATAGGGTGGAATATTGGTCTCTGTTCTTATGCGAAGTTTTGACTTGCTTACACGTAGAGGAAGCGCATAGCTATTTGAGGACAGACACTTGAGAAGTATGATGCTGGCTATGGCTGTTCATGCTTTGCCTCGGATACAGTGCAGCACTGGGTGCAAGTGCTAATTTGCAGTTTCATCGCAATGAAGCAGCTTATTTTTTGTGAGATGAAAACGAAAACTGTAACATTCAGCTTTATTGTAAGGGAACTAAATTAGGCATGGAAAATTTCTTAAAATGGAATTCTTTTTAAGATATCAGGTTAATTGACACAACAAAATCCTAAACTTGAGCTTTTTTGAAGTATGTTCTAGAATTTTGGGTTTTCAGGGCTGTGTAAAGAAATATAAAAGCATCACTGTTGAAAACGCTGAATCAAGTAATTACTTGGTATGTTACCATAAACTGTAGGAATGTCTTTTGTAGAAACAAAGCTTACACAAAATATTTTATCTTTCCAGGTTTTTCAGTTCTTGAATGCAAAATGTGAGTCTGCATTCCTTTCCAAGAGAAACCCCCGTCAAATCAACTGGACTGTTCTATACAGGCGTAAGCACAAGAAAGGACAGTCAGTAAGTATAGACCAACTAATGCTGCTTGAAAATGTTTCAAAAGATATGGTCTGTTGGAATAGAGGTAAATTGAGTATGTTGCTGTTTAGCAGAAGCATGACCCATATAATCAGGATGAAAACTGGCTAATAATGGTACAAATATGTGTGCATTTACATGTGTTGGTATGTTGCTTTATGTTTGAAAGCTAACCAGTTCAGCAAAAGCATTGTATCATATCACTTCTTTGAGGGCTCCCTCAGAACCGCAGTAGGTTCAGTTGATTTCAACACTTCTATGAATGGCATATGTTTTAAAAAATTAATTTTGCAGAAGGTGGGTAATGCTGTTTAATATGTAGACTTTCTAAAAGCTTGGACTTGAAAACTTTCTGCATGGTGATACTGTGGCATAGAGCTGAAAATCTGGTGGATCATTGTTTCCAAACAGATGCTTTGGGGGTTAAAGGGTGGGGAACTTTTTATGTACTTGTTGCGGTTGAGACAGACAAATGACATAGACAAAGTTCTTCCAGGATGAAAGTAGCAGATGCCATTTATTGCCACAAGTGCACTTTTATACAGTTTTACCAATTCATGTGTTTCTTCACTATTGGTTACAAGTTACAGCAGTAACATCTCATTGGCTATTTTTGCTATCATCAGTGTTACTCTGCTACTCCTTTCTCTCTCACTGGTACATCCTTAACATCTCTGAATACTCCTTTACTCCCATCTTTCTCATGGGTAAGCCTTAATATCTTCAAGGCTAATTTCTGTTCGCGTGCCCTCTGTCAGGGAATCCACGGACCCACTGTAGTCCCACATGTACTCTTCTTGAAAACTTTGGGCTGTAACTTAGTAGGAGGTCTTTCCTATGTAGCTGTCATTGTATGAAAAAGATAAATTAATAATGCATGTAGCATGAGGTATTTTCACTTCTCTTGCTTAAATTTGCACAGCAAAAGAGCATTTGGAAACGCTTACATACATGTTATAGGTCAGTGGTTTTTACCTGTTTGTTTGAAGAAAGAAAGTTGATGCTCAATGGCCTACGGTGCTGCCCAGCACTGTGATTCCACTTGGAACAGGTGGGAATTGTCTTCCTTTCAGAAGATTCTATCAAAGCAGACTTTATCCCTCCCCCCCTTTTTTTTTCTGGGAGTTATAGATGGCCGACCTTCTGACGTTGCAAATGACTTTTTTTTATACCTTGCAAAAATACATTGTTCTTTTTTAGCTCATCATCTGTGTGGGAAAATCAAGAAATTGGCTATCTCTGAAGAAAAGAGTAAAATTCTGCTTCCTTTTAGAGTTTTATAATAGTTTGGATCTTAATAGGAGTTTGTTTCTATGACTGTCTTCAGCCTTTTATTTAAGGTCCTATACTAATTGTCTGTCTTCATCTTCTGCCATTTTAGGAAGAGATACAGAAGAAGCGCACACGTCGTGCTGTTAAGTTTCAGAGAGCGATCACTGGAGCTTCTTTAGCTGAGATTATGGCTAAACGAAATCAGAAGCCCGAAGTACGAAAGGCACAGAGGGAACAAGCTATTAGGTGAGAAAACAGATAAACTTTGAAAAGCCTGGGATAGCTTAATTTATTAACACTTTTCATACAAGATCTTAAACTCTAGAGGAGCTCCATGGTTTTATGAGTGTTTTTGTGGGTTTGGTTGTGGTATTTTTTTTTTTTAAATCTGTATGTTTGGAGGGAATACTGGTTTCTTCTTGCCCTCTCCGTTTGTGAAAATATTGTTTTAGTCACACTCAGTTCTGCCTTCTCTGTAATAGTCTTCCTAGAGGTACTGAGTGCAGAGGATAGATCTGAAATAATGCATTCCTTTCTTGATCTTAGGGAGCTTGTACAGTGCTGAGACAAACAGTGGATGGCAGACATGAATAACTGTTACCTTTTTCTGTGAACTAACAGGGCTGCAAAAGAAGCCAAGAAGGCTAAGCAGGCAACCAAGAAAACAGCTGTTTCTGCTGCAAAGGTAAGATGCAACAGGTGGATAGAAATAATGAAATGTAATACACCGTGTCTTAATGCAATATTCTTTTGCAGCACTTAATTGGCAGTTCCATTCATGTTTGGAAGAAGCGTTTGCTTATAGATTTTTGATCTGGAAGCCAAGATCTTAACCAAACTTTTGTACTAAAGTTAAACGTACCCAAACAGCTAAACAGAATGACCCTTTTTTTTACAGAAGAAATAAGTATTACAGTAAAACAACTTTCTGACCATATGTCAAAGATTCTTAATAGCTAAAAACTGGTCTGGATGTGACATCTTCACTATCTATGAACTTGGTAACAATATTTTGATGAATGCTAGCATCTGTTTCATTACTTATGAATTAATGCCGTTGGCATCATACACGTTGTAGGCTTACAGTCATATGTGTGTAACAATCTGTTAACGTGATAATAATCTCATAGATTATAATTCTAATCTGATGTAAGTTGTCTAATTTCTGTCCAAAATTTTAAATACAAAGGGAAGCTTTAGGGACAGCAAATAAAGTGTTTCTCTTTGCTTATACTTTATTATTTCTCTCCAGGCTCCTACAAAGGCAGCACCTAAGCAGAAGATTGTGAAACCAGTCAAGGTTTCTGCTCCTCGTGTTGGTGGAAAGCGCTAACTTGCCAAACTGTTAGTCATGCTGAATAAATATCTCACTAACTTTCAGAACTTGTGCCATGTTCTCTTCAACTGTGTGAGATATGGTTATTTCATAGATTAATTTTCTTCAGTATGTCTGGTGTTGCAGACTCAAAAACATCTTGCCATAAAACATGTGGTTTCTTAAGACAATATGAAGCAGCTGTTCTTCTGCTTCTATGAAGCAGCTGTTCTTGCTTGAAGGACAAAACAGTACAAGTTTATTCTGCATCTATGTCAAATGGCATAAAAAGGGTTTCTAAGTTCAGAAATGCAAACTAAAGGCTGTGTGAAGCAATAATGTCTGTGACAGATGCATTTCCTGTGTTGTGGAATGCATATAGCAACATGTTGTATAGGATAGAAGGAGAAATAGGCAGAAAAATGGGAATGGATGGTTTCATGGGCCACATGGTTGTTACACACAAAGGTTCAGACGCAACTCCTGGGTCAGGAAATTGCTGGAAGCTGTTGTCAGGAAAAGGATGGCTGTAAAGGTCCTGCCTTGCACTTGTTCACTATGCTAAATCAGTTTCTTGACTCAGTCTGGCCATTTTTCTGCAATTATGATCTAATTAGCGGCACTTAGTAATTATACAGGCAGTGTCCCCAAACTTTGCCATAGTTTTGATGAACAGTACCAAGTGGCCTCGGCTAAACAATGTCCTCTGACTTACTGGAAGTATAGGAGAAAATTAACCTTCTCTACTTTCTGGATCAGACACTTCTTGATTTTTTTGATGCCGCATCTTAATACTTACTAGCACTGCGAAGCTTTGAGGTCTTGCTTTATCTTAATCCGGTGGTCAAAAAAGCAGCAGTCTTCATAGTTTTGCTTCCTGCAGTTCTTTGGGGCTTCAAAACCGCAATGGCTGTAATGGGCAATTTGGGCTATATTTTGACTTATACTTTTTGGTTTGGGTCTACTAGATACAGGTCTAGATCAAGGTTGCAACTCATTTAAAATAGGTCTAGCTTGATTACATTAGTGCACTTCGCACCATTATCTTCCAAACAATTATGCTTTTTGCTATATATTAAGAAAAAAAAAAATAGGAGCTACTCCACTGAAAGTTATCTATGCTAGTGACCACTATATAAAATCCTGATTATATCAGTGTCATGTATCAAGCACCTGGTACACTGCATTTATGCTTGGTGAAAGTTTCCAGCTAAAGTGCTGAAAGCAAAGATGAGTTTTTACGAACAGTCTGCTTGAAATACCATTAATGATACATACGACTTGATTGTCAGATATGGCTAATTAGTAAGTCTATTTGTTAATGCTTGGAAGTTTGCAGGCTTTGGTTGCCTGCTGTTTCTGCAGAGGTGCACAAAAAGGCTTTAAGATCACTGTGCTGTTTATTCATGAGTTCTGACTGATATGGTGAAACAGTAAAGAATAAGAGCCCATCAGGTTACCCCTCTCACAAGTTATTCTTCAAGTGAGGCAGGCTGTTCAGGGCGATAACCTGAAATAACTGCACATTATTCAGCTCAAACAAAGATATAATGCAATGAATTGACAGGGAAATTAATAAATTGAAGCCCTTATGCTTACCCAGTGCAATTGGTTCTTTATTAAATATTTCTCACAAAAAATGGCATACTGACCCACAGAATAATTTGTGTTGAAAAGGACCTCCAGAGATCATCTAGTCCAACCCCTTCCTCAAAGCATGTCTGTTTAGGTTGCTCATTGCTGTATCCAGATGAGTGTTTAACAAAGACAGAGGTTCCACAGCCTCTTAAGGCAACCTGTTATTTGACTATCACCCTGGTTAAAACAACAACAACAACAACAAAAAAGCGCCTTATTTATAACTAGGATTTTCTGTGTTCTAACCTGTGCTTGTTGCCTATTGCTATGCAGCTCTGAGAAAAGCCTGCCTACATCTTCTCTGCATCCCCTGGTGAGGTAGCTGTGCACAGCAGCCAGGTCCTCACAAAGCCTTCCCTTTTTAAGGGTGAAAAAGCCCAGCTCTCCGCCTCACCTCATCCCTCGTGCTCTTATCCCTGACCACCTTTGCAGCCTTCTGCCAGACTCGCTCCGCGCAATCGGTATCTTTGTGTTTGGGGGGCGCGCACCGCTCCAGGTGCTGCCTTGCAAGCACTGAGCGCAGGGGAAGGGTCACTGCTGGCTATGCTCCCGCCTGGGTGCGGGCATCCTCGGGCCTTCTGCATTTCATGCTTATTATGGGTGTAAAACAAAATCAGGTCAGAACTCGGACAAGGACAACCAGTAGTTGACATTCAGAAGATTTTCTTTCTTTCACAAATACAAAAGAGCATGCTCGATGCACTGAGACCGTCAACAGTCATGCTGTTCCCCTGAAACATAAAACCACACTGACAGTTTTCTCGTAGCTCCTGTTCCTGGGGCAATTTTGAATCGGAGTGTTATAAATAAGAGCCAATAAATCGATTCTGCGTCAATCAATCGATTTTATTTAGCAAGCGGTAATTAGGCAAAACAGCGCTGGGTGACCGGGGGAAGCTCAGTTCCACCAACAGGCACACAAATCAACCTTTCGTATGTGCTTATATATGTTATACGCTCGTTTACGTCCTGGGAATTTCCGTCTCTGGAACTTTTATTATCTGTTGCAACATCCGAGCGCTTTGTTATCTGTAACACCATCTGGGAGTCCTATTATCTGTGGCACTATCCGGGAGTCCTGTTATTTATGGCACCATCCGGTAGTCCTGTTATTTATGGCACCACCTGGTAGTCCTGTTATTTATGGCATTGGCTTTAACCACTACTACAAGGTTCTACAAAACATAATCAAACTTGTACAAGCACAGTTACTGCTTACAATAATATGCATAATACAATTGAATCCTACTCGATTTGTTCAACATTAACAATTTTGACCATCACTTATTACAATTCCCCCCCTTTTTTTTTGTTTTTTTTATTTGTTGATCAAATCGAGTTACCGCCTTTCGGGCTAGTAAGGTTATTTCAGCTTCTTCATCAGTTCCATGTTTCTGTAGCAACATAAGGTGTACCCGCTCTACACGGTTTTTAACTAGTCCAATAAGTCGATTTAGGATACAGGGTCCAAAGGTTGGGGTGAGTAATAATATCATCAAGGGTCCAGCTCCTGTGGATAGCAATGTCGTTAGCCACGGGGACTGAATAAACCAAGACTCGTACCACCCTTTTGCAGCTTCTCTTTCCCTTTTTCTCTGTTCCAGTCTCTCCCTTAATTTTGCCATCGAGTCTCGGATTACCCCTGTGTGATCTGCATAAAAACAACACTCTTCCTTCAAGGCTGCGCATAGGCCACCTTGCTGTAAGAAAAGGAGATCCATCCCTCTCCTGTTTTGCAACACCACTTCAGATAGCGAGGTTAGAGACCTCTCTAAGGTGGTTATGGAGTTTTCAGTTCTCTCTAGGTCCTCATCTATCGCAGTCTTCAAGGAATTGAATCCTTGATTTTGTTGAACAAGTGAAGCTATCCCTGTTCCTGCTCCGGCTACCCCTAACCCTAGCAACGTGGCTATAGTAATGGCTGTAATGGGTTCCCGTTTGGTACGATGGAGCCCTGTATCCCAAATATCATACATTACATTTTCTTGATGATACAATATCCTTGGGATGATGGTAACTAACATGCAATACTCTCGGGAACTGTTGAACACCTTTAAAGACACACATGGAGTAAGTCCCGTCCTGGAACATATCCATTTTGTTCCATTCGGGGGAATAATATATCCTGTGGTTTCATTAAGGCTCGGTACGATATTCCCACAAAGTGGTCTCTTGGAATTTGGTACTTTACCTATACAAGTCCCTATCCCAGTTACATCTTGCATAGTTATCCCTCTTTTCTGCTTTTCCCAAGGACATTGAATAGGCACAGACTCCTTGCTTATGGTATACCGACGATTATCCCCTATAGCTTCATAAAAGGGTGGATTAACATTCTAACACAACCAGCAACCCATGGTTTAAGTTGGGTTGCATATAGTTTAGAGTTTGATAAGCAGCCAGGATAATTCCCCATAGAGGATTCAAAGATTCCAGGGCTTCAATATTCAGAGATTTCAAGGCTTCAGTGACAGTTTCCTCTATTACTATTATATTCTCCTTCTCTACTGTCTTTGTCTCCCTACCCAGAGCGGGAAGGGATCTTACTACTGGATTGGGACCTATCGCTCGAGAGGTCGGTTTAACTTCTTCTTTCTTTATGAGAAACATGCCTCCTCGATCAGCACCCGGTTGATAATATCGCATTCCCCAGGTTTTTCCAACAAACAATCCACTATGTTCAGGATCTGTTACGTTAAGGAATATATTCACAGTTGCCATCGGGTGGGGTGTACCCGCGGGGAGCTAATTGTAGGGAACTCCTTTCTCCCGAGGGAGGAGTGGACCCTGCAGGTCCCCATCCAACCCTTAAGAACTTATCAGTATTTGCCCGAGGAATTGGCCAGTTTGAAGCAATCGTTTCACACCCCCAGTAAGTGCAGTAATAATGTCCTGGGGTATTACAATATGAGGGCCCTGTGCTGGGGCACATATAAAACCCTATTTTGTTAAAGCATGGCTCAATTTGAACTAATTGGCATAAGGTTGTAGTAAAAGAAGGTGACCCTGATGTGGTCTGTTGTTGTATTTTCGTTTGGTCCTCCCATCGATAGAGAGTCCATTTAAAAGGTTGGTGAGAACTCCCCTGCTTTATTGCTATTATTACCGGTAAGGTAAGGAGGATTAGGGAGAGCGACCCGACCCCTGGTTGGCTGAAAATCAGCCAGTGGAGGTTCATTTTGTTGAGGGTTGTTCTGCTTAAGGAGCTGCTTTATTTTAGAAGTCTTTGGAGGCACTTGCCAATCCCCACAAGGATACCCCTCTGCCTTGCCCTGGGCCTACTCTGTTGCTTCAGAGTAGCCGGGTAAGTTATCTTCTCGGCAGCAGTTGTAGTCTTCAGGGGACTGCCTCCTAAATTCTCTCCTTGTTCTGTCACAACCCACTTTCCAATATTGAACCCAATAGGGCTATTTTCAAATACAAGGGTTTGGCCACTGTCCCGAATCCTCACAGGGTTTGGAACACTTCCGCTTGGTTATTTCCCAAATGTCTGGACTTATCGGTGATTATTAATATCCCAATGGTATCTAAGGTTTTTCCTCTACACTCATTACACCATCGTTCAACATACAGAATTTATTTATTTTTTTTTTTTTTTACTGCTGTATCCCGCACCCGTTACACACGCGACGTACCCACAGATTGCATTGCTTACATACAGGACATGCGATGGGCGACTTATGTAATTCCTTACAATTGTCCATAAAAAGCCTAGTGTCCAGGGCTATGCGTCACATGTCTGTTTCCTCTTGAAGGTCAGCTTCAACTCATCCGGTTCACCAGTGACTTCCCAGTCTGTGTGTAGGATAGGACCATTTACTCGGCTAGCGTGTCTCCATCCTCTTTCCGCGGTGCGGACTGCGGTATCTGTAGTGAGTAAAACAAGGAAAGGTCCCTCCCAGCGAGGGGTTAACGATGATTCCTTCCATGTTTTTACGAGTACTTGATCTCCCGGCTTAATACTATGTATTGCTACATCTAAAGGTGGTCTTTGAACCACCAGGCCTCGCTTTAACAGTTCTTGCCTCCTTCTCATGAGTTCTATAAGATATTCTTGTAACATCTTTTCTTCCACTTTAGGGTGTTCGATTGGTTTTTCCAAATCATAGGGCATTCCATATAACATTTCAAAGGAGGAAAGTCCTGTATCGGCCCTCGGTTGTGTCCTTATATTCAAGAGGGCTAAGGGGAGGCACTTTACCCAGTTCATTCTGGTTTCTATCATTAATTTGGTCAGGTGCTTTTTAATTTCTCCGTTCATCCTTTCAACTTTTCCTGAACTCTGGGGGTGCCAAGGAGTGTGATACTCCCACTTGGTTCCCAGAGCTTCTAACGTTTCTCTAATTATTTTGGAAGTAAAACGGGGTCCTCTGTCCAAATCAATAACTGACATGATCCCATATCTAGGTATGATATGTTCTAATAATATTTTTTACTACTGTCCTCGCAGTGGCCCAAACTACCGGAAAGGCTTCGACAAAGTGAGTTAGGTGATCTACCAAAACTAGGAGATACTTATACCTGCCTACCTTCGGTAATTCCGTAAAGTCTACCTGAATCCTTTCAAATGGCTTCTTGGCCAGTTGCCTTCCCCCAGGGACTCTTTCCCTAAGACACTGTTTATTTATCCTTTGACAGGTTAAACATTCTCCAACGATTCTTTTTGCTAAATCATACACTCCCAGGGTCATATATTTATTAGCGAACTGATCTACCAGGACCTGTACTCCCCAATGGGTTTGCCTATGAAATTCTCTTAAAACTCGCCAAGCTACTCCTTTCAGGAGCATTTCCCTCTCATCAGGTAGCCACCACTTCCCCTCTTGTTCGACTACTCCCATTTGCCCCAATTTCTCCTTTTCCTGATTTGTAAATCTCATAGCATACCTAGTTTGTACAGAGTCCTGTTCAACTGCTTTTATTACCAGTAACGCAGCTTTCTTAGCTTCCTCATCTGCTAAATATTTCCCTCTTATTCGCGTGGAGGTTCCCTTCCGATGGCCCTTTACATAAACTACCGCGATTTGTTTGGGCCCTCTCAATGCCTCCAAAGTTTGCTGTATTAAGGTCTCATGTATTAATCCTTTACCCTGAGAATTCATTAGTCCCCTCTCTTCCCAAATTTTTCCAAACGTGTGAACCACCCCATATGCATATTTAGAATCTGTAAATATTGTTCCTCTCTTATCTTTTAACAACTGTAACGCCCTCTATACTGCCAACAGCTCACAAGCCTGCGCCGACCATCCTGAGTTAAGGGGACCTGACTCCTTAGTTATCCAGCTATTTCCATCTATTATGGCATATCCTGATTTCCTCTTTCCGTCCACTACCCGCGATGATCCATCTACAAACAGTTTTTCTCCACATAGCAACTCCTCTTCTTCTAAATCCTCTCTTATTTTGACTTGATATTCTATTACCCTGATACAATCATGGGAAAGAGATTCGCTTGGTTCCCCATACAAAAATTGGGCTGGATTCTGCAAGTTAGTGGTTTCAAGCTCTAGCTTAGGAGAGTGCAATAGGATCCCTTCATATTTCAATAACCTAGCATCCGTAATCCATTTGTCAGCTTTCTGCTGCAATACCCCTCGTATATTATGAGGTGTGTATACCTTTAATTCCCCTCCCATAGTTATTTTTCCAGCTTCTTCAACTAGGAGAGCAGTAGCAACTATGGCCTGTAAACAGGTAGGCCAACCGCGACTAACTGGATCTAATAATTTGGAATAATATCCTACGGGTTTCTTTTTACCTGCCCATTCTTGCGTTAGGACCCCAAAGGCCATTCCACCCTCCGTGTTAACAAATAAGTAAAAAGGTCTTCGGGCATCCACCAGACTCAGTACTGGGGCATTTACTAAATCAGCTTTTAAGTTTTCTAATTGTTTATCATCTTCTGTACTCCATTTCATCAGACCTTCCCCCACTAACTTCTGATATAAGAACTTAACCTTGTTACTGTAATTTTCAATCCATTGTCTACAGTAGCCGAAAAGACCTAAAAGTTGTCGCACCTGCCTTTTATTCTTGGGAGGCTGGAGGGATAAAATAGCATTTACTTGATCTGGATCTAGTCTCTTAGTCCCTTTGCTCAACCAGTGCCCTAAATATTTTACCTCTTCCTCGATAAATTGCAGTTTAGATCTTGATACCTTTAAACCCTTTAGACTCAAGAAATTTAATAACTTAATGCTAGTGCTTCGCACACTATCTTGGCTTTTTCCAGCTATTAATAGATCATCTACATATTGTACTAAAACTACTCCAGGTTCCAGTTCAAAATTCTCCAAGACTTGTTCCAGGGCCTGCCCAAAGAGGTTTGGAGATTCAGTAAATCCCTGTGGAAGAACCGTCCATCTAAGTTGTTGCTTCCGATGGGTATCAGGGTTCTCCCACTCAAAGGCAAAATAGTCACGACATTCTTTTCTCAAAGGACAGGCCCAGAAGGCATCCTTTAGGTCTATTACACTATACCAGGTCAACTCTGGGGACACTTGGCTTAATAGGTTATAAGGGTTGGCCACTACCAGAAATCTAGTTACTGTTCTTTTATTTACTTCATGGAGGTCTTGTACTAGACGATAGGACCCATCTGATTTCTTTACAGGTAAGATGGGGGTATTGTGGGGCGACATACATGGTTCTAGTAACCCTTGTTGTAACAATCGATCAATTACCGGTTGCAGCACGCGTCTCCCATCCTGTGATATAGGGTATTGTTTAACACGTATCGGTACTTCCGGATCCGTTATCGTCACTGTAATTGGTGGAATATCTAATTTTCCAACCGAATCGGGAGTGTACCATACTTCAGGATTGATCTTAGCTTCGTCTTCGGTTGTTAAAGCGTACAGTTTTACTTTCAATTCTCTATCTTTTACCTCCAAACTAATTCCCAATTCGACCAGTAAATCCCTTCCTAATAGGTTATATTCAGCTTCAGGCACTAATAAAAGGGACCCTATCCCTATTCGGGATGGGGATTCTATTTCTACCCCTTTAATTACTAGTACAGAAAAGGGGTCTCCTTTTGCTCCTAGTACTTCTATTTTCTCCGAAGATGGAGCACATCCCCGGGGCACAGTTTGGACAATAGATCTTTCTGCCCCCGAATCTACCAGGAATTCCATTTCCTGGCACTGGGGACCTAACTTTAATTTTATCAAGGGCTCTGTTGTTTTAGGAGTCCCCAGCAGATAGAGCCCCTGACACCCCTACTCAGCATAATACATTTTCTCATCCTGTATACGTTTCCTACAGCTCCTTCGCATATGTCCCTTCCTCTGACAGTAAAAACATTCGATTTCCTTCAAATCCTTCAGTCCGACTTGACTTCCCTGAGGTGGCCCATTCCCACCTATGCGTGCTGGCCCTCCCTTCTGTGGAGCCGTCCTCTGTACCTCTCGAACTGCCGCTACTAAAATTTTAGCTTGCCTCTTCTGAGTCTCTTCCTCCCTTCTCACATAAACCTTCTGTGCTTCCCTTAGCAACTCATCCAACCCTTTCTCTTGCCAATCTTCCAACTTTTCTAACTTTTTTTTTTTTTTTAATATCCGGCCATGACTTCGCCACAAACTGTGTTTTTAAAAGAGCTTGCCCGACCGGTGTCATAGGGTCTATACCGTAATAAAGCTGCAAGCTCTTTCTTAGTCTTTCTAACCATTCTGTGAGAGTCTCATCTTTCTTTTGTTGTTCATTAAAGGCTTTATTTATGTTCTGCCCTCGAGGGACAGATTCCTTAATCCCTTGGATGATTATAGTGCGGAGATCTCCCATATGGCCCCTGTGTTCCGGGTTTTGATTATCCCAGTTAGGACGCTGCTGGGGCCACTTAATGTCAGCACCCGGCCCTTGTTGGTGCCGTTGGTAAAGATTTAGGGCCTGACAAATCCAATTCTCATATGACCCAAAAACTGGCCAAAATAAATGATCTGGTCTAATCTGCTGGTTTCCCCAGACATACATGCAATAATAAACCATTTTTTCCCTCTCTTTGTTTCGCGTGCAAGCTGCACCTTCCCAATTCTTGAGCATAAGGCCCAATGGGGAATCTTGGGGAATATCCGGTAACCTCTCCTTGGGTCCCTTCCCCATGAGATCAGAAGGCTTGTTCTTCCTCTGTCCCGTCTTCCGGAGTGTCTTCTTTCAAGCACACACACTCACCCTCGTTCGTGGCTCACGCCCTCGCGGGCTATGAGAACCGCACTACTAGAGAGTCCCGCCCTGCCTTACCGCAGGGTCCACACTCACTTCGCTTCCTCCCCAAGCGGGGGGGGCGTCTCGTTCATGCACACTCCAGGATACCCACCCCAACCGAACGGAATTGCTTTCTATACTTACCCTCCCCGGGGTCTTTGTCCGGTTCTTCGTGCACAAAGGTTTACGGGGTTCAATTCTTTTGCCTAATTACCTAAATTTTGGGTTCGGAGGTTAAGGTTTCAGGGCAATCCTCCGTCCACTCCAGGGCCGTCTGAAAACGGGACGGGGCGCCTCCCTGAAGTTTAGGAGTCCCTCCCAGAGATCCTTAATCCGAGTCACGGCACCAAAATTTCTTATAAATAAGAGCCAATAAATCGATTCTGAGTCAATCAATCGATTTTATTTAGCAAGCAGTAATTAGGCAAAACAGTGCTGGGTGACCGGGGGAAGCTCAGTTCCGCCAACAGGCACACAAATCAACCTTTCGTATGTACTTACATACGTTATGCGTTCGTTTACGTGCTGGGAATTTCCGTCTCTGGAACTTTTGTTATCTCTTGCAACATCCGAGCGCTTTGTTATCTGTAACACCATCTGGGAGTCCTATTATCTGTGGCACCATCCGGGAGTCCTGTTATTTATGGCACCATCCGGTAGTCCTGTTATTTATGGCACCACCTGGTAGTCCTGTTATTTATGGCATTGGCTTTAACTACTACTACAAGGTTCTACAAACATAATCAAACTCGCACAAGCACAGTTACTGCTTACAATAATATGCATAATACAATTGAATCCTACTCGATTTGTTCAACATTAACAATTTTGACCATCACTTATTACATCCTAAACTTCAGGGAGGCGCCCCGTCCTGTTTTCAGACGGCCCTGGAGTGGATGGAGGTTCGCCCTGAAACCTTAACCTCCGAACCCGAAATTTAGGTAATTAGGCAAAAGAATTGAACCCCGTAAACCTTTGTGCACGAAGAACCGGACGAAGACCCCGGGGAGGGTAAGTATAGAAAGCAATTCCGTTCGGTTGGGGTGGGTATCCTGGAGTGTGCATGAACGAGACGCCCCCCCCGCTTGGGGAGGAAGCGAAGTGAGTGTGGACCCTGCCGTAAGGCAGGGCGGGACTCTCTAGTAGTGCGGTTCTCATAGCCCGCGAGGGCGTGAGCCACGAACGAGGGTGCGTGTGTGTGTGTGAAAGAAGACACTCCGGAAGATGGGACAGAGGAAGAGCAAGCCTTCTGATCTCATGGGGAAGGGACCCACAGAGAGGTTGCCAGATATTCCCCGAGAATCCTCATTGGGCCTTGTGTTCACTGGGAAGGGACCCACGGAGAGGTCTAGCACGCGAAACAAAAATAGGGAAAAGATGGTTTACTATTGCATGCACGTCTGGGGAAACCAGCAGATTAGACCAGATCATTTATTTTGGCCAATTTTTGGGTCATATGAGAATTGGATTTTTCAGGCCCTAAATCTTTACCAACGGCACCAACAAGGGCCAGGTGCTGACATTAAGTGGCCCCAGCAGCGTCCTAACTGGGATAATCAAAACCCGGAACACAGGGGCCATATGGGAGATCTTCGCACTATAATCGTCCAAGGGATTAAGGAATCTGTCCCTCGAGGGCAGAACATAAATAAAGCCTTTAATGAACAACAAAAGAAAGATGAGACTCTCACAGAATGGTTAGAAAGACTAAGAAAGAGCTTGCAGCTTTATTCTGGGATAGACCCTATGACACCAGTCGGGCAAGCTCTTTTAAAGACACAGTTTGTGGCGAAGTCATGGCCGGATATTAGAAAGAAGTTAGAAAAGTTGGAAGATTGGCAAGAGAAAGGGTTGGATGAGTTGCTAAGGGAAGCACAGAAGGTTTATGTGAGAAGGGAGGAAGAGACTCAGAAGAGGCAAGCTAAAGTTTTAGTAGCGGCAGTTCGAGAGGTACAGAGGACGGCTCCACAGAAGGGAGGGCCACCACGCATAGGTGGGAATGGGCCACCTCAGGGAAGTCAAGTCGGACTGAAGGATTTGAAGGAAATCGAATGTTTTTACTGTCAGAGGAAGGGACATATGCGAAGGAGCTGTAGGAAACGTATACAGGATGAGAAAATGTATTATGCTGAGTAGGGGTGTCAGGGGCTCTATCTGCTGGGGCTCCTAAAACAACAGAGCCCTTGATAAAATTAAAGTTAGGTCCCCAGTGCCAGGAAATGGAATTCCTGGTAGATTCGGGGGCAGAAAGATCTATTGTCCAAACTGTGCCCCAGGGATGTGCTCCATCTTCGGAGAAAATAGAAGTACTAGGAGCAAAAGGAGACCCCTTTTCTGTACTAGTAATTAAAGGGGTAGAAATAGAATCCCCATCCCGAATAGGGATAGGGTCCCTTTTATTAGTGCCTGAAGCTGAATATAACCTATTAGGAAGGGATTTACTGGTCGAATTGGGAATTAGTTTAGAAATAAAAGATCGGGAATTGAAAGTAAAACTATACCAAGGTAAGAGAGGATTTAGAAGAAGAAGAGGAGTTTTTATGTGGATCATCACGGGTAGTGGACGGGAAAAGGAAGTCAGAATACGCTATAATAGATGGAAACAGCTGGATAACTAAGGAGTCAGGTCCTCTTAACTCAGGATGGTCGGCGCAGGCTTGTGAGCTGTTCGCAGTATTGAGGGCGTTACAGTTGTTAAAAGATAAGAGAGGAACAATATTTACAGATTCTAAATATGCATTTGGGGTGGTTCACACGTTTGGAAAAATTTGGGAAGAGAGGGGACTGATGAATTCTCAGGGTAAAGGATTAATACATGAGACCTTAATAAAGCAAACTTTGGAGGCATTAAGAGGGCCCAAACAAATTGCGGTAGTTTATGTAAAGGGCCATCGGAAGGGAACCTCCACGCGAATAAGAGGGAAATATTTAGCAGATGAGGAAGCTAAGAAAGCTGCGTTGCTGGTAATAAAAGAAATGGGCAGCTGGAATCAGCAGTTTCCAAAAAGCATTAGAATGGAAGAATCCTTTTTGCACTCTTTTCTTAATATTAAGGACATTCTTAAAACTAGTTAACACGTCAGTGTATTAGTTTTTAAACTTCAAGGTATTTTCGGGAGCTTTTACTTAATAAGAATAAAACTTTGTTATTGTGCAATATTTGTTCATTAGTTTAAAAATTGTCACCTTTAAGAGTTGGTCCCATATAAATGTATCTTCTGTCAGGGAGTTTTAAATTCTAGATTTCTTTTTTTTGTTACTTTGTATTTTGAAATCTGTTTTCCTATGTGCTTGTACTCTGTGCCTTCAGCTTGTGCACTTTGCAACTTTATAGACCATATTTTGTTACTGCAAAATGTGTTCTTGAGGCAAAACTTGACGTGAACAAACATGCTGCAAAGTTGCACTTTTCTCTTGCTTTAATGGGAGGTGAATCTAAAAAAAAAAAAAAAGTCGAACCTATCACCGTCCCTAATCGTGACTTGGAAGTTTGTCCCCTTTTATTTTACATGTGTTTTAGTGTTCAGTGTGGGGACCAACTCTCGTAGAACCCCTTTCATTGACTTTTCAGTGGCTTCCATAATCGCAATAGATTGAGGTGTGAATTCCAGACTGAATAAGATACTAAGATGTGTTTGATGCTGTGCTATGTAGAAATATTTGGGGCAAATTCTTGGGTTTTGTAGGTCTGCAAAGTGCATCTCTGGCAGCACGAACCAGACTTGCAGCTGGTTGATCAGTGAACAGTGGCACCTGTCCAAGGTCACTTTGTGGCTCCTGTGCCGTTTCTCCTGTCCAGGGGACCGAGCAGAGTTGGGGGGGAGGTGTTGTCCCTGCCCCATATGTTCTTTGTTTTTTTTTTCCTGTGTTGTGTGGTGAAGTCCCGCGGCCCCTTTTGTGCTTGTGTGGCTTCGTAAGAACTGTTAAAGCGAGGTCTGGTGGTCTAGAGACCACCTTCAGATATAGCAATAAATCGTATCAAACCTGGAAATCAAGAACTCATAAAAACATGGAGGGAATCATCGCTAACCCGTCCTGGGAGGGACCTTTCCTTGTTTTACTCACCACAGATATCGCAGTCTGCACCGCGGAAAGAGGATGGACACACGCTAGTCGAGTAAAAGGTCCTATACTGCACACAGACTGGGAAGTCACCGGGAAACTGGATGGGTTGAAGCTGACCTTCAAGAGGAAACAGACATGTGACGCATAGCCCTGGACACTAGGCTTTTTATGGACAATTGTAAGGAATTACGTAAGTCGCACATCGCGTGTCCTGTATGTAAGCAATGCAATCTGTGGGTACGTCGCGTGTGTCACGGGTGCGGGATACAGCGGTAAAAAAAAGTTTCCTTATGTTGAACGATGGTGTAATGAGTGTTGGGAAAAAAAACCTTAGATACCATTAGGATATTAATAATCACTGATAAGTCCAGACATTTGGGAAATAACCAAGAGGAAGTGTAAGAAGCGTTTTGGTAAGAAAAGATACAGGAAGTGTTCCAAACCCTGTGAGGATTCGGGACAGTGGCAAAACCCTTGTATTTGAAAATAGCCCTATTGGGTTCAATATTGGAAAGTGGGTTGTGACAGAACAAGGAGAGAATTTAGGAGGCAGTCCCCTGAAGACTACAACTGCTGCCGAGAAGATAACGTACCCGGCTACTCTGAAGCAACAGAGTAGGCCCAGGGCAAGGCAGAGGGGTATCCTTGTGGGGATTGGCAAGTGCCTCCGAAGACTTCTAAAATAAAGCAGCTCCTTAAGCAGAACAACCCTCAACAAAATGAACCTCCACTGGCTGATTTTCAGCCAACCAGGGGTCGGGTCGCTCTCCATAATCCTCCTTACCTTACCGGTAATAATAGCAATAAACCAGGAGAGTTCCCACCAACCTTTTAAATGGACTCTCTATCGATGGGAGGACCAAACGAAAATACAACAACAGACCACATCAGGGTCACCTTCTTTTACTACAACCTTATGCCAATTAGTTCAAATTGAGCCATGCTTTAACAAAATAGGGTTTTATATGTGCCCCAGCACAGGGCCCTCATATTGTAATACCCCAGGACATTATTACTGCACTTACTGGGGGTGTGAAACGATTGCTTCAAACTGGCCAATTCCTCGGGCAAATACTGATAAGTTCTTAAGGGCTGGATGGGGACCTGCAGGGTCCACTCCTCCCTCGGGAGAAAGGAGTTCCCTACAATTAGCTCCCCGCGGGTACACCCCACCCGATGGCAACTGTGAATATATTCCTTAACATAACAGATCCTGAACATAGTGGATGGCTTGTTGGAAAAACCTGGGGAATGCGATATTATCAACCGGGTGCTGATCGAGGAGGCATGTTTCTCATAAAGAAAGAAGAAGTTAAACCGACCTCTCGAGCGATAGGTCCCAATCCAGTAGTAAGATCCCCTCCCGCTCTGGGTAGGGAGACAAAGACAGTAGAGAAGGAGAATATAATAGTAATAGAGGAAACTGTCACTGAAGCCTTGAAATCTCTGAATATTGAAGCCCCGGAATCTTTGAATCCTCTATGGGGAATTATCCTGGCTGCTTATCAAACTCTAAACTATACGCAACCCAACTTAAACCATGGGTTGCTGGTTGTGTTAGAATGTTAATCCACCCTTTTATGAAGCTATAGGGGATAATCGTCGGTATACCATAAGCAAGGAGTCTGTGCCTATTCAATGTCCTTGGGAAAAGCAGAAAAGAGGGATAACTATGCAACATGTAACTGGGATAGGGACTTGTATAGGTAAAGTACCAAATTCCAAGAGACCACTTTGTGGGAATATCGTACCGAGCCTTAATGAAACCACAGGATATATTATTCCCCCGAATGGAACAAAATGGATATGTTCTAGGACGGGACTTACTCCATGTGTGTCTTTAAAGGTGTTCAACAGTTCCCGAGAGTATTGCATGTTAGTTACCATCATCCCAAGGATATTGTATCATCAAGAAAATGTAATGTATGATATTTGGGATACAGGGCTCCATCGTACCAAACGGGAACCCATTACAGCCATTACTATAGCCACGTTGCTAGGGTTAGGGGTAGCCGGAGCAGGAACAGGGATAGCTTCACTTGTTCAACAAAATCAAGGATTCAATTCCTTGAAGACTGCGATAGATGAGGACCTAGAGAGAATTGAAAACTCCATAACCGCCTTAGAGAGGTCTCTAGCCTCGCTATCTGAAGTGGTGTTGCAAAACAGGAGAGGGATGGATCTCCTTTTCTTACAGCAAGGTGGCCTATGCGCAGCCTTGAAGGAAGAGTGTTGTTTTTATGCAGATCACACAGGTGTAGTCCGAGACTCGATGGCAAAATTAAGGGAGAGACTGGAACAGAGAAAAAGGGAAAGAGAAGCTGCAAAAGGGTGGTACGAGTCTTGGTTTATTCAGTCCCCGTGGCTAACTACATTGCTATCCACAGGAGCTGGACCCTTGATGATATTATTACTCACCCCAACCTTTGGACCCTGTATCCTAAATCGACTTATTGGACTAGTTAAAAACCGTGTAGAGCGGGTACACCTTATGTTGCTACAGAAACATGGAACTGATGAAGAAGCTGAAATAACCTTACTAGCCCGAAAGGCGGTAACTCGATTTGATCAACAAATAAAAAAAACAAAAAAAAAGGGGGGGAATTGTAATAAGTGATGGTCAAAATTGTTAATGTTGAACAAATCGAGTAGGATTCAATTGTATTATGCATATTATTGTAAGCAGTAACTGTGCTTGTGCGAGTTTGATTATGTTTTGTAGAACCTTGTAGTAGTAGTTAAAGCCAATGCCATAAATAACAGGACTACCGGATGGTGCCACAGATAATAGGACTCCCAGATGGTGTTACAGATAACAAAGCGCTCGGATGTTGCAACAGATAACAAAAGTTCCAGAGACAGAAATTCCCAGCACGTAAACGAACGCATAACGTATGTAAGCACATACGAGAGGTTGATTTGTGTGCCTGTTGGCGGAACTGAGCTTCCCCCGGTCACCCAGCGCTGTTTTGCCTAATTACTGCTTGCTAAATAAAATCGATTGATTGACGCAGAATCGATTTATTGGCTCTTATTTATAACAAGGAGTCCCTCCCAGAGATCCTTAATCCGAGTCACGGCACCAAAATTTGTTAGGAATTTGTTGGGAATTTCCGTCTCTGGAACTTTTGTTATCTGTTGCAACATCCGAGCGCTTTGTTATCTGTAACACCATCTGGGAGTCCTATTATCTGTGGCACCATCCGGGAGTCCTGTTATTTATGGCACCATCCGGTAGTCCTGTTATTTATGGCACCACCTGGTAGTCCTGTTATTTATGGCATTGGCTTTAACTACTACTACAAGGTTCTACAAAACATAATCAAACTCGCACAAGCACAGTTACTGCTTACAATAATATGCATAATACAATTGAATCCTACTCGATTTGTTCAACATTAACAATTTTGACCATCACTTATTACAGGAGGGTGCTCGTTTCGGAGCTACGCCAATAAAGCTACTTATTTAGCATTGTCCCCTGCCCCCAGCGCCCCGCCCGCGTCCGCCCTCACAAACTGCGCCCGGCTCTAAGATGGCGGCTCCTAGCCTTCTGCTCGGTCTCTTGCCCAGCTCCAAGATGGCGGCTTTGCTCCCCCATTAGGCACTGCACCTTCCCTGCGCACGCGCCCCTCCTATGCGCGCGGGCCTCTGACGTCACTTCCTCTTGTGCAGCAGCCATTTTGTCTTTCCGTTGCTGCTGCTGCCCGAGCTTCTCCCTCCCACCCGCCGCCGCTGGCTGCGAAACTCCAGTTCCCCCCCGGGCCTGGCTCCCGCCACCCGCGCTGCCCGGCTTCCCCGCCCCTGGGCGAGGGGCCGACAGAGGAGCGGGAGGCCCCCGATCCTCCTTCCTTCCTTCCGCAGCGCATGCTCTCCCTGCCCCGGGAGGTGCCTCCGCAGCCCCGCGGACCCCCGGCGAGGGCCGGCGAGCCTCTTCCCACACGGGCCCGCCGCATGTGACTGGCACGGGTGAGCCCCGTCCCTCACGGAGACGCAGCCCCGCAGCCGCCTCCCCAGCGGGGCCGAGAGCCTGACCCTCCGCTCGCCCTCCGGCGGCAAGGGGGGAAGCCCGGCGTGGCTCTGAGGGCGCGGAGGCCGCCCCTTCATCCCCCCGCCCCGCATCGTCCTCCCATTGCCCCTCTCCCCCCGCCCCGCTATGTCCAGCGAGGAGAGCTACCTGGCCATCCTGCGCTACCTGACCAACGAGCGGGAGCCCTATGCGCCGGGGACGGAGGGCAACGCCAAGCGGAAGATCCGCAAGGCGGCCGCCTGCTACGTGGTGCGCGGCGGGACCCTGTACTACCAGCGGCGGCAGCGGGACCAGCAGCGCTTCGCCGAGCTCGAGGTGGTGCTGCAGGCCGAGCGCCGCGACCGCCTCATCCGCGCCGCCCACCTGGCGCCCGACGGTTCGCACCGCACCCGCCTGCACACCTGGCAGGGGCTCTCGCAGAAGTACTGGTGGCGAGGTGAGTGGGGAGAGGAAGGGGCGGCTGGCGGGGCTGGGGTCACGGTCCCTGCGGCGCTGGGTCCGTGGGCGGGTTGGTGGGGAGCAAGAGTGTCTGAGTGCCCTCCCCGGGGAGGGGACTGTCACTTGCTGTCAGGCTGTGCCGTCCAGCGCTCCGTCTCGAAGCGCAGCTCTGGGTGGCACCGTAAGAGGCAGGCCTGGCTGTGCGAGTTGCAGCTTTGGTCAGCAAATCGTCCTAGGGCTGCTTGTTCGGTAGCGGCATTTTGAATGTATGGAAGCGCAGAGCATGATAGTCCCCATCCAAGTGTTGCATACAGCCTGCTTAAGGTAGCAATTTCTCAACTCTCATGCCTTGTATAGCGCGATAATCCACGTGACTTAGTTCAGTTTTTAACCTCATAATACTTTTTCAAACTAGCATGTGGATGGTGTTCACATTTAAATAGTAGAGCTGCCAGTGGTACCTCATAGTCCTTGCGTTCATTGTTATATTTGTTTCTTCCAATGAGAAGCTGGAAAGACCAAACTGATTCTCAGTTGGGTCCTGAGTGATGTCACAGCTGTCAGAAATAGTACTGTATGAACAGCAATAATTCCCAGTTGGGGCCTTCTTTTGGCTGAGCCAATGACTTGATATCTGTGTTCCCTTTGGATTTGCTGTTCTATTTTCGGTCTTATGTATCCATTAAACACATGTTCAGTTATTCACTGGTCAGTTGCCCAGGATTCAGTTTCTGTTTGTACTGCTTCTCTTGCTTTGCTGTTTTTGTCCATCAGTCAGCATGGCTGTCACTTCAGCTTTAGTTTTCTTAATTCGGAGGCTTTTTGGTCTAGCTGCAGCCCATCCTTTCAGTCCAATATCATTGACTTGAAGGTTTTTTATTGTGAAAAAGGATTCCGTGTCTCAAAGTTGATATATCCATTCTGAATGATGGCTTTCTTGCCTTTATCTGGCTTCTCATTATCTGCCCATTACTGGACTGTTCTAGCATCTACTATCATCCTATGCTGGAAAACTTCCTTAATGGACCTCAGCATATCTTCTGTTCGTCAGAAGAGAGCATTCTGTATTCTGCATATTTTTATCTTATTGGTTAGCTTTATTTACACAACCTATATTCTCTTATTTCTCTGGCACTGATAATACTAAAATTCATGCCCAGCTTTCAGTTCAAGTGCTTTGTTTCTTATCTGTGTCACCTTGAAAACACTGGTTTTCCCTGCCATTAAAATATGCTGGTGCTCCCAGTGCACAGCAGCTTTGACCAGCTCATCATCCTGAGATGAGCATCTGTCTGTTGTGTGTCTGCTCTATAACTGGGAAGAAATGGGCTGGAGTGTGGCCCAGTGGCCAGGAAGGGTGTTAAATATGGGATCTGAAGACCAGAAACCTTCTGTCCTGGGGACTAGCCCTGATTTCAGATGAAATCAAGGAAACATAAAAATGTTTGAAGTGGGCATGAATACCTTGCATTGGAGTGCCTTGGGTTTTCTGAAGTCTGTGTTTTTCTGATCCTTACAGAGACCTATGTAATGATAGTGCATCTCATGCTCTGAAGAGGTGTGAGCAGTGCAAATCTGACTCTGTCAGCCCGCTTCTTTAGCTGTGCTAGATTTTGAACTGTAGAGACGTAGCTGTTGTTATGTTTGCTTTTATATTGTCCTAGAGAAGAAAATGAATTTGTGTTGAAAGCCATACACTGAAAATGCCTTGGTACGTAGAAGAGGACCCTGAGCTTAGGAACAGTTGACTATCTAAAATTATTTAGTTTCATCAGTTAAAATACTGGTGGGAAATGAACTTCTTTACATTCCAAAATCATAAGTGATTGATTGAAATTGGTGTTAGTAATACATATCAGTGTCATGGCATATAACAGTTGGTCCCAAGTTTTCAAAAGCTTAGGTGAGCCTTCCAGTTCTTCTCCCCTTCAGTAAGAACAAGCTGAGATCCACTTGTGTGGGTGAAATGCTGAATCACATTACAGCTTTCATTGTTCTGGGGTTCTTAGAGTGAATGTATAAATACAACTGTTTTTTACTAGCTTTAAAAATCTTTCTAGGAAAGTCTGCTTGATATAGTGATGTTCCAAATGTTCTCTCTCAAATTAACAATGGTTTACAGCAGTGACAGACAATATCATACAATAATGTAAGAGAAGGCGAACTGGTGAAAAGAAGTCTGAGAAGGGAAGTGTAGGTGACTGACTGAATTTTTTTTCCTTAAGTATGTAATATTGTTTTGCTAATCACCTACATATTTAATTATTTGTTTAGGGTAAATTGAATGAACATTAGAAGCCTAATTTAGCTTCATTAATTTTTTCTTAGGTATTCTTAAGCAGGTTAAAGATTACATTAAAGAGTGCAGCAAGTGCCAGGAAAAGCTAGATCGCTCTAGATCTCTGTCAGATCCTTCTGAAATGCTGGAGGAACTAGGACTGGATGCAAAATCTCATGAAGACAGTAATGAAACAGATGATGAATCGAGTAATATGTCATCAATCCCAGCTGCATCCCCAAAGACTGTGAAGAAGAAGCCAATAGCAAAGCATGAGCTTGTATTTGTAAGTACCTTTGTTTACATCTGAATGTCTTTAAGATGTTTGCTAACAAGTTTTTAGTCACATATTTATTTTCTATTGTTGTGATAATCTTGCTACAATAAGGTGACATAAATTTTGCCAAAGATATTTGATATATCTGCAAATGAGTTACTGGTATACATGACATTAAATTAATTATAGTAAGTCACCTTTGGAAAATAAGATCATTCTGACTCTTATTTATGCCTACAGGGCCTAAGGGAAAATCAGTGACAAAAGTATAAGTAGTAAAGCATCACATACAAGATTCTAATGGAATCTATATCCATTCCTTAATGAGTGATGCTATATTTATATATAAAATTCTTTATTATAACTGGGGACTCATATGCATGTGAAGACTTTTGAATCTAGAAACCATTTCAGGCTATAGCATTGAAAATATGGTCAAAGAACTGTTTGAATATCCATGTCTTCTCATTTTTCCAGTTGTCCATTTTAACTGTGTTTGGAGGGAGGGTAAAACTTAATGCATTTAAAGAAACAAAATGATAGTAAATATAAGCTGTATATTATACACGGTTGAACTGATTGTATGGTTGCAGAAAATAACCCTTTTCTGTGATTTAGTGTGAATGCTTAAAAAGGCACAGTCTAAATGTAATGAAGTTCTCATAATGTTGTTTACGACAGGTTGACAGTAAGGGCCTTGTGAAGCAGTCATCTTCCAAACATTGTCTGTCAGTCTTAAACCAACTGAATCAGCAGAGGCTTTCCAATCAGTTCTGTGATGTGACTCTGCTGATTGAAGGAGAGGAGTACAAAGCTCACAAATCTGTCTTGGCAGCCAACAGCGAGTACTTCCGAGAGCTCTTCATTGAGAAGGGAGCTGTCTCTAGTCATGAAGCTGTAGTGGATCTGTCAGGTGAAGTGTTGTGGGTTTCAAAGCTAGAAATCATAATATTCTAAATAAGGTGTATGGTACTTTTTTTGAGTATTCAAGAGAACCAGATATTTTTATCTTGCTCTTTTTCTCTCTTTTAATCTACAAGTATTTTGTGTGGGGTTTAATGCTGAAGTGATCACTCTGGTTTTGCATAATCTGATCTTCCATATTGAATGGACAATGGGATTTCATCTTCAAATTTCTGAGAAGCTTTGGATTGATTTTTACCTTACTTAGGCCTGTTTTCTTCTTGTATTAGTCACAAACATTAAAAAAGGGAACATAATCAAATGCTTCAGTACATCAACAGAGGATGTTGAGTAGCTTCTCAGACACCTCTTTTGCTGAACAAATACTAAATAGTTTCTTATGTCTGTAAAACACTCATATATGTTTCTGCTTATTTTTCAAACCTTCTGGTACCTTAAAGATAGGAGATGATCCTAGAATAAATTTTCTAAAAATAACTTTGCAGTGGTGAAGAATATTGTACAGAACATGTGCCTCTTAACTCTGCCTCTCTCTGCATGAACAATAGACTTCTAGTATGATGGTCCAGAAGGTCCCCAAATTAAATATTTGATTTATGATTTACAGAACTGTGGAAAATTATACCAAATGCTGATTTTTAAGCAGTTCTATCTATATATCCCTACCTTTATTTTTTTCATTAGCCACTTTCTTGTGTTATTTTTCTACTGCATCAGTTGTTACTTAAGTCCTGACTTTCTGAATGTAGCATGTCCAGAAGGACTTTGGTTTAATTAAGGTTAATCTGCTTCAAAAGTATTGTGACTCTCCCACTATCTTAAAACACTCTTCTTGAGAATTTTATTGTGAATGTACCGCAGTTCTAATTACTTATTGGAAAAATCGTCAGTTCTTACTTCCACATAGAAAATACACAAGGAGGATGCTTTTGCATAAATGTTAATTAATTTGAGTCCTTGTGGAGGGCCTTTCGTGTTACTTGCAATTGTGTTTTGCTCTAAATTTCAGACTTAACCATGTAAAAGGTGAACTGTTGTATCCATCATGGGATATTTTGGTGTAATTCGGGCTCATCAGTGTTTGTGCTGATCTCTTGTTTTATTCCTGGTAGGGTTCTGCAAGTCCAGCTTCCTGCCTCTATTGGAATTTGCTTATACATCAGAATTAACTTTTGACTTCTGTAGCATGGCAGACGTGGCCATGCTTGCCCGGCATCTCTTCATGTCAGAGGTCATAGAAATCTGTGAAAATGTGCACAAACAGATGGAAGAGAAGCAAATTACAGTGTACCAAAAGGGAGATATCCAAACTGTGGAGTCAACACAAAATTTAGCAGAGCAGTCTGAAGTTGAGATGCAGGCGGTAGACAGTGCTGAGCAGCCTGAGCTCACAGCCAGTGAAGCGCCAGCAGCTGTGAATGGAGCTTCTTCCTCTGCAACGCCAGAGGAAGCAGCAGTACCCAAGCCTGAGCTCCTGCCCCCAGAGCCTGCGGAGGCTGCTCAGGATGGTCTGGCAAAGCCTGTGGGGCAGTGTGAAACCACTGAAAATCATGTCAAGATGCAGCTCCTGGAGAGCAACTCAGATAGCATCATGTGTGTCACAAAGGCTCAGCCATCGACTGTGGAAGCCATGGACACAAAACATCAAATGGAAATTGCAACAGATCAGAATGAAAGTGGTAAAGCAAATGTAGACAGTACTTCTGAAGTGTCCTCAGAAACACTCCAGCAAATATACGGCAAGCAAAGTAAAGAACAGAGTCCTTTAGCTGCACAACCAGAAAGCCTTGCTTCCAGCCAGGATGATACTTACAAAAGCAAGCTTCGCCAACGTTCTGTTAGTGAAGGCGGATATATCAGATTGCATAAAGGAATTGAAAAAAAACTGCAAAATAGAAAGACAAATCCTAAATCTGCAATACAGCAGGTATTCTATCAATCATTAGGCCTCTTGTTAGTAATCGTCCCATGTTTTGCGACCAATCTGAAAAGACTGTTTCTCGATTCCAAGGACTCTCTGGCAAATGTGGGGTTTTGGTTTGTTTTTTTTTTTTGATTGGTTAATGTTACTGCAAACTGAAGTAACTTCTAAGATGTGACAGTTGTGCAAAGAACAAAAAAACAAAACACAACATTGGCATCAAAATTCCTTCATATCGAAGACCTTAGCCCAGCTTGAGTATCTTCTCACAGCTTCTTATGGTTGGACAGGTGTATCTTCTCCATAAAATTCTTAATGATCTGGGAATTTAAGTCTTAACTAGCACATGTGTATGTCAGTCTTAAACAATTGTATTTCTCTGTGGGACCTTACATTTGTTAAGACTTGAAAACAGAGCATTACAACACCCTCGTAGGTAGAAATTGTAGCATTAGTCTCATTTTACAGATGGACAACTTAAAGCCCAAATGTTAAAGCTAGCACAATCAAAATATTTCAGCAACTTATTTATGATGGCTGGAGAATGACAATTTTTTTGTTCTGTTTTGGAAGGGGAAATATCTACCTTCGGGAACAGTTCCTGTTAATTTTTTTTACAGTTTTAAAATCTGGCTCCTTGACAGATGAGATTTGCAGACAGTGTCCACCTGTGGAAAAATTGGTTTAGATGATTTCTCAGAATTGGATTCAGAAATAGGTTTCTGCTTTCCTAACTAATTTCATAGCTTTTAGCATTTTTGTTTCATGCATCCCTCAACTACCCCGCATATGGCACTGGATGTCATGTAAACATTGGGAAGGAGATGCTCTTTCCTGAGTTTCCAGTTTTGGTGCTGGAAGAATAACAGGAAAGAGAGGTTACAGGAAAAATGCTGCCGACTTTTGAATTATAGTGACTGCCGTTAGCGTGGAGATGTTCAGAACAAAGCATGCTTTCTATGAACAGATTATTTTCCAAGCTCTTACTAACCAAATTATGGACCAAAATTATTTTTGTGGCTTCACAGTTTAGCCAAGTTTGCCTAAATTTTCAGAGCAACAGCAAAAAAACCAAAAAACAAAAACAACAACAACCAAAGAAACGTGAAAATGTTGCTCCTGTGTTGAGTTTCAGTTTGTTTTTCAGAGATGTGGAAGAGCTAGCATATTTTTGAAAACTGTTAGATATGTTACTTGGTGAGAAACAGGAAGAAGAAATGTGGATGCATTGTACTTTTTTCCCTTGTCTTATTCTCAGAAATCTGAAGGAGAGATACCTGATACAGGAAATTTCAGCCTGCTCACTTACAGTTTGTCTTTTAAAGAATTTGACAGCAAGTTTCTGCAAAGGAAAATGAGATTATCAGCTCCAGGTAGCACTGCCAATATTGCCTAACAAAAAACCACTACTCCCTAACAAAAAAAACCAAATCCCAGGAACAAAAAACAACACCTAGTAAAGCTGGAATGCTTTCAGTGAGAAAGAACTTTGCTTAGATACTGTACACTTTTTTTACTGATTGTTACTAACTCAGTTTTTGCTGGCTGGTTAAAAACTGTTTAGGCCACTTTGTGTTGACTTTTGTAGTAAAACAAGTGTAAATCCTGAAGAGGGAAGTTGGAGTTTAGGAAAGGGTTGGAAACATTTGATGGAAATTGTGGCTGGCAGCACTTTCTGTTTCCTCTGTAACTATCCCTTAGCTCTCACTTAGGCACTTACTTAGGGTTGAATAGTTAGTTGTCTCTGAACTGGTAAGTAATTGTCTGCCTATAATTATAATTGATTTTTGGTTTTAAAGCAAGACCAGTTTTTCACCCACCATGAGATCTGTAGTTTTTCAGAGAACTGAAAGAGGGTAACTATAGCAGCTAAGTAAACTGAGGAAAATGTGGTGGTATTATAGTAGCACACAGAAGCGTCAGTTTTTAGTACTAACTTGCAGAGGAAACATACAGTGTAGTAAAGTTCATTCACAGGTTATGTTTTTCCCACTTAGGTTGCCATGAAGCTGGTACAAAGAGGGAAAAAAATGAAACAGCCCAAAAGAGAGCCCACAGAAAATAACGAAGTGGAAGCTCAGCACAAATGCACTGAGTGTGCAATGGTGTTCCAGCGGCGCTATGCACTTATAATGCACACACTGAAACATGAAAGGTCTAAAGATTATAAATGCCCAGTAAGTTGTGGTTTTGTTGTTTGTTTGTTTTTGTGGAGTATGTGTGTGGTTTGTGATTGGTTTTGTGTTTTGTTGTTTGTTTTGTTGTTTTTTTTTCTTCTTCTATAAACTTCCCTCTTTATGAAAATTCATTCAGTAATGACATTAGTAATTATTTTTCTTGCCTCTTTTTGTACATGTATTTATTTTCCTTATGGATTTCAGGGATGGCTGCAGCCCTGATCTGGATGCAGCAGGGTAAAATGTGGTGCAGTCACCTGGCGTGACAGCACTGTGTGACATGGAAGTGCTTTTGCTGCTGGAGCGGGCTGTACTTTTAACCTTACTAGTATATTTGCAACTGTGTTTAAATTAGCCAGGAAGTTAGCCTTATTGGGAAGTGATCAGTCATTCTGTCAATAGCCATAAAATTCAAAATATTCAACTATTAATTAACCTGAGATAAAATGCTTATTGGAGTCATGTTATAGACCTAACTAATCATACTACTATTCATAAAACCTGAGATTATTTTTTTAAAAAATAATTTTGGAATATTAAATGCAAGGTAAAGTTGGAATGTTGTTTTTTTTTTCCCCCTAGTTGTGTAAAAAAGAATTCCAGTATGGTGCCTCCCTGCGAGCCCATCTTGTCCGGCACACGCGGAAGACCGAAGTGAACACTGCAGCTGCTAATGCAGAAGAGACAGGCGTGTCTTCAGTGAAAGGGAGAACTAAACGGGAATTTATCTGTGATATATGTGGGAGAACTCTGCCTAAGCTCTATTCTCTCAGAATACATATGCTCAAACATACAGGTGTAAAACCACATGCATGCAAGGTAAAGTAATCTTATTCTGTAATCAGTAATGTTTTCTTGATATATTAGTATTGACACTCTGTCCTAAAATTTAGGTTAATTTAGGTCACATCAGAATGGGGAAAACTATTGTAACATTCGTAATGAAAATTCTTGTAGTTCAAGACTGAGAAAACTAGAATGAGGTTATATCATGGAAGTTCATATTCCTGTGTTGAGAAGGATGTCTTCCCTTTGGTATTCTTTTTTTAACAGACCAGTTCTGCCACTGGTGCAAAATCACAGGCTTGGCCATCTTGGTTCCCAAGAAATACAGGAGGTTTTGTTGTGTTTGAAGTTAAACACCTGTTACATAATGAGTTATTTTTGTCCTGTTCCACTGGATGTGGATTTTTTTAGGTTTGTGGAAAGACCTTTACATATAAGCATGGATTAAAAATGCACTTAGCTCTCCATGAAGTACAGAAACAGTTCAAGTGTGAATTGTGTGAAAAGTCTTTTGTCACAAAAAGAAGTCTTCAGGAACACATGAGCATTCATACAGGTAAGTGATGAGAAAGAGGATCCTTTTACTTTGGCTGTTGTATGCTGCTGAACTTTAGCATTGTTCCTCAGTGTCAAAGGAACTGTTTAAAAAGATAAATAGTTTTCTCCTCTTTCTTTTACTCGTCAGGCAGCTGAGATAGAGGTAAGTAGTCATTTTCTATTTATTTTCTGGACTTATTTTACTATAGCTTAATGTTATTATGCAAGTGTTCTGTACGAGAACAGGGAATCATGGTTGGTCTGTTCCTGTGTTTTTGTGTACATATTTAATACCTTTGTTGTGTCAATTCAACAAAGATATGCAACAGGCTAATATGTTCTGGAGTATTTATACTTCCAGCGTATCCTTTCAGAGGAAAATATAATTAAATCTCTGTGAATCTCCATATATGCTTTACAGGACTTGCTGTACTACTGTGAAATTTTATAAAACCTGCTATCTTGAAAGATCTTAGCATGTGAAAGATTACAATATAATCATTTAATACAAGCAGAGTTTTAAAACTGTAATGTATAGAAATTGTCTGTGTTTCTTGTTTCCCAAGTTGGGTGGAATCAAATGTGAGAGACTGTTTTGACAATTTGTTCCAGAAATTAAAGAATTTATGTTAGTACTGATGAATTGGAGCAGAAAGCTTTTATTTTAAGGTGTTTTTTCTCAAACTCAAGATGTAAGTCATCTGTAAACAATGCTGTGTTGTTGGAGAAGTTGCATATTATACGAATGCAGGCAGTCTGTGTTTTTTCACACAAGAGGGCATTTTTTTATGCCATTCACATTTCATGACTAATTAGTAACTGCCATGTTGTACCTGTGTTTGAACATGTGCAACAGAGCAATTTAGAGCTGCTACCTTTCCACTCTGTGTATTATTACATTGGCACGTACAAAATACATTTAAAAATTCCATCTGTGTGTAATTAAACCAACTTCTCTTTGTAGCACTGCTTTGATTACTTAAGATCAATTATATGAGAAGAAAAAGACACTCTGACAAAGCATTCCAGAGGTATGAAGGCCTGGCTTCCTAACATATTTTGTTTTGTTTTTGTCAGGAGAATCCAAGTATCTTTGCTCCATCTGTGGAAAATCTTTCCACAGGGCATCAGGACTCAGTAAACACATAAAGAAACACCAGCCAAAGCCTGAAGTTCGTGGATATCAGTGTACTCAGTAAGTTGGTTGGTGGTTTTTTTTTTTTGGTAGACTTTTTTCCTTAACATTTATGATCCTAGTAATTTTAAAGATTAAAAGCAGCTCCTTGTTGTAGCATAAAACTGTTTGCTGGCCTGGAATAAGACTTTTAAAGAGTAAGTAGAAAAAAATGCACTTTTGTTAATACATGCATTGGAGAGTAAAAGTGTTGGTTTTAACTGTTACCTCGCTCTAGTTTCATACAGTTGTTTTCTAATGAATGTGTTTGCACTTGTAGCTGGAATCAGTAGCTATGTGGTTTCAAAGCTCTCTTGTTGGACCGACAGAGGAGTCGTAAGCTTGTCAGACACAAAGACCTTCAGCCTGTTTGTGCCCTCTTTTACTGTGATAGCTGATTCCAGTTTAATTTGAAAATTTCCTGTGCAGTCTACAATGTATTTGTGTGCACTGCAATACACGCTGTGTATAGCAAACAACTCTGTGGCAACATCATAAACTAAAACTCACTGACTGTTGCTGTTAACTTGATTATAAAACTTAAATATCTTTGTATTATGCACTTTAGTTTAGTGGAAACTCTGTAATGACCAAGCAGACTATGGGTGAACCTGTCCAGTGACCTGCAAAAGCACAAATTTGGCCTAATTTCCAAGCTGTCAATTAGGTCTATGGAAAACTCTCTCACGTATTAAGAGGGGTTGTACAAGTTATTTGATTGCTTGTATGCACCTCATGGTTTTAATGAAAGATTTAATCCAAAGTATTCTTTAAAGCAGGGGTGTCAAACTCATTTTCACCAAGTGCCACATCAGCCTCATGGTTGCCCACAAAGGGCCAAATGTAATTTTTAGGACTGTATAAATGTAGGTTTAAAGTATCTCTGGTGGTGCTGCTGCATGCTCGCAAAAATAATATTTTTCTTTCTAACTGCTGAAAACTCACTTCAATTCTGTCAGCAATGTTTTTATTTAGTGCTAAAAATATCACTCTTAGAAATACAAAGAACAGAGCTAATAGGGTCTACAACAGGGACAGAACTGTTTAATAAAACACACTAGGGAAAGCAATTTTGGTTTTGAAGGAGAAATATATTTTAAAAAATAAAACTATTTTTACTCAAGGCACTACAGTCATGGATGCAAAAGATCATTTTGACAGAGAAGATATTTTGATTCCCTAGCTCCTTCAAAACGGACACAGTACTTGTTTTTCCTCCAATGAAGATTTCTACTGAGAATATAATTCATGTTGTCACAAATGGTTTAGAGAGCTTCATTAAGCAATAACCAGACTTAAGCTTTCTCGTATGGTGGCTTGAGCTCCTGGCCCAGTTGAACAAAGATGAACTTAAGTTATTTTTCTAAAATGTTTGTGAAAGATTTCCAGTGAAGTAGGTATTTGATTAAATTGATTCCAGTCAGTTTGCCTTTGATTATTCCCCATAAAAATATCAGAAAGAATATAGTTACCCATAACAGGCAAAAGTGTTTCAGAAGTCCTCAAGTTATATTTCAGACCTTCAGATTAAGGTGCTGCTCCTTCTAATTTTCCCTGGTTTGGAAAGGGATTGTGCTTTATATAGATATTGGTTGACACAATACATGTTGTCTTCTGAAAGTCTTCAGTTGCCATTAAAGAAGAGGGTTCTAGTGCCTTTGAAATCAGGATCTTTCTTATATGGGATGTTAAAACCTTTACTATTACAGATGTGAGAAGAGTTTCTATGAAGCTCGAGATCTTCGGCAGCATATGAATAAACATTTAGGTGTGAAGCCATTTCAGTGCCAGTTCTGTGGAAAGTGTTACAGTTGGAAGAAAGACTGGTATTCTCATGTAAAGTCACATTCAGTCACAGACCCTTATAGGTAAGAAGAAATTCATTTAACAACTGAAATGTACTAATCAATATAAGGTTATACAGATCCACAGCCAGTCAACAAGGAACTGCCTAGAGCAGGGTTATCAAACTCATTTTCACCGGGGGCCACATCAGCCTCGCGGTTGCCTTCAAAGGGCCAAATGTAATTTTAGGACGGCATAAATGTAGGAGTAGTTACATTTATCCCGTCCTAAAATTGCATTCGGCCCTTTGAAGGCAACCGCGAGGCTGATGTGGCCCCCGGTGAAAATGAGTTTGACGAGGCTGGCCTAGTCTGTTGGTTAAGTACCAATAGATTGATGTTGACTGGGGTCTTGAGCACTTTGGAATCGATGTGTGAGTTCAGATGATGTGGTCCAACTGTTACCCTGCTGTGGCAATTCTGGAACTAATGAATATGAAGTTATTAAAGGATAAATATAATTGATGAAGTTAGATATGCTTTGTACGTGATCTTACTTCTGTGGAATGGTATGTGGAAGCTTTGTGGCTGTGAATAAGAGAAAATGTAGCTCACTCCAACAATTTTGTTCTGAATTATGGAACTACTCATCAGACAAGCCAGTATTCCTATTAAACTTTGCCTTGTATAATTAAGATGCATTTGGTTTAAAAGGCATAACATAAGCACAGAATGATGTTTCCAATAGATTTCTCACTTAACGCATTTTAGGTGTAACGTATGTGGTAAAGAATTTTATGAGAAAGCTTTGTACAGAAGACATGTACAGAAAGCCACACATGGTAAAAAAGGAAGAGCAAAACAAAATCTGGAACGAGTTTGTGAGCATTGCGGAAGAAAATTCACACAACTCCGGGAATATAGGAGACACATGAATAATCACGAAGGTATGTAGAAAACAAGTAGTCATGACGCCCCTCAACCGCTAAAAACTATAAGGGGGTAGTTGTTTCTTTGTGTCTGTGTATGCCCTTGTTCTTACAGTCTCTAGTTAGTGTTTTGCTGGTCATGGTTTGTTAACTTGCTTCCAGTGATTCTCAGAAGTGGCTGTTGGGATCTTCCTAAAACTACAGTTGCACAGAGGGACAGCGATAACTTGTCCTTCTCAGAACTTCAATGGCAGAGGAACTTTTTTTAGAAGTAATTCAAAGATACGTATATCTGCCAAAGGATTGCATGTAGTAAAACATTCTCCATTTTGAAAGGTGCACACAGTTGACAAAATATTCTTCAAACAGGAGAGTGATTAGCCTGAATTTAAAGAGTACTGCTGCTGGAAATCATTCAGCTTCTTGATTTCTAACAAGCAGTAAACTATATGATGTTTAAAGAAAATATGAAAACATTTTATAGTTTTAAAAAGTGTGTGCATTTTTACTTCAGAGGTGAAGTATGTGATACTGATTTTTGAGTATTCGGTTGTTCCAGTTGTGTTGGAAGTCTTATGGATACTCTTGTCTTGGGGCAAACCCCACATTTTTGAAACATAACTCCTTTTAAAGAGCCATTATGAGTAAACGTAAGAGCTGTCTAACTATTGAAATAGAGATTGCGTGTTTGTTTCTAAACAGATAAAGTATCCTTTAATAGGTACCTAGCCTAAATCTACAGTAACTGGAAAAGCCAGTATTTAAATAGTGTCTGTTGCCACCCACATGCCCCATTAGATGTTGCAGACCACAGAACTCAGATGTAAGGGAGTACTTGAACATCCACAGTGTGGAGGAGGAGGGGAAAAACTGTAGATGGCGTTATGAGCTAACCAGAATAAGTGCTGATTTAATGAGACTTGTAAGATTTACAGAAACAAAGTTTGACTATGGATGTGACAAATTCTGTTAAATAAAATGTGTTTTCAGAAATGTATAATGGGCAAAAAAAAAATTATAATTTTATTAACCAGTATGTACTTAAAATAGGGGAGAAACTGGAATAAAAGGAATTTTGAAAATAAAAAAATATTTGAAAGCGTTTGGGCAGACCACTTACCATTGAGTGTGTTATGCTTTCATTATGTTGTAGTACAGAAATAGTAAGCAAGATTTCTTTCTTAGACAGAAAAAGTTGTAGTATTTCTTTTGTTCTTTTATCCTGCTGTTCTCCCCGTCACTTCTTGTCATTCCTGATGCATATTTACGAATGCTGATGGTCATCTTTTCCTTGCTTTCCATTTGAGAACAGGTGTGAAGCCATTTGAATGTCTAACGTGCGGAGTAGCCTGGGCTGACGCCCGTTCGTTGAAGCGCCACGTGAGGACACACACTGGAGAGCGACCATACGTCTGTCCAGTGTGCAACGAAGCTTACATAGATGCCCGGACGCTACGGAAGCACATGACCAAGTTTCACAGGGACTACGTACCCTGCAAAATTATGCTAGAAAAAGATACTCTTCAGTTTCATAACCAGGGGACACAGGTGGAACACGCCATCAGCATTTTAGCAGCAGATGTGCAGGAAGAAGAAACCAAGATTTGCGTTGGCGATGGTGAGATTGAGACTGTGGTGGTGACAGGAGAGACACTTGAAGCCATTGAAGCAGTTGCAGCTACAGAGGAATGTACATCGGTCTCTACTCTTTCTGACCAAAGCATCATGCAGGTGGTAAATTATGTATTGGCGCAACAGCAAGGACAGAAAATGGCTGAAGTGACCCAGGCCATTGAAACTGTAGAAGTGGAAGTGGCCCATGTTGCAAAGACAGAGTGAATATAGTATATGAGAGAGCAAGAAGGGTGAGGTCTTAATGATCTGTGAAATCTAAGTATTTAACTGGGCATCTGAGGCTTACAGTGATGTCTATTTTCAAGCAGTTATTCCCCACTACTGAATGTCTTGGTGACGAAGTAATGCACCATGTGTTATGGGGGAAAATGTTAAGATGCTTCAGTGTGCACCAAGGCTTTGAAGGCAAATATTTGTGCACTGGCTGTAACAGAGAGAAAAAATAAAATGGAAGAATAATGTTTTCTGTGTCAGGGAGTAAGTATCATGCTGTAACTTTTAAAAAAAGAAAAAAGGAAAAAAAAAAAAAACATAAAGAGGCTGCACTAAAAACTAGAAATGCACAGCTATCGGTTTCATTTTTATTTTTTTTACTTCTGTTTGTATGTGCATTTCATGAAGTTTGTGAGCAAATTACCTGTACCAGATTGTCTGTTTACTCCCCTACAACAAGGGGATGGTAGAATGCTTTGTGCAGCTTGTGCTTCAAGTGACTTTTTTCTTTGGGTAGATGCACCATCAGCAGTTAGAGAATCTCAGTTTTGAAGAACTTAATTAGATTCCAGGTCAGTGGGCGGCAGGTTGAAGGTTCAGCAAAGTGCTGTAAAATGTTTTAGAGATAATGGGCAGGGGTCCACTGAAGTCAGAGGAAGTGGTTCTCTGAGACAGATGGTGAATTTAAGCTGACCAGAGGACAGCCCACTGCAGGGAGGCTGCTCGGAGAAGTAAACTGCTTTTTATTTGTAAGTGAGGTTGCTTACACTTCATCCTCTGTGCACAACCATGTTTAGTTTAATGATGTTTGGTTGTGTAAAGGAAGCTGTCGCCTGCACTGTTGTATGTATCCAAAGCAGGCAGCTTAACGATGGATGTTTCTAATTGTGCATTATATTTGATGTAGTAACTCTCAAAGGAAAGAAGTCTAATGGCATGCTGTGGGAATATAAATATACTGAAGAAGTCCAACGAGGTACTATCTGGTCCTGTATCATGTTGGAAGGAGGAGCCCTGCTAATTCCCACATGGGACACATGGCAATATCAGGATAGACAACTATGAAAATCTTACTATGGGGTAAATATTTTTTTTTCTCAAAATACCAGAGTCTTCAGAAGATCTTATTAGTGCTGCTGTAAGGAAATACTTCTAGTGCAAGCTAATTCACAGTGTTACACCACATCGATGGAAAAACTCTTCCTAGGTTGAATCACAGCCATGCTTGGCCCAGGTTTTATTGTCTCTGATTTAACAGCAAGAAGAGTGACCATCTTAATCTGTACAAGGTGCAGGTTCTTTCATTGTTGTTTGTTTGGGCTTTTTTTTAAAGCAAGGAACAAGTCTGTCAAGGTAACTGAATGTGCTATGCATATGAACAATCAGAACTGTATTCTTTAAAGCGTTCTCAGTTAATAGTATTATCAAATGTTTCACAACTGACAGCGGCAAGATGTCCAAAGAGCCAGAAGCCTGTAATATCACAGGCTAAACTTCGTAAATAAAGTTATATCTGTGTAACTGTGTGGTACCTGCAAAACAGACCCACTGAACAAAATTTAAGCAAAATCTGTGACAAAGTAACCACCTCATTTGAATTAGTATTTCTACCGTTCACCTTCTTAACTGAGTATCTGTCCACTAAGCTGCAGAATGGACTGTTCTTTCAATACTTTGCAAGTTTGTAGATAAGCAGTTGCTGAAAAATTTTTGAGCAATACACAGTTTGAGTTCTGGTCTGGAATCTGAATTAATCTGTAGGTGACCATTTCAAAGGACAGGGTCTTCTTGCAGAGAAGTAATGTAGTTATTTATACATCCTGCAGACCTTTGCAATTGTGTTATTTTCTAATTTCCAAATGAAGTAAAACTAAAATTAATCTTTAAACATAAAAAATACTGATAGCTGTAACTCTTGAATTTTTCTACGGTCAAGAATCTTGAGATAGCCATCCTGTTTAAAATTAAAATACTGCCATTATGATGGAAAAAGGTTAAAAAGAGCAATAGGTAAACTATAAAATTCAATGTTTCTATCTTACAAATAATTATGTATTACTAAAGTGAGGAAATGTTCAAGGAAAAATAGCTGTAAATAGTACTAGAACATTATTTGTATATTTAGTGTGTTACCTTACAAAAAATTACCCAGCACCTTAGTTTAATCTTTGGTGCATTTATTTATTTGCCCAACCTATGGAAGAAACGGAAGTGAACCTGAATTTCAGAGCCTTGTTACCCACTGTAAAAATGCTTTAACTGACTGGATGGTCTGCCGTTCAAAAAACAAACAAAAAGTCGCAGAAGGTTGTTTCCTGAACAAGACTCAGACAGGAAGGTCAAAGCTGAATGTTGCGGCACCCCTTCCCTACCGTGTTGTGCCTTACCTTTTCTGAAGGGCATGAGGTAAGCAGGGAGTGTCACTCTGAGCTTTGCTGTTCCCCTGTGTGTGAAGTTGTCTTTTTTCCTTTGGACTTCAGCTTTTAATTTATAAGATGTTTACTACCCTTCTGCAATCTATTTGAAGTCAGACTGCAAATATGCAGTTGCCATTATTTGATTATTTTTTTTTTAGAGTTCATGAGAAATATCCATTTATAAAGTATTCCAGGTGAACTCCTGTACATAATGGATTTGATTTGTACATTCTGCTGGTTTTATTTAGTGTTAAATGTATAAAGTTACGGTTATTTCTGTCATGAAATAAACTAAGCTTTGCCATGAATTACTCTTTGAAGGACCTTTTCTTTTTCAGGGGAAAAAAAATGTGTTGCAATGTTTATTCCTCTTTGGTATTTCACCTTCCATATATATATATATATGTTTGGTCTGAATAGTTCTAGTAACACCTTTTAAATTCTTGCTTCAGGTTTAAAAAACTAATTTGTGTGAGGAAGGGAAACCCACTGCCCTCCCAAATAGTGTCAGAGCATGGCTGTACAAGAGCACAGTGTTAACAAAACTCAGTGTATATTTATACTGGAACCGCTTTGGCTGCAGGACCTTGGTGCACTGAGGCACCCACTCAGCCTCCCTGTTACTCAGCTGTAACCATTTTGGTTTGTTCCAGATGTTGTTTCTCTTGACTTGGATTTCTGCACAACACTGCAAGCAACGCACAGCACTTCTGTCTTGGATTAATATTTGAGGAGGGGTTGTGGTGTGGAAGTTGTCCTCCTGTGTCTCACTCCTTGCTGAAGGATCAGCTGTGTAGTTGCTTTCAGGTCCAGGACTGAAGGGAACAGCATCCTCTGCCTTTCCATTTGCTGTTGGAGCAACTTTAAGGCAATGTCAATGTTGCAGAAAGGGCAAACAACTGCTGTTCAACAGGGATGCAACTTATAGATGAAAAATGGCAAAGTCACATGTTGGATAATTTTCCCCCCGTTGTTTCCACTGGAGCTAGAACCATGTCATTCTTGGGTGTTAAAGGAGCAGCCATGAATTTTTACAGCATTGGAACTGCATATACATTTAATACGATAGCATCCAGGAGCCAGTCTTGATGCTGTGGTGGGAACTGAGCACCTGTCAGGCAACTCTACTGAGACCTGCTCCCATGCAGATGCGTTCCAGCTACTGAGGACAAGAAGCCCAAATCACTTCAGCCCTGTGCCTGAGAGGGCAATGTCAGGGAATATGCTTATGAGTCTACCTGACTTCAAAGGGACTTCTCAGGAAGTTTGCCTTGCACCTCCATGAATAAAGTTGTGTCCCGAGGGCTGAATTTCTTGTGTTAGGTAAAGCGCCCTGCCTTACCAGTGGTAACAGCACTATTAAGTTCTTCAGTGCTTTTAGAGGTGTAGTAGCCCAAGCTCTTCTTATATTTTACATGTGAACAGGACTGTGTTAAACAAGCATAACTGAGTAACAAAAGTAAAGCACAGCCAAAGATACATGCTAGTTTCACAACTACTCTTTAAGCTATGCTGCTCTATTCAGTGCCTACAATTCTATATTGTGGAGGCTAGTGTGCATATGAATATAAAAGGCTACCACAGTTCTTTCACAAAAGCAAAGGCAGAATTATCATTTTATAACAAGCTACTGAGCATCAGCCAACACTTTATGTGCAACTGCTATGTTCACAAATTATGGAAAGCTGGGGGAGAAAGGAGAGATAATTATGTTTTTATTATGACTTGCATTACCTTATATTAATATGCTTGTACTCCAAGGAAAACAAACATAGGCTCATGACATCAAGTTTCAGTGGAGCTCTTGCTACAAAACCAGAAACACTTCATTTGTGCATCTGTCTCATCAGGATATCCAATCCCAAGAACCAAATTTAAGAAGTAAGTCATGAGATTAGCAAAGCTTTCTAAGATCTCACTATATGCCACTGAATCAAAAAAAGTACATACTCGAACTGGTAGCTGTGACAGTCACTGCCACTCTTCCCCACTCTAACGGGTGGCCAGCATATATGTATCCATACTGCAAAAAGTGTGCACTGCAGAGTGTAAAGGTTTGCTTTGGTAACTAAATGTTGCTTGGAGTCCCACCACTCCAGGCTTTTAAATGACAGTTCATAAACAGAAATTTAACATGCTATATACAGAGTTCAACTCAGTTTGCCTCTTCAGGAGGCAGAAGCCACTGTCATCTCAAAAGGCGACTCTTCCTCCATGTCTCCTCAGAAAGCAAGCTTTGGGAAAGCCAGGCCCAGCTCCCCAAGCTCAGCGCAGTCGTGTGGGTTCTGACAAAGGGATGCTCTACACACCTGGCAGACACAGAGATCAAGCCCAACAGGCCTGAAGGCAGCCGTGGCTGCTGCTGTGGTGGTCGTTAGGATGTGACAGTTCGTTTTGTCAAAGTTGGCTGAGTACCGCAATTGGGTCATCTATGGCACAGGAGTAAGCCCATTAAATTAAAATAGCATCCATCAGTTTACCTTACAGACAGGCTGGTTGGATATTTCTTTCTTTTTGCTGATGAAATAGAGATTCTGAGAATCTGGACAGTGCACTTCTGATGCTTTTAGAGGGATTAAATTAGGTGTGTAAGCGGTTACAACCAGGACTGCCTGAAACACTGCCCCTAGTAGCTGACTGCGCTGGTTTGGGGGGCTTTTAAAAACTATTTTAATATAGTTAGTATTAGATGAATTTGGATCCATTCACAACCCAGCAGGCTCAAAAACAGCCTCACTGCAGGGTAGCATAGATTACTGGATAACTAAAATCTTCACCTAATGTCTTGAATGCTTTGCAAGCTGCTCAGGTGCTCAGTAAAGCTTTCCTGCTAAGCAAGCATAAGTCTTCAGAGATAAAACTGCACAAGTTACATGGACAGACATTTCAACCACTGATAGGTATACATACCTTGCTATACTAAGCAGCTAAAGGTCTCAGCATATCTCCTGGAAGCACTCAAGAGAGTTAAATCAGGTATTTTACCATGAGTTTTAGGATTCCTAAATATTCTTATAAAAATGACAACAAAAAACACACCCCCCACTCCCCTAGATTATTTGCACGTGAAGACCATGACATGACTATTTTAATAAAAAGCTAAACTTCAAAGTGAAGTTCTACGTAACATCTGCTGTGACATATCTTTTCAGATTAGTATCTGCCACTTGCAGGAAAGAACCAGACACCAGCAGACACCCTTGTAGCTACAAAATCATGCTTGTCAGGCACTCAGACCTGCAGGGATTTAGGCCATCCTGATCAATTTCCTCCTGTGAAACACTGAGAAGGAACAGAACTTATACATCAAGTAAAGCAGGATCTCTGCTCACCTTCAGCTGAGACCTAGAAGTTGCTGCAGTTTCTCTTAAGGTCTAGGATTACATTTATTGACCACGGGAGTAAGGAAGGTAAATATAACTTCTGCTCTCTCTCTTGTATGGAAGGTTATTTCCTAGGTTATTCTGGCCTAGCAGCTTCCTAAAGGATTCTGAAGTACCAGGAAATTCTGTTGAAATTCATGTCTCCTTCAGCCAAAGATGTGGAAGACATAATTGGTGGCAGGTTAACTAAAAAAGACCTCAAAATCATTCTCTTATTCGTACTCGAAGTTCCCTTCTGCTTTTTCCTAACACAAGTGACTGAGACAGTATCAAGTAACTACTAAGGAGCAAGATAAAATAGTTATTCACTATGAATTACCACTATCTAAAAGGCATTTATTTCAACAAACATAACCACGTGATAAAAATAAGTGAAAAGTAAATGCTTCATCTTGCCTTGCTGATTCCAGTAATGCCCAAATCAGTTTTGGAAGTCCCGAAAGTCAATTTTGAAAGTGTGTTTTGTTTTAAAATAAACCAAAGGTTTCTGCTATGGAAAAAAAAAATAATGTATATGTTTTTATGTTACGTTTATAACAAGGCTTTTAAAGAAAATAGTTACAGGTATTCAACTGCATCAGACTTCAAAAGAAAAAAGATTACACATACAATACAAAAATACAAAAAAAAATATTTTTTAGAACTTACAAACTCAAAAGTCTAAGTGGTCAGAGCTTTCCTGAAATCATAATAATAAAAAAAAATAGGCTTAAGATGCACTTTCCTTTCTGCACTTGCAGGTTCAACTTTAGCATAAAGAAAGGCTTTAAAGGGAGGATGAAAGCAATTAACATATTGAATTCCATGACTAGTTCCAGGATGCAATTAATTTAGTGGTCGACATTATCAGGTATTTGAGTTTATAAAGAACCTTATGTGTGCTTGGGGGGTGGGAAGGTGTTGTTGCTGGTGAGAACTTTCTGTATAACCAGTTCTGCTAGTAAAACGTTTTTAAAATATGCAATCTAAATTAGACTGAAATTTAGACAGTTGTTACTAGGTTTGAAATCCTACAGCACTGTTCTGCAGCATGAAAGCTAGGCAATTAAATTGACCAGACTAATGTCACTGTTGAAAATGCAAAATGTGGGCAGGTAGGAAAAGGTTTTATTTCTGAAGCTGGCACTTTTTAGAAGAGTTAGGACTGTAAATACAGCATTCTTCTTTAACCTGATAGTGTCCACTGAGTCATAGGCATCAAAGCATTTTTTTTAAATGGCAAGACAGGGAAAGTGCATCTGAGATTTTTCATACTTAAGCAGTGAGTTACTGATTTTTGGTGTGGCTTTTATTCCTTCTAGGCATAGTAAAGAAAAACATTCCAACCAAACGTGAAGCTTAACGTACATTAGCTTGTCTTTTTGGTGGTGGCTTTTGTGTACCACGAGGAAATGCTAACAAGCAATACTCAAGGCTAATGATTTAAGAGGAGCACAGTGAAAATACTGATTTACCTTTGCAGTGAATGTTCTTTACAGACTGTATCTAATATACAGACAAAGCCCATTTCCTTAGGATGAAACAGGCCACAGAGGGTTACACAACCTACATGAAGTTTTAAACAAAATTAGAGCTAAGTAACCAGAGCCACTCAGAGCAACATAATTCCTAGTTTGCAGAGACTTAACAAAAGGTGACTGCAGGGAGAAAAAAAACAAAACAAAACAAACAGGTTCCTACTATTTCCTGCGTAAGTTTATATTCAAATTAATAGTCCAGTAACACTTCTAGCACAAGACAATGCTCACTCTCTTTAGCAGTATTCCTAGGAGTCAACTGTTTCTCCTGTTATGAAGAGGGAGCCAGAAATAAGAATGCAAGAGCATTCAATGTTAAACTGATTAAAGAGACAGTAACCTTTTTTATCCACCCTAACTACTGACCAAAAAAAAAAATCTTAAAAAGGTACCACTCTAATTTCTTTATTATCTGTAACCTTTTGAAACTAATCACATGGAACTACAAAATTAGCAAACGCCTTGAAATCTGTATACAAAACATAAATTACCTCTAATTTCAAACTCAGTTATTAGTGTACCACTCAAAATCTTAAAAAAGTGGCTCCAAAGATAGGCATACCATTCTTAAAAAAGGAAACTGTTCCTTTAACATTATACCCTCCCCTCCCCCCAAACACCCAACTCTCAATCCACATCATTTAGTTATTTTCATGGTCATGGACATTTCCAAGATGAGATTTTATATTTCGTTCCCATAGCTTCTGGTTGTCAGAAAAACCATGCTTTCCTTTATTGAAGGAATTTGGTCCTGCTGAGGTTGGTGTATCCCTGTGAAAAGTAAAAACAAGATGAGTTGAAAAAGTCAGCTCAACTATAGCAGTTTGTGCAGTATGACCATGAATACATCAGTTTCAAGTCCAACCTCCCACCAGAAACTACCACAAATTTATTTCCATTATATCAGGAGTCCTCACTATCAGTAACTGTAATTTGGCCTCAGAACTGATCTCTCCGTAACACTCTCTGAGACGGGGCCTCAGAGAAGGTGGGAGTGGCAGTAACCACTGCCAGCTGCAAAGAATTCGTTGCAAGGCCTGTTGGGGATACAAATTTGCTACTGGAGAACAAAAAAAACACTGAACAGCAGTGAGCCTCCAGGGGACTGACTTTAAAAGCAGTCTATCATGATAAGCACCTTTAAATATATATATATGCTCAAAATTAATCCCTAATTTAAGGGAAGCCTCCTTTGAAAATGTCCCTATTTATTTTAGCATTGGCCCTGTACTGCAGAAGAATTATATATTTGTTTTAAAAGTAACCAAGCATTTATTCTTTGTCTCTCTGAATGAGATTATTCTCGTCTTTCCCTTGCACAGGAGTTTAAAATTCTGACCAGACTACCCTACTTCAGGCCAATTCGTATTTTTCTAGTTCTCCATTTTATAAAGTTTAGCAGCAAGCAAGAACTCCCACCTAATACCTTTCCCAAGAAGAAAACAAACTTCTATTTCATATAGAATCAATTTCCTCCTCAGAAAGAAGGCAAATAAGATCCAAAGTGCAAATGTAAATGTACTACTTTTAACCTACAGCTGAAACATTTGAAAGTATCAGTATTAAAAGTGTCTTGTTTCTGGAGAAACACTCCTGAACCGATTCTATCTTCCTGTATTTCTAAATCACCTGCAAGATCTGACCTGTGCTGGAGGAGATATTCTCATGCACCCACCCTTCTCCAAACCATAGCTAAATGCTGACTTACCTTCCAATGTTCTTCATGCGCATCTTGGCTTCTGGAGGCATTTCTTCTGGTTCGCTCTACAGAGAGAAAGGAGGTTAAAGTGTGGCTGGGTGCTATCTTTCAAACATTTCAAATGCCTGACAACATAAAATACAGACTACAGCCCTACAGGAAAGCAAACTATCAAGCTCAGAGAAAGCAAACACTAATTCAAATTATGTTGTGCATCTCAATTTCAGCCCAAAGTTATCAGCACCTTAATAATTTCTTGAACCAACACAGAGCTACAAAGCTGTACATTCTTAAATAGAAAGATGTTTCTGGGTTGAAAATCCATGACATTTATGTATAGAACTTTAAACGACCCTGTCTCTCTGCCTACCTCTAACTCACACCAATGGTACTTTAAATTGTGTTATCACTGGCTTATTACTCACATCTTCATCTTCATTGAAAGCTGCTGCTACGGAAAGGGTTTTTGGAGCAAGAGTTGGAACAGGCTCTTTAGGCTTCTGAAAAAAAACAAATGCATAAGTAAAGTAAGTCTTCTAACTCAAAAAAAGCTACCCTTGGTATTTTAAATATTTTCATAAAATGAAGTCACACATCTTCACTGAAAGGGGCAATGACGGGGAAAAGTCATTTTGTCTGAGTGAAGCAGATAAAGGTTTCTCTCTAAGGAAAAAGGAAAACGGCTGCTCATTTGTGCAAGATGCACTCTGTAAAGCAAGCCGAGCCCTCTCATATTACAATTCCCCACAAACAAGTCTTAACTTTCCAGCACACTGCAGGGTTATGCAGCCACTGGTGCATGACATGAACAATTGAAACAGAATCTGAATAAGTTGTGGTATTCAAAATTTTACTATGTCACTGTTTCCATTATTCTTCTGGAGTATTCTTATCCATCAACGCCAGGCAGATGAATATGTTTATTTTATTGTCTTTTAACAAGATAACAGCTTTCTGGCTTAAAACAATGCAACGCTTTTAAACTAGCATCAGCATGCATCACGCAGTCTGATTAATATGTGTCCTTTAAAAAGTATTATTTTGATTTCCAATAAATACCTTCCTCTATTTGAAGTGTAAGAAGCTATCAAAGTCGCAACTGTTACATGTAACACAGCAGAGATACCAAGATTAACTTCAACACCACTAAGAAAGTATTGAGTCATCAGTAACAGTTTGCTTCTACATTACTACCAATCACTTAAATCAATCATATAAAGTGCTTCCTCCATTTTGACTTTAATGGCGATTATTTCATATACACTCATGGTTTCAAATTTGATACTGCAGCAGAGCCCTTATGCAACTGTCTACAGCTATTCCTCACCAATACGGTATAATGTATAAATATTGTGCAATTTTTTAAAGCATCAGCTCCACAGGAACAGGTAAACATACTAAGGGAGTAAAAATGACTAAAAGGAAATAAGATAATTTCCAGCACTGTCCAATTTGGTGCACTGTCAGTCACCCACTAAATTCAGTGAGCCAGAAATCCTGAGCCAAATTTATTGCCACTGGAAATATCTTTCTACATGAGAAATCAGAGCTCACTAATGGCTCAGAAAAGGCAGCTTTGTCAATTTTTCCAAAGTCTGAGCTGACCTGATTGCATTTATACCCTAGAATGCTGTCAGCCCGCATCTCCCTCCCATCTCAAAATAAGAGACCACTCTCTTCATCTTTTGCAGTTCTCTAAAATGCTGGCATTGCAGCTGCAAGACTTTCACTATCACTGTTTGAATTTAATCCAGAAAAGGATTTTTAATATATCCATCACAGTGGTACGTGGGAGGTGTAAATTAACTGTATTAAATAGAGAGGCAGCATCTGGCTTGTCCTTGCCCAAGCCAGTAGAGGACTACTTTGGTAGTAAAGAGAAGCATCAGATTCACATCTGAACATGCACAAGGATATGTTGTACTGGACAATAAAGGGAATCAGAATTCTTAGAAACCTATGTAATGAAGCCTCATCTCATGCATACAGCATAAATTAATCGTGCTGACCTTGCAAAGAACAAGCAAAGTCATGGAAAATCAACTATACTTCCCCACGCTAAAATAAGATCTTTGGAGGGGAAGATGACCTATTAAGCCATCTAGGACAGTATTTGCATTCTTGTAGCTTTAAGCATCCAATGTGATAAAGCTCCCAGCACCCATTTCAAAGTAGCCTGAACAGTTTAACAAGTCTGCTTATTTCCCTCAGTAAATTGTTCCAGACTTATCAAATATCATTACCAAATTATTCTGTATGTTCACAGATCTACAGTTCATTTCAATCACATCTTACATCTGTGCGTCCCGAGACAAGCGACCCGGTATTAATCACCTTGAAGTACTTACACATACATGACTAGCTGGCCCTGCAATGCCTTCTCAAACTTTATCCAAGTTACCCCATGTAATTCAAGGCTTTCCAGCTACAAGGAAGCCTTCCCAAAGTACTTCCCCCTTTGCCTTACTTGCCCTAAAATTAAAAGCCCCCAGATGACTTACATTTGCTCCTAGTTTGATGGATATTGCAGATGCCTTCTTTGCTGTCTGACTGCCTATGGCAAATCCAAACTTGGACATTTTGGCAGGAGCAGGCTTTGCGTTGAAGTCTTCAGCTTCTTCATTAGCTGACCGTTTCTCTGCGCTGCGACTCGAACTTTCTCCTCCATTACTGGAAGAAACAGTCTTAGTTTTCACAGGTTTTTCTGCCTCTTCTTCAGGTCCTGGTGAAGTCGAAACAACTTACCAAGATGAGCTATTTTTACTGAGCAGATTGATGGGAGCAGCAACCTCAAAAAGCATTATACTTTGGATGCAATAGGTAAGGTGATTTTAGTGACAGCAGTTTCCACCAAGGTACATTTAGTGGACAGCAAAACACAAAGAGAAGAAGAAACTGCAAGCACTCCACTACTTGTAAAGAACTTCTTGTGTATGAGCCAGGAAAACAATCTTGAAGCATCATCTCTTTATTTAGTACGGAAGTCAAAGTTCATGTAGTAAATTAAATGTAGATGACTAAATCTTTTAAGGTTTTAAGTTGTCATAGATAAGCTCTCATAATTGGAATCCCAATTCCAAATCTAGAGTAGATAATCTAAGTTAAAATTAATTTTACTCAATTTCTACAAACATATGTCCATGCCAGTCTCTAGGCTTGTCTGGCACAACTCTAAAATCATGGAAGTGACTACAGTGAGGCCGGCTGTCTCAATCATGTTTCAAGTCATTGCTTGTCCACATCTCATCTGTAATAAATCTGCCCAGCTCTGCTTGAGGAAGGAACCAGCACTAGAAAAACATATATATAGATTTCACCTTTTCTGGTTTTGTATAAAGTCATGTAAAACATAGCAGCTGAACAATGATCCACAGAGAAAAAACACTCAAATCACATTTTCATTCCTATACGCTCAGCTTCTTCAGCTACACCAAGAGACAAAGGCATCCTTGGAAAACTCATACTGAACACAGTAAATGCTTCAGTAAAAATACATTTCTCTGCTGCTGCAATGAGCAAATCACTGCAGTAGCAGAAGGAAAACAAAACAAAACAAAACCAACAAACAACAACATCAACAAAAAAAAAACATGCATCGGGGAATGGCCAGGGAAGTGCCCATACTGGAGCTAGCACCAGTTCCTCATTATATCATAGTAGAGAACAGGACCCTCCATGCACAGCGAACTGAGACCAGCAGGGAAGAAAGCTCTTTGCACTGCTCTCTTTAACAGCAAAAAGCTATTAAGTCAGATAGAGCAATGGTAGAGAAGCTAGTCTGAACTGGGAGTCAACAATACTGTAGCTCTGAGAGGGGAAAAAAGGGGAAGCAAACATCAGGAGAAAGAAAATACAGGGACATCATCTATATATATATTTTTTTTCCTGCTATTTCACAAACCATAAGCAGCAGAACATACCCTTTCTACCCCACTTTCTAGCCATCAAGATAATAAGTGACTGGAACAAAAATGGATTTATTATGCACCTTCGGAAACATGGTAGATCACCCCCAACCCCCCACCCAAACCAAAACACACAAAAAACCCACACAAACACTTTCATCAGTTTCACTCTATTAAAAATGGTACTAATCCACACCACTAGAAATTTGACCCAGAAAATATAGATATAAAAGTGACAAACAAAGGAGGAAAGGGAAACAAGCAAAATTTACACAAGTGGCCTTGGGTACTGCTTGCTGTCTTAGCAGTTTCCCAAACAACAGTCTGCAAGGCTATGAGAAGCTCTTCACAGCTAGTCCATGAAATCATATTACACAGGCTATTCAATTTTAAGTCCAATCTAGGTACACTAGAGACTGTAAGGTGATTTGAGGGTAGGTAGAAGATTAATTTGCCTTCAAAGTGTTAAAACCATGGGCCTAAATGTCATCTTTTTTATAACATACAAAATCCACAGCAGCCTATATCTCAGGGAACACCGGAACAGTCCAGTTACCTAAGCTAATGCTAGCTTGAAGCTAATTACACTACAGCTAACTTCTTTCGACTGCAAATTCTAGAATATTGCTAGGCATGAGATGAGATGAATTCTAACACCATCTATCCACATCTGTTTTCTCACCAAAATATTAGACAGCTTCTCTCTCAAAATTAGCTCCTAGCATCACAGGACTCCAAATGTTACTTCTACTAGGCTACACTTAGGATGAACAGTAGACTGCTGAAAGAAATACGCTTAATTCCTGAAGGAGCTATAAAGGGTGTAGGACAATTGGGGTAGGTATGAACCAAGATGTTGTGGTGTTCTGTTTCTGCAGGAAACAGTTAGAAACGCAGACATATATTATCCATTAAACAGGTCTCTCCCATCTCCCATGCCAATGCATACCCATTTTTCAAGACATTAAGGCTTCTTTATTATTTCCTAGCAATGTCAAGGAGGTCACACTTCACCTACGCAAAACACCAGTACTATTTTGAAAACTAGCCTGACCAGGGTGCTTTTCATGAATCACAGTACCAAAAAGCTGCCCTATTTCACAGATTAGTTTTTCTCTTGAGTATGAATAAGGATTATTTAAGTGGATAACTTCCACTATCTAGGTGGTTTAAGTAACAATACTGACAGCACTAGTTGCACAGCACTTCAGGATCTCTTGCCCTTGGGAGTGCAACCATTGGTGGTGGTGGGAACAAACCATTCACAACTAAGTTAACTTCAAGGTAAACCCCACTGATCTTGGCAAAAGCTGAACACCCTAAATTGTTCTCAAAAATCATCAGGGAGTAATTATCCTTTCTTAGGGCAAATCATTAAGATCATGTTCCAGCACATCAAACAGTACAGAAGACAGCATGGATACCTGATATACTGATGCTGTCCAGTTACAGTATTACTGGTACAAAATAAAAACCAAACAGACAAAAAACCAACAACACACACACACAAAAAAACCTCCAATGCCCCAAACCAACCAACCAAAAAAGAAAACCAGCCAAAAACCAGAGAACTAAGAATCAAGGAACTACCTAAAATCAAGTCCACAGGCAACTGTTCATATTTTAGTGATTAATCAGAAATAATATTCACTACTGAGTCTATCCTAATTGGTTTACAAGTGTGATTTAACCTTTCAACAGATCAAAAAAAAAAATAAAAAAAAATGGAAGCTTCATCTTTGCAAAGGCACTGTCTTCTCAATTTTAAGTCAGAGAAAGAAAGAAGTAATGAAATATACAATTAAAAACTTTAGAAGAACTGATAATAAGTAGTATAGAATACGACAGGGATGTCCAGTCATAATATAAACAAGATAAAACCAAACAGAAAACTTGCAGATTGCTGCCAAGCAAAAAACCCAGGATGCTTAAAACAGGAGATAAGGAACACTCACTGTACCCATTTTAAAAAGGTACCATAGCTGCTAACAGCTAGTCTTTACGGCGTTGTCTTCATCCTTACCAGAAGCAACAGTCAACAGTCAAATTTCTCTCAATACACGGCAAAAGTATTCCGTGTATATATATATATATATATATATATATATATATATATTTTTTTTTTTTTTTAGAGAGAGAGTGAACGCATTCAGGTGGACAAGGAAAAGCTGTTAATTTTCTTAAAAAAGAAAACTCCTGTAAGGATGAGGCTAAGGCTCAGGCGTGAGAACAGCGGGCCTAGACCTCGGCCTCTCCTCCAGCGCAGCCCGCCCAGGCCCGGGCCGCCCCCTCTCCCTGCAGGGCCGGCCACAGCCCAGCTCAGGCCTGCCCGGCCGGGGACACCACTCCTGGACCCCCCCACACCCTCCCCCGGGAGACCAGCCCAGGCCCCCTGCCCACCCCGCAGCTACGCGGCGAGAGGCGCTACATGTTCACCTCCTCCGGGCTGCGGCCGCTTCGCCTTCTTCCCCTCAGCTCTGCCGTCCGCCATCTTCCCCCGCCTCCACCTCCCGCGCCGCGCATGCGCGTCGCCCCACCGCGGCGCTTCCCTCCCTTGGCCCTCCCCCCGACCATAGAGAAAGCGCGGGCGGAGGCTAGAGCGGCCACGCCTTCCACACGGCGCAGCGCGAATGACGCGGGTAGGCCCTTAAGGGCGAGTGGTGCGACGCGGAGAACTTTCCGCGGGGTTGGGGGCTGGGGGCTCAACGTTACCCCCCCGCCCCTCAGACGTTTCACGCAGAAGCCCCGCGTCACTGGTGCTCAGGTGAACTGCGTCCGCAGGCAGCGCTGGGAGCTGTCGTGCTCGCTGGCGCCGCTCGTGGTTTACAGAATCAGAGTAATTTCAGTTGGAAGAGGTGCTCAAGATCATCGAGTATTTATATGTATATATAGCCTAACTGGCACTAAACCATGTCCCTAAGAACCTCGTCTCTGCGTCTTTTAAACACCTCCAAGGATGGCCACCCCACTACTTCCCTAGGCAGCCTCTTCCAATGCCTGACAGACCTTTCTGTGAAGAAATGTTTCCTAATATCCAATCTGAACATCCCCTGGCACAACTTGGGGCCATTTCCTCTTGACCTATCACTTGCTACTTGGGAGAAGAGACCAACACCCTCCATGCTACAACCTCCTGTCAGGTAGTTGCAGACAGCGATATCTCCCCTCAGCTCCTTTTCTCCACAATAAACAGCCCCAGTTCCCTCAGCCGCTCCTCATATGACTTGGGCTTTGATGTTTCACCAACCTGAGCTCAAGCGAGCAACTATGTCATTTTTTTTTCCCCTCCCCAAAGCAAAAGCCAGTTCCCAGATCAGAAGACGCCATTTTTATGGAGAAACAGCAAATAACAGGAGGCACAGCTCCACGTTGTCTCCACATAAGGAAAAAAGAGGGGCTGTTTGAGCATGGCAGCCACACCCTCCCCACAGCCAGCCCTTGCAGCCGAGGGCTCAACATGACACCAGGAGGCTGCCCTCCACACGCCGGGGTGAAGCTCTGCGTGCTGTCCACCCTCACCCAGCCCAGCGGGTCTTTCTCCAAAGCAGGGAGGGGTTCTCCACACCTGGAGGCCCACACACTTCCCAGGCGGTGAAGAGCAGGGCTGGAGTAGCGCATCCTCTGCCTTCCAACCCCTCCTCACAACAGGGAACAGATCATCACTAACCCCAAGTACATTTGGAGCCTGCTCTTCAAAATTACATTCCCCACTCAATAGTTTTTGGATTTTCAGGACAAAACCCACCATCTGCCATCAGTGACTTTAAGCATCAGGGCAGCCAACTAGACTAAATTGAAAAGATTTAAGTGCCTGTAAAGACACCAAGAAATCCCTCCTCCTCCTCCTGCAGACAGCAGTAAGAACTGTACTAAACAACACAGCCATTGTAGCTCTACAGTGTGAACACAGGATTTCACAGAGAGCACAATCAATATATTTTCAGCAGCAAGAAACATTACAGGGCTCTCTGCTCCTCTAACTATTGACCAATAGGACTGTACATCACCTTAAAAGTTTCAGCACTTTGGAAAATCTATGTTACATGGACTGAAAACACAGGCATTCTGTCTTGCATAGAAGTGCATAAGGTATTTTTTTGTCAGAGTCAAGAAAATTTGGATTATTCCTTCCAAACAGGCACTTGATTCATGCCAGATAGAACACCCGGAAACAAATCATGCAATTCCCCAAATTCATGCTGGGCTTTAACCATTTGTTTTTAGTTCAACTATCAAAAGTCAATTCATCTACACACCAAAAGAGGATTCAGGAAGTCATGGGGAAATGTCTATTCTGCTGCTTCTTAGCTAAACTTTTAGAGTAAGAATGTGGATGCCTTTCACCTCCAAACTCAAACCACTGAGGTATTCTCTTAAGAACCACCTCTGCTTTCAGTTATAGTCAACATTGTCCCAGCACGATTCAACTGAACAGACTGATATTCTTTGTGCAGAGTAGTTTTTTAGAAGCAATTATCTCATTTCTCGTACAGAATTTCGATAATGTCTGAATAAACACAAACAGTTGGAATACTAAGGTGTTAAAAAAAAATCCCTAACAATGGTCAAAATTAACCAACAAAGTCATGTTTAAAGAGCTCAATACAGTTCCAAGAGTCCCAAAAAACTGGAGCATTCAAGAGCACAGTTTGTTCATAATAAATCATTCTCTTCTCCATCACTCTACTTTTGCGTTAACTTCTTTGAGTAGTTCTTGGCAAATTGCTTCCCTACTTCTTCCTGCCTCTTTCCAAGTTTAAGTGTGTTGATCAAGTTTAAAGTTTTTTTCAGTTCATGCACCGGCTTGCTTACGAATCCACAATATTTCCTTTTTGGAACAAATTCCAGAGCCTTCTTCCAGTCTCCAGTATCTTTCAGGGTTAATAAAATATGCATCATTTGATCCAGTGTGAGATTTTTGGCACCAGTATTCCAAAGCAAGTACTTCTCCAATGGAAGGGCCGCAGTCTCCAGCCCCAATCGCTTTGCCCGTGCTAAAGAGACTCCTGTTTTTATGCTCTTGTCAACCATTGACCCAATAATATAGATTTTATCATGATCGAATGTTTTCATTACTTTGGGAGAATCAGCAGTCAGATAAATCAGCTTCTCCTTTGGAAAGATTTCTGTGTAGCACTGTTCTGTTACAGTGACAAGCAATTTGTCCCATGCCTTGCTATAATGCCTGATGAATTCCCTATGATAGAGGCTGTCATCTTTCAAGTTACAGAAGTGGATGTGGAAGGGATCTGCAGATTTTCGATTGCAGCCTTCACTGAACACTATCTGTCTCACGGTGTTTGCAACTTCTCGGATGGACATATCTTTTTCATAAGACATGTCAAATACTAGAGGTTGGCCAAAGACCATAGACTGAGCAACCCTCCAACTGTATGCTCTGTCCATACCGTTGGCCCACAAACACATGAATGAATTCCTTTTGGTCTCGTTAGGTTTTGAACCTTGCTCTTGTGTTTTCAGCCTCCTTTCCCTTTTCTCCTCCATCTTTCTTATCTCATTTTTCTTGTGGAGTTCTTTGAGATGCAAATATTTTAAATACTTCTTTTTTGCTGACTTGGAAGGACATTCCATAAAGGTTTTTAACTGTTCTTCACTGATACTTTCTGGAACCAATCTGCCAGCTAGTCTCCACATCTCCAAAATCTCACGTGCAGCAGTCAAAGTGGAAAGCTCCTTATGCTCAGAGACCATCTCACTGACTTCTTCTTGCAACCCAGACTTCATTACCTTCTTCCACGCATCTAAATCTAGTTTTTCTGTGGGATTGCATGAATTGTCCTGCTTCAGGCAAGGTGATAAACTCAATGTTCTAGTGAGTAGAAAGAAATCCTTTTTCATCCCATGTTGTGCAGCAAATGGAAGGACAGAACTTTTTACAATTTTTTTCAGAAGCATATTAGCAGACTGCATACTTAGACACGTGCCGTGTTCAAACACTTATCTGCAAAATACCAATAAGAGGGAAAAACAACAACTTGTCAGAAATCATAAAGAAAACACACAGAGATTTTCACCTTTAGTAACACAGACTGACAATAACTTACTTATTGGAGAATATTACAAATTCCTGCTTCCACTATTTTCTACTGTTTTCTAAATAAAACAGTGTATGTGGCACTGCTGTGAATACACATAGTTAGCTCTGCTGCTTAAAACTTCTACACTCACTGCAATTAAAAATGTGGTCAAACATCCTTCAAGTGTTTTCTGAGATCTACGTAAATTAGAATCATAGAATAGTTTGGGTTGGAAGGGACCTTCAAAGGTGCTAAAAAGTCTGTCCCCATCCTTTTTATAGGTCCCTTGTAAGTACTGAAAGGCCACGAATAAGGTCTCCCCAGAGCCTTCTCTTCTCCAGGCTGAACCACCCCAGTTCTCTCAGCCTGTCCTCATAGGAGAGGTGTTCCAGCCCTCTGATCATGACAAGTAAGAACCTTCACAGTCAAAGCAAGCAAAATGCTGCATGGAGTCCAAAAATATTTTTATCCACATCCAGAGGTGCCTGCCTAATTTACCCATACTGTGAAAATGGAAAAGATGCTTCATCTTGTAACATCATCTGAACAACTCTGTATCACATTTTTGCTCTTACCATTGTATTTTGGGAAAGCTCCATTTGTACACTTCAGTACTATAGTTTTCCCACTTCTATGCCCTTCCACATTGCAGGTCAGTGGAGCTGCTGAAACTATCAATGGTATAGTTTTGCTAAGCCAACACTACGGCCTTTGAAGGCACTCTAATGTTCCCTGAGCCCCTAGTTTCTGGCTCTCTCAGCAGTTTGAGCATTCACATGGCTGCTTCATGAGCAAAATCAGAGCACTGATCTTAGGGACAGCGAACCAGGAGGTGGAGAAAGAAAAAAAAGCTACTTGTCATCCCACCCAAATGAATTTCCATGCTCAATTCACTGGACACCTCCTAGAAAGAGGAGGCGGAAGAAGAAAACAACTAGTATAGGAAGAGACCATCTTTTTTCTTTTTGCTAAATTTCCTGTAAAGTTGATGTTGGCACATAAACCTGAGGATGTGAAACACACAGTCCCATTAATTTAATACACACTTGCATTTAAAAGGTCTGCAGAAAGAAAACCACCAAAGAATGCCTAAAATTTTCCTTGTCCTATGCACACTTACTTAAGCAAAATCAGTGCCATTTCAATGTTTGAGAAAACATGATTTAGCCAAAATGTAAAAATTAGCTCCAAATCTTGAAAGCAAAATTCATAATCTCCCTAATAACTTACCATCTCAAAACAATTTGATATAGAGAAGAACAAGTTAAACCTAATTTTAGTGTTGTGTATATATATAAGTATATATACACACATTCACAAGCTCAGATGGAGATTCACAGAAAGAGCAGTATATTATTAGGAAACATTATATGAACTGGCATACATTTTATGATACTGTAATTACATTCTATGAACTTGGAGAAATCAAGTGATCAGTCCCTCAATTAACTTATGTTATTGTAGCTCCAATTAAGTCAATAGTGGAAAGGCAGATTTACACAACCTGAACACTTGATGACAGCTTTTGATAAAAGCCAAGTTGCCTTTCCGTGTCCAACATGCCATGTTACTACTGCAAGAATTGCTCTAAATGTCTTTGAAGAACCTAGATTTGTAGGACTGATTAATGTTTGGGGTTTTGTTTGTTTGTTTTTAGCAGGACTTCACCGTAATCCCAGGCACAGAAAGCACTTCACTGTTATTTCAGAGACAGAATAATTCGTCTGCTTTCCCCAGCACAGATGCCCACGCGTGGCTGTCCGCAGGCCTGGCCACAGTAAAGCCGTGGGCTGAAAGGCCTTCTGGACAGCAGACCAGAGCAGGGTGAACAGCGACGCGGCTGTTGCCGGGAGGGCGGCACTACCGGCTCCTTAACGACTTTTAAACCAGCCCACAACTGAACCCAACCTCGTTAACACCTCAAGGCCCCGCGCTGTGCCCCACAGCCCTCCCGGGGACACCGGCACGGCCTGCCCACCCAGACTGCGGCGCGGCCTTTCGGGGCACCGCGCCGCAGGCCCGACCCGCGCCCGCCGAGGAAAGCCGGTTTGTGCGGCACGGCGGGGAGGCGAGAGGGCGCTCCCAAGGTCACCTGGAACCACCGGCGGGACGAGGAGAGGAGCGTGACGGGGACCTCCGGCGCCCCGGGTGAATCTCTCGCCGGTGCCCCCGGTGGCGGAAAGCACGAGGCGGGAGAGGCCTCCCCCTCCAGCAATTGCAACCGCAACTTGCCCGAGCTCCGGCCGCGCTCCAGCCCGCCTGACCTCCGTCTCGTCCCACCAGGGAAGGGAGCAGCCGCACGCCTCGCGGCGGCACACGCAACTAACGGCCACCCTGTAGCGGCACCAACGTCGCCGCCATCCCCGCTTCACCTCAGCGAGCAGCCTGCGCATGCGCAGGGAGGGGCCGATCCGCGGGCCTTCTTGTCCGGGTGCGCCGCCGCGTACGTTGGCTGTCGCCTCAGGGTTCCGCGGCTGTATGGCGGAGGTTCCGGCGCTGTTTCCTCCCTTCACAGCAGGGCTCCGTGGGCTACGGTGATTCCCCGGGCCGGCGGGGCGGTCTGCACCGGGGCCCTGCGGGGAGGCTCCGTGCCCTGAAGGAGGCTGCCGGTGAGGTCCTGCCGCTGCCCCTGTGGGGAGCGAGGCTCTGCCGGCTGGGGGCCGTTAGTGGTGGCGCAGGCGGTGGCACCTGGGCCCTGCCGCCCCGCTGGGCCGGCGCTGGAGCCCGAGAGGTTTGTCAGGCGCTGTGCTGGTCGGTCATTTCTTTTTCTCCAAAAAAAGAAAAAAAGAAAAAAAATTATATTATTTTTGACAGAGGTTGTCTTTTTGTTGTTGTTTGGTTATGTTTGTTTCTTGTTTTGTTTTCTAACCATCAGGTAGGGATATTAGTGGAAGCCGTGGTCTGCCGGGATGAGTTTTCTGCTGCCCCAACTGACCTGTAAGAGGGAAGTGGATCAGGCAATAAAAAGCGTGGCCGAGAAGGTTTTGGTTCTCCGGTTTGGAAGAGATAATGATGCTGTTTGTCTGCAGCTTGATGATATTGTAAGAGCAATTTATTTTTTTTTTTTAATAAAGTCTGCTAGTATATGTGTTGCATACAAGAGAATATAATTTGTTTTGCTTGGATAATCATGTTTCACATAAAAATTTTGATGACCATGAATTGTAAAAAGAAATAATATAGGGTATTTTAAAAAGATGGACCCAGTTTCAGAGATATAGTGATTTGGGCGCAGAGTGGCTGGAGAGCAGTCAGACAGAAAGGGACCTGGGGGTACTAATTGACAGGAAGCTCAACACGAGCCATCAGTGTGCCCAGGTGGCCAAGAAGGCCAACGGTATCCTGTCCTGTATCAAAAATAGCGTGGTCAGCAGGACAAGGGAAGTGATCCTTCCCCTGTACTCTGCATTGGTGAGGCCACACCTGGAGTATTGTGTTCAGTTCTGGGCCCCTCAGTTCAGGAAAGACATTGAAGTGCTGGAGCGGGTCCAGAGAAGAGCAACACGACTGGTGAAGGGACTTGAACATAAGACCTATGAGGAGAGGCTGAGGGAGCTGGGGTTGTTTAGTCTAGAGAAGAGGAGGCTTAGAGGTGACCTCATCACTCTCTATAACTACCTGAAGGGAAGTTATAGCCAGGTGGGGATTGGTCTCTTCTCCCAGGCAGTTAGCAATAGGACAAGGGGGCATGGGCTTAAACTCTGCCAGGGGAAATTTAGGCTGGATATTAGAAAGAAATTCTTTACAGAGAGAGTGATCAGGCATTGGAATGGCCTGCCCAGGGAGGTAGTGGACTCGCCGTCCCTGGAGGTTTTTAAACTGAGATTGGACATGGCACTTAGTGCCATGATCTAGTAAATGGACTAGAGTTGGACCAAGGGTGGTACTCGATGATCTCTGAGGTCTTTTCCAACCCAGTCGATTCTGTGATTCTGTGAAAATTGACCCCATCATTTTGGAATACCCTGTACTATAGTCATAAAATGGTTTGAAAATTAAGCAAATGTTTATATTTTTTTAGTAGGTGTACAAAGTGATGCGATATTCTAGCTCTGCTTGAACTGATAAGACATAAGGGGAATGTGCTTTATAAAGCTTGCCACCCTTTTTTCCTCTTGTGTCTCAATCCATTTGTCATCCATCTTCCTCTTTTCAGCTTGCAAAGACAGCTCATGACCTAAGTAAAATGGCAGTAATTTACCTGGTGGATGTGAGCAAGGTTCCAGTGTACACCCAGTATTTTGATATCAGTTATATTCCATCTACTGTATTTTTCTTCAATGGACAACACATGAAGGTTGATTATGGGTATGTCATCCTACTTGGCATTATCTGTTATGTCTGTAAGAATTATCAGTCTTTTCTCTATGTTACCATGCCTGGGGAAGGTAATGTTTGAAAATTATAAAGTTATTACTAGTATCTACATTGAGAATGCTGTAGGAACGCAGAAGGACAAAATAAGAAGTATTTTGACATACGCTCTGATGCAATAAGTAGGTGTCAGCTGTGAAACATGCCTGACTACAAAAAATAGTACTGTTAAAGTCTTAGATGTGATACTGTGCCTTTTTGGACTTTGGAGGTCCAGTATACTCCTGACCTGGTTATGCTATTACCAGTGCAGTTCATTCTTTCAGAATGACTAAATCAGAACCCCTGATTTCATTATACATCTTTTCTTGTCTTCAAGTGTTTTCACCTGGAACACTTTAACCTCACAATTCTACCTTTATCTTATGCTTATATTTAGGTCTCCAGATCATACCAAATTTGTAGGAAGCTTCAAAACAAAGCAAGACTTTATAGATCTGATTGAAGTGATTTACCGTGGAGCAATGCGTGGAAAGCTGATTGTGACAAGTCCTATTGACCCTAAGAACATTCCTAAATATGACCTTCTCTACCAAGGAATTTAATGGCTTGATCTGAGATAAAGAATTACAGAAATGGCTGATGTTCTAGATCCCTCTTTTTCTCCAAGTATTTTTAGCCACCTCTGACAGTGTGGGACAGTTTGAATGTTTATGTTGAAGGATCATATTGATCTTCTGAAGACAGACATTCTGTCACCTTGTACTTCTCTCATAAATAAAGCTGCATGTTCATGTGTAAAATCCATACAAGTGACTATTCTTGGAGTTGCGTGCTGACCAGCACCTAAAAAACAGGCAGGGTGCATGCACCCTCAATGACAGCATCTCCAGCGCAACTTTACTAAGCAAGCTAAAGCACTGGATAGTCTATTGTCTGTTCAGTACCATTTTTAATCAGATTTAATAACAGTAAACCTATATTTAAAAGGTATCCTTGCTCTCAAGAGCGTTCAATTAACTGTGCCTTTCCAACAGAACTTTACACATTTACCAGTTACTGTACAACAGGACAGAAGCTTTTTCAAACAGTATTAGAGAGAACTGCAATCAAATGGATAAAAACACAAAAAGAAGTTTTTTCTTTTTTTCTTCCTCTGGCACCCAGTATTACTATTCAACTATTTTTTTGACTGAGATGGGAACTGAAGGTGTAGGACAAGATTTTGTCATCCTTCAAAGCTCTTTTGCAGCCACCGAGCACATTCAATTCCGAGAGGATTAAACAGGAAATTCATTATAACTGTTTTGTTTATATTTGCTTTAAAGGTTATTTGTAAATTGTGTAATTTGCAAACCTTGAGTATGGATATTTAAAAACTCTCTATTCCCCACCTCTGTCTAAAATTAAACATCTGAAAGAAAATAGAAATGTCATTCTTTTGCATCAGTTGAATAATTGCAGGTTGCTGGAATATTGTATTTCTATAGCAGCTCATGCCCAGTAATATCACTGTTTTTACCTGGCTTTAAAACATAAATTACTTCAGCTCACTGTATCATGTTTGGGCACACCATCTCTGACTGGAGGGAAGGTAGCAGTATGTAGCCCCTGAAGTATCATTCATCTTAACAGTAAATGCTTCACAGTATCACAGTCACAGTATCACAGTATGTTTGGGATTGGAAGGGACCTCAAAAGATCATCTAGTCCAATCCCCCTGCTGGAGCAGGAACACCTAAGTGAGGTCGCACAGGAACATGTCCAGGTGGGTTTTGAATGTCTCCAGAGAAGGAGACTCCACAACCCCCCTGGGCAGCCTGTTCCAGTGCTCTGGCACCCTCACTGAGAAGAAGTTTTTTCTCAAATTTAAGCGGAACCTCTTGTGTTCCAGCTTGATCCCATTACCCCTTGTCCTATCATTGTTTGCCACCGAGAAGAGCCTGGCTCCATCCTCATGGCACTCACCCTTTATATATTTATAAACATTAATGAGGTCCCCCCTTAGTCTCCTCCAAACTAAAGAGACCCAGCTCCCTCAGCCTTTCTTCATAAGGGAGGTGCTCCACTCCCTTAATCATCTTGGTTGCCATACACTGGACCCTCTCCAGCAGTTCCCTGTCCTTCTTGAACTGAAGGGCCCAGAACTGGACACAATATTCCAGATGTGGTCTCACCAGGGCAGAGTAGAGGGGAAGGAGGATGGTGGATGTTCCAGCTCTTGAAAGATTTTAAACACTATATGATATTGGGGAGGAAGAAGGTCCTTTACATGCTTTGTCCTTTTAAGGAAAGCTATGCACTTAAGAATTGTTTTCCTGATAGTTTAGTCTGATTATAGAGCCATAACTACAGAGTGGTTATTAAACAAAGAGATACAGATGATAGCAGATATACCTTAACATCTTTATTTTGTGCAGCTTTAAATTTCACAAGACATCTGAAGAGTTGTGGCTTAAAGCTTTCAACAATGCACTTCTTTCCTAATAGTTAACTTATATTTATGTGTTTCTCAAAAACAAACAGGCTAGCTTGAAACTTAGAACTGTAAGTTGCTCCACAGTGAGATGAAGAACCTTAGAGGACTGAAAGGTGCAGGGGCAGTTACAAAAGGAAGAAACTGCTATCCAGAACAAATCAGTATACTTTTATACATTGCCTCTCTTCTTTCTAGTGCTGCTTCTGGTTGCAACTGGTGAATGCCTAGAGGCTGTTGTCATCTTGGCTTTCAGCATGCTCTTCAGGTACTTAAAGATGGCGTGTAAGCAGCAGGAGGGTGCTAAACCATACTTTTCAGTACCAGCAGAGACAGTAGGACAATTCACTTTCAGGAGAGAAGCCACAGCTTTGTCTAGAGGCTTACTGTCTGACACCCACTCACGGCAGTATTTCTGTATCCATTCTTGTATTTGTGGGTCGCTTCTAGTCTGGTGCCGCATGTTGTGCACAGAGTCGATGAATGCCACCGAGTACACTTTGTTCATTACCTCCAATTTTCTCTGCACTAGCAGATCAACAAACACCAAGCCACCATAGCCATGGGCAATGAAGGCCACATGCTTCGTTGCACTCTTTGAAATGAAATGATCCCATATATACATGGTATGCTCCTCAGGGCTGCTGCTGCACCTCTTGGGGAGCCACCAGACGGACTGCAGAGAAGTTGGTGCTTCTTCCCTGGCAGAAAAGCTTAACCTCTCATTTTCAGTATTCAGATCAACAAAGTTGTCATTGGGATTCAGTACAATCACTTCGCTGTGACTTTCAAGGGCCATTTTGATGAAAGGTATTTGTGTTCCACGCCCCAGGCCCTCGCTGACAGTTGTCTTTTGCCCCCACTGTCCAGCACGGAAAACTCCACGGTCTTGAAGAAGGACAATTAGGCTACAGGAACTTGTTAGTGCATTCTTGCTCATGAAAAAGAAGCTTCTTGGTTCATTCTCTGTAGCATCAGTAGGAATATAAACCTTCTGAAGCATGCAAACTCTTTCCAGGAGCTCATAAACATACTGCGTAATCAAATGTCCCAAAACTTGATAGCGTTTATGATTCTGCTCATGTGCATTTTTATAATAATTGAAAACAAAGGACTCATTTGTATCTACATGCCTCAGTTCCCCTTTTATATTGAAGTCATACTTCAGTTCCTCTTGATACTCTGAACCCTCCATTAGTTTCCTCAGGCTTAGTTCATGCTGTAGTTGTAACCACTACAAATGAAGAAGATTTTGTCAGTGTAGTCACAGACCTCCATACATCACCTACATAAAAAAACCCTATTGTATTTGAGTTCAGATTTAGCAGTGGTTATAAACAAACTACTCATTAATACAGATGATCTCTTGATGGTCTGTACTAATCCAGCTGCTTTTAAAGCCTCTCACAGGTGTTGGTCGCTAAATTCTGGTGCTAAATTTCTCTCCAATTATTCATTTGTCCTTGCAAGCACTTGCCACATGGAAACTGTGGAATGGATGACAGAATAAGCAAACCACTGTCATCCAGGAACAACCTGGATGACACCAACAGGTGGAAAAAAAAGCCCATGCAGCCAGCTTTCATAAGATTAGACTGAGGTCTCTAGTTTCAAATCATATGACTGGTTAACTGATAAGTATTATTCCAGGAAGAGGCTTCCATGCAACTGAAAAATTAAGCTTATCATAACCTTCTATTTTCCTAATAACTCTTCAGTCTACTACTGATTGTCACTAGCTGCAGTAAACATGGGGTAACCTTTCAAAGTAAGATTCTAACCACACTAAAGGATTTTTGTCCTAAAAGCATTAGATTTCCACAGTTATCAGTATTTTTAAAATTAATTTATCATCTTAACACAGGAATTTTGTTTTGGCAAATAGTTTATATAAAAGTTATATTGGGCAAATACATCAATATAGGCTATTACTCAACTAACAGGTTTTTAGAACTAAGTAAATCACCTTCATTCCATGTTAAAACTCGCTATACCATCTAGTAAAGCTGATTACTAGGACAGATAGGGATCTGAAAATCTTCATATAAGCAACTTGAGTTGGAGCCCAACTCCTTCATGGAATGCAAGTTTCCTTGAGTAAGCTGCTTAGCATATTGAAAAATATTTCTTACACTTACAAATTAAAAAAAATATATTATTTCAACAGAGCAACACCATATACATTTTCCTTTTGAGCAATCTCCATTGGGTCAGAGATGTTAAGTCCTTTCTTCAAGGTAATTCCTGTCTTCTGATTGATAGAGAGTAGGCTAGAAAATGCTACCTTCTTTTTTTTATCTGTATAATAAGTACACATAGAAAAGGGGGGCAGAGAAATCAGATTCTATTAGATATTTCAGGAGTTGGACTCTATGATCCTTGTGGGTCCCTTCCAACTCAGGACATTCTATGATTCTATGATACTGTCTTGCCTGTTTCTTGGAATGTGAACAGCACAAAGAAGTTGCAAGTGCACGTGTTTATCTACAATCTTTTCATTCTGTAGGGAGGCATGAAAGACACAAAGCAGATAGAAGGACAGTCAGTTTGCTATTCTATGGAAATACTGGCAATTCACACACGAAGAAGTCCTATTTAGTAGGGAGTAAGCTACTGATATTCATGTTGTTTTCCCCATGCAATGAAGTGAGAGAAAAATGGACATGGTTTAAGGAAAGATGTCTGTGGAGAAAGGTGAAGCACAGAGGAAGCATTCCATAACAGTTAGGTAAATGCAGTTTCCTCATAGAGTGGCATCCCATCCTTTCCTCATAGAGTGGCATCAGTCTCTTTCTCTCCTTACCCCTAAACGGCTGGAGACTATAGTTTCCCAATATGGTATGAACAGGAAGTTCTCTTACTTCAGCTACTAGCAACAACATTGCTTTTTCAGTTCAAAAACAAAACAAGGATACCTGTTTCCAAATTAAACCCTGTGTATGTAATATTGAGCATCTACTTAAATATCTATTTTACAACGCATCAGGAAAGATTTCTAAAGATTTCAGGAAGCAGAAGCAAAAAAAAAATACAGTTTTACATCAGGCCTAGGGATGACTTTCTAAATTGCCTTCAAGGTGCAAACTGAAAAGTTTTGAAGCAATTTATAGTAGGTTATCACTTAAGAGTTCACTTGAATAGTACTTCAGAATCACATAATTATGAGTCTGGAGGACTGATTTTATTGTAGTAATGCCATTTATACAATAAAAAGCAGCAGGTATAGATTGCTCTAGATATAGCTGCAATTTTTTTGGCAAATGTAGGTTTTATATCAGTGTTGAGTGCTGCTTACGCTTCATTGCCTATACATAAATACAGTATTCAAGGGTGTTTATTCTGGCAGCCTTTGAAATTGCTATTTTGATTTTTTTAAAAATTACTGTTAGAGGTGAAAACAATACCTCTTTCCCTTCCTCCAATCTTTCTGTTTGGATGATAAGATTCTTCAGCTGTAAGTTCAGCTAGCGTTTGTTACAGCAGTTGGCATATTTGGAAACTACCGCAATGTAAGTATTACACTTTATGAGATTTTCCCATTTAAAAACTTTACTCTAGTGAAGCTCAACATTACCATATGCTCTCCTGTAAAATCTGTCATCATCCTAGAGGGAAGTCTTTTTCAGTCTGAGATTGTAGACAATTCCTCTGCATGAAAGAAAATAAACCCATTTTAGTTCTGGTTTCATTATGTACTTCATTATCTATAAAATGTATTGATTGATGATAGTTAAGGCCATCTAAAGTGCTTCAGATAGATCCAAGTGACAACCTAACATCTCACATTTGTAATTTATGCCTGACCATAAGTTAAAGCTAAACCTCTTCGTTGTAAAACTTACAAAGTTATCAAAACTAATTTTGCACAGCTTCTCGTTACTTGCTATAAAGGCACTACCAAGAAGGCGAAACAGAAAGTTACAAACAAAACTTAACCATTCTGAAGCTGCTCTGAAAACAAACAAAAAACCCACAAACAAACAAAACCACCCCAAAACACCAAACTAAAAATAACAACAAAAAACACACAAAAAACCCAACCAAACAAACCACCACCAACAAAAAACACACAAAAAACCCCCAACCAACCACAAAACCAGCACCACCACCACCAAAATTGTCGCTACTTGCCGATGGGAGGACGTGCACGGCTCCCGCCTAGAAGCCGCGGCGGCAGGCGCGGTTATGAGGGCGCTGCCGGGGGATGCGCAGGGCGCCCGGCAGCCGCACCCGGTCCCAGGAGGAACCCACCTCCTGGGTCTGACTGAAACGGGGGAGGGGGAGCTCAGGAGGGAAAGGTGGTTGGCGAGGTGCGATTTAAACCTGATTGGGTCGGGCCGTTTATTACTCTTTAAAAAATATCAAGGTTCTCCTGATTCGTTCAACAAAATTCAGTATTCCGTTTGCTAGCCCGTACTTCCTTTAACTGTATCTTATCGTGTTCGTAGAACTACTAATTTTATTGCTGCTCATCAGTTTGTCAGGTGCAGGAACACGTGTGTGACAGCACACCTGTGACACTCCCAAGCCATTTACATTTTTCTCCCCGGCCTCAGTGGCCGGGCTCCAGGCGGACCCCAAGCAGCGCGGCGCGGCGCGGCGCGGCACGCCTGTGAGGGAGGGGCGGGGGGCGGTTCGCAGGGCTGACATTGGGGCAGGCAGGAGGCGGTCGGAGAGTGGGAGCCCGCGGGACGCGACGAAGGGGAGCGCGGGCAGCTGCGGGCCAGCGCTTCAGGGACGAGGCGGGACAAGAGGGTTGCGGAGACGGTTACAGCCGTTACGGGACGGGAGAGAGGGCGGGGAAACGGCTACAGCTGTTGCGGGGCGGGGCGGCCCTCCCGGCCCGGGCGGAAGCAGTGCTCAGCCCGGAAGTGCCCGGCGAAGCTGCGCAGGCGGCGGCGGGGCCTAGATAAACAAGAGTGGCGCAGCTGTGGCGGTGAGTGTTGTGTATTGTTGCTGGGGCTGTTCCCTCCCCGCCCTTTAGCCACTGAAGGGGGATTGATGGCAGCATCCTGGTGGGTGCTGTGCAGTCAATGTCGCCGCTGGCCGGGCTGTCCGTGCCGTACAGGGTATCGCGAATGAGCGAAGCCGGCAGAGGAGGGCGGGTGAGGGGCTGGACACGCCGAGGGTGGGAGTGGTGGCGGTGGCTGGAGTGGCGGCGTCGGTGCTCCTCTGTAAGGAGGCCGAGAGAGTGGAAACGCGGCATCGCTGACCCTCGGCGCTTGTCCGCCTGTCAGTGAGAAGCCCGTTCCCAGCCCAGCGGGAGGAGCCGGCGGCTGAGGTGGGAGCTGGGGGTGTGCGGGGCGACCGCGCTCTGCCCCGCTGGCCTGCTCGGGGGCGGGCTCAAGCGGTGCTAGGGTGGTGTAGCCCCTGGGTGGTGCCTCCGTTCACCCTCGGAGCTGTCAGAATGCCGCCGCTTGTCAGCTTTACCTCTTCGCGGGTGTTGGAATAGGCGATAATTTCAGTTTTCTTTAGTACGCAATAGATGTTGCTGTTCCCTGTAGCAGGGCTGGAAACGGAAAAACCGCTGAGCTAAATGAAAGTACACGAACTTAAAGGCCATATTGAGGGACTTCAAACTAGCTGTAAGGTTTGAAGGTCTTACACTGGAGTCATACAGAGTATTTATAAAGAGAATAAACCCTATGAATGCTGAGATTCTGAAGCTGTGCCCTTCCTCAGAGAAGGAAGGTTATCTGCTCACAGGAATCCTTGAGTTTTATTTACTCTTGAGGCTCCTGTAGTGTTACAGATGTCTTCTGTGATTCACTTTATGATCAAAGCCTGAATTGCTTCTTAGTTATGTGCTGTCCAGGAGGTGGAGTTAAGGAGTCTCTTCCAACCTAAATGGTTCTATGAAGTTGTTATTAACTGTCTGTGCTGACAATTCAGAGCCTTGCCCAAGCACATCTTCCCTGTATTGTGTCTGTGGATGACTTTTTTCCAAAGGCTGTAGTGACAGGACAAGGGGCAATAGTTTTAACCTGAAAGAAGGTAGATTTAGGTTGGACATAAGGAAGAAATTTTTTCTGAGGAGAGTGATGAGACACTGGAACAAGTTGCTCAGAAAAATTTGGGATGCCTTTGGAAGTATTCAAGGTCAGACTGCACAGGACTTTGAGCAACCTGATCTTGTGAAAAATGTCCCAGCCTATGGCAGGGGAGTTGGAACTAGATGATCTTTTACAGGTCCTCTCCAACCAAAGCCATTCTGTGAATGAGCTTTCTTTGTGCTAGCTTGCTCAAAAATTGTACTCTTATTCTTGCTTGTTATTTACTACTGTGGTCCTGATTCCCTCTGCATAAACACCAGTTAATAAGCTTATTTTATAGCTTTTTTCAGAAGAGAAAATCATGGAAGGAAGAACATCATCTTCAAGTCATGTCAGTGTAAGTCTTTCTACATTTTGCAACAATTTATTTTGAGGCTGTGGGTATCCTAGGGTGTCCTGATGCATTTGCATAACTAAATTAATTCTCCACTGGTCCAAATTTCGCTTTGTTGGGGTACTCTTTCCTGAGAAACAGTTTATTTTTGTAGCACTCAATAGTAAAGTCTGCTGTTGAACATGTGTTTATCTATGATAGGCTTAACATTTGTTTTCACATAAAAAGTGTGTTTTCAAGGATATTTTAAGACTTAACATCTAAAATGTTAAGAGTAATGCTCAAGTAAGTAGAGCAGCTACATAGTAGTTATTTGGAGATATGTGTTCAGAGGCTACTTACGCTAGTGTTTATTTTTTCTAAGGTATTCCTATTAGTACTAGTTTCTAGCAATGGAAGTACTGGTGTAAAATTGTAAGCACAGCAACTGATTTGATTGAGTTAGGTTTGGACCGCTTAGTGTTTTGGAAATCAAGTTGTTTGCCGCACCTTGTTTATGCACTTTCTCTGACCCTTACTCCTACAGGTTGGAACCTTCAGAAGAGTACTGCTGGTTTAGATGAGGAGTCTGCTAAGTGTCTGTGCCGGAGTATGTGTTGAGTTAGTCACTTCCCATTAGGGAAAAGCTGAAGCAACAGCATACGTTGTACTTACTGTAGATACAGACTTATGCTGGTTATTGCTTGACGTTGTGCCTGTTCCATAAGTTAATTGTGGGTACTGCAAAACACTATCTTCTTAATGAGTGCAAGCTTTGGGAAGGTATTGTGCAGTGAGGTAGAAATTTTGTTGATGAGCATATCTTGTGCTTTTAATACCTTTCTGTCTGTCCATCTGCCTTTTCTGGTTTCAGAGTCTGATATTGCCTGTTCTCAGTGTAGTCTGTTATGCTATTAGACGTGGTTATCTGAACCTCTGTAACTTTAAATGCATGTTAAAATTTTAGATAAATATGTTTTCTTAGGAAGCTCCTAACAGCAAACGCTAGTCAGGCAGGAGGTGGAGTTCTGAAGGAAGAAACTTGCACCTGGCCATTAAGATGTAGATCAGAAGAATGTATTCTGACTGATACAGCATGTTTATAGGCTGCTTCTCAAAAAAAAAAAAACCCAAACAAACAAAAAACCCCCAACAAAACCCACAGTAACCAAGCAATCTAATTGCAGATGTTCTTGAATACGAAAATGGCTATTTCAGTCCTTAAGTATTAATTGAAAGAGAAGGGAAGGTACTTACATGAGAAGTTGTTGCCTGTGCGTAAGGTTTACATCCTTTATACTTTGAGGAATCTGTTATTAACGGCATATTTGTTATTATGGGGTTTGACCAGCAAAAGCAGTTTGAGGTACTGTATAGAAATTCAGGTCTAATTGATAAAAAAATAAATCTTTGTTTCAAATAAGTGTAGAGAAGGAATAAGAGTACTCACAATTCCAACTGAAAAACTGAAATATTATCTCATTATGGTACAGTATGCTTAGTTACTATCTGTCTGAAGGACTATCTATAGAGCTAATGAATGCAGTTTCTGTGTTAATAATTAAGTTGTTAGTGTCGCTGTTCTAGAGTCCTTGCTTGTAATTTCATGTTGCAAGGTAGGGCCTCTGGTGGCTTGCCAGTTAAGTTCATAATACACTTGACAGTAACCATCATATGGAGTAGCTTCAGCTTTTTTCCTGGCTGAAACAGACTCAGTTGTCTGAAAGATGTAAATGTTGCATTCCATCTCTTAGACAGTCTAATCTGGTCATTTTTATAGTGTAAGGTTTTGCTGCTCTGGATAACTGGAGAAATGGCAAGGCTTGTGCTTTTATTCTTTCAGTTGATATTATTTTAACTGGCTTAATTGTTAAGAAATATCACCCTCTTTCCTTGTCTTGATGAACTGCTGAGAATTTAGTTTGACTGTTTTTGTTTTGAATTTCAATGAATGATCATTATTTCCTACATATTTTTTTCTGATTGGCAAATTGGCAAATTTCTATGAATTACTGCTTTCTTTCAGTAATTATTTTTGAAACCCTGGTTAAATTGTTGTAGAGCTTGGCCATGACCATAGCTGATACCATTTTGAGTACATTGTAGCGTGTTGATGCTAAATTATCATTCCAAAATATTCATACTATTCTAAGATATAATTGCTCTTTATCCTGAATTTTCTTTTTGACAAAGCACATCTGGTGTGACAGTCATCATAACATTCAGCTGTTTTGTTTTCTCTTTATCATTTTCTAAGCTGAAATTATTAAACTAGAGTGTTAACAAATCAGAGGGAACTAAGAAAATAAGTGCCAGTAGGTTGGTTCTTACCTTTTGGGCACATGCTTGAAGTTATTGTGAAGTTAATTAAATAGGAAGAGCTTTTTCAGGCAGTTCATGTGTTAAAACTAGCTCCTCATGTGGTATAATACATGATATAGGATCAAGCATCAATGAGGAACGTGTTTAATTTAAAGTCACAGGTCAGTGCTTCCCTTGCGACTTTGTTGTTTTGCCTGACAGTTAGGAAAACTTTGTACGTGGCAGTATGTCAGCTTATAGCACCTGTGGATAATTTAGTCTTACCATGTGTGTAACATTATCTATTTTCAGTTTCGTATACCAAAGAAGAAAACCAAGTCAGAGGATATCCAAGTTCAGTCGCCTCTGGCAAGGCTTCCAGGCTCCCACCGTTGGGACTACCCTTTAAAAGAGGTAAAGAGTTGTTCTTTGGAGTGTAAAAGTCTGTAGAAGAATGTTACATGGGTTTTTTGTTCTAGTTTGGAGGCTGGATTTTTCTCAACACTAAATGCTGCCTTATGACCCATATCTGACCGAGATTGTCTTGGAAAGAGGCAAGTGTATAGGTCTGAAATCTCCCTGCAAGTGTACAGTTACAGAAATGGAAGTCTCAGTGCTGTATTGTTAACCCGGATCATTAAAAAGCAGAGTTGGTCTTCACGTGTAGTTTGAAATTATCTTGAAAATCATGAGTTTAAAGGCAAATTATATATGTGTGTATGTCTATATATATAGCTAATTGCCTTCTGATTCCTGAACTTTTAGGTTATATTCACGTCAGTTACCAAACTCTTTGTTATGATAGGGAAATAATTTTTACATTGAGTTTTCAATTGGTCATTATTGTATCCAAGATCTTAAACTCTAAGATAATATATTAAGTACTGTATGATTTTTGACAGAATTTCAGGTGCTAATACAGAAATAACTGATTTCGATATTAAGACCGAAAGACTGTAAGAGTGCTTATGCCATTTATCATAAATGACTATCTTGATCATCTCAGTTACATATAGAAGCAAATATTTGCTTCTATAAATCTGTTTTGAATTCAGTAAGCATTTTTAAAATGCCAAGTTTTAGGAATGTATTTTTCTACTCTTGACTCCTTCAGCTCAGCATTGAGGGTTTGTTGCTTGTTTTAGTGCTTTCAGAATCATGGAGCTGGACAAACAGGAGTTTTAAAAACCTATTGAGGGAAGTTAAGAATGTTTTTCTGACTTACAGTATTGGTGATGATGTGATCCAGGTCTCTTGGTAGGCCGGGTCATTTGAGCGTGCTGCAATACAAACTCACTGTGTGGTTGTGTTCTATGCTCTTAATTCTTCAAGTGAGCAGAGCATCCAATTACACTCAGGTTTTTAAACTGAAGTGGTTACAAGCAGCAGCCTCTTAGGCAGAGCCAGACATCACTTGTATGGAGTTCTTCCTTTCTTTCTTTCACTCTGTGAAACCAGCAATTAGTGATTTTGTTAAATTGAAAAAAAAAGTTTTCCTTGTTATTTCCTGCATATTGTCTGATTTTTCCATTTCTCATTTTTCTTACCTGTGTCTATGTATTTCAGACTTTTCCATGTGGTAAAAGGCTTCCTATGCTTTAAACACTGACTGGTGTTTATATTCTACTTTAAAAGATTGCTAATGAGTTATAATTAAAAGATATGCTGCTATTTTATCCACGCAAAGATCTGTCCAGGTTGTATTGAGTACTGCTGGAGTTTTCTCCATATTGTTTGAGAAACTTTGTGCAGCTTTCAGTGACTTGTGCATATAGGTCTGTAACATGCTTGAAGACCAGTGCTATGAGGTGAACTAGATGTTTGAAGGCATGAGAAGGGGAAAACACCTTCAAGGCAATTTCCTGCTGCCAGCTGTTTTAATGATGATTTTCCATTACAGAGGTGGTCCCTATGGTAGGGAAGAGATTGATTTTGGGCTACATCTCTGACTTCACTAAAGAATGTAAAATACAAGTGGACGGGAATTTTTCAGATGCCTGTTCACTCCACACTTAAACAGAAATGAGCATAAGTTTGTCTGCTTTCAGCATGACTGGCATAATTCTTAAACATCTGTTTGGTTTATTATCTTTTACTTTAAAAAAAGTGAGGCGTGATTAGGAGGAGGTAATGGCAGAGGGAGATACAGTCATTTCTGCAATTCTAGAAACCTATGTTTAATTATTTTGAAAATATTAGTGCCTTCTGGTAAGGTAAGAGAATTTGGAAAAAATGAAGGTGGTGTTGTTGTTGTTAGTGTTGTGGGGTTTTTAAAGGTCTTTTCCAACCAAAATGATTTTAAGATCATCAAGTCCAACCATTAACCTGGCACTGCCAATTCCACTTCTAAACCATGTCCCTAAGTACATCATCTATACATCTTTTAAACACCTCTGGAGATGGTGACTCCACCACTTCCCTGGGCAGCCTGTTCCAATGCCTGACAACCCTTTCTGTGAAGAAGTTTTTCCTAATGTCCAATCTGAACCTCCCCTGGTGTAACTTGAGGCCATTTCCTCTTGTCTTATTACTTTTTACTTGGGAAAAGAGACTGATTCCCACCTCACTACAACCTCTTTTCAGGTAGTTGTAGAGTGCAGCAAGGTCTCCCCTCAACCTCCTTTTCTCATCCAAGTACCAAACCTTCAAATTCCTTTTCCTTCTCTGAATTTTATATCTTTGAGTGGAATATAATTTTTGTTACTGTTTACTGCAGGGTGACAAACTGTGGCAGGTGCTCTCTGTTAACCTTCTGCCTTCCCCACTAAGGAGAGGTAATAGGAGAAAAATGGAGAGAGACTTGCAAGTTTGGAAGTTTAAAATGCCTTACTAATGCTACTAATAAATAGAGAAAATAATACAAAATATGCAAAACCAATGTTGAATTTCCCGGCATAGCACAGCAGTGGCCTGCAGTAGACCTGGCATTGTTCCAGTGGTTGCAGGGCAAGTACCGGAAAGCCTTGGGCTGGACTCCACAGTAAACTGGAACTGGTTTCAGGGATGCAGGGTCTGGAACCAGGCCTTGGATCACAAGCGAAACTTGGCAGGGTCCTCTTCAGATGCCCACCAGGGTCAAAGATAGCAAGACCCTTGTGATGTCCCACTTTCATAGGGTGTATCACGTGTATGGGATGGAATGCGTAGTTGGTCATTTTTAGTCACCTGTTCTGTCCAGCCTTCCTTGCAAATATGCCCCTCTCACTTACAAGATGTGCAAAATTTATTAGTAACCTTGGCTGTCATAGTGATAAGTCTAAACCTGGGCCTCTTCTGCATACTGTTGCTACCATTATCAGCTCCAGAGCAAACAGTGTCTAAAAAACACGCAGACAAATTCAGAAAAGTGCAGTTACTTAGAAGAACTTAGCTGAAAGGAAAATTCACTAAAAGAGAACTGGTCTTGTTTTAAACAAAAACAGGACAGGTTAAATGCATGGAGTTAAAACAGAAGTTATTTTGTGTGTTTGCGATTTTGTAAAACAAGCCTAATATTTAATCCCTGTTTGAGATAGGGAAATAATAGAATAGGGGAATAATAGAATTGTCCTGTATTGTCAAATTTCTTTCGGAGCAAGATGTTCCATTCAAGATCAGGTGGTACATGGGTGCTTTAAATCAATCAAATTCATTCTTTGCAAAATTGTTTTACGTAGTTTTTGTGGATCTGCTTTATTTGATCACTTGCATTATTTTGATATATGGCGTTGTTCCCTCTCTGTAGCGTAATATCCATTGACGTATTTGTCTGTTGGAACCTGCCGATTTTGTTTTATTTCAGTGGAAATCAAGTGCCAACAACAGAGAGCCTTCCACAAAAGGAAAGAGGCAAAAGGACTGTGACAGACCCAACTCTAATGATGAAGAATCAGTTGGGTAAGAAGTCATCTCAAAATTAGCTCTTCTCTTTGTCTATTCAGAGTTTCATAATCTTAACTGAAGATAAATATGCCTGGTCTCTAGCTGGTTATGTGTGTTTTCAAGCTGTTAGGTAGCCCACCTTCAGATAATCATGTTTCAGTGATGTAATGGCATTGTGAATTAGGAAGAAACCATAACTTTTGCTTTTTTTTTTTTTTTTAACACAACACAAGACTGCAACTTCAGAATGGGAGTACAACACTTAAGGAATTACTACTAATTGAGCTGCTTGGAATCCTGAATGGTGTTCATTACTCTCCAAGTGTAAATTATCATTCTAATCCTAGGTATTTTAGATACTTAAGGAATTTTCTGGATTGTCTTTTCTCATCAATTTTTGCTCTCTAGTCCACAGTCATTAAGTTGGCTTTATCAGCTCTTAAACCCAACAAAAACAAAACCCCAAAAAAACAAACATGCAAGAACAACAAAACAAGCAACATGATAATTAGTAGAGGAAGGCAGAAAAAACTAGATGTTTTTTACCTTTATCTTATAGTCAAGACACCTAAGTGAGTAAATAAGACTGTGCCATTTCTCTGTTGCCAAGAAGAAATATTTTGGTTTCTTTGAGATTATGGAAAATTATTTAAAATCATCTTCTGTGAACCTGTCACCTAGATAAGTGTTTATCCAAGAAAATTTTGAAGCTATAAATGCTATAGTTGACAACATCTTGGTCTGTTGAGACGTTATTCCTTTGAGCTCTGAAGGGCCAAGGACCTCTTGAGCTGTGTGTGTACTGCAGAAGCTTAGCTGAATATACCTCAAGGCTATCAGTGGCTTTATTCTGTAAACCTAGGACAGGATGCTTTTATGACTTGATGGGGTGACCCTCACATGGTATGTGGCATCCCACTGTAAAAATATTTATTTCCCAAAATTTGTGTTTACTGATAGAAGAATCTAGGCATGAAGATGGAGCTATAGACAATTAGTAATAATTTACTCCAAAAGGAGTCAGTAGCCTCCAGGTCTCATTTGGATCACTTTCTAATATAAATTTGAAGAAATTTGAGCTACTGGTTACAACACTCGTGTATACCCAAATATAATAATTGAGAAAGGAACTGGATCTAGCATCTCTGGTAGTTGAGTGAAATAGAGGTCAAACCTTTTACCCAAAGGGACACAAACAATAGCTTTTGGTCCTATACTTTGTAAGGTAGGATAATCCTTTTTTGTCAGTGAAAATGATTTGAGACTCACTAGGAGCAGCTAATGGTGTTTTTCATAATATATATTTTTTTGTCTGTTCCATTATTACATGTGTAAGTATGTTTTCATTACCTTTGCTTATGTATTTTATTCTTTTCTGTGGTGGTAGAGAAGAGGGTGTAAGGCAGGTGCTTGCTTTAGAAACAAAAATAATTGCCTTTGATTTTCCTTCACCAAGATGCCTCCAGTCTTGCTGTTGTGCAGGTTACTTGCTGAGTCTGCTGGTGGGGCTTGCTTTTAGTGTATAATTCGCTTGTTTGTGTTTTTTTTTTTTTTTTTTCCTTTATGTTAATTTTTGTGTTTTGAAATGTCTTTTGTATGAATCACACAGAATCACAGAATGTTAGGGATTGGAAGGGACCTCAAAAGGTCATCTAGTCCAATCCCACTGCCAGAGCAGGAAGACCTAGATCACCTAGATGAGGCTACACAGGAAGGTGTCCTGGCAGGATTTGAATGTCTCCAGAGAAGGAGACTCCACAACCTCCCCTGGGCAGCCTGTTCCAGTGTTCTGTCACCCTCACTGAGAAGAAGTTTCTTCTCAAATTTAAGTGGAACCTCTTGTGTTCCAGTTTGAACCCGTTACCCCTTGTCCTACCATTGGATGTCACCAAGAAGAGCCTGGCTCCATCCTTGTGACACTCACCCTTTGTATATTTGTAAACATTAATGATGTCACCCCTCAGTCTCCTCCAAGCTAAAGAGACCCAGCTCCCTCAGCCTTTCTTTGTAAGGGAGATGCTCCACTCCCTTAATCATCTTCGTTGCCCTGTGGACAATTTAACAGGTAATTGAGGGATCTGTGTACCAACCATCATTTACAAATATACAGGCTGACTTAAGTGTAGATGTTTTTCCTGAATCTATTTTATGCCCAGTTTTAATGACATCATTTTTCAAGAAACACCACCAGATGCCGTTCCTTCTTTAGAAAGGGAAGCCATTGAAAGCTCTGAAGCCACTACACAGCTCTGGAGATCAGGTCATAACCAGTTGTCCTATCAAGGTATTTAGTCAAAAACTGATACTACTTAAGAAGGTGGTGCCTTAGCCTGTAACTGACATCTTTAAGAATAGCCAAATGTATACTGTTTTCTTCCTTGTTGTGTGTTGGGGATTCCTCTTCTTTGCACATGTTTCTAGTGCAAAGCTAGTTGCACGAGTGCATGTGTGCTTTAAATGGTAAGATCATTTTTTGCAAGGATAGTTGCTTAAAATGTATAAACGCCGTTTAAATAAAAGAAGTGGGAAACATTACAAATTCTGTACCTGATAGTGATCAGTAAAACAAATTACTGAGGGGCCTGGTGCCTGTCAAGGTCTAGCCTCATGTGAATGTCAGCAGAGTTTGTCAAACCTGAGTTTCCAAGGTGGCCAACAAACTATTGGTATTAAAATCCAGTTTCTCTGGAAATTCTGATTCTGTTATGTCCTGCTATGGGCTTTCTCTATCATAATGGTATTGTTAAAGACCCTAAAGGGTTGGAATCTTTTCTGTTATCTTTACAAATCCTGAACATACAGTTAAAATAAAGACTGTAACCATGTGTGTTCCCACAGGCCTAATTACCTTGCAAGCTCAGGCTAAAAGATTTCATAGTGGTGTCTTGTGTTTGACAAATAGAAATTTTAAAAAAATCTGGCATTTCTACAAGGTGGAACAATGAGAACGGAATGATTTTAGATGTGGGAAACAAGCTGTTAGACTCAGCATGATTCTACTCAGGAGAACTGGAGAGTGTTCTGTATAGACTAACAAATTTATATTGTCTCATGGTGTTCCCAAGTAACTATTTTTAATGGTGTTTTTTTGTTTGTGTGTGTTTTTTTAATGGAGAAATAATTTCTGATTCACATCTTCATATTGCCAGGGCCCATCTCTGCAATTGATGTTTTTGGACAGAAAATGCTGTTTAGATGCTTTAGGGTTCAATTTGTAACTTCAAGTCCTGTTAGAGAAAGAGGGGAAGTATCTGGCTTGGTCATTTACTGCTTCATCTCTTCTCAGACCCCAAAATACAAAACATCTTTCCACTACAGCCCTTTAGTAACTGGACCTCTAAAATAGTTTGAATCTTCCTTACCTTTAAGGAGGAAATTAAAAAACAAGACTAGATCTCTAGCTTCTTAAGATGAATTTGCATGAGTTACTTGATGACTTTGAAATTGCCTTTAACTGCTTTAGTGGTTATAAATTATCTTAGCAGTCTAATAGGTGCTGGGGTAGCTGAATTTTTATCCCATTTCTTAAATGTATTATTTCTTTCTTTCCTTAGATATTACTTATATTCATTATTTCTATTATACCTCACAGTTGGACAAACTACAAATGATGTCTAGGTGGTCACTGTAAGCTCTTCTGACATACTAAACTATGGTTAATGTATCAACTCTGAGCATTTGAGAAGCCCAGAAAAAAGCTAGAACTTCTGACTTAGTGAGGACTTCCATAGAAAATAAGTCCTTTGCTTCCTTTGCCAAACTGAGAACACTTTGCAGGCTTGTTTTATGCCTACTAGGCTACTAGAGTTGGGCTCCACAATGTAAGACATAAGTGTTACAGAATCACAGAATCACAGAATCACAGAATCCACTGGGTTGGAAAAGACCTCAGAGATCATCAAGTCCAACCCTTGGTCCAACTCTAGTCCGTTTACTAGATCATGGCACTAAGTGCCACGTCCAATCTCAGTTTAAAAACCTCCAGGGACGGCGAGTCCACTACATCCCTGGGCAGGCCATTCCAACGCCTGACCACTCTCTCTGTAAAGAATTTCTTTCTAATATCCAGCCTAAATTTCCCCTGGTAGAGTTTAAGCCCATGCCCCCTTGTCCTGTTGCTAACTGCCTGGGAGAAGAGACCAATCCCCACCTGGCTATAACTTCCCTTCAGGTAGTTATAGAGAGTGATGAGGTCACCTCTAAGCCTCCTCTTCTCTAGACTAAACAACCCCAGCTCCCTCAGCCTCTCCTCATAGGTCTTATGTTCAAGTCCCTTCACCAGTGGTGTTGCTCTTCTCTGGACCCGCTCCAGCACTTCAATGTCTTTCCTGAACTGAGGGGCCCAGAACTGAACACAATACTCCAGGTGTGGCCTCACCAATGCAGAGTACAGGGGAAGGATCACTTCCCTTGTCCTGCTGACCACGCTGTTTTTGATACAGGACAGGATACCGTTGGCCTTCTTGGCCACCTGGGCACACTGTTGGCTCATGTTGAGCTTCCTGTCAATTAGCACCCCCAGGTCCCTTTCTGTCTGACTGCTCTCCAGCCACTCTGCGCCCAGCCTGTAGTGCTGCAGGGGGTTGTTGTGATACTAAACTGTCCCTCATGACCTGTATTTACTTTCTAAGCTTTTCAGCAGTTAAAGCATGTCTTCAAATGAACCTCCAGTCTCTGGATCTCTGGAGTGTAGAACAAACCCTTTTTAGGTCTACAGTATTGGAAGCCCATTCTCAGACTAATATGTTCTTAAAAACAACAGTTCTTTGCATTAGTAATCATAGGGTATATACAGGTCTAGATAAAAGCACAAATGTAGACCTTCCTTTTCTTGACTGCTTAAAACATTCTGGAGAACTTGTGGTTTAGGTCAGCCTTCTAATGAGACTGTCTTTGTACATATGATTTCTCATTGCCTTCAGAGAGTAAATCTCTCGCTTCAGAAACCCTGGACTGTTTTTCCAACAGCTAACTAGCACTCACTCCTTACATAACTCTCCTCTGTCTGGATTCTTGGCATCAGAGTGTCTTAACTTAGGTCTTTGTGTTGGTTTGGTGGAGATTTTTGGTGTGGTGGTGTTTTCTTGGTGTGTGTGTGTGTTTGGTTTTTTTTTTTTTCTTGAGGCAAAGCTTTATCTCTTTACCATTGAAGGTTTTTTTGTTTTGTTTTGTTTTTGTTTTGTTTGTTTGTTTTTGGGAAGCTTCTAAGAAAAGCCCTGAGAGTGGAGGAAACTGCCTTCACTTGCTCTTAAGTTACTCAGCTGTGAATGGGAACTGTTCAGGTTTACTGGCCACTGTCTAGGTGGTGGTCTCCAAGGTGTGGTGTGTGCAAGACAACCCATTGGGGTGCAGGAAGGATATATTTTTTTGAAACAATAAATAAAATAAATGTTTATTTTATCTTTATTGCATCCTTTTTAAAATTTCTATTTGTTTTTTATAATGTACATAATATTAACATATTAGTACATCTATATAAATTATAATTAAATAAACATGTTGAAGGTGCATGCTCAACATATTGTTACTGATGGGGTGCATGATCAAAATAAGTTTGGAAACCACTGGTCTATGAAATGCACAGCAGAGCTCTAAGAGAAAGCAGCTCACATGTCGTGGTATTGAGTGATGCAGAGATCTTAAGACTGACCAGTGTTCATTGTTGATATACAAGTTCTCCAAGCTTGTTAACATGGTAAATAACCAGGGAAGAGAAATCTCAACATGCAGCAACTACTGAAAGAGCAAAATACAAGGATTATGTGAAACATCTTCCCAACTTCAATGTGTTTCACTAGTGTGGCAGTTCCAAATAATATTTTAGGTTCAGGCATATCTGTTAAGCAGTTTTCATGTTCTACCTATATTTGTTTATCACTAGGTACCATGTATTAATGACCATGCTTTTGGGCTGAATGCATGTCAGTGGGATAACTATAATTTCATAGTTGCTTGCACAGTGGCTAAACCGCTGAGGAATTGCAGTAGTATCACAGTATCACAGTATGTTTGGGATTGGAAGGGACCTCAAAAGATCATCTAGTCCAATCCCCCTGCTGGAGCAGGAACGCCTAGGTGAGGTCGCACAGGAACATGTCCAGGCGGGTTTTGAATGTCTCCAGAGAAGAAGACTCCACAACCCCCTTGGGCAGCCTGTTCCAGTGCTCTGGCACCCTCACTGAGAAGAAGTTTTTTCTCAAATTTAAGTGGAACCTCTTGTGTTCCAGCTTGATCCCATTACCCCTTGTCCTATCATTGTTTGCCACTGAGAAGAGCCTGGCTCCATCCTCGTGGCACTCACCCTTTATATATTTATAAACATTAATGAGGTCCCCCCTTAGTCTCCTCTTCTCCAAACTAAAGAGACCCAGCTCCCTCAGCCTTTCTTCATAAGGGAGGTGTTCCACTCCCTTAATCATCTTGGTTGCCCTACGCTGGACCCTCTCCAGCAGTTCCCTGTCCTTCTTGAACTGAGGGGCCCAGAACTGGACACAATATTCCTGATGTGGTCTCACCAGGGCAGAGTAGAGGGGAAGGAGGACCTCTCTCGATCTACTAGCCACCCCCCTTCTAATACACCCCAGGATGCCATTGGCCTTCCTGGCCACAAGGGCACAGTGCTGGCTCATGGTCATCCTGTTGTCCACCAGGACCCCCAGGTCCCTTTCCCCTACACTGCTCTCTAATATGTAATTTCCCAACCTATACTGGAACCTGGGGTTGTTCCTGCCCAGATGCAGGACTCTACACTTGCCCTTGTTAAATTTCATTAGGTTATTCCCCGCCCAACTCTCCAGCCTGTCCAGGTCCCGCTGGATGGCAGCACAGCCTTCTGGCGTGTCAGCCACACCTCCCAGCTTAGTGTCATCAGCAAACTTGCTGATAGTACACTCTATTCCCTCATCTAAATCGTTAATGAATATATTGAATAATATTGGCCCCAGTACTGACCCCTGAGGCACTCCACTAGATACTGGCCTCCAACTAGACTCCACACCATTGACTACCACTCTCTGGCTTCTCTCCTTAAGCCAGTTTGCAACCCACCTCACTACTCTATTGTCTAAACCACACCTCCTCAACTTAGCTGTGAGGATGCTGTGGGAGACTCTGTCAAAGGCTTTAGATTTGCTTGAGATATGTCACTGTAGCATGCATGTGACAGCTATGTGAGTAGTAAAAGGTTTCCTGTAGCTATATAAGAAAGATTCTTGCTCTACAATGTGAAGATTTTAGTTTGTTTTTTAAGACATACAATAGAAAAAGCAATTCTTGCCTCAGTAGTCTTTTAAAACCAACAAATGAGCCTGAACTTCAGTGTCCTCTTAGTACCAGCCCTGGGAAAACAAGTCAAATTCTTATCTGTTTGAAAAGAAATCAGTCCAATCTATGATAAATAGTGCTCATCAGCTTACAAGGAAACTGTCCAAATTACTGGCCATGCTGCAGAATAAAGTTTTTATTGTGAAGACTTCAATACCAATCTAGCAGGATCAGCTAAGTATAGCTACTTGTTTGAAGAATTTCAATAAGGAATTTTTATTAACTTTGTAATTCATAATTGTATGTCATTTCTTTAGTGAAATTGAATAGAAATCAAGTGGAGCTGTGAAATTGAGATACTGTATTAGCTTTTTTTCCCCAGCTGTATTGTAATGTGTGACATGGGAACCAATAATATTCATGGTTCTAAAATAAGATGTCACAATGTGAGTGTTTTTTTTCATATCCTGCAAATGATCAGGTGTATGCTTTCAAAACAGTTTGTAAGGCCATAGTGGCAGCACTTCTGACCTTTCACGATAAAAAAGATGCACCAAAATTTGCATGCTTCTGCACTGGAAGTTAACCTCTTCAGAATCACATATGGATGTGTTAGTCATTGATGCCAGAAGAAGAGACCTTGAAAGGCTGTCGTGGTCAAGAGTTGTTTGTGATTCTGTTCTCCAAAGAGAGCTGCCTTGTAGGTTGTCTGGGAAGTGAACTTAGTTCCACTGAATGTATGAGGTGTGATGCAGAGACAGCAAACTCATAGAAGAGCTTTTAGAATTCATGTGACTTGAAGTTCTCAGCACCCTATTATTAATTTATTATTATATGTATGGCAGGCAACCCAAAGTTATCTTGACGAATGTCTTATGGACAAAAACAGGAAGAAAATACACACAGATGCAACCTAAAACTGGTGCTAATTTTTCTGATGCTGGCAAGCTGCAGTCAGATCAACCACCTTCATCATCTGCTGCCAGCCTAAAGATACAGCAAATTTTAAACCCTGCTCTCCAAAGCCTTTTTCTGTCTCAAAGGTATGTTGTCTTTATCTTGTCAATAAACAAAATAATTCTCCTTGCAGTTTTTTTCTAGTGAGGAAGTATTCTTTATTGTACCACAGCTGTCTTGTTTATGAACTGTATTCTCATTCTTGTGTCATTTGACTTGATTTAATTCCTTTTGATAATTTTTGAGAGATGGTGCCAAGCATGCTGTAGTGGCTTTTCTAATCAGATGGCTCCTAGATTGTTCTGTACTGGCAAGACCAATTAATTCTGACTCTCAAAATGTATGGGGTTTAATTCTTGTGAAGAGTACACTTGCATTTACCTGCCCTCTTTTCTCAGAGGAGGTATCAAGGTGTATTTTCACTGTTAACCATTTCACACTACTCCTGAGAATATGAGAACTGGCATAAAGTGTCAGAAGAAAAGTGTATCAAATCCAGTATCTCCCTCCCCACCCAAGCAGTGTTCAGTTGCAGATACCCATGGGGAAGTATGGCTAGAATGAATGCTTTTTTTTCACAGTTTTCTCTCTGTGCTGCTGCTGATAAACAGTTTAGGGGCTTCCTTTTTTGAAGGTTACATCCAGACTACGGTGTTCTTCTAGATTAGATTCTTCCTCTCAGTTGTACCCTCATTGCTTATTGTCTGTGTGCCTCTGCATCTTGGTGCAAGAGGAGATCTGAGTGTTTCCCCAGACATCATGCAGTCTGTACTGGAGTGTGCTTTGTGGATGGATACAGACAACAGGAGAATTATGCAGTCGATACCCCAAAGACACTGTTGTTTATAACAGATTCAAAAAAAGCTGTGATATTGCAATTTATTTTGGATGAGGATGTAATGGAAGTGAAAGAATTTAAATCCCAGTTTGAGAAACTAAGTGGACAAATGAAGGATTGTACAACAAACTGGCTGCAGTGGCATTATATGAAATAAGTTGTGCTGCTCTTGTATATCCATGCTTAAGTGGGCATCTTCTTATTTCTGGCTAGCTTATTTTTGATGCTTGTCTCTTCTAACTCTTCCAGATGCTTTTCTAAGCCTTGCTATTGCTATTCTGTAGACCAGGGATGTCAAACTCATTTGTGCTGGGGGCAGGGCACATCAGCCTTGCGGTTGCCTCCAAAGGGCCAAATGGAATTTTAGGACTGTATAAGTGTAGGAGTAGTTACATTTTATCCAGTCCTAAAATTCCATTCGTCCCTTTGGAGGCAACCGTGAGGCTGGTGTGTGTGTCGGCTCCCCCCAATGCAAATGAGTTTGACACCCCTGCTGTAGAATGCCACCTGGAAATTGAGGAAGGGAAAATAAAAAAAACCCTAATACTACCTTTTTGTATGTGTGCTACTTTTCTACCTGCTAAGTGCTTGAGAAAATTCAGTCTGTTTTACTGGAGGCTTCTTGTTCACAGGAAAATCAAGATTGTTTACTACACAGTTCCAAGAAATGTGTATAGATATTGCATGAAAGCTCTGTAGAGATAAACACTTACTGTTTCTTCAACAATACTTAGATGATGTGTTAGAGGCAATGTAGTATGAACTGTATCTGGCTAAGGTGAAATTAGTATCTCTAGAGTTTCTTAACCTTATCTCTTGTTTTTTTGCGTTTATCTGCTTACCCTGGGTTTTAAGTTCCTTAGTGGGATTTTGTTTTGTCTCTAAGGGATGGGAAGTAATGATGTTTGATAATTGTCAAGCCTCTAAGATACATGAATTTAACAAGAAGTTTCTTTCTCTAGATTTCAGTGCAGTATTTATGATTTACTGTTATGTATATGGCAGGCAACCCACAGTTACTTTGACAAATGTCCTGAGGACAAAAATTGGAAGAAAATACATAGACAGCCATGTGATAATTGATGCAGATTTATCTGATGCTGACAAGTTGCAATCGGGTCAACTACCATCATCATCTGCTGCCAGCCTACAAACATGTCAAATATTAAGTCCTCCTCGTGAAAGTTCCTTTCTGTCTGAAAGGTATGTTGCTCACTGCTGATTTTGCCAGTCTTCCTGAAATGACATAACTTCATGATGGAAAAGAATTTCCTTGAAAGGATTTTTCTTATACTCTTTTCTTGAAGCAGGAGATCAGTTTCCTGAGTGCAAACTAGCATGCTGCTCCAATAAGCTGTTTTAACATTGCGTTTATTCTGATTCACTGTACCTGATGTTAATGGGCTACTTTTCTTTCATAGCAGGAATTTCAATTTACAATAGATCAGTGTTTTGATTTGTGAAGATGGCCATGTAATTCAAACACATTTAAGTCAGTTTTGTGTCCAGAACCAAAACTTTGCTTTCCTGTTGGTGTTAATACATTCTAGCGTGATTTCAAGTAACATCTTTTTCAAAATTTCTCCAAATTCCTCTGTGTGATAGTTCATTTCTTTTCACATTAATCCATCAGTGTTCACAGCCTCAACAGAGTGCCACTATTTAAATGTTCTCTGTGTGTCCTCTCATTCCTTAACATCTACTTTTCCTCTTTGCTTCGTCTATTTAGGTTGACCGAGCATCACAGTAACACTTGACATCTAAAACTAGCAGAAATCAGATATTAGAATTATATAACACTGGTTTTGGTCTAAGATGGCAGTTAAATTCAGAGCAATCTGTTTTGTCTTTTATGGCCACTTCTCTTTTTCTGTTGGGATCCCCGTTGCTTCTCAAGTTAATCTGGCAAAACTGCAATTTAAATGAGGGATTTAGAACAATTTATTAGACCATCTCATTTTAGAAATATTACATTTGTTGCTAATAAATAGTTTTCCATAATTTTAGGTTGAGTAAATTTGTTTGGAGTTTGTTTGGACTGTGTTTTTTTTGTTTGTTTGGCACTTCTTGTTTGTTTGTGTTTGTGGTTTTGTGTTTGTTTGTTTTACCACAAAATCTTCAAGATAATTTTTGATAATTGATAGTTTTTATTGTCTGATTTTCCACTTGGTATTATTTTGAATGACAGGAGACAGTGCGTTCGTAGAGAGGAAAACATGAACTCTTGTATGTAACTCTGTGAAAACATTTTGCATGTTTTTTTCATACTTGTATCTGAAGGGCGGCTGTTGAGTTTTGTGTTAAGCACAAGAATGGTTTGTAGTAGTCAGCTTTTTTAGTAGTTGGTATACTGAACTTTAGGTTTGGAGTGGTTCATTGCTTGAAGGATTAACTTTCCATTCCTGTGATCTACTTTTCTAATGTATTAAGTAAAAGGCTTGTTATTAGCAAGAACCAACATCAGGCTAATTTTTCACTCCTCCCCGGTGGCCAGCATATTACTGTAAGTTGCAGTAGATATGGCATGGGAAATGGACAACTTAGGGTATTATTTCAACATGGCTGTGGTTTGATTCTGCTCACCTCTCTGTAACTAAGGTCTGTGAATAAGATACACTTGACGATGACTCTGCATATGATGGCCATGTCGAGATTCTTTTGTGTCGTCAGAGTAGCTAGAATATATGCTCTGTTTTACTGAGAATTGTCTCAGTTTTGTACTATGGCAGTTTCAAGTTAAGTCAAAGAATTGTGTGTGATCAGAAAAGGGTGCTAATAATTTAACCTACTTCTGTCAGCTAGAACTTGCTGTGAATTCTCTGTTGTTTTTTTTTTCTTGCTTTTGGTATTACAGAATGGGTGAATTTTGCATTGATTGCTTACTGCAACCCAATGTGAAATACATTTGCTTAAGTCAATATGACTGACCTATCAGTATAACTAACAAATATGAGGTAGGTCTTAATGTATAGAAACTGAGGCATTTAAAGCATTTCATAATTGTTTCTCATGGCTGTTGAGAACACTTCGCTGTATACTGCCGTAGCTTCTTGGCTTATGCATGTATCTGCTAAGAGGTGCATTTTAAACTGAGTTATCAGCAAAGATTGGAAGTGAAAATGTGAAGGATTTGTGTGTGGAGTAAATGTTTAGGAAAGTTTATTAGCTGAAACATTCCTATTGAAATGTTTCCTACTGTCGAGATGCCTGAATTGGGATACTGGTGTTAAATGCTAAAAATCACTTAATGGTTTTGTGTGGTCTTTTAAGGCAGTCAAATCTGTATAACTGTTATGTGTACTAATATTAGAGAGAGAGAGATGTGGGTTCCAAAATTAAGTTTTCTGTAGTGAAGTTATTCCTGAACTAGAGCTGACTAATCTCTGGAAGACTCTTGTCTTGTTCAATATACAGAATGAATGACAGTGCTGGCAGAACGCCTTTTCTGTATACAGTCCAATTCATCATTCTTTGTGAATGGAAAGATAATCAGTGATTTCTTCATGGTGCTTATATACTGTTAATCACTATAGTATCAGAGTACTCTGGAAATCTTTATTTGTCTTTACGGTATTCCCAAAGAGCAATGATACTTCAATCTACAGATAGAGCACTGAAGAATAGGCATCTGTTCAGAAAGCATACAACAGTTTTGGCTATCTATTGTAGTTAGAGATGTCAAGAATGTTCTTTACGGGTCCAGGCTCAGCAGTCATTGTGATGATCACACTTAGTTTTTGCAAATTGGAGACTGCAACATTCTGAGTTAAGCACTTTATAAAGCAGTGAACGCAAAATCATTTGGGATTAAGTGACGTGAAAAAAGGAGGAATAGAACACGTTTTCCAGAGCATCATTAAATTGCTCTATCTATGAAATCTTTGTTTTCTTTTTTATTTTCCAACTCTCACAGAAAATGAAGCAGAGGTCATGAAGGTTAGTTGCTTATATCTTTTAACCCTGATAAATTTTCAGAAGAGAGGTCTTGTTTACTGAATATAATTAAGTTCATGTGAGAAGATACCACATGAATATATAACAAAATGTTATCCTAATGCGTATGCTAGAAACCAAAATAGTTATGTAGACTTTTGTCAGCTGTAACTAGTCTCCAGAGAAGCCGAGTATGTCTACAAGATCAGACCTCAAATGTGATTATGTCAAACTGTTCAGTCTATCAGAACCTCCTGAATATATTCTCCTATTTATAAAAAAGCTAATTAAGAAAAAAAACTAAACAAAACAAACTGATTACTTTCCTGCTTGTCCTCCTTTTTGAATGAAACTACAAACTCAGCTGAACACCTGTAGGTTGCATAGTTTCTCATACTGTAATGCTTTTCTGTTTCTTCCTCATTCACATCCTGTATCCCGCCGCCTTCAAAGTTAATGTTTCAGGCCCTTCTGAGCAGGAATTTCTATTTCGAAACTTCTTCCATTGCAGGAACTTACTCAGTGGACTCTAATAGCAGTTCTAAATCTGGATAAAAAATATACTACATTGCCTCATTCCCGCTGCCTTCATGATAAAGGCAAGGATACACTCAAATGACTGTTGTTCTCCTTTTTTCTTGTTGCAGTGCTGCTTTACAGCAAAGTAGTATTGTAGTGTCTGATGTCAAGCATGTAATATTTTCATTCTTTATGCCTCTTAGAAGCATCTGTTCCATTAATAACGTCAGAGCACCTGTGTATTTCCATGACAGGAACTGAATTAGTTTGTGTTTCACTTGCCAAGCTCCACATGCTTACGGAAGAGGCAGAAGTTTCTGGTCTAACCAACTATTGTTTCTGTTGGGGTTTTTATTCAGTGTTCCTTCAAAATTAAAGATAAGTCACAGTTATTGTTCTTTACAGGTCTGAGCGCTGCCTGAGGAAGACAGATGATGATCTGTGTAAATTGACCAAGGCTTCTAAGGAACCAGAAAAAAAAAAAGCCTTCACTTTTAGAAGACGGGAGCTTCAGAAGAAAGGTTTGTAGTGAGCAATAATCTGGCATTTAAATGTAAGATTTGGAGAGTGTTGAGAATTTCTTTTTTTAGTCTAATATTATGAGGAGAGCACAGAAGTAAAACAGGTGTTGCATACAACATATGTGTTTCCTCAAAATGCAGTTTTTTACAGATATGGTAAAATATATCAAATAGCTGGTTTTCAACAGGAATAAAGCTATGATGAATCAGATCCATGGAAGAAAAAGGAAACTGAGGGAAACCTCACTGCACCATTAAGATTCTAATTTTATAAAAAAGTCTTTTATACTGAAGAATGTAATACATTAAGAATGCTCAAATGGTGTGTGAATCATGCTAAAACGTTTATGCTAAATGACAATATTTGTATTTATTGCTGAAAAATGGAGCTCTGTGCTGAGTCTCCAGAGAGAGTGTACTTTTTGTACTAGTTAGTAATATTTGCAGATGAAAACAAAAAATTGAGAATATTGCATCCATCAGAAGACAGAATAAAGACTGTGGAGTATGGAGTGCTAGTTCTTACTTGGAAGGGAGCTGTCAATTTGATCATACCTTTACCTTAACTAATCATGCAATAATAATCTTTCCTTAATTATTTTAGGGAATATATTTTGGCAACCACACACAATTAAAAAAGGGAAGAACTATCATGGAAGGTATCTGCTCTGTGCATTTTATTTAAGACGTAACAGATCTGAAGAAATACAAAGAATTTTAAGGAGAACTAATTAAATCACTTCCTTTTTTTTTTTTGCCTGATACAGAAAACAAGAACTATGATGAACTGGAGAAGAGGAGCAGAAACATGAACGGCACCACTCTTAGTCAGAAGGAATCTGGCTCTTTTGATTCTGAGAAAAGGAAAAGAAGATGTAGTGGCTATATTTCTGATGATTGTAATGCCCACATTCCAGAAAAATCACTTCTGCTGTCTGTAAGTTGCACTTAATGTGTTTGTGTACACACATGCACACATACTTCAGCAGCAGCAGTCACAACATCCAAAATAAAAGAATTGTATTAGTAAGCAGGATATCTAGGGATACTGCTAAACCTATTGAGGAAAAGTAGTTCAGTGATGCATCAATAAGAGTGAATATTTGTACTTCTGTCCACAGCTACAGAATATGCTTGTTTTAGCAAAAAGGTTGTGAGAGATGAATGACAGTGTGTCCTTCAGACAGGAGCGTGGAGAATAACAATTTTGGAAATAAGGCATCTAGCTGTTTAAGTGAAGCTTCTTTCATAGATGGTATAGAACTAATTAGGGACTTTGACACAAAAATTACGAAGCATATCTGGGGTTATTAAAATCTTGCAGATGTCATCTTTCTTCTTCCTCCTTAATCTATCATACCATTTTATTCTTATCTGTCATTAAGATTTGAAAGGGGAAAAAAAAAAGACTGAGGGAATCAGTTAGTCAAGAACAAATTGTGATTTATATTTAAGCATTTGAGTACAATAAAGACATCTCTCTAACCTTCTGATTAAAACCGTACAGATATAGGTAGTTGCTGAGTCCTGTTCACCCAGTTGACCAACCCACACATTGGCAAAGTAATGAGCTTCCCTGGTGCTTGGTCTTTTACTGTCAGACAGTGAGCACACTGCTAAAAAATCAGAAATAGTTTCTTGTTCAGTTTGAGTGGGGGTCATACCTTTATGTAATAACCTTTGGAATATGAGGAGGGAGAAATTACCCTGGCTTAAGATCTAAGTGCAGCTGCATTAAGCAGTAATTATTTTGTCTCGCATATAGCCAAGTCTCAGTGGTAACTGATCTGAACCATCATCAAAATCTCAAGAAATAAACATATTTCCTGTCTCTGATATCTGTTTTCTAGAAAGAGCAAAGATTGAGTTCAGCTCAGTCTCCTGGCTGCAGAACACCCTGTGAGGATGAACAAAGTTGCAGATCTAATGCAGTTCTGGTGCTGGATTGTATTCCACAGCCGTTAGAAAGAGAATATAAAGACACTTCCACCCACAACCACTTACAGCCTTCTCACAGCTGCACAGAGGAACCTGTCTCAGAGTCTCCCACCAGAAATTTGTCAGAGAAACAGCTTTCTGCCAGTGCTGAGGATGTGATTTCACCACAAGTTAGTACCATCAAGAAATTAAAGATGGACACATCACAGTACTTCAAGCTGCGGAACAAAATCTCCACGGGTAATCATCGGCTTGTTTCAGTTGACCCAAGTATGTACTGTGTCTGTGCTGCTGACAATTACCATTGGTATGCTTAAGAACTAGGAGAACTCATGCATGGCTGACTAGTTAAAACATACAGAATAAAAGATTGAAGACAGACCATGTTGTTTGTAATGCATTGTGCAGGTTAGATAACAGTGCCTAGTGCCAGTGTCCTCTACTGGAGTGTAGATGGTCTTGTATCTGAGAAACAGGATAGACAGCAGAAGGGCACTGAAGCTGGTGGGGGGTCTGGTGCACAAGGCTGATGAGGAGTGCCTGAGAGGACTGTGGCTGTTTAGCCTGGAGAAAAGAAGCTGAAGGGAGACCTTATTGCTGTGTATAACTACCTGAAAGGAAGTTGTAGCATGGAGGGTGTTGGTCTCTTGTCCCAAGCAACCAGTGATAGAATGAGAAGAAGTGGCCTCAAGTTGCACCAGGGGCGGTTCAGATTGGATATTAGGAAAAATTTCTTCACGGGAAGGGTTGTCAGGCATTGAAACAGGCTGCCCAGGGAGATGGTTGAATCACCATCCCTGGAGGTATTTAGAAGTTGTGGTGTTTAAAAAGGTGAGGGTCATGGTTTAGTGCCAGATTTAGGTTATGGTTGGACTCGATGATCTTGAGGGTCTCTCCCAACCTAAATGACTCTGTGATTCTATGATTTTGAAATTCCTGTCCTTATTTTGCAGCTGATTTTGTGGGTGTGGAAAATCTATCTTGTAATTTTTAATGATGTTTAAACTGAGAATATTCTGTCTTATTTGAAGCTGCTATGTTGTGGCCTGTTTCTTTTAATATTCAAATAATTTTGAGGATCTTGGGTAAAAGGTGTGAATAAAGGTACAACACAGTACTTGTTGCATTCATTTTCACGCATGCACACCTTGACTGGTTTGAGCAATGTGCTTTGATATTACTTACTGCAAGAGAGCATTCTTTGCTCGTCTGAAATCCAAAATGAATGAAATATTTTCAAGTCTGCATCTTGTAGTACAGGTATAGTACTTTTTTCCTCTTTAGTTGTCCTTTCCAGTGATGATGAAGATGAACCTTCTGAACCCAAATGCACAGAGTTGGTGCAAGATAATATCACTGACAATAAAGAAACAGATGAACAGGCTGACTGTTTCTCAGCAAAGAGATTGGAAGACAACATGGAAAGTCATACACAGCAGGTAGTCCAGTATTTGACCTGTATATTGTTATACTGAGCCTCTAATTTATCCAATGTTTATTTTTTCTTGTATGTTAGAACAAAAGCGAAATGCTTAGAGCAAGCATGATTAGTCATGTCAGTAAGCAGTAACTGCAGTAATTTATTTCACAGAAAGAATTCTGGACAGTCTTCAAAGAAGATCTCTGGCTCTGAAGCTTGAGTTTTTGCAACATACAATGTGTTTCATATATTGAAAATAAACATTTGGAAGTGTTTAATAATACAAAACAGGAATGATCAAATAGTAGTGTGAGCTAGAGGTGACCATGATGAAGATACCTCTGTGAAAGGTGTTTTTTTTCACACAAATGTTTCAAGTTAGCTTTGGGAGTAAATTCTTACACAGATAAAGAGAAAGTTCCTGAGGTTACAAGAGGGAAGTATCTCATTTAAATCCCTGTAGTGAATGTACTTTTTTTTTTTTTCCAGGTTCTAACAGAGTCAATTGAAAATAAATGTCCTATCACCTTACCTTCTGGAAGCACACCCAGAAAACAGGTGAACCCAACATTGGATGTGGAATTTGATAATCTATACATCAGGAAATTTAAATGGTTATCAACAGGTCCTGCTAGGGTAAGTTGTTCTATTATGGTGCTATTTTGAGAATATTTAAAAATTCAAATTCTTCAGTGGAAAAGCTAACTGGGATTTTCTGTGGCCCCAGTTTTCAGAGGTGAAGGTTCTGTATAAATGGTGTACTGCAACAGAAATCATACTGAGGAAGCTTTTAATGAATTGTAATGGAAAATAGTGGCCATGTTGGAGTTAATGTCACTTGAAAGAAACACCAATTGCTTTTCTCAGAAATAGTACGGATATTAGAATAAAATCATGAGTTCAGATATGTACTATGTGCTAATCTTTCCTTTTAAATAAAAAATTGCTTGTTTTGTAGCTTTAAAGAGCAGAAAAACAGCACTAAAAGCATTAGCACATAAGCAACACGCTTCTCACAGGGTATAGAAATACAAATGAAGGTGTACTTCAAATGGAGTACAAGCTGCAGAAGTTTCAACAGGTCTCTGACCAAGCTCATTCTATATATTGCAATTGAAAAATAAACGTTTGAACATGTCCTACTGCAAACATAAAAATATATTCATTTGGAAATCTTGGATTCTAACAACAATTTCAGTTTTTCACAAGAAAGTATTTTTGTGTAGCAGTTCTCATGCACTAATAAAAACATGTTGTGGAAATTTCCTAAATTAATATGCCAAAATAATTTGAGAGTTGAGTTGAAATGTTTTTAGAATCAATGCTTCTAGGTGGAAAGTAGAATTTTTCCTTGGAAAGAACAACTTTTTGCTTACTGGGAGAGAAAACTTTTCACACAATATTTATGACAACCTTCAGGCAAAGTGACAAAGCATTCCTTATTTAGCAGAGTCTTTTTAACATAGTGGCAGCGTAAGTGGAAACTTTCAAGGCCTTTAATTCAAAGGTTATTGTAAATAACAAAGTAATACCTCAGTGTTGGACCATTGGTATAGTGTTAATTTAAACAGTGGAACTGACAGTCTTCATTATGGGGTAAATAAATAAGCTGCTTTTGTCCCGGGGTTAATAATTATTATTTTTTTTTTTTTTAATTATTCCTAAGGAGCATGTAGGCAGCTCAGTAATTTACTGCTTGTTTCTCAGTGCTGAGCACCTCTGGAAGTCAGTTTATTGTCACTTGGATTCTGCAACGTGTGTTTAGGAGTGCTGTTTCAGGTGAAATAGGCAATACTAAATCTCAAATGAGGCATATTTGACTTGACAGTGTTAGGTTAATGGTTGGACTCAATGATCTTAAGGGTCTTTTCCAAACTAAATGATTCTGTGATACTGTTTTTGTTTATTTGGCTGTAAGCAAAGAAAGATATGCAGATAATTAAAAATTCTTACTTTGTTTTAATCAATTTGTCAAAAGCAAACTAATTTATGTTACTTTAATCTTATTTCAGTTTACAACCAAGTATATTACAATCCCATTTCAGGGTAAGATAATTTTTTTTCTACCCTCCTCTTAACTATTTCTTTATTGCATTAAAGTGCTCAGTATATGTTTATATTATGAATAATTTATAATCTTATTTCACAAAGAAATTAAATAATGTTTTAAATTTACATTTTTCAATAATAAAAATATAAGTGTCTATAAGCATTAATAACTTAGCAGGTTCTTACACTTTTAAGGGGAACTTTTAGTTTTAATGGTCTTGCCTTCTGCATTCCTGCATATATTGTGTTGATATGTAGAAAATATGACTGCATGTTTCTGTGGTGAAACATTAATCTTTTCAGATTAGGGTTTTAGAGCCTTAGGTTTAGGAAAGAAAAATGTATCAGCTGACTAAATCTAAGAGGAATATAACTGTAGATTTGCATTCAGCCAACCTAGTGAAGGTGATGTATTGTTTCCGTATCTCATAGGAGGTTTGTGAGCATTTCTGAATTGGATTGATTAAAAGCCAATAGGAGTTCATGATTTGCAATATTTTAATCTATATTTGTAGGTATTAACTGTGGTTATTCTGAGAAAAAAAAAATCATGAAGAACCCTGCATTTGGATGTTTAGCTTTTGGTTTTACAATTTGGTAACTTTGTTTTACATAGTTTGATATAACTGATTTAAGTATTCTCAACACATTTGATGTAATGCCAGGAATAGAATCTACAAGTACTGTTCTAATACACTCTCATAATATTTATGTCTTAGTATGTAATTATTATTACATGTATGACTTTGTAGTTACCCATGTCTGTGAAAGATATGGTTATTTTAAATTCTGTTTTCTACAGTGGCTCTTAATAAGAATATTAAGCTGACAGTGGATACTCTGGATCTGAGAAGGTTTGGCTTGTGGAGAAATGATAGTGGTTGTTCTTCAACAACGATCATTTTCCTTTGGTTGTCTGTGGATTATGTGGAAAAGATTGAAACCCAATTAGGAAAGTTAGTTATCAACAAGCCATGTGAGTAATCTGTTTCCTTTAGTGGAACAAAAAGGTCTAATATATGGCGTGTCAATAAAGTGGTTATTTTACAGTTGTGCTTCTGGAATACTGAGGAGAGCCTATAGCTTTTTAAAGATAAGTTGGTCAGTTTTGCTTTTCTAAAATGCCTCGCTATACTTGTATTTGGAAGAAAATCTAACATAATGTGATTCAAAACTGCTGCCACTTAATTAAAAACCTTGTAACTCCATTCAATTGTAATCTGTGTGAGGAGGCCTTGTAACACTAGGCTTTGTATAAAGTATCTCCCCCTTTAAAATAAATGGGATGTTTTTAGGTGTCCTTTCTCTTGAGTAATGTATATGCTAGACGAAAGGGTTGGCAGATCAAGGTTGATTTGATCTTTGACAAGGCTGCATTGGGCCATTGCATTATTAGTTGAGAAAACTTTCACTAAAGGCTGAATGGGCTATTTAGCCTGTAGGGTCTTATGGACTGCCACTATTTGTTCTTCTAGGATGATGCTCTGTCTCTGTGCAACGGAATATAACTTTTGCTCAAATGTTCAGAGTGGCACAGTCACACAAGGTTTTTACATTAGCAAAGTTCACATCTAACAAAATGATATCCCATAACCTAATAGTTAACACTATCCATTCTCTCCTTTTTCCAGCCAAATCTAGTGAATTTGTGTTTCTTGAACTGTCACAACCACTCACAGAATGTGATGAAGATAAACTGACTGAATTGATTACATATGTGAGCAAGAAGAACAGAGCACCAGATCTCCCTGATTTTTTATCTTTGAAGCAAGCATTACCCTTGTTTAAGGATCTTTCTCCTGAAGAGAGCTCTTTCATGAGTTACAGTAAGGATCTACTAAAGCAATATTTGCCAAAAGAGAATACCTCAGGTGCTCATGAGCCTGCAGTTCAGGTTAGTGAGTACCTGTTGCTTGGTTTATCGCCACCTGGTGGCATTCACATATTCTAGTAAATTTTAGATCAGCCAATTGCAGAAAATAAATGCTTTCTTAATCCATAGCTCACAAATCAGTCATGTTTGTTTCCCTCTCACAATGGGACAAGATTTGCAGTAAACTAGATTGTATTGATGGAAGAATAGCGTAGGGACCTCATCTGTAAGTGGCAAATACTGAAGCTTTAGGTTGACTCATGATTGCGCATTCTTAGAACCACAGGGATTTCCTGCCTGTGTTGTGTATCCAGGACAGCAAGTTGGGAGTTAATCAAGTAATGAGTGATGGAGCCATTTTTCAGCTGAGCTGGAAGTTAAGGGGTGCAGCAGAAGAGGAGCTGTGTGTCGTGCTTGTTCTAGGCACCTCTAGACATTCTTATGGTGGCTCCACAGCTTGAAATGTTAAATGATTTCTAAGGCTGCTGGGGAGGTGGGACTGTGCAAATTAATGTGTTAATACACCTCTCTCTGAGGAGTAAATGTCTTAACCCAACCACACATTATTGTTGCTTCAGAAATTACATATACTTGTTCACATCACTAAAAAGCACAGAGACGACAGATGAACCTGGCTGTGAAACTGGGAGTTTAAAACTTCAGCCAGCCAGTTCAAATCTCTGTCATTTTTAGACAAATGGTTAAGAGCTAGATTTTCAGAGTTTCCAAGCATACACAGCTCCTAGTAAGACAATCCAGTGCTTGCCTCCATCCTTTCAGATACTGTTTCTTCTCGAAACCAATTGTTTGTCAGATGGCTGAATAAGGCTTCAACAGTTTTAGAGAGAGGTTATGAACAGATGAAGACCTGTCCTAATTTTAAAAGGGACATAACATTTTTATTGTGGCACATTTGCTTAAATACTGACATTTACACTTCTGCTCTCCAGGAAGATTCTTGTTTAGTGATGCAGGGCACTCCTGTGAGCTTCAGGCTTGGCTTTTGTGTGTGCTGTTTTATGTGTCAAGCTGTGTAATGATTTTTACTATTGTTTGGTTTTTCTCTGGTAGGAATCAAAACCAAAAGTGGCAAGGCCCAGTTATGCCCTTGCAAATAAGCAGAACAGTGGTTGCTATTGTATCTCTCTGTCTTCTGCACTGAATGAAGAATGGAAAGAAGTAAGAGAAACCGGAGCAGTTAAGAAGTAAGTACATTTCATAATAATGAGAAGGTGAAAACAAAACAAATAATATAAACAAATTGCTGAAATAAAAGCCCTGTCTTGGCTGCCATTCTCTAGTTGATTTGAAAGTGTTGTGTGAAGGGTGCTCTAGAAATCTAAAATATCACCAGATATGAATGTAGTTATTCCTGTTTCTGTCTTAATAGTTAACAGCCAAAATGGATGTATTACAGGAGGACAGAAAATCTCACAGAAATTAGAGAATACCTGAACTGTGAATACAAGCGCATATCATGGATGCATCAGTGGGAGGGTGGGGATCTCATGGCCTCTGCGAGTGTCCATCTAAGTCCGTATCACAGCAAAATTATTGCTAACTTAAGCCAAGACTTTTTAAAATCTAAACCATGTTTTCTTTCACTGCTATGTCACTCTCCATCTCTCTATAACTAGGTTGTCATACAATTTAATAGTTAGTACAGGAGCTTGGTTACCAAAAGACATTAGAAAGTGAGAACACACAAATGTGTAATGCAGCAAGATACTAGGAAAGCGCTGACATGCCTCAGTTTTGTCTGCACTACCCTTGTACTTCTAATACAGGAAATATTAGTGAAGCAGATTGCCTTTAAGAACTCTTGCCTTTTACCATCACTATTTTTACTGGCAGTATGGCAGTTAGTTTTGTTTCTGTTTAAGAGATTTTCTGCGAAAGCAAAAATGCTCAGTTCATGGTTCCGGTTAAATGATATGGTTGTTAATCTAGACCTTTTAAAATACATTTTAAATATTAGCATTAGAGGTAACTTGGGCAGTTTCAAACTGCTTACAGTACATATGTTGCGTGGTCTGTAAAGCCAAGTTTTCTGAGTGGAAATGTGGGAGTCCTTAGTGGAGTCTTAATGAACAGAAAATCACTGTTCATTCGTACTGTTTGAGAATATGTCCCCTAGTATTTCTTCCTATTTTATGTAGCCATTTTCCAATTACTTTTATTAAGAAAACAAGGTGAAAGTAAAAAATAATCTACTTTTCAAAAGTTTTCACAAAATTTCAGTGTTCAGTGGGGTGCATACTTCTTCTGTAACCCTTGAGTATTGGAGTAAGAATTGGTAAGGGACTTCTGAATTACTCAACAGTTTGAAGAACTACCATTTTTAATGGGTTTTCTAGAAAACCACCTACATGTGGAACAGCCATGTGAAGAAGAAGGACATGTAAACCACAGTTTGTCACTGTTATAATGTGATATGTGTTTTCTAGTTTAATTGTTTATCCAGCCCCACCTGCAAAAGGAGGACTGGGAGTCACAAGAGAAGACCTAGAGTGCTTAGAATATGGAGAGTTTCTCAATGATGTCATCATTGATTTCTATCTTAAGTAAGTAATCACAGCCTTAATTGTGCTTACTCTTCTTTTAGGGACCTGGTCTGGTCACCAAATGTGATATAACAACTTCAGAAATAAGAGGGTGATGAGTTTGTAAAGTGGTTTTTTTTTTTTTTTTTTTCCTAAAGCTTTTGTGTATTCTCAGCAGTTTCATTTGTTTCAGTTTCATTCTTCTCGTCCCTCTAAAGGGCTGTGATATAATCCAGACAGAATAGCTGGGGGGGAAAAAAAGCCTCTTGGTGACCTCACAGAATAGAAAGTGCTGGGCAGTTTTAAGCAGGCAGTTGAAGAGGGTCTGTACTAAGTAGTTGATTTACTAAGTTTGCATGAAGTAGGGCATCCTCTGCTATTCTGTGTAAGAGTTAGGAATAATGAGCCACAGCTCCTGCAAAAAAGAACACAGCTAATACTTCTTGAGGAAGTTGTGCTTGGCTTACCTGCTTCATGCCATCCTGCTAAAGTTGCTTGTGAAAGCAAGTTTTCCAGAACTAGCATTGTGGCCACCATTCCCTAAAGCTGATGTTTATTTTCCCTGTGCTGACTGAAACCTAAGCAGAATTCTGGCTCTTTTGAAGGGTGCAAGACTTCTGTTTTGCTTGGCATCCAGTGTGGCTGCGGTAACTGTAAGCAATAGGAAGCCAGTTAAAACTTCTTGTTTAGAGGGGTGGGAAAGGGAAACGTGTACCAGAGTGTTTCAGTGTGGTTTTACAGCAAAGCCACTCGTAATTTGCTCTGAACTAGAAATAAATCATGCATTGTAGTCCTCTGAATAGCTGTAGCTTCATCTCACCAGAAACAGAAGATCTGAATAAAGGGATGTAATTCAATTATTGCAGCCCTCTGCTGTTCAAATTTGCTAGACTTCCCACATTCTCAGTTTTCATTCTGTTGCAAGCTGTGTCATGTATGACTGTGTTGCCTAAGTCATCAGGTGAAGCTGGAGGCACCTTGTGTACGATGACTGCAGTTTTGAGAGCTTTGGCCTTCTAGGATGACAGAATAAACACTGAAGCTGATGGTTGTAGTAAAATGATCAACAGTAAAATCATACAGAATGAGTACCTGTAGAATATTTGTCTCAACTTTCATATGCATAACCTATAGAAGTAAAATGGAGAATTTATCGTACTGATCTGTTCTGTGCTTTTAGTATACGCAGGAGCATAATGCTCCGTAGGCTTATACTTGGTTAGGTTTTCAAGCCTGTCTTAATTGCAAGGGCTAGAAAACTGCTCTAAAAATAAATTCAGAAGCACTAATATTGAGCATAAATCTAAGATAATAAATAACTGCATTCTTAGTAGCTGCTTGGCTGCTACAATCTTTCATGTCCAGCCATATGTGTATTGAAAATAAAGTAGAGAGAAAAGTTTGGCATAGTTGGTGGCTGCAAAGACAACAGACAGTAAACATAACCTGAGTATGATAAATCATTAAAATATTTGTTCTTCTTTTTTATCAGTGATGGTACTTTCTAGAAGAGAAGTTTAACAATTTCCTTCTTTCTTCTTTGGTAGGTACCTGTTGCTGGAGAAGGTGCCAAAACATCTTGCTGATCGTACCCACATTTTTAGTAGTTTCTTCTATAAGTGCCTGACCAGGACAGAAAAAAACTCTGAGGGGGATCTCAAAGTTTCGTAAGTTCATTTAAGACACCGTTATGACTAGAAATAAGTGATCTATTGATGCCACTTGGAAGTTCTACAGATCATCTCCTGATTAGCCCGTAAAATAGTGTTCTCCAAAGGCTTAGGGGTTAAATGTTGTAACTCACAATTTAAGCATACTGGTGGTTTTCATTAAAAACTACATGTGATTCATACTGAATATGAATTAAAATGTTATTACTGTTCTCCAACTTTATCTGAATCTTTACTTCAGACAATTATTTTTGTATTTTGATGTTTTTATTATAAACTCAGAGTTTTGCAAGGTATGCATCATTTTAAGAAATTGCACTTCTAAAAACATTTTTAGATTTACTATGTATTTCATTTTACATATTGGTAAAAAGTTATCCAAATTTTTTAGGAAGAAAATTTTTCTTACGCACCAAGCTTACACCTTTGTTTTTTAACACTTAAGCACACTGGAATTGGAGAGTTTTTCATGAAATGGTATCAGTAAGAGCTCAAGAAACCCTGGGTTTTGTTTCTGAGGTTTTTCTTGGATAAATTGATAGTAGAATATTGGGCTCTGTGCTGTTGTAAATTAAATTAATCTCAGCTGATGTAGCTACTTAATTTAAAAGCCCTTTGCTTCTCTTTCTTCACACTGCTTGGGCAGCAGGTTGAGAAAGGCTCTTCTGTAGGTGCTTTTGCACAGAATCACAGAATGTTAGGGATTGAAAGGGACCTCGAAAGATCCCAGGCTGCTAACATGCCTTTCCCTTTAAGTTCCCGATGCTTCTGGAGTCATGTAGCAGAGGAAGTTTGTAGCAAGCCTTCATTTAATGCTGGCCCATGCAGACTCCCAGAGCAGCTTGTTATATCATTCCGCGCTCCTTTTCCCCATTCCTCCTACACCGAAGTTATGTTTCTTGGTCACAGATGAGGATGGAATCAGAAGGGTCATAGGGATGTCTTCTGAGTAGAGTGGATTTTGCTTTCAGATCATCTGAACTGTTGGTTTGTATTTCAACTTGTGCAAGCTAAGAAAGTTGAAAACCTAAATGTAGGTTTCTTGTCAAATTCTTGTTACTCTCCCAGTACCCTGTCTTCATGTTTTATGTCTGCAAGTCTGGAAATTAAATGTGTTCTAGCATTTAAAGCTTAGGGCTAGAGGGAACTTGTGTCAATTTTAGCTTTGCTACAGATGTGTTACATGACCCTGTGCAAGGCATTTAGCTTTTTCCTTCAAGAAATAAGGTTGTTTAGACAGGCCTTCAGAAGTGGTTTAATTCATGGATGTTTGTCAATTGCTATAGATCTGTTTTCACATTGGCTGGTGTTCAGATGAGATTTTTGCATTTAGTGCAGTAAATAATGATTACTGGATAAATAACTGTAAGAAATCCTTTCAAATCGGTGGATGACTTTTTCCAGAAAAGTTTAAGATGGTTTGGAGTCACTTGAATTTAATGGTGTGCTCATTTATTCTTCTCTCTGTTGGGGAAATTTCAAGAGCAAATGAAAACCCATTGAGGGATTGGGAAGATGTAGGAGTGCTAATCCCTGTACCTTGCTCTAACTAAAAAGAACAAATCCAAACATCTGTCATTTGGTTCCTGCAGACAAGCACAGAAAAGACACAGGAGAGTAAAAACGTGGACTCGTCGTATAAACATCTTCAGTAAAGACTACATCTTTGTGCCTGTGAACGAGGAGTAAGTCTATGTATTTTCGACACCTTTTCAGATATTTAAAGATTTAAATTAATGTTGTGGTGCTAAAAAGATATATGGCTGTAAACTTGGATTATTGGAAATGAACATGTTAGATGTGGAAGAAGTAACAGATGTGGAATGAGTGATTTTGAGTCTTAAAAAATGAAACCTCTTATTTAGCTGTCTTCAATAAACTTTAGTTTTTGTTTTATTGAAAATGGCTTTTATGTATTTTTCGAAATATTTTGTATGTCATTATGATGATTCCTGTGCACTTACGTAGTATTTCTGTAAAGAAATAACAGCAACTCATAGTGTTAATGGATCAGGAGTAGTGTAATACTTCCGTGGTCTCTGCCTTGGCCTAGTTGAATAACTGACCTGCACATGGAAACTCCAGTAAAACTGAATAGTCATTGAGAGTTACATATGCAAAACAGCTACAGAAAGCGATAAGGCTAGACACATGCTTATACCCTCAGCTATATCCAAAACTGGGATTGCCATCACAGATTATTTTATTACTTTGTCTTTTTTTAACAGTGTGGGATGGGTGGTCACTGATCAGTTGATGTGGTGGGTTCGTTGTTGTTGTTTTTAAAGGAATTGATACTTTTGATGTTATGCCACAACGCAAAGTAAAAAAATGAGTGAGAGTATTAGTATGAGATGCCAGGAGGGAACATGGCAATGATGGTTATGTGTCACAAAACAGATGTCCATGAACTCTCAATGTTATATAAACTTTTCATATCCTTTTCCTAACCAAATGTTGCACAGTTTTGACTTTTTCCCCCTCCTCTCCCCACTGCTGGGCAGGTCTCATTGGTACGTTGCAGTTATCTGTTTTCCTTGGTTAGAAGAACCTGTGTATGAGGAGTGTCCTCATCAGAATTCATTATATCACCAGCCTCAACAGTCTCCACTTCAGTCAGAGTGTGAGATGACTAGAACTGGTTCAGTGTTGGCCTTTCCTGGTAACCGCAAGGATGAAGAAATAATGGATGCTAACAGAAGTTTATTCTCAAAAGGTGGGTAATCTACAAGAAAATTGTGTCAAGTCATTTACAGTTCTAGTAGCGTCTTAATCCTTGAAAGAGAGATATGATGTCTTACAAAGTATCTTTCTCATCATGACTGATGTAATATGTTTTTGTATTACCATGCATAACAAGAACTGCACTGCATTCTTCTTGTCCACAGCTCTCAAATACTGGAAGGGACATACAAAATCAGTGGCTCAAATCCCGTAATGAATGGAAAGTTCTTGGATTTCAGTAAGAATTTTACCACAAGGGAAGGCCCTCATGAATGATTAGAATGGAAACAAAATTAGTTTAGACTTCACTGTTGTATTTTGAATACTAATAATAATGAATTTGAAAATTAAAATATTTCAGTTAGAAAATATATTTTAAGACTTTTTAATTTATTTTCTACTAGGTGGCAATGAAGGTGCTGCTTCTGCTTCAGACCTGGATTCAGGTATTTCTAAAGTAAGTGCCTCTTCATACTGACAGAGGAAACAAGTATTACTCTATTTCTGAAGGCTCTTGAGACATGACCATGATTTTGTATCATCTTCTTTTTGCAGCAGCTGTCAAATGTTTCTGACCTGCAGCATGTGCAAGGCACTTTGAATTAGCCTAAAGTTCTCCTTTGTTTGCCTATGTTGACTTTGCTGTGCTTTCATGTGTTTTAAAAAATGATTAGTTTCTTCATTTCTGAAGTGGGACTCTCTCTGGCTTTACCTTTGAATCTATGAAGACATTTGAGTTTATAATTATAGGTTTTTCAACATTATTTTTATCTTCTCCTCTCCTAGATCTCCCTAAGTAATTCCAAAAGGCAGATTTGCAAAAGGTACGTTTCTGTTTTCCTACTAATATTGTATCATTAAATTATATTAAGAAATTCTGCAGTGATTCAGTTATTTGTTGTAAAGCCACAGCTGTAGAAACTTGTCCATTTTTTCCATGTTTGTTCAGATATTGATGCTCTTGTTAAGCTATATTCAAACAAAATATTTGCTTGAATAATGTTGGTGATGAAAGACTACAATGATTTGTTTTGTTTGCTTTTGTTGTGTACAGGCCTTGTATACTCATCTTAGATTCTTTGAAAGCTGGTTCTGTGCAGAAAACAGTTCAGGTTTTGAGAGAGTAAGTAGCTACAGTTTCTATTTATTACAAAGAGATGCTGCTGGTCGTATTTCTATGTTCAAAATAGTTCTATCTAGAATGATACACATTTCTAATGCTAAACGAAAATCCATTAGGAGCCACAACAATGAAAATTGTAATGGCAATACAGAGGCTTGTGGGAAAAACCTGTTTTTGTTTGCAGGCTTGTAGTTAAGATTTTAAAATGTCCTGGTATCCTAATAGCTTGAAGAAACTCAGCACAAATAACTGTTTTTAAATACTGTCATGGATCTTCCTGGTTTGTATGTTGCATATTATGCGGTAGGGATGCAACAGAATATTGGATAGTGGACATTGTGTTGTTCCTTGTATTAATTTCTTTGACAGATTCTGGGAAAAAAAATGGTAGAAGATATTTTAGCTTTTTGGTCAGCTTCAGAGCAATATTGAGTAGTATGACAAAAAG